>NC_141879.1:704031319-704705382 GCF_056163025.1 Triticum urartu | reverse complement strand
ACTCCACGGCCCATTCACCTCCGCACCGGTGGAAAAGGTGGTTGAGCTCTCCTGACCAGAATTGGACCCGAAGATCTAGAGGCAATCCATGGACTTTTTCTTGTTGTTAATGCATGCTTGCTCGCATACATGCATGCATGCATTTTCTGTACGTGTGTGGGACATGAGGATTGAAGTTAGTTTTCTGTACGTGCGCTTAGCAGCTGAGCTGCCCAAGCAGACTAAAATAAATGACATCAATCTTGCGGATCTCACCAAGCAAAGTTCTCTGCCAGAGTCCACTCCGACTGTGCACCTAGACGCCCTCTTCTCATGGTTGTACTAATTAATCCATCCTCTTCTCAGTCGCTAATTGTTGTTCTGTGCTTGCGTCAATTGCTCCATCCTCTTCTCTCTGTGCTTTTCTGTAGTAATTAGTTATCAGGTCCTCCGCCGTATCTCAAGTTCCACAGCTTTTTTTGCATGGCAGCAGTAGATCACATGTCCGCGTCAGCTTTCATCTGCAAGTTGATGCTGCCATATCATCAGCCACTATGGCAGCCACCAAGTCCCCCACATGAACGTCCGTGTTCAGCTCGGTCCGGCCAGGTGCGGCTAAATTTCGTGTTTTGACCCTTTTCTGAAACCTATTCGAGATTTGACCCTAGTTTTAATTTTTTTCGAAATCTGACCTTTTGCTACCGCCAGAGGCCATGGCGGTAGGGTATAACAGCCTACCACGAAGGTCCCTGGCTGTAGGGTTGCATGCCCTACCGCCAAAAACCTTCTAAGTATTGAACACAGTGCGTGCTCATGCCTACTGCCAAGTACTTGGCGGTAGGGTTGTGCAGGCTACCGCCAGCCTGGTTGGCGGTAGCGATGTTTCCTATCGCCAAAGTCCCTGACGGTAGGCTGTTAGACCCTACCGTCATGGGCTCTGGCGGTAGCAAAAGGGTCAGATCTCGAATTTTTTTAAACTAGGGTCAAATCTCGAATAGGTTTTAGAAAAGGATCAAAACACGAAAATTTGCCGCCAGGTGCAACCAACAGCTGTCATGTCGGCCACTGGAACCACCAAATTTGGCTCCGACCGGCCAGACATAAATATCCGCCACTATCAGGAACAATTCCGGACTTTCCCCTAGCATCATATGAATGAAAAAAGATGACTCAATTATACCAAACAAAGGCTTTAATAGCATGGATTAAAAACGTTGAAGTTCCTGTGGTATTTCCGTGCTTTACAAGTCGTATGAAGTTTCCCCCGCATGGCCGTTTGATGGTTTTTGATCGGTCAAGCATCATCCACCAAATATATATTGGAAGGAGAAGAAATAGTTGATTGCACGAAAGAAAATCGATGGCCACACAACGGGATGACGGAGTATCTCATCTCTTTTTTGCCGCAGCTAGATTGGAATGAGATGGAACAATTGATGTGTGGGAAAAAAACAATGATCATGTCCGACGGTGAAGGACGATATCATTTCTTTTTTTAAACCTAGGATCTGATCTTTTTCCCATCAATCTCAAAAGGGGAAAGGAGACCACGTTATCTATCATAATGGGATGGTGGGTAATTTTTTCACTTAAATCTTTATCTTTATCTTTACCTAATAATAATAGGGGAGGGGAGACCACGTTTGGACTCTACTGCAGTTGCCATATGTTGCCACGTTTGGACTTTACACTGTTTGGTTGTGAGTTCTCCTTCATATGTGTGGCGTGTCTGAACCAAATAGTAGACAGAAAACTGATCCGTTTTCGGCGGCCGTACTCATGTCCCATGTCGTGGCGGCAGCGGTGGCGTCGTTGTCGTTGTCGTTGGCGATGTTGCTATATACGCGGTGTGTCATCGCGGGTCCAGAGGATGTTCCGCGTGCTGGGGTTTCAGCGTTGTCGCCGTCATCGGGGGCGCTGCTACGTGGCGTTTCATCATGGATCCGCAGGGTGTTGAACGCTGGCGTGGTTCCCGCCGTCCCCCTTCGCGCTGCTCAACGGCAAGTTGTCCAAGACCATGTTGACGTCCCTGGCCATGTGTCCCCTGGCACTCACCTTCCTGCTTCTTGCCAACGCCTGCGTCACCGGTGTGCTCCGTGCATACCCACACGAGCGGCGACGGGCATGTATGTTGCTCCCGCCCAGCGTCGACATCGCACGCGTACCTCGCGCTCGTCGCCACGCTCCTCTTGGGCTCCTACATCATGTTCTCCGCCAACGTCGCCTTCTGGCTGCTCTTCCTGGCCTTCGGCGCTGCAGACCTTGGCTTCACCTCCCGCGTGTCCATACCAGAGCTCTCGGCGTCGCCACGGTCGTCTGCAACCACGCTGTCGTGGTGGCGGCCATGGAGGAGCGATGCACCGGGCACGCCGCGGTGCTGAGAGCGTGTGTCCTCATCAGGGGTCACATGCCCACCATGCTGGCAATGGCACTGCCTACCAACCTGGGCATGGCGGGGGCGGATGCGCTATTTCACCTCCGGGTGGTGTCGCACCGGATGGCCGGGAGGCTGGCGAGGCCTTCTCGGTCAGAATACATCCACATGCCCTGCGTCGTCCTTGAGATCATCGTCAGCTGCTTGCTCTACAGGAGCTGCAGAGAGGAGTGAAACAGATGAGCTGAGAGAGCTAGAGCCCAAGCAGAAGGTTGGAGATCACCTATCTATCATTTAAAAACTAGCTATCGATCTGTTGGTTAGAAAATTTCTGTTGGTAACTCCGGATCCATGTTCGTGTTTCGCAGCACGACGTAGCCCCTCCTTCTCCCATGAGTATAAAAAAACTCGAGCCCGTACCACTATTGTTTTACCCAGCAAAACCCAGAAGCCGTAACGGCAACTTCTTGAGGCGGTTGTTGCACTTCTGGAGGTCGAGCAGGGAGTTATAGCCCTTCTTCTGGTGGACCAGATGAGACATCCCCATCGGAATAGTGGATAGTGTAACAAGACGACGGACGCTTGCCTGCCGCGCCCGCACTCCAACACTAGATGCACGGGTTCGCGGCGCACCTTTCTTACGTGGGTTGCCGAGACATCAAGTAAGCCACAATGCACTTCTTCCACAATGCTATTCATTATTGTGGTTTCAATTGCATTGGGCAATTTAGATATTTGGTGCCAAAGCTTAAACAATATTGGTTTTTTCCTATGACATATCACGAGCCCTCCTACCTGTTGCTGCTCTAGATCGAGTTCGTATGCTCTTCTCAAGCCTATCGTCATGGATTTAGTTCCTTTGTGATTTTGAGTCCGACCGAGCATGGCAAGTTGGCAACACTACTGCAAGATCATAGTAACTACAAGAGAAAAAAAATCATATGTGCAAGGTGAGTCCACACTTCATTCAAACTCCTTGCTTTTTCTCTTGCTATATCTCTGTCCTATATTTTCTTCTCACATTTTAAAATAAAAAATAGATGGTATGAATTTGGCTAATGTTGGCTGGTCGAGAGATGACAGATCTATTTGGGTCTGGATCCTGGGATTCACTTGTTGAGTACAAGGTGCACGTGCTATCATATAACTCTCTGGTAGTGTGTTGCGGCTGGGGAAGAGACAAGGAGAGAAGAGAACAATTCAACAGGGGAAGAATAGAGCCAGGAGCAGCAAAAACAATGGTCATTGATTCTGTGCTATTGCAACGGATGAACAAACAATGAAGAAAGATGAACGAGGGAAGATAAACCGGAAAACGGAAGAGTGGGTGCTTTCTTGGCAAGCATTGTCATACTCATCAACACACTTCAAGGGTATCCTTCTATTTAGTCTCAAACTATCAAGAGCCATATTTACTATTAGGCTAAATGGTTATGTGATATTTTTTTTCTCCTCCGTTGCAACGCACGGGCATGTTTGCTAGTCAAGTCTAACTATGATCACATCACGGGGTGAACGAGGATCTCATCATCATAATGGCATGCTGGGTAATTTTGTCACTTAAATCAAATCTAATGGCCGTATAATTTTAGTCAATTAAATCAAATCTAATGGCTGTGTAATTTTAGTCTATTAAATTAACAGTCGAATATTTCTATTTTTTGTGGGATTTTTCTAGAATATTTCTCTTTTTTTGGTTATCCCATCAAGCACCTTTTTATATAAAAAGATTTAATGTATGAACTCGCCCTAAGGTGTGTCTGATAAATTGGTCCTAAAGACCATGTCATAGACAGGGGCACATGTTTTTACCTTGAAATGTTTTCTCGGGAAAAGATGCAACATCACATCGATAATACATAGAACAATAATGGTTACATCAGAAATAGCATAACAGAACGTCGTTTTGATCTCAAAAGACAACAGACTTAACAAAAAGCCAGAGTAAAATAGAAGCCCCGACACGACTGTACTTCTAACTAGACTACAATAATTCAGATAGTTTCAAGGTACAGTGTGCAAGAACAAGGGAATGACCAATTAAAAGTTCCCAACGCGCATGCGAAAAAATCTCGCGTGTAGGTTGGGTTAACCAACATAAGTGTCATTATCCATCCATGACAGCCTCCTCTCCAATGAAATCCTACAGCGAGAAAGATAGTTTGATTTAAATACACATGTTCAGTTCAAAATTTCATATGCATAGACTAGATACATGTCAACGAGAAAAGTTCTTACTTCATTGAGAAGGTTGGAAATACCAACCGATGACAAGGCATTGATGCCATTCAGTTGACCACCAAGCGCTTGCTGATCCATTGTTCCATCTTGCACATGAGAATGCCAGATGCATCACCGACATCATGCATCTGGGTCAATGGGACGAAACCATCTGTTTGATGGTTGGAAAGTGCAGAACTAGTTCTTCCGTAGTTAACCATATCAGTCTCTGCCACTGAAGTTCTTACTGTACCATGTGCAGACCTGCCATTTAACATCATTCCAACCGAGCCCATGTTGCTTTCTATGTTAAATTAGTGTGCTAGTTCAAAGTCAAAAAAGCTGTAGGATCGTAGATATTATACATGGTTAACCTACTCAATGTATCTGCTTAAAAGTGGCACTCCTTTATATGGTATTCTCAGGAGTAAGTACTTTTAACAAACAATCTCAAGCAGATTATAGATGGGTAATCCTTTAATAACCTAAATACAACATACGTAGTTTCCTAATTGTATTACTCGTGCCACCCTAGCAAACAGGTGCTGCAATTCTATACTTTGTGTGATTGCAAGGACTAGACATTTTATATTAGTTTAGAAAACAACTAAATATAATTTGGTCATATCAGAAAATATAAATATATTATAGTTTTGGTTCTTATGACTAGATTTTTACAATAGTTAAATTAAATTGAGTCCATCAATGCACCCACACCGAACACATACGAGTAGTCGGTGTACATTGCATAGGAGTGACACATACTCACAATAAGCTAGATTACCATATATATTGTATGGATGGTATTTGAACTCTAGACTTCAGGCACTATGTATTGAAGTTCTAAAACAAATTTATACTGAATCTAGACGACATGTTTTAATGCAATTGGAACATCAATTGATCGAAAATAGAACCGGTTCCTATAGGGGCTTGTTGCCTACTTATAATTATATATGGTACACATCACCATGTCTATAGCATACTAAAAACAATTAACACAATTATTTAAATCAATAATTCATTGGCTCTCATAACTCACAGGTTACCACTTGCATTCCCTTGCCCCAACTAGCCATCAATCGATGGATGAGCGGTTCGGCAGGATCCCATTGGTTCAGGCAAGGAACCGATACCACTAGCGATCCTGCCATCCGGCCTACTCTTAATTAACTAATGTGTCGATTCACCTCCGCTCTACTACCCGGCCCACGGGCCATCCGATCGGACAGATGAACGGTTAGAAGGGATCCGGTTGGTTCAGGCTGAAAGGGGATCCCACTCTTTTGATTTCCCCAAAGTTAAACATAAGGTGAGTGTGCCGTGCATGCGTATTTGGTTTCCTAAAATCGTGTTGAATATATAGGATCTCACGTGCTGCCCAAAGGAATGAATGTCCTCTCACTGTATATCCAAGATTCAGCATTAGAAGTACGTTCTCAAAGAGAATTGTCAGCTCATACGCACAAAAATAAAACTAGGACTTAGAATTGAGCAGTGAGTGTACTGATGACGGGCAGATCCATCTCGAGGCGGATGAGCTCGAGGAGCTTGAAGCTGTCCATGTCCTGCATGCGCACGTCGGTGATGACCACATCAAACTTCTCCTTCCCCGCCCTGAGAATCTTCAGCGCCGTCTTGGCATCCGTCACAGTCGTTGCTGCATCGCAGAAAGCATTATTCGCAGAGAAACAAAAAGATCACAAGGCTCCGATTCTAATGGACTTTGGCGAAGCGGAGGGATCAAGATTCAAGAGACTCACGGTGGTATTTGCAGCCGCGCAAGAGGTTGTCTAGCACCTTGAGGCAGACGCAGTCGTCGTCCACGGCAAGGACTCGTAACCCGTCCGGGAACTTGTCCTCCGCCGCATCCTCCATCATCTGCCTTTGGTCCCCACCAATCGCGGCCATGTTTTCCGAACTTCTTCCCACCTGGCAAAGCAAATGACATCAAGAAAAACACTGATTAAGGAACAAGGGGACTGACCAACACAAACCCCACAGACATCTTATTAAGAACAGAACCCAAAACCTCTGTTAGATTAGATCCCTCCTTTCCCACCTCCTACAATGTCTTCCTCGTCGCAGGGCAGAACAGAACCAAAATGTGGATTTCAGAGGAGCTTTGTGCGAAGGGCTGGAGGATGCAGGGCGCCTTTTATAGGGGTAGAGGGGTCAAGGAAAGGAGTGGAAGTCTTGTGGTCCCCGTTCTGTTCATGCGCAACTTAATTTCTACTCAATAATTTCTGAATCTACAGTACTAATTTCTGAATCTACAGTCTTAATTTTGTGCATGTATTTTGGTGTCTGCTTGTGCCATCCGCCGATGAGAGGAAAGCAAAACCACGGGCAATGTTGCTGTTTTTTGCTTTTTTGTTCTTTTCTTAACAAATGTTGGAGCACGAAGATATGATTTGATTACAAAAAGGAGATACGCCTGCTTTGTTCGGCTGCATGGCCATGGTCAGACTGTCTTTGTGCTTCCATTGACCCGAAACGGAGAGCGCGTTCATTGTCTCAACGGCCACATCCTTACCTACCTTTGCAGAGACGTGACAATGTGTGAGGCCTAAACTCATATTTATTTTTTAACACAGTACAATCGAAGTTGCTCACATACACAAACTTTCCGCGCCCACTTCATGGACACCCCGTCGTCGAGCGCGTCACTGTGCTGGCTCTTCACGGCGGCGAGCCCTGGCTCCATCCTCGGCTTGACGAGGCGAGGAGGAGCCGAGGAGGAGGCATGGCCGCCCTTGTTGATGACGATGCCGGTGCTGCGGGTGCGCCGGCCGAGCGGCGTTTCCATGTTCTCGTGCTTGACACTAACGAGCACCGGCGTCCTGGAGGAGTGGTAGGAGGATCGGGAGGAGGAGGAGGAGGAAGACCCGCCCAGCATTCGCCACAGCACCCACGGGCCGACACTCCGACGGGGGTCGGGGCCGCCGGGTACTGTAGCGGTGGATCGTTGCCACCCTCGAGGTACTCGAGGACGGCGTGCAGCGTGCGGCCGGGGGCGCCCCACCACGGGCGGTGGTCGTCGCTGTTGTTGTGCCCCCTGACCACCAGCGCGTTGTTGATGGAGGCGAAACGCTCCACCTGCCGGCGTTCGAAGTACGCCGCCCGCGCCTCGTGGTTGCCGGTGTCGTACTCCGGGAGGGCGCGCTCCTCCTCCGATAGGGAGGCCCGCACACGCTCAATCTCGGTGTGGAAGTATCTGGGGTGTTCGACATCGGGCAGAGGGAGGACTGGGACGCCCCCGGCGCTGAGCCTCCACCTGTTGGGGAACGCATTAATTTTAAAAATTTCCTATGCACAGGCAAGATCCATCTAGGTGATGCATATCAACGAGAGGGGAGAGTGTTGTCCACGTACCCTCGTAGACCGAAAGCGAAAGCGTTATGACAACGCGGTTGATGTAGTCGTACGTCTTCACGATCCGACCGATCCTAGCACCAAAGATACGACACCTTCGTGATCTGCACACGTTCAGCTCGGTGACGTCCCACGAACTCTAGATCCAGCTGAGTGTCGAGAGAGAGCTTCGTCAGCACGACGGCGTGATGACGGTGATGATGAAGTTACCGACGCAAGGCTTCGCCTAAGCACTACAACGATATGACCGAGGTGGGAATCTGTGTAGGGGGGCACCGCACAAGGCTAAGAGATCAACTTGTGTGTCTATGGGGTGCCCCCCTTCCCCGTATATAAAGGAGTGGAGGAGGGGGAGGGCCGTCCCTCTATGGCGCGCCCTAAGGGGGGAGTCCTATTCCCGGTGGGAGTAGGATTCCCCCTTTCCCTTGTTGGAGTAGGAGAGAAGGAAGGGGAAGAGAGAGGGAGGGAAGGGGGGGGCATCCAATTCGTATTGGTCTAGGGGGCGCGCCCTCCACCTTGATGTTCCCTCTCTTCTCTTCCAATAAGGCCCAATAAGGCACATATACTCCCCGGGGGGTTCCGGTAACCACCCGATACTCAGGTAAATGCTCGAACTCATCCGGAACAATTCCGATGTCCAAACATGGCCAGCCTTCCAATATATCGATCTTTATGTATCGACCATTCTGAGACTCCTCGTCATGTCCGCCATCATATCTGGTACTCTGAACTACCTTCGGTACATCAAAACACATAAACTCATAATACCGATCGTCACCGAATGTTAAGCGTGCGGACCCTATGGGTTCGAGAACTATGTAGACATGACCGAGACTCATCTCTGGTCAATAATCAATAGCGGAACCTGGATGCTCATATTGGTTCCTACATATTCTACGAATATCTTTATCGATCAAACCGCATAACAACATACATTGTTCCCTTTGTGATCGGTATGTTACTTGCCCGAGATTCGATCGTCGGCATCTCAATACCTTGTTCAATCTCATTACCGGAAAGCCTCTTTACTCATTCTGTAATGCAACATCCCGTAACTAACTCATTAGTCTCATTGCTTCCAAGGCTTATAGTGATGTGCATTACCGAGAGGGCCTAGAGATACCTCTCCGATAAACAGAGTGACAAATCCTAATCTCAATCTATGCCAACTCAACAAGCACCATCAAAGACACCTGTAGAGCATCTTTATAGTCACCCACTTACGTCATGATGTTTGATAGCACACCAAGTTTTCCTCTGGTATTCGGGAGTTGCATAATCTCATAGTCATAGGAACATGTATAAGTTATGGAGAAAGCAATAGCAGTAAACTAAACGATGAAAGTGCTAAGCTAACGGATGGGTCAAGTCAATCACATCATTCTCTAATGATGTGATCACGTTCATCAAACGACAACTCTTTGTCCATGGCTAAGAAAGTTACCCATCTTTGATTAAGGAGCTAGTCAAGTAGAGGCATACTAGTGACACTCTGTTTGTCTATGTGTTCACACATGTACTAAGTTTCCGGTTAATACAATTCTAGCATGAATAATAAAAATTTATCATGATATAAGGAAATATAAATAACAACTTTATTATTGCCTCTAGGGCATATTTCCTTTAGTCTCGCACTTGCACTTGAGTCAATAATCTAGATTACATTGTGATGATTCTAACACCCATGGAGTCTTGGTGCTGATCATGTTTTTCTCGTGAGAGAGGCTTAGTCAATGGGTCTGCAATATTCAGATCCGTATTTATCTTGCAAATCTCTATGTCTCCCTCCTTGACTTGATCGCGGATGGAATTGAAGCGTCTCTTGATGTGCTTGATTCTCTTGTGAAATCAGGATTCCTTTGTCAAGGCAATTGCACCAGTATTGTCACAAAAGATTTTCATTGGACCCGATGCACTAGGTATGACACCTAGATCGGATATGAACTCCTTCATCCAGACTCCTTCCTTTGCTGTTTCCGAAGCAGCTATGTACTCCGCTTCACACGTAGATCCCGCCACGACGCTCTGCTTGAAACTACAACAACTGACAGATCCATCAGTGTATCCGGTTTGTATGAAAATATGTATCCGGTTTGTGACTTAGAGTCATCCGGATCAGTGTCAAAGCTTGCATCGACGTAACCGTTTACGACGAGCTCTTTTTCACCTCCATAAACGAGAAAAGTATCCTTAGTCCTTTTCAGGTATTTCAGGATGTTCTTGACCGCTGTCCAGTGATCCACTCATGGATTACTTTGGTATCTCCCTGCTAAACTAATAGCAAGGCACACATCAGGTCTGCTACACAGCATTGCATACATGATAGAACCTATGGCTGGAGCATACAGAATGACTTTCATTTTCTCTCTATCTTCTGCAGTGGTTGGGCATTGAGTCTGACTCAACTTCACACCTTGTAACACAGGCAAGAACCATTTCTTTGCTTGATCCATTTTGAACTTCTTCAAAACTTTATCAAGGTATGTGCTTTGTGAAATTCCAATTAAGTGTCTTGATCTATCTCTATAGATCTTGATGCCCAATATATAAGCAGCTTCACCGAGGTCTTTCATTGAAAGATTCTTATTCAAGTATCCTTTTATACTATTCAGAAATTTAGTATCATCTCCGATCAACAATATGTCATCCACATATAAAATCAGAAATGCTACAGAGGTCCCACTCACTTCCTTGTAAATATAGACTTTTCCAAAAGTCTGTATAAAACCATATGCTTTGATCACACTATCAAAGCATATATTCCAACTACGAGAGGCTTGCCCAGTCCATAAATGGATCGCTGGAGCTTGCACACTTTTTTAGCACCTTTTAGATCGACAAAACCTTCTGGTTGCATCATATACAACTCTTCTTTAAGATATCCATTAAGGAATGCAGTTTTGACATCCATTTGCCAAATTTCATAATCATAAAATGCGGCAATTGCTAACATGATTCAGACGTACTTAAGCATCGCTACGGGTGAGAAGCTCATCGTAGTCAACTCCTTGAACTTGTCAAAAACCTTTCGCAACAAATCAAGCTTTGTAGACAGTAACATTACCGTCAGCGTAAGTCTTCTTCTTGAAGATCCATTTATTCTCTATGGCATGTCGATCATAGGGCAAGTCAACCAAAGTCCACACTTTGTTCTTATACATGGATCCCATCTCAGATTTCATGGCCTCAAGCCATTTTGCGGAATCTGGGCTCATCATCGCTTCCTCATAGTTTGTAGGTTTGTCATGGTCAAGTAACATGACCTCCAGAACAGGATTATCGTACCACTCTGGTGCGGATCTTACTCTGGTAGACCTACGAGATTCGGTAGAAACTTGATCAGAAGTTTCATGATCATCATCATTAGGTTCCTCACTTACTGGTGTAGGAATCAATGGAACTGATTTATGTGATGAACTACATTCCAATAAGGGAGCAGGTATAAATACCTCGTCAAGTTCTACTTTCCTCCCACTCACCTCTTTCGAGGGAAACTACTTGTCTAGAAAGGATCCGTTCTTAGCAACGAATATCTTGCCTTCGGATCTGTGATAGAAGGTGTACCCAACAGTCTCCTTTGGGTATCCTATGAAGACACATTTCTCTGATTTGTGTTCGAGCTTATCAGGTTGAAGCTTTTTCACGTAAGCATCACAGCCCCAAACTTTAAGAAACGACAACTTGGGTTTCTTTCCAAACCACAGTCCATAAGGTGTCTTCTCAACGGGTTTTGATGGTGCCCTATTTAATGTGAATGTAGCCATCTCTGAAGCATAACCCCAAAACGATAGCGGGAAATCAGTGAGAGACATCATAGATCACACCATATCTAATAAAGTGCGGTTACGACGTTCGGACACACCATTACGCTGTGGTGTTCCAGGTGGTGTGAGTTGCGAAACTATTCCGTATTGTTTGAAATGAAGACCAAAATCGTAACTCAAATTTTCTCCTCCACGATCAGATCGTAGAAACTTTATTTTCTTGTTACGATGATTTTCCACATCAATCTGAAATTCTTTGAACTTTTCAAATGTTTCAGACTTATGTTTCATCAAGTAGATATACCCATATCTGGATAAATCATCCGTCATGGTAAGAAAATAATGATACCTGCCACGAGCATCAACACTCATCGGATCGCATACATCGGTATGTATTATTTTCAACAAGTCTGTTGCTCGCTCCATTATTCCAGAGAACAGAGTCTTAGTCATCTTGCCCATGAGGCATGGTTCGCAAGCATCAAGTGATTCATAATCAAGTGATTCCAAAAGCCCATCAGCATGAAGTTTCTTCATGTGCTTTACAAAAATAAGTTGCACTATCATTATTAAACTTATATTTTTTGGCTTCAATACTATGAACATGTGTATTACTACTATCAAGATTTAGTAAAAATAGACCACTCATCAAGGGTGAATGACCATAAAATATATTACTCATATAAATAGAACAACCAAATAGCAATTATTTAGGTCTAAAACTAATCCCGAAGGTAGATGCGGAGGTAACGTGCCGATGGCGATCACATCGACTTTGGAACCATTTCCCACGCGCATCATCACCTCGTCCTTAGCCAATCTTCGCTTAATCCATAGCCCCTGTTTTAGGTTGCAAATATAGCAACATAACCAGTATCAAATACCCAGGCGCTACTGCAAGCATTAGTAAGGTACACATCAATAACATGTATATCAAATATACCTTTCACTTGGCCATCCTTCTTCTTCGCCAAATACTTGGGGCAGTTCCGTTTCCAGTGACCAGTCCCTTTGCAGTTTATAGTACATCACGAAGATCTTGTAGCTTGGTGACTAGTCCCTTTGTTGTTTATAGTTCATCATGTAGTTCTTGTAGCTTGGTGACAGTAATTAAAGAACTCTGTCAATGACACTATCATCAGTAAGATTAACTCCCAGCCGAGTCAAGTGGTTGTGGTACCCAGACATTCTGAGTATATGTTCACTGACAGAACTATTCTCCTCCATTTTGCAGCTATAGAACTTATTGGAGACTTTATATCTCTCAATCCGGGCATTTGCTTGAAATATTAACTTCAACTCCTGGAACATCTCATATGCTCCATGACGTTCAAAATGTCGTTGAAGTCCTGGTTCTAAGCCGTAAAGCATGTCACACTGAACTATCGAATAGTCATCAGCTTTTCTCTGCCAGACGTTCATAGCATCTGGTGTTGCTCCTACAGCGGGTTTGTCACCTAGCGGTGCTTGTAGGACGTAATTCTTTTATGAAGCAATGAGAATAATCCTCAAGTTACCGACCCAGTCTGTGTAGTTGCTAGCATCATCTTTCAACTTAGCTTTCTCTAGAAACGCATTAAAATCTATTATATTAAAAAATGCTTGATGAGCTAACCAGAAAAAAGATAATTATCCTAGAAAACCCCACAATAATTAGAAACATCTAACCCTTAATTTAGTACATGAAAAAATCACAACCATTAGATCAACTTTAAAACAAAAAAATTACCCACCAATGACATGAGTCGCAAAGGAGCCGTAGCGTATAATTGTACATGCACTAGTAGAAAAAGTGTCAAATGTGAAGCACATTAGTGCCGGTTTGAATTTGAGCCGGCACTAATGCGTCCATTAGTGCCGGTTCCAACAGCTAGGCGGGAGGAGCTCTTTAGTACCGGTTCGTGGCGAACCTTTAGCACCGGTTCGTGCCATGAACCGATACTAATAAGAGTAGTGGCAGGATGTTGTCAGAGTGGGGCCCCTCCAGCACCTTTAGTACAGGTTCGTGCCACGAACCGGTACTAAAGGTCGTCCTATATAAACCCTTCGTCCACCAGCACTCTGTTCTTTCCCCTTTCCCCTCTCCCTCTCCTTTGTTCTTCCCTTCTTCCTCTCGATTTCATCACAAAATTTGCCCCAAATTTGTCAAGATTTGCAGGCCCCCATCCATTCAAATGATCACGAAGGTTAGCAACTTTGTCCTTTCATCTCTCATTGCTAGATTAGCTCTTACATTGGTTTATATAGTGATTAATTGTGGGTTTTAGTAATTTGGGAGGAATTATATGTGGTAGTATTTGATTTATATGCAAATTGAGGTCAAAATAACACTTAGTTTGCATATGTATGTGTGGTTTACTTAGTGCCTTCTAAATCTCCGTCGTAACCACCGTCGATCGCCCGCACCGTCCCGTCGCCTGCACCACCTTGTGGTGAGCCTCTTGTTCATGAAATTTTATATAAAAAATCGATGTTTGTGTGATTTGGATATATAGTTACTCGTATAATTATCTTACCCGTACGTTGTTTGTAATACATAGTGCCATGGTTTTGATATCCGTTCCCGTCGGCCCTCGCCTTGTTATGATTCGGATGTGGTATATTCTCTTTTAAAACTATTTGTTGCATTTCGTGTTTATGACAAATTATGCCCATCAAACTGACATAGATATTTGTATGTAGGAGGTAGTTGAACCGGAAATTCCAACCGACCCTATTGTCGAGAGGTTAAATTTAGTTGAAAGAGAAAACGAGGATTTGAAAGAAAAATTGAAAAGAATTGGGGGGGAGAAGATGGAATTGGAGTTGCATGTTGCTGATGTCGTCGATGATCACAAGATTAAGATGGAGAAAATGCGCTTGAAGATTAGAAAGATTAGAAAATATGCCATTCATAGTGAGGCTTGGTATCATTATGCTGTTGGGTCAATTGTTACCTTCAGTTGCGATCTTGATCGCATTTGTTGTTGCATTTAAATTCTTTAGCTAGAGAGTTATTTGTTTGTTGCATTTAACTGTTGTATGAACTTTATGTATTGTATTAATTTGGTGTTTTCAGTGCTGTGTATTGAAGATGAGCCGGCAATGGATGTACGATGACCGATGCTCTCCCGAGTTCATTAATGGCGTGCATACATTTCTGCTTGCGGCTGAGGCAAACAAGCGGGCGGATAGTTTTATGCCTTGTCCATGTGCTGGCTGTAAGAATGGTCACAATTACTCTATGTCAAGAACCATTCACGTCCACCTGTTTGAGTCTGGTTTCATGCTCTACTATAATGTTTGGACCAAGCACGGAGAAAGAGGGGTTATGATGGAAGACAATGAAGAAGAAGAGGACGACGGCAGCTATCCTGGCCATGGGTTCCCTGAATACGATGATACTACAATGAGGGAAGAAGCTGAGCCGGTAATGTAACACCCCGGATATGATTTACCTATTATGTAATCCAACTCTTGCCGTTTCCGGCGTTAAGTTATTTTATTTTCTCGGGTTCGGGTTTTTGTCTCCGTGTGTTGTTGTCGTTGTCATGCATCTCATATCATGTCAGCATGTGCATTGCATTTGCATACGTGTTCATCTCATGCATCCGAGCATTTTCCCCGTTGTCCGTTTTGCATTCCGGCGCTCCGTTCTCCTCCGGTGGTCTTTTCTACCTTTCTTTCGTGTGCGGGGTTAAACATTTCCAGATTGAACCGAAACTTGCCAGTAGGCCTTGGTTTACTACTGGTAGACTGCCTGTCAAGTTTCGTACCATTTGGACTTTGTTTGATGCTCCAACGGTTAACCGAGGGACCGAGAAGACCTCATGTGTGTTGCAGCCCAACACCCTTCCAATTTGGCCCAAAACCCACCAAAACCCTCTCCATCATCTAGAGCGTTCGATCGCGATCGCGTGGCCGAAAACCGTACCTCATTTGGACACTCCTAGCTCCCTCTACCTCTATATATAGACCCCCTCCTCCAAATTCTGGATCCCCTCCTTCAAACCCTAAAAAAAATCATCTCCGCCGCCGCCGGAGACGTCCGGATGGCGCCGGACGAGTCCGCCCGCGGCCGCCGACCAGTGGTGTAGCGCCACATGTCGCCCCCGTGCCCACTTCGCCGTCGCCCGCCGCGGGCCCGCGAGGCCCGTGCGGGGCCCTCCCCGGCCCGGCGCGCAGCGCCGCCTGCCTCCTCTCAGCGCCCGACCCCGCCGCCTTCTCCACCAACACCGGCGCCCGGAGCCCGCGCCGGCCGCCGCCACCATCATCGGCGAGCTCCACCGAGGCTCCCCGACTCCGGTGTGCCGCCCCGTCCCGCGCGCCTCGCCGCCCGAAGCCGCCGCGGCCGAACCCCGCCTCCGCCGTCCGCCTCGTCGCCGGTGGGAAGCCCGACCGCTCCGTCCTCGCCCACCGCCGCCGTCGTCTATAGTGTTTCCGGCGAGATCCGCCGCCGCCTCGGGAAGCGTGCTGATCTGGATCTGAGGATATTTCTCGATTGACTTTTTGCCTCAAACCCTAGATAAATTGCTATGTTCATCGTGCCGTAACTCCGCATCCGTAGCTCCGTTTTGGGCATATAGCATATCAAAATGTTCGCCTCAGAGAGTACATCATTTCATCTCATTGCATCATTTTCATTTGAGTTCATCTTGATGCCCGAAATGCTGTTGGAAGAGTGCTATTTGAGATAATTGTTAGATCTGCTGCTCCAATTAGATATTTGTCATTTTTGCCATGATTATTGTGTGCATGATATGCCCCTGAGCTCTACATGTGTTTTGTTATATGCTTTGCCATCTAACCAGAGGTGCAACCCATGTATTTTTGTGATGTGTGTGTTGACTACCACAAGCTTGCAAAGTAATGCATCCGTTAATGCTGATTTCAGGGACCTAGCAATTCCACTAAGTCCTTGATCTGTTTTTACCAATATGCCATATGTTCATGTTGTTTCCTAGTGATCCATGCCTCTTTTGAGGATGATCATTAAGGATGTTTTGTTAATCTTGTAGTGCTCTATCCATCCATGTCTTGAGTTAATCGAGCTCTACTTTTGCTATTTCGTGAATCTGGGCAGATTGTCTACTTGTTAGCGATTTTGCCGAGGATGTTGTAGTTGGTCCGTGCATGCTATGTTATTGTTCTTGCCATGTCTAGCTTGTATAATGTGTATTCTTGATGAGTGCATTCTTAGATTGTCATGACATGCTCTGTAGTGAGTGCATCGAGCTCGTAAACATGCCTACTTGATATCTGATTTGCATGCTCCAATTTTTCACTAAGTCTGTGATCTAATTATGTTTTTTCCATGTTCACATGCTTGGAAATGTGTTTTCTAATCCCTTTTGGCTCAAGGTCACTAAGGGACTTTTGTTAAGCTCTTTGAGTAGCTCCATGCCATGCTTTACTTTGCCATGTTCAGGCCCTGTAGCATATAGTTTGCATTCTCCAAAGTGTGCTACCTGATCTGAAATTCCAGACAAGTGTTAATTTCACCAAGTCTGAAATCTGTTTACCAAATGCATTTTTGCCATGCTTGTTTGAACCTGTTAATGGATGAATTGGCCGTAGCGCAGTGTTCATCTTATGTTAAGAATCCTGAATGGATCCCTGCCATGTATTTTGTTGCCATGTTTGAGTGCTGTAGCATGTTCATCTTGTTGCATTTAGATGGCTACATGCTGTATATCGCAGACCGGTGCCATATTTGAATTGCTTGCCATTTCCAAAACGTGACTCCGATTCCGGTGATCTTTATATCTTTTTCAAGCGATTTCATCTCACCTTTCCAGTGGCACACTTGGATTTCCATGTTGAGGCCAGGTTCATTCATTCCTTATCAAATCTTGCATATGCATCGCATATCGCATCCCGCATAGCATACCATGTTTGCATCATGTTGTTTGAGCTTTGCACGTGGTTGATTGTGTTCCGTTTGCTTGTTTGTCTTGTTGGGGTAGAGCCGGGAGACGAGTTCGCTAACGAGGAGCCCGTTGAGTTTGCTTTCAAGGATCCAGTCAACTCTGACAACTTTGCAGGCAAGATGATCATACCCTCGAAATCACTTCTATCTTTGCTTTGCTAGATGCTCGCTCTTTTGCTATGCCTATGCCACGATGCCTACCACTTGCTTTTCATGCCTCCCAAATTGCCATGTCCAACCTCTAAACCACCATGTCCTAGCAAACCGTTGATTGGCTATGTTACCGCTTTGCTCAGCCCCTCTTATAGCGTTGCTAGTTGCAGGTGAAGATTGGAGACCGTTCCTTGTTGGAACATTATTTACTTGTTGGGATACCATTATATTGCGTTGTTATCTTAATGCATCTATATACTTGGTAAAGGTTGGAAGGCTCGGCCTCTCGCCTAGTGTTTTGTTCCACTAGTGCCGCCCTAGTTTCCGTCATATCGGTGTTATGTTCCCGGGTTTTGCGTTCCTTACGCGGTTGGGTTATAATGGGAACCCCTTGATAGTTCGCCTTGATTAAAGCTTTTCCAGTAATGCCCAACCTTGGTTTTACCATTTGTCACTTAGCCCATTTATCCCTTGGGTTTCCGGAGCCCGAGGGTCATCTTATTTTAAACCCCCCCGGGCGAGTGCTCCTCTGAGTGTTGGTCCACCTCGTCAGCCGCCGGTGGCCACCAGGGGCAACTCTGGGCTGGCCTACCGGAAGTTTAGACAATCTGAGTGTGCCCTGAGAACGAGATATGTGCAGCTCCTATCGGGATTTTTCGGCAAATTCGGGCGGTGTTGCTGGATTTGTTCTAACTTGTCGAAGTGTCTTGTAGAACCGGGATACCGAGTCTGATCGGAATGTCTCGGGAGAAGGTCTATTCCTTCGTTGACCGTGAGAGCTTGTCATGGGCTAAGTTGGGACTCCCCTGCAGGGATTTGAACTTTCGAAAGCCATGCCCGCGGTTATGGGCAGATGGGAATTTGTTAATGTCCGGTTGTAGATAACTTGAACCTTAACTTAATTAAAATGAATCAACTGTGTGAGTTACCATGATGGTATCTTCTCGGTGGAGTCCGGGAGGTGAACACGGTGTTGGAGTAATGCTTGCCGCAGGTTGCCCTCTAGTTACTCGTTCGCGCTTTGCCCTCTCTTCTCGCTCTCTTTTGCGAACAGGTTAGCCACCATATATGCTAGTCGCTTGCTGCAGCTCCACATATTTGCCTTGCCTTACCTATAAGCTTAAATAGCCTTGATCGTGAGGGTTCGAGATTGCTGAGTCCCTATGGCACACAGATTACTTCCAAACCAAATGCAGGGCCTGATGACTCTGTTCCAGATGACGCGCTTGAGCTCAAGTGGGAGTTCGACGAGGACTCACGTCGTTACTATGTGTCTTTCCCTGATGATCAGTAGTGGTGCCCAGTTGGGGCAATCGGGACCGTGTCGCATGTGGGGTTTATCTTTTATTTTGGCGCCGTAGTCGGGCCATGAGTGATTGGTTGATGTAATGCTATTTATGTACTTTGATTGATGTGGCGAGTGTAAGCCAACTATGTATCTCCCCTTTTATTGTCTATATATTACATGGGATGTTGTGAAGATTGCCTAACTTGCGACATTGCTTTCAATGCGGTTATGCCTCTAAGTCGTGCCTCGACACGTAGGAGATATAGCCGCATCGAAGGCGTTACAAGTTGGGGCGGGAGTTCGGGAGTATTGGCATAACTTGTATAACGGATGCTTTTCGAAGGTTGAGGTAGATGGTTTCCGAAGTTTTCTCGGTTATGTGTTGAAGGATGGATACAGCTGGATGTAGCATTTGCTAGATTTGGGTGAGATATTATGCTTCCCCTGTATCCCCAACACCTGATTGCATAACCGGAAAGGTTCGGGAGTTTCATAGGTGGGAATTCTTGTAGCTCTAGCTCTTCTTCCACGGATATTTGGTTTGAGATTGGGATTTCTTACCGAGTATTCGTTTTTCATCCGTACCTTGTTGATTCATTCCCCTATCTAAATTCTAAGTGGCTTCTCAATTTATGGATATGTGACCATTTCAAGTGGAATGCATTCGTTCTTATGTTCGGATGTGAAGACTATATGTTGTAATTTCAACCCATTTGATTCAGCTTCATTTTATCTGTCAATGTGCAAACAGTTGTCGTCCTCTTCAGGATGGCTCCCGCTAAGAGCAGCAATCAGAATCAGAATCAAGATCCGCCACCACCACCACCTCCTCCGGAGGCATGGCAAGCTGTGATGGACGCAACCAATGCAAACACACAGTTGATCATGCAAATTCTTCAAGAGCGTAATCAAGCGAACCAAGGCAACCAAGGCAACAATCAGAATCACTTTGCTACACTCAACCAATTCCTTGCTAACGGGCCAAAGACTTTCAGCAATTGTGTTGAGGCAACTGATGCCGACGATTGGCTCGTGGATCTGTGCAAGCATTTCGAGTGAAGTAATGTCAGGCCTGAGGACTTCGTCAAGTACGTTTCCTTCCAACTCAAAGACCAAGCTGCAGAGTGGTTCCAGCAGTACAAGGATTCCAGAGGAGGCCGTGTGATTACCTGGGATGAATTCCGTCAAGACTTCAAAGCTCATCATATTCCTCAGAGTGTGCTTGAAAGCAAGCATGAGGAATTCCGCAACCTGAAGCAAGGCTCTTTGTCTGTCTATGACTACAACAAGTTGTTTCAGAAGCTCGCCCTCTTTGCTAAGCAGGACTTCCCTGACGAGAAGAGCATGATATACCAGTTCAGGGGTGGTCTCAGAGAAGAAATCCAGCTAGCTCTTGTTCTCTTTGAGCCCTTGAGGTACGATGAGTTCTACAACATGGCATTGAAGCAAGAGGCCGCTCAACTGAGGTGTGATGCTTCCAAGAAGCGAGTCAGAGATGCTAATCCTTCTTCCTCTACTCAAGTGGCCAAGGAGAAGAAGTATTGGCTTCCTCCTCCTCCGTTCTGTCAGCCGTATCAGCAGAAGAGCAAAGGTGGCAGTGGATCTTCCCACCCACCCAACCCTGGTTTTCAGAACAAGACTTCATCTCAAGCTCCTAGATCGAGTGCTCCGTATCACCGTCCGCTTTCAGAGGTCACGTGCAACAAGTGCCAACAGAAGGGTCACTATGCCAACAAATGCTTCAATCAGAGGCGTCTTCCTCCTCCTCCTGTGAGATCGACAAGTACAGTTGTGGTCAAGCATAACCCCAAGTACGCCAAGGTTAACATGGTGAATGCAGCTCAGGCAGAGGACTCGTCAGATGTCATCATGGGTAACCTTCCTGTTAACGATGTTCCTGCAAAAGTTCTTTTTGACACTGGTGCATCACATTGTTTCATCTCGAGACCTTTTGCATCTAAACATGGGTGGTATTCTCAAGTTATGCATAAACCGTTAGTAGTTGTCTCTCTGAGTAGTTGTTTGCTCGCTAACTATGAGGTTCCGGATATTTCTATCTCGATGGGTGATTTCAAGTTTCTGGCTTCTCCAGTGATCCTTGGTAACTCGGATATTGATCTTATTCTCAGGATGGATTGGCTTTCTAAGCACAAGGCTCAGCTTGATTGTGCAGCCAGGCAGATCCAATTGACTCATTCGTCTGAGGATGTAATTGTCTTTGCTGCTTGGGATAATACAATCCGTCTGTTTTCCCTCAATGAGAAGGGTGAACTGGATGCCATCTCGCAAATTCCAGTCATTTGCGAATATCAAGACGTCTTTCCAGAAGAGCTTCCAGGAATGCCTCCGCACCGGCCAGTTGAATTCGTCATCGATGTCGAGCCTGTCACGGTACCTGTGTGCAAGCGTCCATACAAGCTCAGACCTGAAAAGTTGAAGGACATGAAGAAGCAACTCGATATTCAAGAGAGAATGGGTCTCATCTGACCTAGTTCTCCTCCGTGGGGTTGTGGTGTTCTTTTTGTGAAGAAGAAGGATGGAACGGATCGACTTTGTGTTGACTACCATCCATTGAACAAGAAGACTATCAAGAACAAATACCCACTTCCCAACATCAACGAGCTGTTCGAACAACTCAAAGGTGCCCAAGTATTCTCCAAGCTTGATCTCCGTATGGGTTATCATCAGATTCGAATCCGTGAGCAAGATATTCCCAAGACGGCTTTTAGGACAAGCTTTGGTTCATATGAATACACTGTCATGTCTTTTGGCCTCGTCAACGCTCCTCCAACTTTCTCTCGCATGATGAACTTCATCTTCAACGCCTACACCAATGACTTCGTTTTGGTCTATCTCGATGACATTCTGTTCTTTTCGAAGAACAAGGAAGATCATGCCAAGCACTTGCGTTTGGTACTCGATAAGCTCAGGGAACACCAGTTCTATGCCAAGTTTTCCAAGTGCGAATTTTGGCTCGATGAGGTTCTTTATCTTGGTCATATCATCTCTGCCAAGGGCATTGCGGTGAATCCTGAGAAGGTGTCTGCAATTGTGAATTGGGAACCACCTCAGAACGTGAAGCAACTCCGTAGCTTCCTCGGTCTCGCAAGCTACTGTCGAAGATTCGTTGAAAACTTTTCTAAGATCGCGAAGCCTCTCTCAAATCTTCTCCAGAAGCACGTCAAGTACGTTTGGTCTCCGGAGTGTGACATTGCTTTCAACACTTTGAAAGAGAAATTGGTCACTGCTCCAGTTCTGACTCCTCCTGATGAATCCAAACCGTACGAGGTCTTTTGCGATGCCTCTCTCCAAGGTCTTGGCGCAGTGTTGATGCAAGATATGAAAGTTGTGGCTTATACCTCTCGCCAGTTGAAGCCCAATGAGAAGAACTACCCCACTCATGACCTCGAGTTGGCGGCAGTTGTGCATGCTCTTTTGACTTGGAGACATCTCTTGTTGGGAAGAAAAGTGGACATTTTCATTGACCACAAGAGTCTCAAGTACATCTTCACTCAGCCTAATCTCAACCTCAGGCAGACTCGATGGGTCGAAATGATTCAAGAGTATAATTCGAGTATCGAGTATACTCCAGGAAAGGCCAATGTGATTGCTGACGCATTGAGCAGGAAGGCTTATTGCAACAGTCTGATTCTCAATCCTTATCAACCCGAGCTTTGTGAAGCTTTCCGCAAACTTAATCTGCAAGTTTTTCCTCAAGGTTTCCTTGCCAACCTTCAAGTCTCTCCTACCTTGGAAGACCAGATTCGCCAAGCTCAACTTCTGGATGCTATGGTGAAGAAGGTGAAAATTGGGATTGCCAAGAGTCAACCCAAGTACAAGTGCTACCGCCTTGATGACAAGGATACTCTCTTCTTCGAGGATCGTATAATTGTGCCCAAAGGTGACCTTCGTAAAGTGATCATGAACGAGGCTCACAATTCTCTCCTCTCCATCCACCCTGGGAGCACGAAGATGTATCAGGACCTCAAGCAGGCTTATTGGCGGACTCGAATGAAGTGCGAGATTGCTCAGTTCGTGGATGAATGTGAGCTCTGCAGAAGAGTGAAGGCAGAACACCAAAGGCCAGCTGGTCTCCTCCAACCTCCTGCCATTCCAGAATGGAAGTTTGACCACATTGAGAGGGACTTCGTGACTGGGTTTCCAATGTCCAAGCGTGGTAATGATGCTATATTCATTGTCATCGACAAACTCACTAAAGTGGCTCACTTTCTGCCTATCAAAGAGTCTATCACTGCAGCTCAATTGGCGGAGCTCTATACCTCTCGAATTGTCTCGCTGCACGGTATTCCACAAGTGATCTCTTCAGACCGTGGCAGCATCTTTACCTCCAAGTTTTGGGATTCGTTTCAGAAGGCCATGGGCACCAACATCCGCTTCAGCACAACTTTCCATCCTCAAACTAGCGGTCAAGTCGAGCGTGTCAACCAGATTCTTGAAGATATGCTCAGGGCTTGTGTGATCTCCTTCGGCATGAAGTGGGATGATTGTCTTCCATATGCTGAATTCTCCTACAACAACAGTTTTCAAGCAAGTTCGGGCAAGGCCCCATTTGAAATTCTGTATGGCAGGAAGTGCCGTACCCCCCTCAACTGGTCTGAAACCGGCGAACGTCAACTTTTTGGAAATGACTTAATCACAGAGGCAGAGGAAATGTGCAAAGTCATTCGAGATAACCTCAAAGCAGCCCAATCCCGCCACAAGAGCTACTATGATAGTAAGCACCGTGATTTGGCTTTCGAGATCGGAGATCATGTTTACCTCCGCATCTCTCCAATGAAAGGTACTCGTCGCTTCGGTATCAAAGGGGAGCTTGCCCCTAGATACGTGGGACCTTTCAAGATCGTCAGTAAGAGAGGCGATATCGCCTATCAACTCGAGCTTCCTTCAAATTTTGCAAATGTTCATGACGTGTTCCATGTCTCTCAGCTTTGAAAGTGCTTCAAGACTCCTGACCGCACCGTCAACTTCGAAGACATTGAGCTCCACGAAGATCTCTCTTATCGTGAGCGCCCCGTTGCTATTCTTGAAGAGACTGAACGCAAGACACGCAACAAGTCAATCAAATTCCTCAAAGTCAAGTGGTCACACCATTCCGACCGTGAAGCTACCTGGGAATGCGAGGATCACCTCCGTTCTGAGTACCCAGCGTTCTTTCTGTCCTAGATCTCGGGACGAGATCCTTTCATAGTGGTGGAGTGTTGTAACACCCCGGATAAGATTTACCTATTATGTAATCCAACTCTTGCCGTTTCCGGCATTAAGTTATTTTATTTTCTCGGGTTCGGGTTTTTGTCTTCGTGTGTTATTGTCGTTGTCATGCATCTCATATCATGTCATCATTTGCATTGCATTTGCATATGTGTTGATCTCATGCATCCGAGCATTTTCCCCGTTGTCCGTTTTGCATTCCGGCGCTCCGTTCTCCTCCGGTGGTCTTTTGTACCTTCCTTTCGTGTGTGGGGGTTAAACATTTCCGGATTGGACCGAGACTTGCCAAGCGGCCTTGGTTTACTACCGATAGACCGCCTGTCAAGTTTCGTACCATTTGGACTTCGTTTGATGCTCCAACGGTTAACCGAGGGACCGAGAAGACCTCATGTGTGTTGCAGCCCAACACCCCTCCAATTTGGCCCAAAACCCACCAAAACCCTCTCCATCATCTAGAGCGTTCGATCACGATCGCGTGGCCGAAAACCGCACCTCATTTGGACACTCCTAGCTCCCTCTACCTCTATATATAGACCCCCTCCTCCAAATTCCGGATCCCCTCCTTCAAACCATAAAAAAAATCATCTCCGCCGCTGCCGGACACGTCCGGACGGCGCCGGACGCGTCCGCCCGCCGCCGCCGACCAGTGGCGTAGTGCCACGTGTCGCCCCCGTGCCTACTTCGCCGTCGCCCGTCGCGGGCCCGCGAGGCCCGTGCGGGGCCCTCCCCGGCCCGGCGCGCCGCGCCGCCAGCCTCCTCTCAGCGCCCGACCCCGCCGCCTTCTCCACCAACGCCAGCGCCCGGAGCCCGCGCCGGCCGCCGCCACCATCGTCGGCGAACTCCGCCGAGGCTCCCCCGACTCTGCCGCGCCGCCCCGTCCTGCGCGCCTCGCCGCCCGAAGCCGCTGCGGCCGAACCCCGCCTCCACCGGCCGCCTCGTCACCGGTGGGAAGCCCGACCGCTTCGTCCTTGCCCACCGCCGCTTTCGTCTACAGTGTTTTCGGCGAGATCTGCCACCGCCTCGGGAAGCGTGTGGATCTGGATCTGAGGATATTTCTCGGTTGACTTTTTGCCTCAAACCCTAGATAAATTGCGATGTTGGTTGTGCCATAGCTCCGCATCCGTAGCTCCGTTTTGGGCATATAGCATATCAAAATGTTCGCCTCAGAGAGTACATCATTTCATCTCACTGCATCATTTTCATTTGAGTTCATCTTGATGCCCGAAATGCTGTTGGAAAAGTGCTATTTGAGATAATTGTCAGATCTGCTGCTCCAATTAGATATTTGTCATTTTTGCCATGATTATTGTGTGCATGATATGCCCCTGAGCTCTACATGTGATTTGTTATGTGCTTTGCCATCTATCCAGAGGTGCAACCCATGCATTTTTGTGATGTGTGTGGTGACTAGCACAAGCTTGCAAAGTGATGCATTCGTTAATGCTGATTTCAGGGACTTAGCAATTCCACTAAGTCCTTGATGTGTTTATCTCAATATGCCATATGTTCATGTTGTTTCCTAGTGATCCGTGAATCCTTTGCTAATATGGTAGTGCTCTATCCATCCATGTCTTTGTTTGCAATTATGGAGCAACCTAGCTTGAGTCAATCAAGCTCTACTTTTGCTATTTCGTGAATCTGGGTAGATTGTCTACTTGTTAGCGATTTTGCCGAGGATGTTGTAGTTGATCCGTGCATGCTATGTTATTGTTCTTGCCATGTCTAGCTTGTATAATTTGTATTCTGGATGGATGAATGCTTAGATTGTCGTGACATGCTCTGTAGTGAGTGCATCGAGCTCGTAAACATGCCTACTTGATATCTGATTTGCATGCTCCAGTTTTTCACTAAGTCTGTGATCTAATTATGTTTTTTCCATGTTCACATGCTTGGAAATGTGTTTTCTAATCCCTTTTGGCTCAAGGTCACTGAGGGACTTTTGTTAAGCTCTTTGAGTAGCTCCATGCCACGCTTTAGTTTGCCATGTTCAGGCCCTGTAGCATATAGTTTTCATGCTCCAAAGTGTGCTACCTGATCTGAAATTCGAGACAAGTGTTAATTTCACCAAGTCTGAAATCTGTTACCAAATGCATTTTTGCCATGCTTGTTTGAACCTGTTAATGGATGAATTGGCCGTAGCTCAGCGTTCATCTTTTGTTAAGAATCATGAATGGATCCCTACCATGTATTTTGTTGCCATGTTTGAGTGCTGTAGCATGTTCATCTTGTTGCATTTAGATGGCTACGTGCTGTATATTGCAGACCGGTGCCATATTTGAATTGCTTGCCATTTCCAAACCGTGACTCTGATTCCGCTGATCTTTATATAGTTTTCAAGAGATTTCATCTCACCTTTCCAGTGGCACACTTGGATTTCCATGTTGAGCCCAGGTTCATGCATTCCTTGTCAAATCTTGCATATGCATCGCATATCGCATCCCGCATAGCATACCATGTTTGCATCATGTTGTTTGAGCTTTGCATGTGGTTGATTGTGTTCCGTTTGCTTTTTTGTCTTGTTTAGGTAGAGCCGGGAGACGATTTCGCTAACGAGGAGCCCGTTGAGTTTCCTTTTGAAGATCCAGTCAACTCTGACAACTTTGCAGGCAAGATAATCATACCCTCGCAATCACTTCTATCTTTGCTTTGCTAGATGCTCGCTCTTTTGCTATGCCTATGCTACGTTGCCTACCACTTGCTTTTCATGCCTCCCAAATTGCCATGTCCAACCTCTAACCCACCATGTCCTAGCAAACCGTTGATTGGCTATGTTACCGCTTTGCTCAGCCCCTCTATAGCGTTGCTAGTTGCAGGTGAAGATTGGAGACCGTTCCTTGTTGGAACATTATTTACTTGTTGGGATACCAATATATTGCATTGTTATCTTAAGATAACAATGCATCTATATACTTGGTAAAGGGTGGAAGGCTCGGCCTCTTGCCTAGTGTTTTGTTCCACTCTTGCCGCCCTAGTTTCCGTCATATCGGTGTTATGTTCCCGGATTTTGCGTTCCTTATGCGGTTGGGTTATAATGGGAACCCCTTGATAGTTCGCCTTGATTAAAGCTTTTCCAGCAATGCCCAACCTTGGTTTTACCATTTATAACTTAGCCCCTTTATCCCTTGGGTTTCCGGAGCCCGAGGGTCATCTCATTTTAATCCCCCCCAGGCCAGTGCTCCTCTGAGTGTTGGTCCACCTCGTCAGCCGCCGGTGGCCACCAGGGGAAACTCTGGGCTGGCCTACCGGAAGTTTAGACAATCTGAGTGTGCCCTGAGAACGAGATATGTGCAGCTCCTATCGAGATTTGTCGGCACATTCGGGCGGTGTTGCTGGATTTGTTTTAACTTGTCGAAGTGTCTTGTAGAACCGGGATACCGAGTCTGATCGGAATGTCTCGGGAGAAGGTCTATTCCTTCGTTGACCGTGAGAGCTTGTCATGGGCTATGTTGGGACTCCCTGCAGGGATTTGAACTTTCGAAAGCCGTGCCCGCGTTTATGGGCAGATGGGAATTTGTTAATATCCGGTTGTAGATAACTTGAACCTTAACTTAATTAAAATGAATCAACTGTGTGAGTTACCGTGATGGTCTCTTCTCGGCAGAGTCTGGGAGGTGAACACGGTGTTGGAGTAATGCTTGCCGCAGGTTTCCCTCTATTTACTCTTTCGCGCTTTGCCCTCTCTTCTCGCTCTCTTTTGCGAACAGGTTAGCCACCATATATGCTAGTCGCTTGCTGCAGCTCCCCATATTTACCTTGCCTTACCTATAAGCTTAAATAGTCTTGATCGCGAGAGTGCAAGATTGCTGAGTCCCTGTGGCTCACAGATTACTTCCAAACCAGATGCAGGGCCTGATGACTCCGTTCCAGATGACGCGCTTGAGCTCAAGTGGGAGTTCGACGAGGACTCACGTCGTTACTATGTGTCTTTCCCTGATGATCAGTAGTGGTGCCCAGTTGGGGCGATCGGGACCGTGTCGCATGTTGGGTTTATCTTTTATTTTGGCACCGTAGTCGGGCCATGAGTGATTGGTTGATGTAATGCTATTTATGTACTTTTATTGATGTGGCGAGTGTAAGCCAACTATGTATCTCCCCTTTTATTGTCTATATATTACATGGGATGTTGTGAAGATTCCCTAACTTGCGACATTGCTTTCAATGTGGTTATGCCTCTAAGTCGTGCCTCGACACGTAGGAGATATAGCCGCATCGAGGGCGTTACAGGTAATGCAGGAAGAAGCTGAGCCGGCAATGCGGGAAGAAGCTGAAGAAGAGGCATCGGATGAGCCCGTTGATGATCACGGCCGATGCAAAGAGAAACTGCGCAAGTGATTTGGAGAAGAAGAAATTGCAGCACATGTTAAAGGATCAAAAAAAATTGTGGTACCCGAATTGCGTAGGTGACAAGAAAAAGCTGGGCACCACACTGGAATTGCTACAATGGAAGGCAGAGAATGGTGTATCTGACAAGGGATTTGGAAAGTTGCTGGTAATGATAAAGAATATGCTTCCAAAGGACAACGAATTGCCCGAGAGTATGTACGAAGCAAAGAAGGCTGTCTGCCCTCTAGGGTTAGAGGTGCAGGAGATACATGCATGCCCTAATGATTGCATCCTCTACCGCGGTGAGTACGAGGATTTGAACGCTTGCCCGGTATGCGGTGCATTGCGCTATAAGATCAGCCGCGATGACCCTGGTGATGTCGAGGGCGAGCGCCCCAGAAAGAAGATTCCTGTCAAGGTGATGTGCTATGCTCCTATAATACCACGGTTGAAATGTTTGTTCCAAAATAAAGAGCATGCCAATGCGATGCGATGGCACAGAGAAGACCGTAAGAAAGACGGAAAGTTGAGAGTACCCGCTGATGGGTCGCAGTGGAGAAAAATCGAAAGAAAGTATGGGAAGGAGTTTGCAGATGATGCAAGGAACGTATGGTTTGGTCTAAGCGCAGATGGCATTAATCCTTTTGGGGAGCAGAGCATCAACCATAGAACCTGGCCTGTGACTCTATGTTTGTATAACCTTCCTCCTTGGTTGTGCATGAAGCGGAAGTTCATTATGATGCCAGTGCTCATCCAAGGCCCTAAGCAACCCGGCAACGACATTGATGTGTACCTAAGGCCATTAGTTGAAGAACTCTTACAACTGTGGAATGGAACAGGTGTACGTGCGTGGGATGAGCACATGGGGAAGAATTTGACCTAAAGGTGTTGCTGTTCGTGACCATCAATGATTGGCCTGCTCTCAGTAACCTTTCAGGACAAACAAACAAACAAGGGATACCGCGCATGCACGCACTGTTTGGACGATACCGACAGTATATATTTGGCTAATTGTAAGAAGAATGTGTACCTGGGACATCGTCGATTTCTTCTGAGCAGGCATCCCGTTAGAAGGAAAGGCAAGCATTTCAAAGGTGAGGCGGATCACCGGACGAAGCCTCGCCACCGTACTGGTGCTGATGTACATGATATGGTCAAGGATTTGAAGGTGGTCTTTGGAAAGGGTCCTGGTGGACAACCTGTTCCGAATGACGCTGATGGACGCGCACTCATGTGGAAGAAGAAATCTATATGTTGGGACCTGCCCTATTGGAAAGACCTAGAGGTCTGCTCCGCAATCGACGTGATGCACATGACTAAGAATCTTTGTGTGACCCTGCTTGCCTTCTTGGGTGTGTATGGGAAGACAAAAGATACACTTGTGGCATGGGAGGACCAGCAACGTATGCACGGAAAAGACGGCATACATCAGGGTCATGCAAGCTACACTCTTACCAAAAAAGAGAAGGAAATCTTCTTTGAATGCCTGCTCAGTATTAAGGTACCATCTGGCTTCTCATCGAATATAAAGTTAATAATAAACATGGCAGAGAAAAAGTTCCAGGACCTAAAGTCTCATGACTGTCACGTGATAATGACGCAACTGCTTCCAGTTGCATTGAGGGGGCTTCTACCGGAAAACGTTCGATTAGCCATTGTGAAGCTATGTGCATTCCTCAATGCAATTTCTTAGAAGGTAATCGATCCATAAATCATATCAAGGTTAGAGAATGATTTGGTGCAATGTCTTGTCAGTTTCGAGTTGGTGTTCCCACCATCCTTCTTTAACATCATGACACACGTCCTAGTTCACCTATGCGAAGAGATTAACGTTTTGGGTCCTGTATTTCTACACAATATGTTCCCCTTTGAGAGGTTCATGGGAGTCTTAAAGAAATATGTTCATAACCGTGCTAGGCCAGAAGGAAGCATCTCCAAGGGCCATGAAAATGAGGTGGTCATTGAGTTTTGTATTGACTTTATTCCTAACCTTAAGCCGATTGGTGTTCCTGAATCGCGGTATAAGGGAAGACTGGATGGAAAAGGCACGCTAGGAGGGGAACAAATAATATGTGTGGACGGACATTCTCTCACTGAAGCACACTACACAGTTCAACAGAATTCCACCTGGGTGGCTTCGTATATGGATGAACACAAGAATTTTCTACGCTCCAAACACCCGGAGCGGTCTGATGACTGGATTACACGTGAACAAACCAAGAGAGCATGCATGATGCCTCTAATGAAGATGACCTGTACTTGTTGTCCTAGTTACCATCTTTGAATATAATGACTTTCAAAAGGTACGAGATAAATGGTAATTCATTTTACACGATCGCCCAAGATAAGAAGAGCACCAACCCAAACAGTGGGGTCCGCTTTGATGCAGAAACCAAGACGGGAAAGGAAACATATTATGGTTATATACATGACATATGGGAACTTGACTATCGACGTGGTTTGAAGGTCCCTTTGTTTCGGGGCAAATGGGTCAATATGACACGAGGCGGGGTAACGGAAGACCCGTAGTACGGAATGACAACAGTGGATCTCAAAAATCTTGCGTATGCAGACGAACCATTCGTCCTAGCCAATGATGTGGCACATGTTTTCTATGTGAAGGACATGTCTACCAAGCCGAGAAAAAGAAAAGAAAAGGAAGCGAATGCATCGTACGATGATCCAAAGCGGCACATAGTTCTTTCTGCGAAGAGAAACATCGTGGGAGTGGATGACAAGACAGACATCGCTTAGGTTAATATTAGTGTGTTTTATCATTATATTGGGAAGAGAAACTATGTGCAATTTTTTGCTTTACACACTAATATTAAACATAAGAAATTGGGAAGAGAAACTATTTGAATATTATTGGGAAGACAGACATCTCTTATTTGAATATTATGTTTTGAAAAGACAGACATCTCTTATTTGAATATTATGTTTCTCTTCCCAATTTTTTGTTTTATCATTTTATCATCTATTTTCAAATTTCAAATAAGACAAACTAGGTTAATATTTTTGCTTTACACACTAATATTAAACATAAGAAAAAAGAATCACTGAAAAAGAATCACAAATTTCAAATAATTCAAAATTTAAACTATTCAAATTTGAAAACTACGGGCACTAACAGAAAGTTTGTAATTTTTTGTACCTAAAGCAAAAATATTCACAAAGAAACTCTAAATACAGCAAAAACCAACTCAAAAATAAATAAAGCAAAAAAACCAAGAAAATAAAAAAGCCCGCATACTGGGCCAAAGCGTCCCGCATATGACTAGAAACCCAACGTGTTGTTGGGACAGGATGCAGGCCCGCAAAGGCCCTGTAGGCCCACAGGGCAGAATAGAAGAGGTAGGCCTGCTTTGGAGAGGAGCTCGAGAAAGCTACCGCACTGGGGCTTATAAAGCAGTGCGGACGCCCCTCGGCTAGCGAGGTGGGACTAAACTTGTCGCAATGCACCTGCGCTAGCACACCCCCTTTAGTACCGGGTCGTGGCTCCAACCGGTACTAAAGGGGGGGTCTTTAGTACCGGTTGGTGCCACCACCCGTTACTAAAGGGGTGCCGTTCCCGCCGGTTGGCCTGGCCAAAACAGACCTTTAGTACCGGTTGGTGGCTTCAACCGGTACTAAAGGTTGTTCTATATAAGAAAACACTTTGAAAAAATTGTTAGTTTCTCATCTCCCTCTGCTTCTTTCTTCTCTGCCCCGTCACCGCCGCCCCTCGCCACCGCCCCCGTCGCCGTCTGTCGCCGTCCTTGTGCCCGTCCCGTTGCCACGCCGCGCCCCGTCGTCGTGCCCCGCCCCGTCCTCCCGTCGTCCCCGCCTGTCCCGCCCCCGTCCTCGTCGTCGTTGCTGCCCCGTCCCCATCCCCGTCGTCACAGCCCGTCTCCGTCCCCGTCGCTGCCCCCCGTCATCGCGCCTCGCCGGTGAGCTCCTGCCCCGGCCGCACACACACACAGACACACACACACACGCACTGTGTAATAGAAATATTAGAAATGTTAGTTATATAGAAATGTTGTTTAGTTATAGAAATATTAGAAATGTTATTTATATAGAAATATTAGAAATGTTAGTTATATTAGAAATGTTAGTTATATAGAAATGTTTTTAGTTATAGAAATATTAGAAATGTTAGTTTTAGTTATAGAAATATTAGAAATGTTAGTTTTAGTTATAAAATTTAGAATTTGCATATATGACATCACAATAAATGTTACTTTACTTTTGCGGCATATAGTATTTGTTGTCGACGATGCCTGGCCCACATCCTCGCCGTCGACCCGTTCGCGACGAGTCCTGCTTCAGAGGACCCATGTCCGGGACTATGCTCCGCCGGGCTGGCACTGGGAGGTGCTACCTTCAGGGGCACGACGCTTGGTGATGAACCCGGCCCCAGGTCCCATCGTCGACCCTGATCTCCTTTGGTGGCATTCGTGTGGGCCACTTTCGATGCGGAGGTAGTCGGCCCCGCTGGAGGTGGTACGTCACCATGTCAGGGAGGCGGACGAGCACGTCCATCCCTACATGGCTGCTATGGACGTCAGGTTCTCCAATACCTGGCAGGTTCTTTGGGGAGATCACCCGAGCTATGATCCAGTGATGGTTCCTTCACTTTGGTTGTCCACCGCCTAGATTACTCTCTAGTATTCAATCTTTATTAGCTAGCTAGCTAGCTAGTGATGTATTCGATATATAATATTCGAGACGATGTATTCGAGATTATATCTATTATTCGAGATGATGTATTCGAGATTATATCTATTATTCGAGACGACGTATTCGAGATTATATTCGATGATGCTTATTATGTACTATGATTGATTCAGTTTTTCCTTATTAATTGATTGCATCCATGCATTGTAATTTGAATATATTTCTTTTGTATTAGTTAAATAAAACCAATGGCGGACAATACCGGCAGAGAGGGAGATGTGGCCCTGTTCAATATCATACGCAATCCTCGTGGGCCAGATGATGATCAGAATGAAGAAGATTATGACGGCTCCGAATATCTAAACAACACCGTGGAGGGTGATATGATATCTGATCGCGACGACCGAATTGATGAAGTCATGAACTATGAACATGACGAAGAAAATGTTGATCTTGAAACAACAAAGACCGGCGAGGTATATATATTTATATAAGCAGGCATCTGGTGATCATCACATGTTTTAAATGACTTGAAGATATATTAACAAATCGATCTTTCTTCTTTCAGCCATCCGGATCGAGCAAATCTTCAGGCAACAGGAAACGAGGCCCGAACAAAAAGTTGAAGGAGGGCGTAAAGTACAATATCGAGGCCATTAAACCTAATGGCGAACTATTAGCGCCTAAGAAGATTGCGGACAAGTTCATTCTTCAGTGCGGAGTTCTTGTGAAGGACCAACTCCCGATCTCCCTTCAACAGTGGAGAGAGCCAGCAAAGCCACGTCCAGGAGTTACTTTTGTCGACGACAGACAAAAACTTCTGCTTTGGGAAACGCTCATGGAACATTTCACCCTACCAGATCATTTCATAGATGCAGATTTGGAGAAAGTCAAGGACGCTGCTCTTAGGAAGATGGCAGTTGCATTCAACAACCACAAGAATCGTGTATGGGACAAGTACGTCAAGGGAGGAAGGAAGACTCCAGTATTCGAGGGAACACTAGAGAAGCAAAGTGCTCATTGGGACGATTTCGTGAAATTCAAGGATTCGGAATTATCTAAGGAACGGTCGAGAATAAACAAGGCCAATGCCGCAAAAAAGGATAAGTTCCATAAGCTGGGGCCAGGTGGCTATGCGGTGGGAATGCCTAAGTGGATAAGTCTGAGAAAGAGATGGAGGATGCAGGTGTCACTCCAGAAACATTGAGCTGCCCCCCCAGGTGCAGGACTTGGTTCTTTGCGCATGGGGGGGAGTTGGACCTGAAGATAGGCAAAGTTTCAAAGAAGGCATGTCTGGACGGAGCCGAAGATAAGCTACTTGTTGCAATAGAAGAGGCTCGATCGGGGGTGTTCGAGCCCAACAGAGAGAATGACGAGCTGACGCGTGCCCTGGGAAATCCTGAACACCCGGGAAGAACATGAGGCAAGGGCGCTAGTCCATGGTATGAGGGGTTTTCAGACTGGAACGCGGACTAGAGAACCCGTGCGAGAAAGAAGATTGCGGAGGAGAAGAAGAGGAAGATGGAGGAGGAGCAGAGGAAGCTGGACTATGAATGCCTTCAAGGCCTAGAATCAGCGCATGCGGACTTGGCAGTCAAATTCCAGCGGCAGCAGGAGCAGATCGACTCACTTAGCCAGCAAAGGGGGTCTCAGCAGCTGCAGCAGCTAGCAGATGATCCAGCATTGGATAGCACCGTCCCATCCATGCCGAGAAGCAGCGTGGGTTCCGCCCCGGGTGACGCATTGCTAGATAGCTACCCGGTGGATGACATCATGGAGAACACTAACTGCGAGCTACACTTCAAAATGAAGAACATATCCATGAAGGTGGCGGACGCCCTTGCTTTTACAAATCCCCCCGAGGCAACCTTCCATTGCAACCCGATTCGAGCGGGCTATGCTCGTGTCTTGGTTGATGAGGTGGTGGACCAATATTCGGGGCTAGAGCTTGACATTCCTGGAGGTGACGAGGAGCACACACTGGGAGAGGCCAACCATCGTATCATCCTATGGAGAAAGTACTGCATCACTTTTCGAAGGCCACCGACACCGCGTCGTCCGACTCCTCGTCGAAGTCCGCCACCGAGTCAGCAGACTCCCGCTCCTCCAAGTCCGCCAATGCGTCAGGCCACTCCTCCTCCAAGTCCGGCACAACTTCAGGCCACTCCTCCTCCTCCAAGTCCGGCACAGCTTCAGGCCACTCCTCCTCCTCCAACTCAGCCACGTCAGCCATCTTCACCGCCTCAGCAATCATGGAAGAGAGCCGCCTCAGCTATGGTGTGTAGAGGTACAAGTCGAGGTAGTATTGGAGGTACAGGCGGAGGCAAGCGATTTCAATATGGTCCAAGCAGCCCCGCGCCTCTTCCGCAGAGGCCTTATGACAAGTCCGAGGAGGAAAACACAACCATATCGAAGGCCGAGGTGGAAGCCCATTTTGCATCGAAACCGCCACCGCCGCCAAGGGAGAAAGTGCCTGAGGAAAAGATTTACCACTTCATTCGTATGGCTAGACCACCAGCTCCCAGGCCTGTTGACACAGACTTTGAGCGCCACCTCAGGAAGTTAAATCGAGCACGTCTACAGAAAGAGGCGAGCTCGAGCTCGAGCAAATCAACTAGCAAAACATGCGGTAAAACCGTTCCGCAGCTGGGAGAACAGGCGGCGCAATCAACCCCCCCGCTTGTTGTGCCAACAACACATGAGAGTACGTGCGCCCAATATTATTGTGGGCAAACCATTTATGTTCCCGAGCTGGGCGATGTGGTAATAACCGAGGAGCATATTGAGCAGGCGGAAATGCTCAAGATCACTGTTGGACAACTCCTCGATATCGAGCCCATGCCTCTGATTGCAGAGGAGGAAATCAAACAGAAATATGTCCGGAGCCAACCTTTGGTCGAGCCAGACGAGGTCAAGAAGCTCCCAACGAGAATGTATGAATTGCATCAATGGTACATGGACATTACCAAGATTTCCAATCGAGAGTCCCTCATGGTGAATGTCAAGAAGGATTATTACTACCATGAGAAAGCTGTGTCCGTTGAGTATTCAGAACTATTTCAGTTATTCAATCAAGACGCACTTGACAAATCTATCGTCAGTTGCTATTGTCTGTAAGTGATTTCTTTCTGTAATTTAAGTCTCAAGTTAGCTGTAGTGATCATTTTGATCAATCATTACCTGTAATTATCCTCACTATATTCTTTTTTCTGTGGTATTATGCAGGATGAAGATTTATGAAATGAAAAAGGTGGACGCTATGGCATTGGGTTCGTTGACCCAAATACCATTAATGAATACACATGGAAATTAGATCCATATTACGAAAAAAGTGTAGAGGAAAGCATGCTAGAGTTCTTCAAGCGCCTCAAATACAATGAAGATATACTACTTCCTTACAACTTCGAGTGAGTCACACTGTCCTGTACTACAAATTCTGTTTTTGCCTACTAGCTAGCTACATGTTTTTGCTTACATATGCCCTCTTAATTAAGACATGCAAACGTGTGTGCATGCAGATTTCACTGGATCTTGTTAATCATTAAAGTTGATGAAGGAACAGTTGAAGTATTAGACTCACTACTTAAGAAAGCAAGTGACTACACCATCGTGAATGGGATAGTCAACAGGTAATTTCAATCATTATTAACTATATCTCGGCCTATTTAATTAGTTCATCATTTCCTGATAGCAACTATTTAATAACCCATTTATTCATTTTCTTTGTCGGCGAGTAGGGCTTGGGCAAAGTTCATCAGCGTCACTCCAGGCAAATGGAAACGAAATCTGAAATGGTATCGACCCTAGGTAAGTAATTAAGTAGTACTAGCTAGCTAGCTACCATCTCTTTAATTATTATCTGATCAAATTCCATTCTCGTAAAGGCCCTAAACCAGGCGCCGGGGAATAATCTGTGTGCATACTACGTTTGCGAGAACATTCGCATGATGGCGTCCGAAAGGAGCAGATCTCAAAGACAGGAGTGGGTACGTTTGTCAGAACACTATTCACAATTTTTACACCATTATCGATATCTAGTCACACAACTAATACACATGCATATTGATCTCCTTCTTAACAGTTCAAAGAGGTGCGGGAGCAGCTCCTACCAACGGAGCGAATACAAGCAATTCAAGAGGACATAGCGGGATTTTTGCTCGACCAGGTCATAGATCCCAAAGGAGAATACTATTACCCGCTACCGCACCCATGAACCACTTCCAATTGTTATCGTGCTCCGAAGGCACCAATTAGGAGAAATTGTATATAGCTAGCTAATTGTATATATATACATGTGTGTATATGTGTGTGAATTAATTAATGCTGGTTGTGAGACATTCGATGATATATATATAGTAGCACTATTCTGATCCCAGGATTAGAATAGTTATTCGGATCACGGCGCGCATTATAGGCGCGATGAGGTATTCCCGTACTCCGGAGAAACAAAAAGAAAAAACACGAAGTGCCCACACCTCCCCATCCCCCGATCCAATCGCTGTCGTGACCCACCCCCGCCCCAACCCCCCACCCCCGCGCCCCGATGCGACACCGCCCGACCTACCAGAACCCCCGCCGCCGCGCCACCTCCCGGACATCCCCGCTGCCCCTGCCCAACCCATCCCACCCACCTCCCACACCACCCACTCGAACCGGCGACACCGCCGTCACACAGCCGTCACCCCGCCCCATAGCCGGCGACGCCGCTGCCGCCCCGCCCCAAACCGGCGACACCGTCGCCCCGCAGTCGTCGCCCCGCCCCTAGCCGGCGACGCCGCCACCGCCCCGCCCCAAGCCAGCGACACCGCAGGAGCCCGCCCCAACCGACGACGCGCCGCACCACCTGACAGAGCACAACGAGGTCGCCGGATCCGGCGATGATCCTTCACCACCGTCCACTGTCTGAGACTCCGATGACCACCAGCTCACGTGCGGATTGGGTGCTATGCTGCAAATGGAGGAGACGTCGAACTTCAGATGGTGGAGGCCACGACCTGCAGCCAGCCACACATAACCGCCGTCCCATGCCATGGATCGAGCAGCCGCCATCCCCAGCGGGTCCGGACGGCCACTCCAAAGCCATCCCCTTGGGTCTGCACTACCTCCGCCGACCCCCGCCACTCACCGCCCGACGCGCCGCTGCCCAGACGGATCAATGCCACTCCTCCCCCTCCTAGCTCATACCACCGGCGGTGGTAGGCGCTGTCCCATCGCCTCCTCAGCACCCAACACAGTGTGGCCATAGTTCCCAGCTCGATCATTGTCTCTGTTCGATATCTTTGCAATACCAGAGTTCAGAGTGACTGTTTGTTTAGTTTGCATGGAAGGTGCTCGTCTAAATGTCTTTGATCATACTTTTTCATTCCTAAGCAAAATACTACACCATGCAAAGATACATTAAGTTAAACTGATAGTTGTTACTCTGAACGTGCATGGTTAACTGATGTGAAACTTTTGGTTTTGGGAATTCTGATCTTCTGTTTGTTTTTATTTGTGGTCAGTTCTAGTTTTATGTTCTATACAAATTAGACGACACCGCTTCACATACATATGAATAAGACAAGTGTACAAAGATACATTAAGTTAAATTGTCAGATGTTCAGAGGTGAAAAAGAAGGGAAGAAAGTCAAAAACAAAACAATAGAAGTTCAACTTGAGAGACCTCGCTCGTCTGAAAAAAGTAGTTTAGGGTGAGTTCCAGGAGAGCAGCATCCGCACTACTAATGATGCGGTCTAGTGAAGAAGCAAAATTAAGCAGAATGTTCAGAGATCCCACTCCTAAAAGTTTAGAAAAAAAGAGGGACAAAGTTCTTTGTTCGGTGATCTATGGTGAGTGGATAGGGAAACAGAAATGAAGTTGTGGTAGAGAAAAAGGCCACCTCTTCTCACGTGGCACTCTGCTTCTCAATTATGTAATTATTAATGTAACTTATTAAGAAGAATATTCTTCTATATAGAACAAGGCTATGTTGCAAAAATAAAAACGTGCACGCATTAGTGCATGTTGTTTATTTTGGACTCCAGTACAACCTTGATCAAAATGGAATTTTTTCCTCCTTTTATTTTGAAATGAAGCTTCTTTGGGTGATGATTTACTAGCAGAAAAAAAGTAACAACTATAGTTTTGAAAACGGCATACAAAAATGGGGGGAAATGCTAACGTACCATTGAAAACTAATGCGACAAAACCAGGGGGTTAGCGTTCTAGTGTTTTTCAATCACTTTCTTTCCGTACTTCACTTGGGAAAACACGTGAGAACTTTGAATATAGAAAAACAGAAGTTCACATAAAGTAAAAGGTTAATGCAATTAGAAAACTTAAAATGTGGTGACCTTTATATTCTTGATTTTTTTATATATGTCAAATTTTCATGGTTTCTAAAAAAAACTAGAAGTTCAAAGTAAAGTAGGAGCGGTTCAATTCTAATTACAAAACTGAAAAATCCTCGTTACTAAAGAATACAACCAAGAAGTTTAAATTAAAATAACAAAGAAATTCAAAAAAAACTTAAAAGACGGATTTTTCTCATTTAAAAAAACCCTAGAAGTTCAAATTTAAATAAGAAAAAAGTTTGATGTTTATTACAAACCAAGAATTTCAAATTTCAAAAACTGAGTAGTTCAAAAAGTTTATATAAAATGGATATTCCCATATCTAAAAAACCTAGAAGTTCAAATTAAAATAACGGTGTACTTCAAAGTTAAAAAAAATTCAAAATTTTGTTTTTTCAAAATAAAGAAAGTCCTGGAAGTTTAATTTAGAATAACAGAGCATTTGATTTTCATTGTTACAAAAAACCGGAGAAGTTTGATTAAAAAAATCAATTTTTCCTTGCTACTAAACAAAATAAAATTGAGAAGTTCAAAATAAAATAACAGAGTAGTATGATGTATACGAAAAAACTCAAATTATTTATGTTTCTAGGAAAAATAAAAGTATGAAGTTCAATTTAAAACAAATAGTTTTATACTTATTTGAATTCAAATTCATAAAACAAAGAAGTTCGAAGTATATAAAAAACTCAGATTTTTGCTAGTTACTAAAGAATAAAATGAGGAAGCTCAAATTAAAAAAAGGAAAAACAAAAAAATGGTTAAAAAAGAAATTTTCAATTGAACTACACGGAGCCTGCGCACCGCCGCCCCTGACCCCACGCGACGCCGTCGCCACCACACACCCCAACTCGTCGGCGCCGCCTCGGACCCCGCGCGTCGCCGTCTCCACCAACCCTCCCATCGCCATGCCCGCCACATCCAGCACGCCGCCGCCGCAACTGCCACCCCAATGACCGCCTGCACGCATGGATCCGGTAAGATCCCGGTCCTTACAGGCTAGGGATGACCTCCATGGGCGCTGTGGTCGCCGCGGACTGCGCCAACCGTCGTCGTGGACTGCTCCTCTCTCTCTCGTCATCCACCGTGCCTACTCGCCCATCCACCTGCACCTCGAGGAGGGCTCGACCTGCATCAAGACGAGAGCATGACCTGCTACTTGGTGGCCACATCCGGCAGAGAGAAAAAAGGCGGTTGGGTGACAGATCTTGCACGCGGCCCTCCGGCCAGAGGGCTGCCGAGCTACTGGGTCGCTAGCCACCACCACCAGCAGGTCGCCTTTGCCATCTCCTGTACAGAACGCTAACACCGAGACTCTCAGCCCCTCTGCCTCCTCTAGTGTTTGTTTCTAGAAAAACTCTGGTCACCGTCCTGTTCCTCCCGACCTCCCTCTTCCCCCGCAGTGACAAAGCTTCTCTCAGTAGCTAGCTGCTGTCCGTGGCGTCCTCTCAGGCACCGTCAAACTATTGTTCGTGCGCTGCTACTGAAGTTCAGCTTGAGTGCGAGAGGAAAAAGATTTTTGAGACAAATTAGGTGCTGCTGTTGTCCTAGGTTTTTTTGGTCTTAAATTATTTCCGTTTCTCGGAAGTGTATGTGTTGGTTGTGCATGAAGCATGTGCAGCATAGCACGTTAAGTTAATGTTTCGGAAATTCCGAAGTTCACGTGTACTACATACAGAAGAAATTCATCAAATGAGAAAAAGGGACCGCCTAGGCCATTTCACCAAAAGCAAAAAAATGAATAGAATGTCATGACAAAAAAATAAAAAGTTCACAAGATGTAACATAGTGACTTCTAGAAAAATGGAAAAAAACATAATTTTGTTTTGTATGTTTAACCATTTTAGAAGTTTCAAAGTTTACAATTACTAAAGAAATAAACCAATAAGTTCAATTGAAAATAACGAAGAAGTTCGATGTTTCTAACAGAACTCCAATTTTCACATTTCTAAAAAAATACACAAAGAAGTTCAAACAAAAAGTTAGAGAGGTTTCATGTATATAAAAAACTCAGACTTTTTCTGTTATGAAAACGAAATAGAGAGAAGTTCGGTTTGATAACTGTCAGAAGTTCATTTATTGTAAGGTGTGCATTCCGTATGAGAGAAAAAAGAAATAAAAAGGCAAAGTCCAAAAAATTTGTTGCTAGATGTTCAAGTGCTCAACCTGAGAAAGTTCAAAAATTCTTGTGAGAGAGGTTGAACGAAAATATGTGACAGAAGTTCAAGGTGAAAACAATGAGAAGTTCAACAAGGAATGCATTTCAGGTGAGAATAAAAGTATAGAAAAATAAAAGCATAAAATGTTTGTTGAAAGAAGTTCAAGTGCTCTGTCCGGGGAGGTTCAAAAATACTTGCGAGAGAGGTTCACCTTGTATTTCCATGCTCGATTTTTTCGTATAAAAATCGAATACAATTCTTTAATCAAAATATAAAAAGATGATGTTCAAATTGGAATGACAGAGAAGTTCGGAGGTTATTAAAACCTAGGATTTACATGTTCAAAAAATTAAAAACACAACGCCATTTTTTGCACTTTTAAAAACAACTCATAAACGAAAAAATGGTTGCTAGAAGTTCAAGTTCTCGGTGAGGAAAAGTTCAAAAAATTCTTGTGAGAAAGGTTCATCATGTATTTAGATGTCCAAAATATATAAAAATGCACCTTTTGTGTTTTAAAATAATTCTCTCAAACCAAAGAGAGGTTCAAAGTGATAACAACTGGAAGTTCACATGCTACATGGTGTGTATTTCATATAAGAAAAATACAAATAAATTCTAACAGAGTGAAGTTCAAACAGACGTGCCCCAGAAGTTCAACTACTTCACATAGTGCAAAAAACAACACGTTCAAAAACAGATTGAGGTTCAAACAGACATGCCCGAGAAGTTCAACTACTTCACGCACTGCAAAAAACAACATGTCAAAAACAGAGTGAGGTTCAAACAGACATGCTCGAGAAGTTCAACTACTTCACGCAGTGCGTTTCCGTTCGCGATGAAGGGAGAAATCATGATCTCGTCATTTTCTAATTTACTTCAAAACGGTAGGAATATCATTTGTGTAAGTTCAAGTCCTCGGTCGGAAAAAATAAAAAATATATTGTGAGAGAGGTTTGTACAAAAATAATATCATTTGTGTAACACTAACGAATGGATGAGAAAATTACAAAGGAAAATACGTCATAGAAGTTCAACGTGAAAACAGCAGGAAGTTCAACTACTACACTGAATGAATTTCAGATGAAAAAACTTTTAAAACCAACGCGAGTATGAGAAAATAATCAACACGGAAAGTTGCGTGTTTATAGTAGCTTTCCATCGGTATATCACTCGTTGAATTCTGGTGAGTGGATGGAGAACTACGAGCAGTGGATGGAGAGCTACGAGAAAAAAAAGCACGTCGAAAACAGAGTGAAGTTCGGGTACATTCGCCGAGAAGTATAGGTTCTTCACGAGGTGCATTTTCGAAGAATCTGTTTCGCGATAAAGGTAGAACGAATGATCTCGCCGTTTTCGAAATTACTTGAAAACGGCTAGGAATCAGAGAAAACCATCAACATGAAAAAGTTTCGCATTTTCCCTAGCTTTTCAGCGGTATATTATTTGCCCCATTCCGATAAAGTCTGTAAAACTTACGGCGAAAATACGTTTCTAGCCATTTTCCAAACTGACATTAAACCATAATGAATTAGGGGAAACAATATATATATATATATATAGAAAAGTTTCGCATTTGTTCAAGCTTTCCAACGCCATATCATTTGCTGCATTCGGACGCATGGTTAAAAAATTAGCTCGAAAATACGAACTCAGTAGGACTTGGACCATTTTCTAAATTACTCTTAAACCATTCAAAATTAGAAAAAAAACTTTCAACATTAAAAAGTAGCGCATTTTCATAAGCTTTCCAACGCCATATCATATGCCTCCATTGGATTAGCCGTTTCGAAATGACATCGAAAAAACGAACTCAGCTGTTCGGTTTACGAAATTTTACGTTTTTCCAAATTACTCTTTAACCATAGGGAATTAGAGAAAACTTTCAACATGTGGAAGGAGCGGTTTTGCAGCAGCTTTCCAACGCCATATTACATGCCTCATTCCGATAAACGGTTTAGAAATGCGATCGAAAATACGATTCATGTTTTTTGTGCGAAGAAAAAATGGTTTTCAAAACTGCTCTTAAACCGCTTATATTTTGCCAAAAATTTAAGTTGGGTCATGATATTGGGGTCCATAGCTTTCCAACGGTATATCGCAAGCCCCATTTGGGCAATGTTGGCGGAAGTTCAACCTAGTTCACAGGGAAGTTCAACGTACTACTAGCGGGGCATAATGATCGGTTCTACTAGAAATTATATTTATATATATGCATAACGTGTACAATATGTAGTATCGTAAAATACCAGCAAACGAAAAAGAATTAAATGGAAAACACAAAATTAAATAAAAAAGAAATCATAAACCCAAAACCCCTCAACCTTTTAATACCGGTTGGTGCCACCAACCGGTACTAAAGGGCTCCCTGCCCCCGGAGCTGGCTCGTGCCACGTGGTTGCCCTTTAGCACCGGTTCGTGCTAAACCGGTACTAATTAAAGGGCGGGCCTTTAGTGCCCACACTTTAGTGCCGGTTACCGAACCGACACTAATGGGCCTTACGAACCGGTGCTATTTCCCGGTTCTGCACTAGTGATGAGTCGCAAAGCAGCCGCAACAGGTTCCTATTGCTATGGCAAACAAGATCAATTCCCTGTGCGTCCGTACTCCGGCAAGCAAGAAATCCATCAGCTTTGCTTGCTGCTATGTCGCGAGTTGAAGCAATAGAGAAATCAGTCATGATTGGTACATGTGGCGGATCAGATTGATTGCCCCTGTTTATCCGTGTGCATCTGTTTTCCGGCCGGCAAGAAATCAATCTTTTCAATAGGCAAGAAATGGGCGAATAGCTCCTGTGCGACGTTTTGAGGTGAATTGGCAAGAGTGCGACGTTGTTCGAGCGAATGATTGTGGTGCGACACATTTGAGCGTGTAAAAAGCCCAGGGCCACATGGGGTGTTAAATGTGGTTAAATTGGTCGTCAACCAAGCCTGCCCGTTTATGTTAGGACATGTGGGTCCAACTTAATTGTTCCTCAAAACAGCTGACCGTGCCATGCTGCCCGACCGTGTTGGGACCACCACTCTGCCCCCCATCTTCTCCGGTGGCGGCGGATCTTGCGTTCTCGGTGGCGGCGGCGGAGCCCTCGTTCTCCACGGCGGCGGAGCCTTCGTCCTTAGAAAATGGTGAGTGAATTCAAACCCTAGTCGCCCTCCCGTTCCTCTCTCAGGCCCGTATATCTCAGCTCATTTCCTCTTTTTTCGCTTGTGGAATCGATAGGTTGTGAGAGGAGCCCGTGGGCATACTGCGATGGAGCCGCCGGATTCAACTTCGAATAGGTAATGCGCCTCTCTCCGATCCAATTTTGCATGCAATTAGGGGGTGGCCTCGTCTGCTCTTTCTCACGGGCACACACTGTCCGCCGCTGACAGAGGGGATGCTGCCGCTCGGAACTTCGAATTGACAGTCAATTTCTTTCCATCAAAGGCAAAATTAGTCGATGGTAGCATATAGAACATTGAGAGAGACGCAATTGTTAAATGGGAGGTTGAGTTTACAGAGATTGATCCACAAGTTCTACAGAACATGGAAGAGACGATAGTGAAGAAATGGGTGGAAAAAATTGGGGAGAATATTGTTTGGGGTCCAGAGCAAGAAGTATCACTATTGTGGTTTGATAATTGGAAAGGAGAGTATGTGAGAATAGAAGATGGTGAACAGATTGTTGAAGAAATCGATCGGCAAAACGGCAGGACAAGCAAACGGGCTAATTTTTTTGCTGAGCTCGTTGATCTGAACATTTTTCCGAAGGTTGGATATGTGCCATCACAATTGGCTGTGCAGATGGTAGATGATGATTGGGCTACACAAAGGCCATTGATTCGCATGTGTACTAAACTTACAGTAATAGCCGAAGAGGGACAAGTGACTGGAACTGAAACTGAAACTGTAGCAACTGTTGATTGGAATGTAGTTGAATTAGATGAGCCTACTGATTTGGTCATTGCACGAATGCCTGACATTGAGATGGCCAAACTTTTTGGCACTCTAGTTGATGACAGAGATAAGCAGGAGAGGGGCGAATCTAGTTTGCCTGCTAATGCTGATGAAGAAGTAGATGGACAGTTGATGGAACAAGTTGCAGATGAAGTAGATGATGCACATGATGATGAGCTGGTGCATGTGTATGACAAAGAAAACCCTGTCATTGAAGTAGGCAAGTTGTTCCGAAGCATGAAGGAGTTTAGGATGTGTTTCAGGACTTATGCAGTGAAACATGAGTTTGATGCCAAACTGTTTGGACTGATAGAAAGAAGTTTTATGCGAGGTGCAGAGGATTTGATGGTAGTGTGAAGCCTTGCAAGTGGTACATATCTGCTAGACTACAACCTGATGGAAGTACTGTCAGGGTTAACCAAATCCCTAATCAACATACTTGTATTACAAGTTCATAGAGAGTATCAACCATGACATCTCAACTTTGGGTTGCAGAAAAGATCACCCCACTTTTAGCCAAAACACCAAACACTACTGCCAATAAACTCAAAGTAGACTTGGAAAAGATGTACCCCATTAAGTGTGGAAGGCAAAACAAAGGGAAATGAAAAATGTATATGGTGATTGGGCAAATACATTTAGGATGCTTTACAACTTCAAAGCAGAGGTGGAAAAGAGGTCACCTGGCAGTGTTGTGGAGATAGATACAGAGGTATCAGCCGAAGGTGAAGTCAAGTTCTCCAAGTTTTTTATGGCTTTGAAGCCTTGCATCGATGGGTTCAGAGCAGGGTGCCGTCCATATTTGAGCATAGACTCATCATTTTTTATAGGCAAGTGGAATGGTCAGTTGGCAGCATGCAATGCTCTAGATGGACACAACTGGATGTTTCCTATTGTTGTTGGCTTGTTTCAGTCAGAAACAGAGGCTTCATGGACATGGTTCATGATCCAGTTGAAAAGATGCCCAGGGCCAGTGTCACCTTTGGATATACACACAGATGCATGTAAGGGGATTGAAAATTCAGTGAAAAATGTTTCCCCGCATGCTGAGCAGAGGGAGTGCTTCGGTCATTTGTGGATGAATTTGTTCAAAAAAATTAGAGGAGAAGAATTTGGGCGCATGTGGCCAGCAGCAAGATCTTACACTAGACAGACACACAAATATCATCTTGATAAGATAATGGCAGCATGTGATGAGTTTGGTCCATGGCTGAAAACCTACCATTCTTTGTTATGGTACAGGTCAGCATTCAACACTGCCATCAAGTGTGACCACATCAACAACAATTTGGCAGAGAGTTTCAACAACAAGGTGAAGGAGTTAAAAGATTTGCCTGTGCATGACATGGTTGACCAAATCAGGATCATGCTCATGTGGTTGTGGGAATTGAGAAGAAGGATAGGTGATTGCCTGCAAGGTGATAAGCTTCCAGCAGTGGTACAACAGGTGATCAATAGGAGCAGATGTCTTTCACATTTGTTTGTTGAAAAATCTTCACCTTGGGGTGCTGAAGTTAGAGATAACAAAACTGGAAGGAGGCATGTTTTAAACACTGAATTGCATGATTGCACTTTCCTCGAGTGGAAACACACTGGTAAACCATGTAGCATGCCATTCTCTTCTTAGCATCCCAACCGAAGATAAACATGCACCCATATTTGCGTGAATATTATTCAGTAGCAAGATTCAAAGATGCATATGCTACTCCAATTCCAGCACTTACAGATTAGTCCGAGTGGCCTGAAGTGGACATTGAATTTTCCATGTGTCCTCCCTTGACGAAAAGAAAGGCTGGCAGGCCTAAACAGAGTAGATTCAAGGCATGGGTTTGAGAAAGGTGGGAGTAGTAAGAAGGGAAAGAAAGATGGAAAGCCAAAAAGGGCCCAAAAAGGTAACAAAAACAGATGCAAGTTGTTCCAGGAACTTGGGCACAGAGTGGGATCTATCAAATGCCGTTACACTCCTGATAAGCCAAATTATGTTCTTGTTTAATTGTCTGTGTTTTGATTTGGTGCTTTTCCAATTACTATATCTATAACATTTTCCCAATGGCCAGGAGGAAGCGAGCAAGTCAGCCCCTTGTTGTTGAACAGTGTTGGCCAATAAAAAAAGCAAGAGTCAATGGCGGTGGAAAGAAGAGAAGTGTGCCTGAGCCTGAGCAGACTGAAGAAAATCCTGCTGTAGTCAACATTCAGACTGAAGAAACTGCTCTCGAGGTTGAAACTGAACCTGAGCGTGTCGACGTTCAGACTGAAGAAACCCATGTTGAGGTACACACCGAAGAAACTGAAACTGCTGTCAACATTGAGACTGAAGACACTGATCACGAGGGTGTTGGCGAGGTGTTGAAAAGACAAGTGAAGAAAACCAAGATGATCACTGAACTTGTGTGTGTAGTAGAACCAAAAACAAGAAGTGCTAAGGCGAAGAAGGGCACGTGACGTGGTAGGAAGAGGTAGAACAGAGAACAGTTTGAAAATTTGGGGCATGTAATAATATTTGTAACTTGGTGCGTACTGGTAGTCACTATGTATCCCTGTATTTATATTCGAACTTGTTTGCTGGTACCTTGTCTAAACCAGCCAAACAAAATTCAAATTTGGGCTCAAATTTGAATTAGGGATGGGGTATTAATGTTTTAATGCTATCTAAAGTACCTAAACTGAAATATGTTTGCTTGATGATCATTCTGAGCCCTTTTGGTAAGTTGAACTCGTAGTCATGAAAAGTGTGTCTGAAATGACCTCCAAAGGTAGGGTAAACGGCCTCATATTTAAGCAAGTTTTTTTGGCACTTAAACCAGCCAAATAATTTTTCTACACATCTATTCTACCTATATAGTGTAAATCTAAAGTCTCACTATTTATTGAATCAATTTTCTATTATTTTCTTTTTTTTGAAAAAACAAGGTTTAATAGAAAATTATATGTATAACAAGTTTAAAACATGAAAATGAGAAAAGTAAGTTAAGATCTTTCTTAGTCAATCCAAAATGAAGTTTTGGTGAGGTTTTCACACTTTTCATTTTCAAAACTCCACCTACTCTCAGGTGCCCAATACTCTCTCCCTTGAACTCCGTACTACATTGTTCGAGGAATGGCAATTTTGTGAAGGATTTTTTATAAAAAGGTATGTCAACCATATTTATATTTTTTTCTCGTTACTATACGACATAATAAGACTATGTGCGCAAGTTTTATATTTTTTTGATTTTTTTTTGAATTAGTTATGCTCAACCCTAATCAGTCAAAACCCCTCTCAAAACCCAGCACACTACCGGGTCGTCGATCGTTGTGCGTGGACGATTGAGATCAGGCGCTAGGATTAGCTACAGTGTGCATCGATCCGCATGAGACGCGTTGATTGGTTGAATCAGTGTGCATCGATCCGCATGAGACGCGCTGATTGATTGAATCGGTGGGGTTTGGATCAGCCTCTCTCGGTGGGGCATCAGGACCGTTCATTTGAATCCAACGGCAAGAGTTGACGCGGTGCATGGACCAAGCCTACGCGGTGCCCTTTCCATCGTTGCATGCGTGCCCGTGCCTACCCGCCACATGCATGCCCACCCGCAGAACTGCACCCGTGTGTTGCATGCATGCCCTCGAGGTAGCCTTGCTCCACCACCCGTATCGACGCAGTAAGCTGTTGCATGCCTATCAATAGAACCGATGCATCATCGCATCAAAGCATGCACCCGGCCACAATGCAGCAGCACGATGAAGACAACCAAAAAGCAAACGCAGTATGTCGTGCTGTACATGGCGTGCTCCTCTTTGAGGACGCAATACTGGCATGGGGTATCGATGTGGGTATCAATGCAGTTCAAACGGTGTGCTGCCCCGTTACAAGATGGGCAAATGAAGGCTTCCATTATTGTCATATCTCCCATCGACCGAACGTTGCCCTCTAGCTAGGCCCTAGCAAGATGCTCAAATTAATGGGCTACGACATGAATGCATGGGCGGCACACGCAGAGAACCCGGGGCAAGCGTGTCCCCTTGACCCACGATGGCACAGACGCGTGCGTGAGCCCGTCCCCCTTGACCCGCGATCGGTGGCACAAAAGGATCGCAGCCTGTTTTCCACGGTCGTGTACACACTTTCATGGGGCGCCACCAAATGCCCCCGCCCATTAATTCTATGGGGTGAAACCACGTCACACTTGGGCTATTTAAGCCGGGCACTATCGTCTTCCTCTCCCTCCTCATCCACACCCATCCTCTGCCTCCTCTGCCCTCCTTCTTCATTCTTCTCCATCAAACCCGATCAAGCCCTTGAGCCACCGGCCACCATGCAGTACAACGCCCCCACCTACCGCTTCCCCCCAACCGTGCCGGAAAGGCTCTACCCGGCCAGAGTGTATGTAGAGAGAACCCTTAGGGTTTGGGCGATCTTGAGGTGGAGGGGCACAAGGGAGTTAACGGAGTTCTTCCTTGCGGACGGCTTCCGCCACCTCTCGTGCGGCTCTACTCGGATGTACCATCTTGAGGATGGCAACCACAACGGCGTTGTGGTTGGGCTCCTCGCCACGTTCACTAACCCTTTCGATGCTTTCCATCTCCTCGGGCGAGCTTATTGGGTTGGTTGTGAGTTCATAGCTTTCACAACCTACAATATCTTCACCGACTTCAACGACATCTTCCCCAACAACGGCGTTATGCACACGCTCCCGTACCCCATCAACAACGGGGAGGAGTGAAGGGCGGCTCTCGGAGGAGCGAGGTGGCCCTGGATGAGGAGAAGAAGAAGAACCCGAAGAACCCGCGTTTGGTGCCCCCCTATCTATCTAGCTTTCTATAGATCTATCGTATTAGTTTTTTGTAAGTTTTAATCGTTATGCTACTATTATTAAGTTTTATTAGTACTTTAAGTTGTAAGGCTATCATGGAGTTGTAAGGCTATCGTGGAACTATGGGTTGCAATCGTTATGCTACTATGGTTGCTTGCTTCTGCAAATCGATCATCTGCATTAGATGTTTCTTGATCTTCTTCAGTTCCTCGGTCAGTTCAGACTCCGCATGCAGTTCAGCATTGCGCGCATACATCGCCATCGGCACGACTCTACCCGCCCCTCCGCCCGAGCTCCCCGTATTCTCCACAGCAATCGGCGGCACCCCGCCCAAATTGAGCTCCCAGGTTGCGGCCATGCTCGAATCAATGTAGCCCTCAAACTGAATCCTATCAACATATTCATCAATCCACTCGAAATGGTAACATTTCTTCAAGATCTGAAAAGAACAACATGAACCCTAAATCCCAAATTCGCGGAGAAAAAACAAAATATGGAGAAATCAGAGCAAAAGACAGCGAAAGAACGGGCTAAGAACTGAGATCTAACCTTGCCATCCCTTCCTGCTATTGGTTTGCTCAAGCATTTCACAAATTCCCGCCCAAGATTGCCATTGTCATCCCTCTTAGTGACCAACCATTTAAGAGGTGCGCGGTGCGGCGAGGAGGCCGCGGTGGCTGCGGCGGCACGGTGAGGAGGCCGCGGAGGACCTGCGTAGTGGCGTCTTCAATGACACACAGCGGCATGGTGGCATGGAGATGCTGCGCTGCGGTTGAGGCCGCAGCGGTGCAGGGCAATAAGCCGTGGCGGCGAGCCGGGTGCGACGGGTCCGAGTTATGGGTGCGCACTAGACGCGTCGGGCGCGTCGGGACCGCCGGCGCGCGTACGAGCGTGCGGTTGACGTTGGGAGGAGGCGTATGTCGCCGTTGTGCTCGAGTCCGTGCTCGAGTCCGGCTACATCCTTCCGGCGTTTGTCGCTGGCGGCTGCCATGGCGGACATGGAGGCGGCATGCGGTGAGCGTTTGGTGCAGCCGGGCTCGTCGGGCGCGTCGGGTGCGCGCGGGACGTGCGGGATGCACTGGTGTGGTCGGACTCATCGGGCGCGTCGGGTGCGCGCGGGACGTGCGGGACGCACTGGTGCGGTCGGACTCATCGGGCGCGTCGGGTGCGCGCGGGATGTGCGGGGCGCAGAGGGATGCCAGACATGTGTCACCGGTAGAGAAGGAGCTCAGCGTGTGTCGCCAGAGTCGTGACGGAGCACGGTGCGACCGGCGTCGGTGCGCCAGGTCGGGTCCGCGGGCTGGGTCACGGCCGTGACGACAACAATGACGGGAGCTGCATCAACTCTGGTGACAGGCGGGCACACGGCACATCACAGCGGGCGCGGAGGCGCGTGTTGACGTCGAGCTCAGGCGTTCAAGATGACAGTCGACAGTAAAGCGTGTCAAGATTAAGAGGGAAAATGTTAACACTAATCTCGACATGTGTGGTTCCGTTAACAGCCGGGTCCTGCGGCTGTTACGAGCGGGGCGTCCCGTGGAATTGCCGAGTCCTTAAGTGCATGGATAAGGTCGTTATCTAGTTGCATGCTTGTAGCTAGTGGGTTAGTGGCCGGGTCATGTGGTAGTGGCCGGTCTGGTGCATGCGTGCATGAGTTAGTTGTGATAAGTGGCCTAGTGCATGGGCTAGTGGGCGTTAGCAGCCGTGAGAGTGGCGGCTGGCAAAGACGTGGGTCAGTCTTGTATTTAGCTATTTAAGTTGGAGAAGATGAATGAGAAAAGACGCGGCTGTGAGGGCCGAGGGAAACATGTAACCACGGTGTGCCACCAGGGAAGTGTATTTGGCAAAGCCATTGTGATCCTTCTTCCTTGGTGAAGTGTGTACATGTGTGTGTTCCCCTGGTATGTGTGCGTTCACGTGTTTGTGCGACACAAACCATGAAAGAGATAAGAGAGAGTTGTGAGGAAGAAGAATAAGGGCGCTGCGGGGAGGAGGCGGTGCCAACACTTGGTATCAGAGCTTGGTTGTCTTGGGCGTGGTTCGCCGTGCCGCAGGCGTGGCGGCGGTGACGGAGTTCGCCGGCGGCTGCGCGATGCTCCGGGCCGTGTGTCGGTCTATGGAGGTGCGCGGTGCGGCGAGGAGGCCGCGGTGGCTGCGGCGGCACGGTGAGGAGGCCGCGGAGGACCTGCGTAGTGGCGTCTTCAACGACACACAGCGGCATGGTGGCATGGAGATGCTGCGCTGCGGTTGAGGCCGCATCGGTGCAGGGCAATAAGCCGTGGCGGCGAGCCGGGTGCGACCGGTGCGTGTTATGGGTGCGCACTGGACGCGTCGGGCGCGTCGGGACCGCCGGCGCGCGTACGAGCATGGGGTTGACGTTGGGAGGAGGCGTATGTCGCCGTTGTGCTCGAGTCCGTGCTCGAGTTTGGCTACATCCTTCCGGCGTTTGTCGCTGGCGGCTGCCATGGCGGACACGGAGACGGCATGCGGTGAGCGTTTGGTGCAGCCGGGCTCGTTGGGCGCGTCGGGTGCGCGCGGGACGTGCGGGACGCAGAGGGACGCCGGACATGTGTCACCGGCAGAGAAGGAGCTCGGTGTGTGTCGCCGGAGTCGTGACGGAGCACGGTGCGACCGGCGTCGGTGCGACAGGTCGGGTCCGCGGGCTGGGTCACGGCCGTGATGACAACAATGACGCGAGCTGCATCAACTCTGGTGACAGGCGAGCACACGGCACGTCGCAGCGGGCGCGGAGGCGCGTGATGACGTCGAGCTCAGGCGTTCAAGATGACAGTTGACGGTAAGGCGTGTCAAGATTAAGAGGGAAAATGTTAACAATAATCTCGACATGTGTGGTTCCGTTACCAGCCGAGTCCTACGGCTGTTACGAGCGGGGCGTCCGATGGAATTGCCGAGTCCTTAAGTGCATGGATAAGGTCGTTATCTAGTTGCATGCATGTAGCTACTGGGTTAGTGGCCGGGTCATGTGGTAGTGGCCGGTCTGGTGCATGCGTGCATGAGTTAGTTGTGATAAGTGGCCTAGTGCATGGGCTAATGGGCGTTACCAGCCGTGAGAGTGGCGGCTGGCAAAGACGTAGGTTAGTCTTATATTTAGCTATTTAAGTTGGAGAAGATGAATGAGAAAAGACATGGCTGTGAGGGCCAAGGAAAACATGTAGCCACAGCGTGCCACCAGGGAAGTGTATTTGGCAAAGCCATTGTGATCCTTCTTCCTTGGTGAAATGTGTACGTGTGTGTTCCCCTGGTATGTGTATGTTCACGTGTTTGTGCGACACAAACCATGAAAGAGATAAGAGAGAGTTATGAGGAAGAAGAAGAAGGGCGCTGCGGGGAGGAGGCGGCGCCAACAGCGTTGCGCCACAGCCTCTGTGGTACCCTGACCTGTTTCTTTACTCTTCCCTTGCGTAGACGCCCGTCCATGTATGCAACGGGGATGAAGCCCCCATGAAGACCTGGCCATCCTAGGCAGCACCAACGACAAACAAACACAGCACAAACGACCACATTAGAGGCAGATTGTAATTCTCATATCTTCCGTAAGAACAGCTGATTTTTGTATGCACTTTAAACTTTTAAATTCTTTATTAAGGTCACTCGATGACAAAACGTGATCCATATAGTCCGGCCGGATGTTCAAATACCATTTTGTGGCGGAGGTATAGCTAGCTGATCGATAGTCCAATACCATCTACAATGACTTCTTCTTTTTTTGGCGAGGATGTGCACGACTTCCCTAGGAACATGCATGCACGGTTTGAACTACCTTATACATTGATCAGGGATAATTGCGATGTTGTCATGTATAGTCATCACGCGGCAGAAGCACCATGTACGCCATGCAACGACGACGGTTGGTGAGACTTCATATATCGATATTTTGGAATGAAGGGGGTAACTGGGAGAAAGATAAAGCCACACAAGCCTGAAAATTTAGCACTTTATCATTTACTTGAATTTTATATGTGTCGCCATTTATATTTGTGAGAGAGGGTAGAATGTTTTACTTGAAGAGTAGGCCACAAAAGAAATGATTAGAGATGAGGTAAACACTAATAATACTCTCTAACTTGCACTTTGACTATGTTCAAAAAACTTGCACTTTGACTATTTATGTATACAAGTGTATTGAGAAAAATGAAACAATAATATTAGATTTACTATTTCTTTTCTAATTCTACAATGTTTTCTTCAAAGTTACACCTTGGAGACTATATCCATATTTCAGAATGAAAGGAGTGTTTTGAAGAAAGATAAAGCCAGATAAGATTAAAAATTAAATACTTGAACATTTACTCCCTCTGTAAACTAATGTGAGATCTTTTAGACCACTAAAGTAGTGATCTAAAAATATCTTATACTCCCTCCGTTACAAATTACTTGACCCACATTTATCTAGACACGGTTATATCTAGACAATAAACAAGTACAGATACATCCATATTTAGACAAGTTCAAATCAACTAATTTGGAACCAAGGGAGTATTAGTTACGAGTATTTGGTATGCTTGCCGGTTCCCGTGAATCTTTTGTTGTACTCACATTACCAACCAATTTTATGTGCCTATCAATTAGATGTCCATATATTGTTCTATAGGCAGCTGGACAAATATTAGCAAAGTTTATGTGTTCTCACCCATGATTTTTTTCAAAATCTATGTTCTCATGATATAAGAGACCATATCTATTATACATCCAAAAATGCATGATTGACCAGAAAAGAGAGGATAATAAAAAATCCAAACATTGCCATGCTACAATCCACTTTCTATATGTAGTGGTCATTTGGATCTTATAGTATATATATATATATATATATATATATATATATATATATATATATATATATATATATATATATATATATATATTTTCATGAATGTACATAGACGTCATCAGGTGTTGATTCGACAACCCCTTAATATAACAACATGCATTGAAATCTATGTACTGATGCACTATGACATATAATCTACTGTGTAGCTAGATATCCAAAATTAATGTTACGGGCTATTACAATGTTAGTTACAAAACAAAATGTACAGACATTATTATGGTTATTTGCAAGTAACACAAATCAAAATTTCAAAATATCAAGATATTTCGACGCATATGAAACTATTTGAGCATAAATTTGAGGTGCCTCAATAATTGCATCAGTTCTTATCACATGCCAATTGTAACTGTAAAAAGGCATAACTTTCTATCACAATACTTTCAACACACTAAAGGCACTACCCTCGCATTTGCAAGGTAAAGGGAAGTCGATTGATCGAATCGTATATGCTTCATTATCCAAAATAAGCTATGGGAAAGATGAGCTGTAGGATGAACAAACTGCCTTTCATCTTATCCTCTCACACATAGCTGTTGTTGGCGCCACGGCTATGCTATGACCTGCCATGCCGCTCCCAAGATGCAATTTGACATGCCGTTGACGGCCTGCCTCATTAGAAAATGCCATTTGAAGCCTCCAGGTTTGATCAGTTTTAGAACAATCGTGTACCGTGTTACTATTTGACTTACACCGTTCAAAAGAAGATGGGACAAAAGAGAAAGTAAGAGAGTAATAAAATGACATGAAAAGAGTGGCATGGGTCCTCAACTATTATGTAATTGCAATGTTCAGTCAATAGTAAACAATCGTAAACAATGGAACACTTTGTTTTATAAAAGATACATCAAATTAAACAACAGATAAATTTACTAAAAAATGTTGCCCACATTTTTTGATAAACGATTAACTCAATAAATATTGCTCATCTTGTAATATATGTATTATTGATTGATAAAAAAATTTAAAACAAAACAATTGAACCATAGGATGTTGTTACTGCAAAGTTCTAGCCCGCGCATTGAGCGGGCCACTCTGCTAGTTCAACGGAACAACAACATAGACATGCAAAATACTATCAGGTACTAAGTTCATAATAAATTAAAGTTCAATTAATCAAATTACTTAAGAACTCCCACTTAGATAGACATCCCTCTAATCATCTAAGTGATCACGTGATCCATATCAACTAAACCATGTCCGATCATCACGTGAGATGGAGTAGTTTTCAATGGTGAACATCACTATGTTGATCATATCTACTATATGATTCATGCTCGACCTTTCGGTCTCAGTGTTCCGAGGCCATATCTGCATATGCTAGGCTCGTCATATTTAACCCGAGTATTCCGCATGTGCAAAACTGGCTTGCACCCATTGTATGTGAACGTAGAACTTATCACACCCGATCATCAGGTGGTGTCTTGACACGACGGACTGTAGCAACGGTGCATACTCAGGGAGAACACTTGTACCTTGAAATTTAGTGAGAGATCATCTTATAATGCTACCGCCGAACTAAGCAAAATAGGAAGCATAAAGGATAAACATCACATGCAATCAATATAAGTGATATGATATGGCCATCATCATCTTGTGCCTTTGATCTCCATCTCCAAAGCACCGTCATGATCACCATCGTCACCGGTTTCACACCTTGATCTCCATCGAAGCATCGTTGTCGTCTCGCCAACTATTGCTTATACGATTATCACTACCGCTTAATGATAAAGTAAAGCAATTACATGACGATTGCATTTCACACAATAAAGCGACAACCATATGGCTCCTGCGAGTTGTCGATAACTCTGTTATAAAACATGATCATCTCATACAATAAAATTTAGCATCATGTCTTGACAATATCACATCACAACATGCCCTGCAAAAGCAAGTTAGAGGTCCTCTACTTTGTTGTGGCATGTTTTACGTGGCTGCTATGGGCTGAGCAAGAACCATTCTTACCTATGCATCAAAAACCACAACGCGGTATAGTGATTGCTTCTTGATCTTCAGAAAGAACCATGTTCATAGAATCCGGTTCAATTAAAGTTGGACAAACTGACACCCACTAGCCACCTGTGTGTGAAGCACGTCGGTAGAACCAGTCTCGCGTAAGCGTACGCGTAATGTCGGTCTGAGCCGCTTCATCCAACAAGAATCAACTAGTGACGGCAAGCAATATGTATATACCCATGCCCACAACTCCTTTGTGTTCTACTCGTGCATATAACATCTACACATAGACCTGACTCGGATGCCACTGTTGGGGAACGCAATAATTTCAGAAATTACCTAAGCACACGCAAGATCCATCTAGGTGATGCATAGCAACGAGAGGGGATAGTGTTGTCCACGTACCCTCGTAGACCGAAAGCGGAAGCATTATGACAACACGGTTGATGTTGTCATATGTCTTCACGAACCGACTGATCCTAGCACTGAAGATACGGCACCTCCACGATCTGCACACGTTTAGCTCGGTGACGTCCGACGAACTCTAGATCCAGCTGAGTGTTGAGGGAGAGCTTTGTCAGCACGACGACGTGATGATGGTGATCATGAAGTTACCAATGCAGGGCTTTTCCTAAGCACTACTACGATATGACCGAGGTGGAAATCTATGGAGGGGCGCACCACACACGGCTAAGAAATCAACTTGTGTGTCTATGGGGAGCCCCCCTCCCCCGTATATAAAGGAGTGGAGGAGGGGGAGGGCCGGCCCTCCATGGCGCGCCCTAAGGGAGGAGTCCTACTCCCGGTGGGAATAGGATTCCCGCTTTCCCTTATTGGACTAGGTGAGAGGGAAGGGAAAGAGAGATGGAAGGAATGGGGACCGCCCCCCCAGCCAACTCGGATTGGGCTAGAGCGAGGCGCCCTCCACCTTGGCCTTTCCTCTCCTCTCTTCCACTAAGGCCCAATAAGGCCCCCCCCTCGTACTCTGGTAAATGCCCGAACTCACCCGGAACCATTCCGATGTCCAAACATAGCCTTCCAATATATTGATCTTTATGTCTCGACCATTCTGAGACTCCTCGTCATGTACGTGATCATATCCGGGACTCCGAACTACCTTTGGTACATCAAAACACATAAACTCATAATAACGATCGTCACCGAACGTTAAGTGTGCGGACCCTACTGGTTCGGGAACTATGAAGACATGACCGAGACTCATCTCTGGTCAATAACCAATAGCGGAACCTGGATGATCATATTGGTTCCTACATATTCTACGAAGATCTTTATCGGTCAAACAACATAACAACATATGTTGTTCCTTTTGTCATCGGTATGTTACTTGCCCGAGATTAGATCGTTGGTATCTCAATACCTAGTTCAATCTCGTTACCGGCCAGTATCTTTACTCGTTCCGTACTGCAACATCACGTAACTAACTCATTAGTCCCATTGCTTGCAAGGCTTATAGTGATGTGCATTACCGAGAGGGCCTAGGGATGCCTCTCCGATACTCGGAGAGACAAATCCGAATCTCGATCTATGCTAACCCAACAAACACCATCGCAGACACCTGTAGAGCATCTTTATAGTAACCCAGTTATGTTGTGACGTTTGATAGCACACTAAGTGTTCCTCCGGTATTCGGGAGTTGCATAATCTCATAGTCATAGGAACATGTATAAGTTATGGAGAAAGCAATAGTGGTGAACTAAATGATCAAGGTGCTAAGCTAACGGATGGGTCAAGTCAATCACCTCATTCTCTAATGAGGTGATCCCGTTCATCAAATGACAACTCGTTGTCCATGGCTATGAAACTTAACCATCTTTGATTAACGAGCTAGTCAAGTAGAGGCATACTAGTGACACTCTGTTTGTCTATGTATTCCTTATATCATGATAAATGTTTATTATTCATGCTAGAATTGTATTAACTGGAAACTTAGTACATGTGTGAATACATAGACAAACAAAGTGTCACTAGTATGCCTCTACTTGGCTAGCTCGTTGATCAAAGATGGTTAAGTGTCCTAGCCATGGACAAAGAGTTGTCATTTGATAAAAAGGATCACATCATTAGATAATGATGTGATTGACTTGACCCATCCTTTAGCTTAGCATGATAATCGTTTAGTTTACTGCTATTGCTTTCTCCATAACTTATACATGTTACTATGACTATGATATTATGCAACTCACGAATACCGGAGGAACAATTAGTGTGCTATCAAACATCACAACGTAACTGGGTGACTATAAAGATGCTCTATAGGTGTCTCCGATGGTGTTTGTTGAGTTGGCATAAATCGAGATTAGGATTTGTCACTTCGTGTATCGGAGAGGTATCTTTGGGCCCTCTCGGTAATGCACATCACTATAAGCCTGGCAAGCAATGTGACTAATGAGTTAGTTACGAGATGTTGCATTACGGGACGAGTAAAGAGACTTACCGGTAACAAGATTGAACTAGGTATTGAGATACTGACGATCGAATCTTGGGCAAGTAACATACCGATGACAAAGGAAACAACATATGTTGTTATGCAGTTTGACTGATAAAGATCTTCATAGAATATGTGGGAACCAATATGACATCCAGGTTCCGCTATTGGTTATTGACTGGAGATGAGTCTCGGTCATGTCTACATTCTTCTCGAACCCATAGGGTCCGCATGCTTAACGTTCGGTGACGATCGGTATTATGAGTTTATGTGTTTTAATGTACCGAAGGTTGTTCGGAGTCCAAAATATGATCACAGACATGAAGAGGAGTCTCGAAATGGTCGAGACATAAAGATCGATATATTGGATGACTATGTTTGGATATCAGAATGGTTCCGGGTGTGTTTGGGCATATACCGGAGTACCGAGAGGTTACGAGAACCCCCCGGGGAGTATATGGGCCTTATTCGGCCATAGTGCGAGAGAGGAGAAGGGAGCCTAGGAGGGGCCGCACCCCCCAAGCCCATCCGAATGGGGTGGGGGGCCGGCCCCCACTTTCCTTCCCCCTCTCTCCCCCTTCCTTCCTCTCCTAATCCAACTAGGGAAGGTGGGGGGATCCTACCCCTGGTGGGAGTAGGACTCCCTTGGGCGCGCCATAGAGGGCCGGCCCCTCCCCCTCCCCCACTCCTTTATATAAGGGGAGGGGGCACCCCATAGACACAAAAGTTGACAACTGTCTTCGCCGTGTGCGGTGCCCCCTTCCACCATAATCCACCTCGGTCATATCATTGCAGTGCTTAGGCGAAGCCCTGTTCCGGTAGCTTCATCATCACTGTCATCACGCCGTCGTGATGATGAAACTCTCCCTCGACACTCAGCTGGATCTAGAGTTCGCGGGACGTCACCGAGCTGAACGTGTGCAGATCACGGAGGTGCCGTACCTTCGGTGCTAGGATCAGTTGGATCCTGAAGACGTTCGACTACATCAACCGCATTGTCATAATGCTTCCGCTTACGGTCTACGAGGGTACGTGGATAACAATCTTCGCCTCTTGTTGCTATGCATCACCATGATAGATCTTGCCCGTGTGTAGGAAATTTTTTAAAATTACTTTGTTCCCCAACAGTGGCATCCGAGCCAGGTCTATGCGTAGATGTTATATGCACTAGTAGAACACAAAGGAGTTGTGGGTGTGGGTATATACATATTGCTTGCCGTCACTAGTTGATTCTTGATTGAGCGGTTTTGTTGGATGAAGCGGCTGAGACCGACATTACATGTATGCTTACGCAAGACTGGATCTACCGACGTGCTTCGCACACAGGTGGCTGGTGGGTGTCAGTTTCTCCAACTTTAGTTGAGTCGGATTTAATGAACAAGGTTCTTTCTGAAGATCAAAAAGCAATCACTATACCGCGTTGTGGTTTTTGATGCGTAGGTAAGAACGGTTCTTGCTCAGCCCGTAGCAGCCACGTAAAACTTGCAACAACTAAGTTGAGGACGTCTAAGTTGCTTTTGTAGGGCATGTTGTGATGTGATATGGTCAATACATGATGCTAAATTTTATTGTATGAGATGATCATGTTTTGTAACGAAGTTATCGGCAACTGGCAGGAGCCATATGGTTGTCCCTTTATTGTATGAAATGCAATCGCCATGTAATTACTTTACTTTATCACTAAGCGGTAGCTATAGTCATAGAAGCAATAGTTGGCAAGACGAAAACGATGCTTCGATGGAGATCAAGGTGTCAAGCCGGTGACGATGGTGATCATGACGGTGCTTTGGAGATGGAGATCAAAGGCACAAGATGATGATGATGGCCATATCATACCACTTATATTGATTGCATGTGATGTTTATCCTTTATGCATCTTATTTTGCTTAGTTCGGCTGTAGCATTGTAAGATGATCTATCACTAAATTTCATGGTATAAGTGTTCTCCCTGAGTATGCACCGTTGCTACAGTTTGTCATGCCGAGACACCACGTGATGATCGGGTGTGATAAGTTCTATGTTCACATACAACAGGTGCAAGCCAGTTTTGCACACGAGGAATACTCGGGTTAAACTTGACGAGCCTAGCATATGCAGATATGGCCTCGGAACACTGAGACCGAAAGGTCGAGCGTGAATCATATAGTAGATATGATCAACACAGTGATGTTCACCATTGAAAACTACTCCATCTCACGTGATGATCGGACATGGTTTAGTTGATATGGATCATGTGATCACTTAGATGAGTAGAGGGATGTCTATCTAAGTGGGAGTTCTTATGTAATTTGATTAATTGAACTTTAATTTATCATGAACTTAGTACCTGATAGTATTTTGCATGTCTATGTTGTTGCAGATAGATGGCCCGTGATGTTGTTCCGTTGAATTTTAATGCGTTCCTATAGAAAGCTAAGTTGAAAGATGATGGTAGCAACTACATGGACTGGGTTCGTAACTGGAGGATTATCCTCATTGCTACACAGAAGAATTACGTCCTGGAAGCACCGCTAGGTGACAAACCTGCTGCAGGAGCAACACTAGATGTTATGAACATGTAGCAGAGCAAAGCTGATGGCTACTTGATAGTTCAGTGTGACATGCTTTACGGTTTAGAACTGAGACTTCAACGACGTTTTGGACGTAATGGTGCATATGAGATGTTCCAGGAGTTCAAGTTAATATTTCCAGCAAATGCCCGGATTGAGAGATATGAAGTCTCCAATAAATCCTACAGCTGCAAAATGGAGGAGAATAGTTATGTCAGAGAACATATAATCATAATGTCTGGGTACCATAACCACTTGACTCAGCTGGGAGTTAATCTTCCTGATGATAGTGTCATTGACAGAGTTCTTTAATCACTGCCACCAAGCTACAAGAGCTTCGTGATGAACTATAATATGCAAGGGATGGATAAGACGATTCCCGAGCTCTCCGCAATGCTAAAGGCTGCAGAGGTAGAAATCAAGAAGGAGCATCAAGTGTTGATGGTCAACAAGACCACCAGTTTCAAGAAAAAGGGTAAAGGGAAGGAGGGGAACTTCAAGAAGAACGGCAAGCAAGTTGTTGCTCAAGTGAAGAAGCCCAAGTCTGGACCTAAGCTTGAGACTGAGTGCTTCTACTGGAAAGGGACTGGTTACTGGAAGTGGAACAGCCCCAAGTATTTGGCGGTGCAGAAGGATGGCAAAGTGAAAGGTATATTTGATATACATGTTATTGATGTGTACCTTACTAATGCTCGTAGTAGCGCCTGGGTATTTGATATTGGTTTTGTTGCTAATTTTTGCAACTCAAAATAGGGGATACGGATTAAGTGAAGATTGGCTAAGGACGAGGTAACGATGCACGTGGGAAATGGTTCCAAAGTCGATGTGATCGTCGTCGGCACGCTACCTCTACATCTACCTTCGGGATTAGTTTTAGACATAAATAATTGTTATTTGGTGCCAGCATTGAGCATGTACATTATATCTGGATCTTGTTTCATGCGAGACGGTTATTCATTTAAATCAGAGAATAATGGTTGTTCTATTTATATGAATAATATCTTTTGTGGTCATGCACCCTTGATGAGTGGTACACATGTTCATAGTATTGAAGCCAAAAGATATAAGTTTAATAATGATAGTGCAACTTATTTGTGGCACTGTCGTTTAGGTCATATTGCTGTAAAGCGCATGAAGAGACTCCATGCTGATGGAATTTTGGAATCACTTGATGCTTGCAAACCATGCCTCGTGGGAAAGATTACTAAGACTCCGTTCTTCGGAACAATGGAGCGAGCAACAGAATTGTTGGAAATAATACATACTGATGTATGCGGTCCAATGAGTGTTGATGCAATGAGTGTTGATGCTCGCGGCGGGTATCGTTATTTTCTTACCTTCGCAGATGATTTGAGTAGATATGGGTATATCTACTTGATGAAACATAAGTCTGAAACATTTGAAAAGTTCAAAGAATTTCAGTGTGAAGTGGATAATCATCATAACAAGAAAAATAAGTTTCTACGATCTGATCGTGGAGGTGAATATTTGAGTTATGCGTTGGGTCTTCATTTGAAACAATACGGAATAGTTTCGCAACTCACGCCACCTGGAACACCACAAAGTAATGGTGTGTATGAACGTCGTAACCACACTTTATTAGATATGGTGTGATCTATGATGTCTCTCACTGATTTACCGCTATTGTTTTGGGGTTTTTCTTTAGAGACAGCTGCATTCACATTAAATAGGGCACCATCAAAATCCGTTGAGACGACACCTTATGAACTATGTTTTGGCAAGAAATCCAAGTTGTCATTTCTGAAAGTTTGGGGCTGCGATGCTTATGTGAAAAAGCTTCAACCTGATAAGCTCGAACCCAAATCGTAGAAATGTGTCTTCATAGGATACCCAAAGGAAACTATTGGGTACACCTTCTATCACAGATCCGAAGGCAAGATATCCATTGCTAAGAATGGATCCTTTCTAGAGAAGGAGTTTTTCTCGAAAGAAGTGAGTGGGAGGAAAGTAGAACTTGATCATTTAATTGTACCTACTCCCTTATTGGAAAGTAGTTCATCAAAAAATTAGTTCTAGTGATTCCTACACCAGTAAGTGAGGAAGCTAATGATGATGATCATGAAACTTCTTATCAAGTTACTACCGAACCTCATAGGTCAACCAGAGTAAGATCCACACCAGAGCGATACGGTACTCCTGTTCTGGACGTCATGTTACTTGACCATGACGAACCTACGAACTATGAGGAAGCGATGATGAGCCCAGATTCCGCAAAATGGCTTGAGGCCATGAAATCTGAGATGGGATCGATGTATGAGAACAAAGTGTGGACTTTGGTTGACTTGCCCGATGATCGGCAAGCCATAGAGAATAAATGGATCTTCAAGAAGAAGATTGACGCTGACGGTAATGTTACTGTCTACAAAGCTCGACCTATTGCAAAAGGTTTTCGACAAGTTCAAGGAGTTGACTACGATGAGACCTTCTCACCCGTAGGGATGCTTAAGTCCGTCCGAATCATGTTAGCAATTGTTGCATTTTATGATTATGAAATTTGGCAAATGGATGTCAGAACTGCATTCCTTAACGAATATCTTAAAGAAGAGTTGTATATGATGCAACCAGAAGTTTTTGTCGATCCGAAAGGTGCTAACAAAGTGTGCATGCTCCAGCGATCCATTTATGGACTGGTGCAAGGCTCTCGGAGTTGGAATATACGCTTTGATAGTGTGATCAAAGCATATGGTTTTATACAGACTTTTGGAGAAGCTTGTATTTACAAGAAAGTGAGTGGGAGCTCTGCAGGATTTCTGATATTATATGTGGATGACATATCGCTGATCGGAAATGATACTGAATTTCTGAATAGCATAAAAAGATACTTGAATAAGAATTTTTCAATGAAAGACCTCGGTGAAGCTGCTTATATATTGGGCATCAAGATGCTTAATTGTACTTTCACAAGCACATACCTTGATAAAGTTTTGAAGAAGTTCAAAATGGATCAAGCAAAGAAAGGGTTCTTGCCTATGTTACAAGGTTTGAAGTTGAGTCGGACTCAATGCCCGACCATTGCAGAAGATAGAGAGAAAATGAAAGTCATTCCCTATGCTTCAGCCATAGGTTCCATCATGTATGCAATGCTGTGTACCAGACCTGATGTGTGCCTTGCTATTAGTTTGGCAGGGAGGTACCAAAGTAATCCAGGAGTGGATCACTGGACAGTGGTCAAGAACATCCTGAAATACCTGAAAAGGACAAAGGATATGTCTCTCATTTATGGAAGTGACAAGGAGCTCGTTGTAAACGGTTACGTCGATGCAAGCTTTGACACTAATCCGGATGACTCTAAGTCACAAACCGGATACATATTTTTATTAAATGCGTTGTGGCGGGATCTACATGTGAAGCAGAGTACATAGCTACTTCGGAAGCAACAAATGAAGGAGTCTGGATGAAGGAGTTCATATCCGATCTAGTTGTAATACCTAGTGCATTGGGTCCAATGAAAATCTTTTGTGACAATACTGGTGCAATTGCCTTGGCAAAGGAATCCAGATTTCACAAGAGAACCAAGCACATCAAGAGGCGCTTCAGTTCCAGCCACGATCAAGTCAAGGAGGGACACATAGAGATTTCCAAGATACATACGGATCTGAATGTTGAAGACCCGTTGACTAAGCCTCTCTCATGAGCAAAACATGATCAGCACTAAGACTCCATGGGTGTTAGAATTGTTACAACATAATCTAGATTATTGACTCTAGTGCAAGTGGGAGACTGAAGGAAATATGCCCTAGAGGCAATAGTAAAGTTGTAATTTATATTTCCATATATCATGCTAGAATTGTATTAACCAGAAACTTAGTACATGTGTGAATACATAGACAAATAGAGTGTCACTAGTATGCCTATACTTGACTAGCTCATTGATCGAAGATGGTTAAGTTTCCTAGCCATGGACAAAGAGTTGCCATTTGATAAACAGAATCACATCTTTAGAAAATGAGGTGATCGACTTGACCCATCCGTGAGCTTAGCACGATGATCGTTTAGTTTACTGCTATTGCTTTCTCCATAACTTATACATGTTCCTACGACTATGAGATTATGCAACTCCCGAATACCGAAGGAACACTTAGTGTGCTATCAAACGTCACAACATAACTGGGTTACTATAAAGATGCTCTACAGGTGTCTCCGATGGTGTTTGTTGAGTTGGCATAAATCGAGATTAGGATTTGTCACTCCGTGTATCGGAGAGGTATCTCTGGGCCCTCTCGGTAATGCACATCACTATAAGCCTTGCAAGCAATGTGACTAGTGAGTTAGTTATCGGATGTTGCACTATGAAATGAGTAAAGAGACTTGCCGGTAACGAGATTGAACTAGGTATACCGACGATCGAATCTCGGGCAAGTAACATACCGATGACAAACGGAAAAACGTATGTTGTTATGCGGTTTAACCGATAAAGATCTTCATAGAATATGTAGGAACCAATATGCCATCCAGGTTCTGCTAGTGGTTATTGACCGGAGATGAGTCTCGGTCATGTCTACATAGTTCTCGAACCCATAGGGTCCGCATGGTTAATGTTCGGTGATGATTGGTATTATGAGTTTATGTTTTTTGATTTACCGAAGGTTGTTCGGAGTCCCGGATATTATCACAGACATGAAGAGTAGTCTCGAAATGGTTGAGACATAAAGATTGATATATTGGATGACTATGTTTGGACATCGGAATGGTTCCGGGTGAGTTCGGGCATATACTGGAGTAGTGGGAGGTTACCAGAACCCCCGGGACGTATATGGGCCTTATTGGGCCATAGTGGGTGAGAGGAGAAGGGAATATAGGAGGGGGCGCCCCCCCCCCAAGCCCAATCCGAATTGGGTGGGGGGCGGACCCCCTTTCCTTCCCCCTCTCTCCTGCTTCCTTCCTCTCCTAATCCAACTAGGGAATGGGGGAATCCTAATCCCGGTGGGAGTAGGACTCCCTTGGGTGCGCCATAGAGGGTCGGACCCTCCCCCTCCTCCACTCCATTATATACGGGGGAGGGGGCACCCCATAGACACAAAAGTTGACAATTGTCTTAGCCGTGTGCGGTGCCCCCCTCCACCATAATCCACCTCGATCATATCATTGCAGTGCTTAGGCGAAGCCCTGTTCTTGTAGCTTCATCATCACCATCATCACGCCATCGTGCTGACGAAACTCTCCCTCGACACTCAGTTGGATCTAGAGTTCACGTGGACGTCACCGAGATGAATGTGTGCAGATCGCGGAGGTGCCATACCTTCGGTGCTAGGATCGGTCAGATCATGAAGGCGTTCGACTACATCAATCGTGTTGTCATAATGCTTCCGCTGACGGTCTATGAGGGTACGTGGAAACACTCTTCCCCTCTCATTGCTATGCATCACCATGATATATCTTGCATGTGCGTAGGAATTTTTTTGAAATTACTGCGTTCCCCAACAGAATGTTGAGGTGAATAATCAACATGTTGAGAGAATCCCTTGTGATGGGGATAAACTTCTTAAGAATGTAAGATATGTTAGTCCATAAGAATAATATAAAAGTGCACCACAAGCATGTAGAACTCATGTAAATATCTTTCGATAAAGGGCGCTGGTATCTCCATTTTATTGATCCGGTATTGGAACAAAAAAGGGTATTGTCGGTGTCAAAACCGGCGGATCTCGGGTAGGGGGTCCCGAAATATGCGTCTAGGCCGGATGGTAACAGGAGGCAAGGGACACGAAGTTTTACCCAGGTTCGGGCCCTCTTGATGGAGGTAAAACCCTACGTCCTGCTTGATTAATATTGATGATATGGGTAGTACAAGAGTAGATCTACCACGAGATCGAAGAGGCTAAACCCTAGAAGCTAGCCGATGGTATGATTGTTGATGTGTATGTTGTCCTACGGACTAAAACCCTCCGGTTTATATAGACACCGGAGAGGGTTAGGGTTACACAAAGTCGGTTACAATGGTAGGAGATCTGCATATCCGTATCTCCAAGCTTGCCTTCCACGCCAAGGAAAGTCCCTTCCGGACACGGGACGGAGTCTTCAATCTTGTATCTTCATAGTCTAGGAGTCCAGCTGAAGGTATAGTCCGGCCATCCGGACACCCCCTAATCCAGGACTCCCTAAGTAGCCCCTGAACCAGGCTTTAATGACAACGAGTCCGGCGCGCAGTTTGTCTTCGGCATTGCAAGGCGGGTTCCTCCTCCAAGTACTTCGTAGAAGATTTTGAACACAAAGATAGTGTCCGGCTCTGCAAAATAAGTTTCTACATATTGCCATAGAGAGAATAATATTTACACAAATCTAATCTGCTGACGTATTCCGTGGTGCGACATCGCACCACGGACAAGCCTTTATTCGAATCGTTTTACTATCCCACCACAGCGCGTCATGCGAGGCGGTTTCCTTGGCACGTCTTGTTAAAGTAGAGATCGTGTCCCCTTATTTCGGGATTCTCATCAATACGGGCGTGGGTAACCCAACCGCACCATTGATTACGGCGCTTGGAGATAAGCGAGTTTTACCAGGCTGGTGGGGACACGTAGTTGCGTCCACCCATATAAGGGGATAAGGATACACCTTTTCACCTATGCCTTCTTCGTCCTTCGCCTATCCATTTTTGCGCACCTGAGCTCCAGCGCCCAAATCCGCACTCCCCACCTCAACCTTCTCTAGCCATGTCCGGAGCGGGAGGCAAGTGGATGGTCTCCTCCGTCACGGAGGGACACATCAAAAAACTGAGGAAGGCCGGATACTTGTCTAACGACATCGTGCACCGGCTTCCCGAAGAGGGGCAGCTCCTCCCCACCCCAAGGCCCATGAGAGGGTAGTGTTCCTTCCCCACTTCCTCCGCGGACTGGGCTTTCCTATCCACCCATTCGTCCGGGGACTCATGTTCCACTACGGCCTGGATTTCCATGATCTGGCCCCGAATTTCATCCTCAACATCTCGGCGTTTATCGTCGTGTGTGAGGCTTTCCTCTTCATCCGCCCCCATTTCGGCCTATGGCTCAAGAATTTCAATGTCAAGCCGAAGGTGGTACCCGGCAACCAGGCGGAGTGCGGAGGCGCCATGGTGGGAAAGATGCCCAATGTCTTATGGCTCGAGGGCTCCTTTGTGGAGACCCTGAAGGGGTGGCAATCGGGGTGGTTTTACATCACCGAGCCGCGCGACCCTGAGTGGGTCGCCCCCGCGTTCTGGTCCGGACCCCCAACGTGGCTCACGTCCTGGAAAGAGACGGGCCTGTCATGGGGCAGCAAAGGAGAGGTGACTGGACTGCAAACATGCATCCAAACCCTGGTGGACAAGCAACTCAGGCTTGACAACGTAGTCCAGGTCATGCTGATCCGCCGGATCCTCCCGTGTCAACAATGGGCCTTCAATCTTTGGGAGTTCAACCCGGCGCAGCACCGAACTCTGAATAGGCTCTTCGACACGACGTACGAACACATCTGGAAGGTGCTTTTCAAGGGCGTCGAGGCTCCCGCATCTGCTACCGAGGATAGCGGATTCAGCGCGCAGCGTCACACCAGCACGGTAAGTTGTTTGTGCCTTTTTCGGGGTATTAGTTATCATAGTTTAACTCTATGCGGGATCTAAGCTCCCTTACCTTTGACAGGTTTGGCAGGCGAAGTCCGGACAGATCGACTGTCCGGCTCCTTTGCCCGAAGACCCAGCCGATGCCCGCTTGGCGAAGCTGCTGGCTCCGGCACTCTATGTGGTGCCGGAGAAGAAGGCCACGCAGAGGGCCACGGGGACTCGAAAAAGTGCCCGGCGCCAGGAGGTGTCGGGTTCATCATCCGACGCCTCCAAGGCGCAGTCCTCTCGTGAAGACGAGGAGGAGGAAGAAGAGACCTCTCCCCCTCCAGCGGGGGGAGAGAAGAAAAGGAAGGCCGCCCTCACTGAGGAGGACGAAGGGTCCAAGAAGGGGAAAACCCTTCCTCCGGACTACTCCACCGACGCCGATGACGGCGGAGAGGAGTGGCCGCTCAGGGCCAAGCCCTTGGCGAAATCGTAAGTATCCGGATACCAGAGTAATTCATAGTATTCCTTTATTGCACAGCTTTCCCTTATGTCGAATATGTTTATGCAACCCACCCAAAGACCGGCTCGACGCGTCATCGAGCGGTTCACTGGACTCGTCGGATGTGAATTCGCTTCCGACGGCTTCCTCCCCCCGTCGTACGGACGACGCCGAAGTGTTGTCCCAATAGGTTCCAAGCTGGGAGGAGGTGGTCCTAGAGGCGCCGCAAGGCGACCTCCCGGACTCCAGGAGTAAAGGGGATAAAACCCCCCAGGGCTCCAAGTAAGGCTCTAGGCTGGACACCGCTCCGGAACCTTTCAAGGTTCCAGAGTCCGGCGGGCGACCTCCTTCCAAGAGGAGCAAGCCCTCCGTGCCGGTGACCCCCGTCCAACCGGATGTGCCGGACAGTCTGTTGGAGGCGCTCAAAGGCGCCTCCATCGACGAGGAGCACCGCACCATTATGAGTGCGGTGGTCCAGAAGGTTCAGTCCGCCCTGGCGGACTGACTGAAGCTTGTACTAGCCTTTTAACAGGCTTTGAGGTAAGTAAAGAATGTGTAAATAATATTACCGCATAGACAGTAGCCCCTGATGCTCTGTTTGGCGTTCGGGAAGAATAGCCGAATAGAGGATCAAATAAAATTCGCAGGAGTATAACAAAAAGGAGTCAATATGCGTATGCAGGCTTCTCTGCTGGCGTCCGCCGCACTGACTGCGGAAGTGGACACGCTAAAGCAGAACCTCGAGCAGTCCGAGCAAGAGCTCGGGCATGCCAAGAAGCAGCTCGAGGACAAGGAAGGTAAGAAATACCTTGTTTAAATATATATATATATATATATATATATATATAAAAGGGGCAATTGCAAAAAATGACAGGATTATCGTGGCTACTGTAGGGGCCACGTCTGAGGTGGCGACCCTTAAGCAAGCACTGCTCGAGGTCGAGAAGAGGGCGGCCACGGAGCGCACCGAGCGGGAGAAGTATGAGGCCGAGGTTGGCAAGGTGCGGCAGGAGCTCCAGGCTCTCATGGAAAAACATGAGAGTTTGGAGCTTGACTCAAAGATGCGAGTGTCCGAGCTCGCGGTGGCTATTGAAAATGCCAAGTCTGCCAAGGCCGAATCCCAGAAGACCCTCCAGGAGTTGGGTGAGGTGAAAAAGATAGCGGCAGGTAAGGCATTCTTTATGCAAATCAAACACGTAAACGTAAGTTACTTGTTACTTACCCAAATCCGGAGCTCTCCAGGAGCATTCGCAGATCTTCCCCGTAGCTTGTCTGATGCCGCCGCATTCTATCGAGCCGAGGAAGGCAGCTCCATAGAGAAGGTGTTCTAGTCTCAGTATGCTGAGGCCGGACACCCCGTGCCCCTGAGCGACCAGCTGAAGCAACTGGTCGAGCTTCACAAGGCGGCCAAACAGGCCACGAAGGGCCTCATAGTTCGGCTGTGGCCTGGAGAGGCTCTGCCTGGGAGCTATTTCGGGCTGGTGCGGCGGCTGATGGGGGCCTGTCCAAGGCTCGAAGTCATCAAGCGCTCCGTCTGCATTGAAGGCGCCCGTAGGGCCCTTGCCCGTGCTAAGGTGCACTTGGGCAAGCTGGATGCTGAGAAGCTTTTGAAGGACGGGCCACCACCGGTGAAGGAGCATCGCAAGCCCAAGAATTATTATAAGGATGTTCTGAAGGGTGCCTGCCTTATGGCGGATGAATGTTCCAGTGATGTAATTTATTAGTAAAACTCGCTCGTTCTGTCCTGTGCGCTGAAAACTTGTTCATGTGCGCTAAGCAATGCTGTAGGAATTGAAAATATTACCTTCTGTCCGGCTGTTAATCAATTCTGAGAGATGGCGAGTCATCGGCTTCTGCCCCCGTGCCGCTAGTGCTGGGGTGTTCGGGGATAAACCTAAGCGCTCTTTTTCCCATGTTTGGGTCCTTCGAGGGAGGCGCTCAGCCCAACGAACAAGGCAATCGGACTATAATGCGTGAACACTCTCACTTAGCCATAGAATTCTATAATTTTAAATTTTGGCAAAGCCCCTGGTATTCGGAAGACCGATTTCGGGGCGCTATCCACGCCTTGGCCGGACAGAGCCGACTCCTCGCTCTAAGCGGCATAAGTCTTTAGGGACTCGAAAAATCTCTCGAACAGCGACCAGCTCTCGCTTCATCATGACAGTCAGTTTTAGCTTTCTCTACTAAGGTGCTCGACCCAGCTCAACTGGGGCACAATCGCAGTAGTTCTCCTAGTGCTACCTTAGCTGATATAGCCGAACGTAAGGCACCAAAACATAGGAGCCAGGCAAACCCAACTATTGACCCAAGACATGATTCGGAGCCGATGCATATAATGCTATAAGTTCGGGGTGCCGCACTTGTTAAAGTGTTCAGACTTCTCACACCATATTGAGGGGTACTAAAGCCCCTGGCGTAGTTTGTCCGTACCAAAGTGTACGGGTGCAGCATGTCGTTAAGGAACATATATTTGTAAAAAACGAGTAATGCAAAAATAGACCAAAGCTATGCATTGTTTATTAAAAAGGCTGCGATCAAAGCAGAATGATACAAAATAATGCGATAAGCAAAAGGTTGGACTATTTAACATGTCCGCTCCAGGGGCAAGTTGCGGAATGGTATGCGAAACAGGTAAATTGCTCGTGATAGAGACCACCTGGGAGTTCCGTAATGCGGCATGGCTTGTCTGCTTCCCTGGTTCTTGCACAGTTTGTGCGGCAATTGAACTGCCGAACAGGCCTTCCGAAGAATGGAGTCCTGAAAGTAAGAGAAAATTAAAAAATCGGCAGCCCCTGGTGCGGTTTAAGCCGTGTCTCGGGCGTGCCGTGATGGTGCCCCTCCCCCTGTACCCATGGTATTTCTAGAGCGTAGTTATGTACGTGAAGCACTGGTGTCGCATTTTTGCGAGGGCTGGGGTTGGGGCCGCATTGTTACGCCTGCTCGGAACATGCCAGGCGGTCTTGTTGTAGGTTACTCCGGGTGCGCTTGACGGTGTCCGGACGTTTAATGGCCGGATTGGAGAACTGCCTAGAGAGGCTCCTTTGTACTTCCGCTACAAGGGCCGCCGTGTGCTTCTCCGTTCGAAGGGAGCGTTCGGTGTTTCCATTGACCGTAATTACTCCTCGAGGGCCTGGCATCTTGAGCTTAAGGTATGCGTAGTGCGGTACCGCATTGAACTTGGCGAACGCGGTTCGCCCGAGCAGTGCGTGATAGCCACTGCGGAATGGGACTATGTCGAAGATTAACTCCTCGCTTCGGAAATTATCCGGAGATCCAAAGACCACTTCAAGTGTGACTGAGCCTGTACAGTTAGCCTCTACACCTGGTATTACGCCTTTAAAGGTCGTTTTGGTGGGCTTAATCCTCGAGGGATCTATGCCCATTTTTTCGCACTGTATCCTGGTAAAACAGGTTCAGGCTGCTGCCGCCCTCCATAAGGACTCTAGTGAGATGAAATCCGTCAATAATTGGGTCTAGAACCAATGCGGCGAATCCAGCATGACAGGTGCTAGTGGGATGGTCCCTTCGAACAAAGGTGATCGGGCAGGAGGACCATGGGTTGAACTTTGGGGCGACTGGCTCTACCGCATATACATCCCTTAGCGCGCGCTTCCGCTCCCTCTTGGGGATGTGGGTTGCGTATATCATGTTCACCGTCCGCACTTGTGGGGGAAAACCCTTCTGTCCACTGTTGTTCGGCGGCCGGGGCTCTTCGTCGTCATCGCTATGCAGCCCCTTGTCAGCATTTTCGGCATTTAACTTGCCTGCCTGCTTGAACACCCAACAATCCCTGTTGGTGTGGTTGGCCGGCTTTTCGGGGGTGCCGTGTATCTGGAACAAGCGGTCGAGTATTCGGTCCAAACTGGACGGCCCCTAGGATTTCTTTTGAATGGCTTTTTCCGCTGACCGGATTTATAGCCTCTGAATCCGGCATTAACTGCCGTATCCTTAGCATTGTCGCCGTTAATGCGGCGCTTCTGCTTGTTGCGACGTGACCTGCCACTACTGTCCCTGGTATCTGAATTACCAGGGTTCTTGGTCATATTGTTGCTATGAGCAAGCCAGCTGTCTTCTCCCTCGCAAAAGCGAGTCATGAGTGTCGTGAGTGCTGCCATATATTTTGGCTTTTCCTGTCCAAGGTGCCGGGCAAGCCACTCGTCACGGATATTGTGCTTGAAGGCTGCTAGGGCCTCTGCATCTGGACAGTCGACTATTTGATTTTTCTTTGTTAGGAACCATGTCCAGAATTGCCTGGCCGATTCATCTAGCTGCTAAATTACGTGGCTTAGGTCATCTACGTCTGGGGGTCGCACATAAGTGCCCTAGAAATTGTCGAGGAATGCGGCTTCCAGGTACTCCCAACAACTGATTGATCCTAATGGCAAGCTGTTAAGCCAATGCCGAGCTGGTCCTTTAAGCTTGAGTGGGAGGTATTTGATGGCGTGGAAATCATCGCCACGGGCCATATGGATATGAAGGAGATAATCCTCGATCCATACCGCAGGATCTGTTGTGCCATCATATGATTCGATGTTTACGGGTTTGAAACCCTCGGGGATTTGATGACCCTTTACTTCGTCTGTGAAGCATAGTGGGTGTGCAGCACCTCTGTACTGGGCTATATCACGAGTAGCTCCAATGAGCTTTGTCTGCTGTGTTCGGCCCTGCCAGATTTGTGTCCGGCGTGACGGTTACCGTCTCGAGTCGTGGGGCGCCCACGCAATCCGTAGATCGATCTTGTTTGCCTTGCCTTGTCCTCCAACATATCCCGCAGGTCAGGTGCATTTTCCCGTGCCTTGGTACGGGGTGCGGCTTGAGTGGAGGGCCGAGAGGCCTCTCTGTCGCGGCCACGAGGTGGCCGGTCGGCCGTATCAAGTGCTGGTGATGTAGGTTTAAGTGCTTCCTCCTCTAATCGGGGTAGCAACCTGCGCTTTGGGTAGCTCTTGGAGGGGCGTTCGAGTTTATGCTCTTCGGCCGCAAGGACTTCAGTCCATCTGTCGACTAGCAAATCTTGATCAGCTCTAAGCTATTGCTGTTTTTTCTTGAGGCTTCTTGCCGTGGCCATAAGCCTGCGTTGAAAAAGCTCTTACTCGACGGGATCCTCTGGCATGATGAATTTGTCCTCGTCGAGGCTTGCCTCGTATTCGGAGGGAGGCGTATAATTATCGTCCTCGACCTCTCTGTCTGCCGCTATCTCATGAGGGCTGGTTCTCCATCCTCCTGTGCTGAATCTTGCTGGAGGGGGTTTTCTTCGGCACTCTCCGGAGTATTATTATCTCCTGTGCCGGAATCGCCGTGTTCGCTTTGGCGGGATTTTGAGCGGTGCCGCTGACGCCGGCGCTTAGGCTGTTTCTTGGAGGGGTCATCCTCCGCTGTTCCATCGCCATCTCCTTCTTTTGGGGTGTCCACCATGTATATGTCATACGACAAGGTGGCTTTCCAGGGCCCAATAGGCTCTGGTTCTTCATCGTCTCCTGCATCAGTGTCCATACCGTTGATGTCTTCGGAGTCGAAATCGAGCATGTCAGTTAAATCGTCGACAGTGGATACAAAGTGGGTGGTGGGTGGGCTTTGAATTTCTTCATCGCCCATATCCCAATCTTGCTGACCGTAGTCCGGCCAGGGCTCTCTTGATAAAGAGAGGGACTTTAGTGTTTTCAGAATATTGCCGAAAGGCGAGTGCAGAAAGGTGTCCGCGGCAGTAAACTCCATGATCGGCGCCCAATTGGATTCGATCGGCAGGGGCGTGGAGGGTTCGGAGTTCGGAGAGGAGTCCGGCTCCTTGGAGTCACGAGTCTCGCGGAGTGCAGGGCTGGTGTTCGGCTCGATCGCCGTTGGGATCGCAGCCCCCGAGGCGGCATCCAACCACCCATCCTCGATCGGCGCAGTTGGCTCCGAATTAAGGGTCGAAGCCGATGCGGGTGCAGCCTCCAGGGCACTGTTCGGTGGTAGAGCTAGATCATGCTCGTCGTGACAGTGCGGCGCGCTCGGTAGTGGCTCGAATCCGTCGAGGATCAAGTCCCCGGGGATGTCAGTCGTGTAGTTTAAACTTCCAAATCTGACCTGACGGCCAGGGGCATAGCTTTCGATCTGCTCCAGATGGCCAAGTGAATTGGCCCGCAGTGTGAAGCCGCCGAAGACGAAGATCTGTTCGGGGAGGAAGGTCTCACCCTGGACTGCATCACAATTGATGATCGTAGGAGCCATCAAGCCTAATGGCGACGACACAGAGGAACTCTCAATGAAAGCACCAATGTCGGTGTCAAAACCGGCGGATCTCGGGTAGGGGGTCCTGAACTGTGCGTCTAGGCCGGAGGGTAATAGGAGGCAAGGGACGCGAAGTTTTACCCAGGTTTGGGCCCTCTTGATGGAGGTAAAACCCTACGTCTTGCTTGATTAATATTGATGATATGGGTAGTACAAGAGTAGATCTACCACGAGATCGGAGAGGCTAAACCCTAGAAGCTAGCCTATGGTATGACTGTTGTTCTGTATGTTGTCCTACTGACTAAAACCCTCCGGTTTATATAGACACCGGAGAGGGTTAGGGTTACACAAAGTCGGTTACAGTGGTAGGAGATCTGCATATCTGTATCGCCAAGCTTGCCTTCCACGCCAAGGAAAGTCCCTTCCGTACACGGGACGAAGTCTTCAATCTTGTATCTTCATAGTCCAGGAGTGCGGCTGAAGGTATAGTCTGGCCATCCGGACACCCCCTAATCTAGGACTCCCTCAGGTATCCCACACGTATTTCCCCAGATATGAGCCTGTGTATCGAACACATGAGAGGAAGACTCCCTTGAAGTGATGGTCTCTAGCAAGCTTTTGTCGAAGTGTCAAATCCATCTTTTGATCAGACCAACAAGCAAATAGTGATTCAAACAATTATAATAAAAAGAAGGTACATGGATGAGGTCTTAATGCTTAGAACCATGTATTGGTGTTGGGATCAAAAAATGATATTGGTTTGTGCTCGGGAAGTCACCCATCTAGAGGTGCTTGCTTCGTTTGGAATGGGGGATGTGTCCAAATAAGATTTCAATCGGCACGAGTCCTGCATCAAGAATCAGTCGTCGTACCGAAGGCCTTATCCATCTCGTGGGGATGCCCCAATAATTAAGATAATAACATCGGACAAAAGCTTTGGGCGTACAATGACTACACCTCATGAATCCCCAAGGATATATGATCCATGTTACCCTACTAAACCTTACTGTCACCGGTGTTCGGTATAACACTTCACGGTCACCTTGCTCCTAGCCTCACCGGTGATCGATCTCTATGATCATGTGTACTTACAGGGATGAAAATCGCGGACACGACAAGAGATACTTCACGATGCAATTTTATTTTACACATACAAGACGTCATGTCAAAGCCTTCCATTGATCCCTTCACCAAATACCTGGGGCTACAAGGCTCATGCCTCACCTCATGCCTTATCGGACTAATCGAACATGAAGATCGTATCGCAAGAAGAAATCATTAAAGAACACATCTCGAGATTGATCGATTGTAATAAGTATTACAATAGATGTCTTGTGTGATACACGATGTAACACCCACGATGCGGCTATATATCTCCCACGTGTCGGAGCACGACTTAGAGGCATAACCGCATAGTAGGCATGTCGCAAGAGGGGTAATCTTTACACATCCCATGTACTAAATAAGAGAGGGATAAAGAGTTGGCTTACAATCTCCACTTCACACAATACATAAATATAGCATTACATCATCCATAATACAATCAAGGTCCGACTACGGAACCAAATAAAGAAAGACAATCCCTAATGCAAAAGATCCCCAATCGCCCCAACTGGGCTCCACTACTGATCGAAAGGAAAGGAAACAACACAACGAACACGATCTTCATCGAGCTCCTCCTTGAGCTCGGTTGCGTCACCTGCACTGGTATCATCGGCACCTGCAACTGTTTGGAAGTATTTGTGAGTCACGGGGACTCAGCAATCTCACACCCTCGCGATCAAGACTATTTAAGCTTATGGGTAGGAAAAGGGGTAGTGAGGTGGAGCTGCAGCAAGCACTAGCATATATGGTGGCTAACTTACGCAAATAAGAGCGAGAAGAGAAGCAAAGCAACGGTCATGAACTAGAAGTGATCAAGAAGTGATCCTGAAACTACTTACGTTCAAGCATAACACAAGAACCGTGTTCACTTCCCGGACTCCGCTGAGTAGAGACCATCACGGCTACACACACCGTTGATCCATTTTAATTAATTTAAGTGTCAGGTTTTCTACAACTGGATATTAACAAATACCAATCTGCGCATAACCGTGGGCACGACTTTTGAAAGTTCTGATACGTCTCCGTCGTATCTACTTTTCCAAACAATTTTACCCTTGTTTTGGACTCTAACTTGCATGATTTGAATGGAACTAACCCGGATTGACGCTGTTTTCAGCAGAATTACCATGGTGTTATTTATGTGCAGAAACAAACGTTCTCGGAATGACCTGAAACTTCATGGAGCAACTTTTTGGAAAATATAAAAAATACCTGCAAATGATGAAGGCCAGGGGGCCCACCACCTGTCCACGAGGGTGGGGGGCGCGCCCCCCTACCTCGTGGGCCCCCTGGAGCTCCTCCGACTCCAAGTCCAACTCTATATATTGTGTTTCGGGGAGAAAAAAACAGAGAGAAGAATTCATCGCGTTTTACGATACGGAGCCGCCGCCAAGCCCTAAAACATCTCGGGAGGGCTGATCTGGAGTCCGTTCGGGGCTCCGGAGAGGGGAATCCGTCGCCATCATCATCATCAACCATCCTCCATCACCAATTTCATGATGCTCACTGCCGTGCATGAGTAATTCCATCATAGGCTTGCTGGATGGTGATGGGTTGGATGAGATCTATCATGTAATCGAGTTAGTTTTGTTAGGGTTTGATCCCTAGTATCCACTATGTTCTGAGGTTGATGTTTCTATGACTTTGCTATGCTTAATGCTTTTCACTAGGGCCCGAGTGCCATGATTTCAGATCTGAACCTATTATGTTTTCATCAATATATGAGTGTTCTTAATCCTATCTTGCAAGTCTATAGTCACCTATTATGTGTGATGTTCCGTTAACCACGAAGTGACAATAATCGGGATACTTACCGGTGATGGCCGTAGTTTGAGGAGTTCATGTATTCACTATGTGTCAATGCTTTGTTCCGGTACTCTATTAAAAGGAGGCCTTAATATCCCTTAGTTTCCGTAAGGACCCCGCTGCCACAGGAGGGTAGGACAAGAGATGTCATGCAAGTTCTTTTCCATAAGCACGTATGACTATATTTGGAATACATGCCTACATTACATTCATGAACTGGAGCTAGTTCTGTGTCACCATAGGTTATGACTGTTACATGATGAACCGCATTCGGCATAATTCTCCATCACTGATCCATTGCCTACGAGCTTTCCATATATTGTTCTTTGCTTATTTACTTTTCCGTTGCTATTTCTATTGTCACTACAAAATACCAAAAACATTACTTTTACTACTGTTACCTTTTGCTACCGTTACCACTACTATCATATTACTTTGCTACTAAATACTTTGTTGCAGATACTAAGTTTCCAGGTGTGGTTGAATTGACAACTCAACTGCTAATACTTGAGAGTATTTTTTGGCTCCCCTTGTGTCGAATCAATAAATTTGGGTTGAATACTTTACCCTCGAAAACTGTTGTGATCCCCTATACTTGTGGGTTATCAAGACCATTTTCTGGCGCCGTTGCCGGGGAGCATAACTCTATTCTTTGGGTCACTTGGGATATATATCTACTTATCATTATGAAGAACTTGAAAGATCCAAGAACCAAGATTTATCCCTCACTACGAGGGGAGGTAAGGAACTGCCATCTAGCTCCGCACTTGATTCACCTTCTGTTTTGAGTAAGCTTGCCACACCTAATCCTACTTCTGCTATTCGTTCTGATATGTCGCATGTTATTGATGATGCCACTTCTGCTATACATGATACCTATGATGAAACTACTTCTATGCTTGATACTACTGTGACACTTGGTGAATTTCTTGATGAACAACTTGCTAGGGCTAGAGAGATTGAAAATATTGAATCTGATAATACTGATGAAATTGATGATGAAGACTTGCCTGTTATTCCTGAGGGTTATGTTTTTGATAAAGAAGCTTCTCTAGCTATTTTAGCTTGCAAAGATAGATACAAACTTATGAGGTTATTAGCTAAATGGAATAAGCAATCTCTAAATGCTAGGATGAACCTGACCCTGCTTTTGCTACTTCACCTATCTGTGTTACTGATAAGGATTGTGAATTCTTTGTTGATCCTGATATAATTACTTTCGTTGAATCTGATCCTTTTCATGGCTGTGAATCTAAAACTGTTGTGGCACATCTTACTAAATTAAATGATATAGCTACCCTGTTCACTAATGATGAGAGAACCCGTTACTTTTATATCCTTAAAATATTTCCATTCTCATTAAAGGGTGATGCTAAGATATGGTTTAATTCTCTTGATCCTTGGTGTGTGCGTAGTCCACAGGATATGATTTATTACTTCTCTGCTAAATATTTCCCTGCTCATAAGAAACAAGCTGCTTTAAGGGATATATATAATTTTGTGCAAATTGAAGAAGAGAATCTCCCACAAGCTTGGGGGAGGCTTCTCCAATTACTTAATGCTTTGCCTGATCATCCTCTTAAGAAAAATGAAATACTTGATATCTTTTATAATGGACTAACCGATGCTTCCAGAGATTACCTGGATAGTTGTGCTGGTTCTGTTTTCAGGGAAAGAACACCGGATGAATCTGAAAATTTATTGAATAATATGTTGACAAATGAAAATAATTGGACACCTCTGGAGCCAATTCCTGAGCCTATTCCTAAACCAACTCCGAAGAAGAGGGGTATTCTATTTCTCAGTCCTGAAGATATGCAAGAGGCAAAGAAATCTATGAAAGAAAAAGGTATTAAAGCTGAAGATGTTAAGAATTTACCACCTATTGAAGAAATACATGGTCTTAATTTACCGCCCGTTGAATAAACATATGATCTTAATCCTTTACCTATTGAAGAAACTCATGGTCTTGTAACCCGACACAAGAAGTAAAGGTAAATTCTCTCTATAGATATGATAAAGCTGAAATGCCATTTACTAAGTTTGCTAGCCCATGCTTAGATGAGCTTGATAAATTTATGGTTAAGCAAGAAGATTTTAATGCTTATTTTGATAGACAATTGAAATACAATTCAAATATGCTTGAACACTTGGGTGATTATATGGCTAATGTCAAAGGTGAACTTAAACTTATTGGTAAAAATGCTTCTATGGTTACCACTCAAGTAGAACAAGTACTTAAAGCTCAAAATGATTTGCTCAATGAATTGAATAGTAAAGATAATGATAATGTTGTTAGAGTTATGACTAGAGGTGGTAAAATGACTCAGGAACCCTTGTATCCTGAAGGCCATCCTAGGAGAATTGAGCAAGATTCTCAGAGAAATAATATAGATGCACCTAGTCCTTCTAAAAGGAAGAAAAATAAAAATTACAGGACTTTGCATGCTTCTAGTGAACCTGCTATTGAAACACCTGAGAATCGAAATGATATTTCTATTTCTAATGCTGAAACTCAATCTAGTAATGAACCTGAAACTAGTAATAAAGTTAATGATAATGTTCATGATCATGCTCAACCTAGTAATAATAATGATATAGAAATTGAATCTGCTATTGATCTTGATAACCCACAATCAAAGAATCAACGTTATGTTAAGAAAGACTTTGTTGCTAGGAAACACTGTAAAGAAAGAGAACCATGGGTTCAGAAACCCATGCCTTTTCCTCCCAAACCATCCAAGAAAAAGGATGATGACGATTTTGAGTGCTTTGCTGAAATGATTAGACCTATCTTTTTGCGTATGCGATTAACTGACATGCTGAAAATGAATCCTTATGCTAAGTATATGAAAGATATTGTTACAAATAAGAGAAAGATATCGGAAGCTAAAATTTCCACCATGCTTGCTAATTATACTTTTAAGGGTGGAATACCAAAGAAACTTGGAGATCCCGATGTACCAACTATGCCTTGCTCTATTAAAAGAAACTATGTTAAAACTGCTTTATGTGATCTTGGAGCCGGTGTTAGTGTTATGCCTCTCTCTTTATATCGTAGACTTTATTTGAATAAGTTGACACCTACTGAAATATCTTTGCAAATGGTTGATAAATCAACTGCTATACCTGTCCGTATTTGTGAGGATGTGCCTGTTGTAGTTGCAAATGTTACTATTTTAACAGACTTTGTTATTCTTGATATTCCCGAGGACGATAGTATGTCTATCATTCTTGGAAGACCCTTTTTGAATACTGCAGGGGCTGTTATTGATTGCACTAAAGGCAATGTCACTTTTCATGTTAATGGTAATGAGCATACGGTACACTTTCCGAGGAAACAACCACAAGTTCATAGTATCAACTCTATTGGAAAAATTCCATCGATTATATTTGGAGGTTTTGAATTTCCTCTTCCTACTACCAAGAAGAAATATGATATTCTTATTATTGGGGATGTGCATATCCCCGTTGAGGTAACATAGTGTTATTCGAAATTTCTCCGGTTCCATGTTATTCGGAATGAGTTCGTTAACAAGACTTGATCAACCTTGTTAGTGGATTCCTTTTGATGATCATGAGATGGATGAAACTAGAAGGCACAACCTTCTGTACCCTCCTTTTACTTTATGTTATTTATATTAAATAAAATAAAAATAGTATTTTTCCGTCTGTTATATGATTATTCGTGCAATATAAAAATACCCCGAAAATAAAAGTTCTCCAAATGCCCTGAAATTTAAATATGATTTTTTCTGGAATATTTGAGAATATTTGGCACTCAGAACACAGCAGGGGGGTCAACCACCTGCCCACGAGGGTGGAGGGCGCGCCCTACCCCCCTGGGCGCGCCCCCTGCCTTGTGGGCCGATGGTGTCCCTCCTCCACTTATTCCTGCACCCACACACTTCTTCCTCCCACAAACAGGAATATCCAGCTCAAACCCGAGTCCAAGCTCGTTTTGCTGCCATTTTCGATCTCCTTGCTCAAAGCACCTCTCACAAAACTTCTTGGGGAGATTGTTCCTTGGTACGTGACTCCTCCATTGGTCCAATTAGTTTTTGTTCTAGTGCTTTATTAATTGCAAACTTTTGCTACTTAGGTGACCCTGTTCTTGAGCTTGCATGTCAAATTTATATGGTCAAAAGTAGTTTTGATGCATGATATAGCCCTAGGCACTTTTATTTCTAAGTTACTAAAAATTTCAGAATTTTTCAGAAAATGATGATGAGACTTTTGAGGGGCTCATCGAGCCGAAGCTCGAAGGAAAAGGCACTGAAGCCTAAGTATAATCTGTCTCGCACCACGGAGGTTCGGTCGTGTGAATGGCCTTCCGACGATTTCTTGAGAGCAGCCAGGATTTATGAAGATTTTCATGAATTGGATAAGAATGCAAGCCTCACCACTTTCCTCCACGACCAACGCGATCAGTATCTCTTACTCACAAATATTTCCGTGCAAAACTTTCATTTCCATTCTAGGAGCTCACCACCTATGGTGGAGTTTCATTTATATGATGAGCATAAGGAGATGTCACTTTATGATTTTTGTCGGGTTTGTTTAGTCGCTTTCGAGGGCAAGACAAAGGAACCACATCGCGAGGATGTGGATGGGTTTATTGATAATATCACTGTAGGGGAAACAAGGATGGTTTCCGATGCATGAATCACTAGCATACATTTTCCTGTTTTACGCTATTTTGCATTATTTTCTAGTCGTTGTTTAATTGGTCGAGGAAACTGTGGAAACCTTAGTGTCCCTGATATTATTATTTTGCTCCATGGTTTATACGGTGATAACTCTATTAGTATGGGTGGCATTATTGCTAAACGGTTAAGTCTGAACCATACCAAGGGCCCCATCTTTGGAGGCATCTATGCTTCGCGCCTAGCTGCACATTTTAATATTCCTATTAGGCATTATGAGAAGGAAGAAAAAGTGCTGCCTTGTGTTTATTTAGATTATAAAAGTATGGTGGCGCATGATTTTATTGTTAAGGATAGGGAATGAGAGCTTAGATACAAATTGTTCTTTGATAAACATCATCCTGAGACTATTACCCTGCCTGCTCCTTCTTTGTTTGATTTATCTGCAGGCCAGTACCTTGTTCCGTTAGAGGCTATTCACGCCTACCGGAACCCTACACCAGCCATGGAGCCAGAGCCGGAACCACAAGTTGATCCTTCACGACAGTCTAATTACCAGTGGGACCCGGAGATGATTGCCAGCTAGTGGCAATCAGAGTCTTCTTCTTCATCACAGTACGACCTCAGCTACTATTATGGATATCTGCCAGGCCAGCCGTGGCCATAGACCAACTTAGGCCAAAAGCCTAAGCTTGGGAGAGTACATATTTCCCACCGACATTACATTTATGTTCACACACTCATTGCTAGATGTCGGTGCTCATACTTTTTCATTGTATCATCCATGCTAGTTTAATTTCCTTTTTATGCTTTCTTCTTGTGTGTTTGATAAACCTAAAGAAAAACAAAAGAAAATTAGTTGTAGCTTTTAATTAGTTTACTTTCCATGTTTATAGTAGTAATTAAAAAGAAAACCCAAAAAGATTTCATGTTCTTCTTTTGCTTGTTGGGAGCTCTCCCGTGTAAATAGTTTTATTTCTTTTCTTTTCTTTGGGGGTCGATAGGACAAGACCATAATTAAATTGTTGAAGTGGCTCTTATATACAATATTGTTGATCTGGCAAAAGAGCCCATATTGCCTTGTCTTCTCCTGTTTATTGAATGCTTGCAGATTCCAGCTTAGTCCAATGCACGTGCACTAATATTATTATTCACATCGTTCGGTCATGCAAGTGAAAGGCAATTATGACGATATATGATAGACTGACTGAGATAAGAAAGGCTGGTATGAACTCGACCTCTTTTGTTTTTGTAAATATGATTAGTCATCGTTCCTGATTCAGCCTATTGTGAATAAACATGTTTGCAATGACAAATAGAGATCATAGTTTCTTGTGCCATGCTTGATTAGCTATGAGTTATAATGGTTTACCTTGTGTGCCAACATGCTATTAAAATGGTTGTGATGTGGTATGATAGGGTGGTATCCTCCTCTGAATGATTTAAGTGACTTGACTTTGCACATGTTCACGCATGTAGTTGAAACAAAATAAACATAGCCTTCATGATATTTATGTTCATGGTGGATTATATGCTACTCATGCTTGCATTCGGTGTTGATTAATTTTAATGCATGTTCATGACTGTTGTCGCTCTCTAGATGGTCGCTTCCCAGTCTTTTGCTAGCCTTCACCTGTACTAAGCGGGAATACTGCTTATGCATCCAATCCCTTAAACCGCAAAGTTATTCCATATGAGTCCACCATACCTACCTATATATGGTATCTATATGCCATTCCAAGTAAGTTTGTATGTGCCAAACTCTAAACCTTCAAATAAATATCATGTTTTGTATGCTCGAATTACTCATGTGTCAACTAGGGCTGTCTGTATCTTCCATGTTAGGCGGGTTATTCTCAAGAGGAGTGGACTCCGCTCCTCACTCACGAGAAAATGGCTGGTCATCAGGATGCCCAGTCCCATGCTTTATGCAAACTAAATCAAAATAAGTGCAAACAAAACTCCCCTTGGGACTCTTGTTAGTTGGAGGCACTCGTTGTTCCGAGCAAGCCATAGATTGATGCTTGTTGGTGGAAGGGGAGTATAAACTGCACCATTATGTTTGGGAACCGCCTATAATGTGTGTAGCATGTAAGATATCGCCATATCTTGGTTGTTATGTTGACAATGAAAGTATACCGCTCAAAATATTATTCACCTCTGTTTCAAAACCGAGCTCTGGCACCTCTACAAATCCCTGCTTCCCCCTGCGAAGGGCCTATCTATTTACTTTTATGCTGAGTCATCATCCTCTTATTAAAAAGCACCAGTTGGAGAGCACCGCTGTCATTTGCATTCATTACTGCTAGTATACATTGAGTATGACTTGACTGGATCTCTTTTACCATGAATTACAATGTCTAGTCAGTCCTTGGTCTTTAAAGGTGCTCTGCATTTATGTTGTGCGGTCTTAGAAAGGGCTAGCGAGATACCGTCTTGTTATATCATATTATTATTGTTTTGAGAAAGTGTTGTCATCCGAGAAAGTTATCCCTACAAAATCATATAGTCTGGCTATGCTCCATCTTCACCACACAAAATATTCACATCATGCACAACCCCGATGACAAGCCAAGCAATTGTTTCATACTTTTGACGTTCTCAAACCTTTTCAACTTTCACGCAATACATGAGCGTGAGCCATGGACATAGCACTATAGGTGGAATAGAATATGATGGTGGAGGAGACAAAAAGATAGTCTCACATCAACTAGGCGTATCAACGGCTATGTAGATGCCCATCAATAGATATCAATGTGAGTGAGTAGGGATTGCCATGCAACAGATGCACTAGAGCTATAAGTGTATGAAATCTCTAACTGAAACTAAGTGGGTGTGCATCCAACCTGCTTGCTCATGAAGACCTAGGGCGTTTGAGGAAGCCCATCGTTAGAATATACAAGCCAAGTTCTATAATGAAAATTCCCACTAGTATATGAAAGTGATAACTCAAGAGACTCTCTATATGAAGAACATGGTGCTACTTTGAAGCACAAGTGTGGAAAAGGATAGTAGCACTGCCCCTTCTCTCTTTTTCTCTCATTTTTTTGTTTTTTTATTATTTTTTTTATTTTTTTGGTGGGCTTCTTTGGCCTCTTTTTTTATTTGGATTCTTTGGCCTCTTTTATGTTTTTGTAAAGTCCGGAGTCTCATCCCGACTTATGGGGGAATCATAGTCTCCATCATCCTTTCCTCACTAGGGTAATGCTCTAATAATGATGATCATCACACTTTTATTTACTTACAACTCAATATTACAACTCGATATTAGAACAAATATATGACTCTATATAAATGCCTCCGGCGGTGTACCGAGATGTGCAATGATCTAACGTAGCAATGACATCAAAAAATGGGCAAGCCATGAAAGCATCATGCTAGCTATCTTACGATCATGCGAAGCAATATGACAATGAATGCTCAAGTCATGTATATGATGATGATGAAAGTTGCATGGCAATATATCTCGGAATGGATATAGAAATGACATGATAGGTAGGTATGGTGGCTGTTTTGAGGAAGGTATATGTTGGTTTATGGTACCAGCGAAAGTTCCGCAGTACTAGAGAGGGTAGCAATGGTGGAAGGGTGAGAGTGCGTATAATCAATGGACTCAACATTAGTCATAAAGATCTCTCACATACTTATTGCAAAAATCTATTAGTCATCGAAAAAAGTACTACGCGCATCCTCCTAGGGGGATAGATTGGTAGGAAAAGACCATAGCTCGTCCCCGACCGCCACTCATAAGGAAGACAATCAATAAATAAATCATGCTCCGACTTCGTTACATAACGGTTCACCATACGTGCATGCTATGGGAATCACAAACCTCAACACAAGTATTTCTAAAATCCACAACTACCCACTTGCACGACTCTAATATCACCATCTTTATATCGCAAAACTATTGCAAGGAATCAAACATATCATATTCAGTGATCTACAAGTTTTCTGTAGGATTTTATGACTAACCATATGAATGACCAATTCCTGTCATCTCTCTAAATAGATATAAGTGAAGCAATAGAGTTTAATTCTTTCGACAAAAGATATGCCCACTCTCTCACAAATATAAGTGAAGCAAAAGAGCATTCTACAAATGGCGGTTGTCTAAGTGAAGAGAAACAGGCAATCCAAACTTCAAATGATATAAGTGAAGCACATGAAGCATTCTATAAAGCCATACTCAAACAATATAAGTGAAGTGCAAAGAACATTCTATAAATCAACCAAGGACTATCTTATACCAGCATGGTGCAAAAAAGAAACATGAAAACTAAAGCAAAGACGCTCCAAGATTGCACATATCGCATGAACGAAACGAATCCGAAAACATACCGATACTTGTTGAAGAAAGAGGGGATGCCTCCCCAGCATCCCCAAGCTTAGACGCTTGAGTCTCCTTGAATATTTACTTGGGATGTCTAGGGCATCCCCAAGCTTGAGCTATTGCCTCTCTTCCTTCTTCTCACATCGAGACCTTCTCGATCATCGAACACTCTAACTCTCTTCCTATGCATCGGCATGTCATAAAAGAACAATTCATGCACACCTAGTAAAGGCCAATGCATAGTATAAACAGTTTCTTGCAATTTTATCATGTTGGAAACATAGAGAGGTGGAGATATAGTTCCTCTCTCATAATAATTGCAAGTAGGAGCAGCAAGAACATGCATATTATATTTATCGAAATCATCATGTGCAATGGTAAAAGGCAACCCATCAATATAATCCTTAATAAGTGCAAACTTCTCCGAAGGGCAATTAAACAATGTATGAGTTGAAGAGTTACTCTCATTAGAAGGTGGGCACGGGTGATCAATCCACTCTTCCTCCTTTTGTTCTTCGCTCTCTTCCTCATCTTTTTCATCCAATGAGCTCATAGTTTCATCAATTTCTTATTCCATAGACTCCTGCAAAATATTAGTCTCTTCTTGGACAGCGGAGACTTTCTTAATAAGCGCATTAATTTCGTAATTGTATTCATAATTCTCATAACAATATTTCAGGATAGCTAAATTTTCAGGTCTATAAACAGCATCATCAAAATCATCAAACTCTTTAAACATAGATTCAATTTCATAAGCACCCTTAAAAGCAAAAAATTCTTATATTTGTTCCACATCATATAGTAATCATATATACCATTAGCATAAGAAGCTAAGGTTTCATTATCATTAAATTCACATGAAAATGGAATTTGTGGAGCCTTCACCTTAGAGCAACAAGTATAATCATATCTTAAGCATAGTTGCCTAGCATACCAATTCAGTGTATGAATTTGATCCCATAATAGTTTCCCTTTTTGTGTCAAGCGGTAATCCCTAAAGTATTCACGTTGATCCAACGTTACTCCCATTACATAATTGAATGGGGTTTTCTCAGGGTTATTAAAGTAGTACATAATATCTTTCACATAACCAGCATCGAGGGTTTTAGGAGGTTCCCCATCTCCATGAGCAGAAAGTACATCTAATTTTTTTGGTATTTCGTATTCCATATCCATAACTAAAGATAGAGAACAACTAAGAACATCAAATAAAAATTACTTAGTGATAAACAAAAAAAGCACACACGGGAATATTCACCCCACGCTATTGCTCCCCGGCAACGGCGCGAGAAAAAGGACTTGATAACCCACAAGTATAGGGGATTGCAACAGTTTTCGATAAGTAAGAGTGTTGAACCCAACGAGGACCTAAAGGTAGAACAAATATTCCCTCAAGTTCTATCGACCACCGATACAACTCTACGCACGCTTGGCGTTCGCTTTACCTAGAACAAGTATGAAACTAGAAGTACGTTGTAGGTGTTGTTGGATAGGTTTGCAAGATAATAAAGAGTACGTAAATAAAAAGTAGGGGCTGTTTAGATAAAGAAACAATAAAGTAAATATAGCCAGTGTGGAAAACTGGTGGTAGGAGTTGCGGAATTGTCCCTTAAGCAATTGACTACTTTACTAGACCGATAGCAAGTATTATGTGGGAGAGGCCACTGCTAGCATGTCATCCCTGACTTGGAATTCTGTGCACTTATGATTGGAACTATTAGCAAGCATCCAAAACTACAAATGTTCATTAAGATAAAACCCAACCATAGCATTAAGATATATTGGTCCCCCTTCAATCCCGTATGCATCAATTTCCATGCTAGGTTGAAGCTTCTGTCACTCTTGCCCTCCAATACATAGTCCTATCAACATACAACTAACCCTATGGTGTGATCCACACGCGTGCTCATATGATGGGCACCAAAGGACAGCAACATAACCACAAGAAAATTAAATCAATCATAGCAATTCATCAACCACCGATAGGACAACGAAAATCTACTCAGACATCATAGGATGGCAACACATCATTTAATAATAATATGAAGCATAAAGCACCATGTTCGAGTAGAGGGTACAGCGGGTTGTGGGAGAGTGGACCGCTGTAGATAAAGGGGGGAAGGTGATGGAGATGTAGGTGAAGATGGCGGAGGTATTGGTGAAGATCGCGGTGATGATGATGATGGCCACGGCGGCGTTCCGGCGCCACCGAAGGAGAGGGGGAGAGGGGCCCCCTTCTTCCTCTTCTTACTTGACCTCCTCCCTAGATGGGAGAAGGGTTTCCCGTCTGGTCCTTGGCCTCCATGGCATGGGAGGGGTGAGAGCCCCTCCGAGATTGGATCTATCTCTATGTTTCTCTCTGGTTCTGTGTTCTCATCTGACTCTGTTTCACCGTTTCGTATATATATGGAGATCCGTAAGTCCGATTGTCTTTATTGCGGCAAAAGAAGAGCGTCAACCGCCGCCTCGTGACCACCTCGGGCACTGGTTCGCGTTGATTTTCCTTCCGAATTTTCCATATTTTCCAAAATTAAGCTCCGTCCGTTTTTATCCCGTTTGGACTCCGTTTGATATGGATATTCTGCGAAACCAAAAACATGCAACAGACAGGAACTACCACTGGGCACTGGATCAATATGTTAGTCCCAAAAAATAATATAAAAAGTTGCCAAAAAGTATATGAAAGTTGAATAATATTGGCATGGAACAATCAAAAATTATAGATATGATGGAGACGTATCAAGGCAGGTTTCGAAGGAATGTATACCTGAGGGTCGTCGGCATGTCGCAAAGACGGTGTCGAGAGGCCGCATCTTGGCCACAATACCACAGGGAGGAAGAAGTGGTCGGAGGCCCTCCCGAGCCGGCGCTCTCTCGAAGAGAACGGCATGGCCACCGATTGGGACGCGCGGGCAGCCGTTGGTCTCCTCCCTCGCCGCCGACGACAGCTGAACGATGCACCTACACTCCTGCCCCGGTCGAGGTTGTCCGGCCGGATTTGTGACCAGCCGTGAGATGAGAGAGAGTGTGGCTACCTATGTGTTTCTTAGATCTAGAGAGCATGAGAGAGTGAATGAGAGGAACCCTAGTAAAGCAAGCGTTAAGGCTCCTGCTTTTATATATAGTGGAGTGATTTTGTTGTACCAGCTTCAAAAAAATGCACTCCTACGTGTACCCGCGAGTGGGTGTGAGAGAACTAGTGCGTGCGTGCACCGCTTCTCTTCGTGCGAGTACAATATACTATGCCCAAAGAACGTTCGCCGCAAGAGTAATAGTACAAGTGTGTGATGTGTGAGCTAAAATAAAATGTGTGCGCCGTCTTTTGTTTTTTAGAAGTTCTGAGGGTAGGGTGTGAAGAGCACATATGTGCGTGACGTCTACCTGCAGATAGACGGTGGGTGCGACGTGTGAGTCTGCGAGAGGACTCGGGAGAGTTGTGACTCGTGAGGGTGCATGTGCGTGAGAGAGAGGGGGGGGGCACGTATCAATGCAATGCATGTGTCCGTAAATCATTATCCGACAAACATTCACCTCAAGCCTTTTCCTGACGAACGCCATAAGGACCGTTAGATCGGCATCCGACAGTGTTAGTTTTGCCATGTCATTTAACAGAACAACCACTCCTCCTACACACAAATCTTCCACGTGACTGTTAGCAACTGCCGTATGATCCCTCTGTTCCGAAATGCAGTGCATTTAGCTTTATTGAAAATTCGAACCTCGCAAACTTTTACCGAGTTTTCGTGTACCAAATTGCACATGTAGAATACCATGTATATATCATTTCATTCATCTTCGAGAGGTAACTATAAAGTTGGGTGAGGAGTTTACAAAGAAAGACCATCGTATCACCCGCAGCAATTTCAAGCATCCTTTAGTGTCGAGGACTATCATAGGAACTCTATATGATATGATTTTTATAGGATTTTTTCCTTTAAAGCCAATTGGTTCATAGGAATAGATTCATATACTCCACATTTCAAAGGAAGTAAACATGATATCATTTCTATAGCTTTAGAGCCACTTGGTTCATATGAATGGATTCCTATACTCCCTTAATTTCAATGGAAAATAAACATTAGCGTATATTCAACAGAAAAGTTCCTATGATATGAACCAAATTACAACTCTTTTCTAATCCCTCCTCATAGGAATTGAGAAACATGTCATCTCTATATTCAATAGAAAAGTTCCTATGATGTGAACCAAATGACATCTCTTTTCCAATCCCTACTCATAGGAATTGAGATGCTCCATGTCATCTCTTTCCCTACAACTTCTATGTACACATCTTCTATTCCTAAATAGATAGTACAGCCCACTAGTAGCTTTTTCCCAAAACATGCAACTATGGCACAAGAACTATATAGTGTGCCAATAACTTTGAAAGATGGTCGCTGGATGAAGCTAACTTGACAGTGCAGAGATAGGAAAATCGGAGCACTACTGGCCGTTGGATATCATCAACAATCCACCAGATCTGCCACATGTACAATTTAGAAGACTCCAAGGTTGAACATAAGCATAATGCACAAACCTCAAAACACAAGCACTTCTCCTTTGTTCTAGAATCTTCTGTATCATAATTGATTATTTTTTTCTATATGAATTGCCATTATTTGTTTTTTACTTTATGATTTACTCCCTCCGTTCCAAAATAGATGACCCAACTTTGCACTAACTTTGTACGTACTATATCTCCACTGGTCCCCGAACCCAAAATGCTACCTCGCTCCCGTAAAACCAAGCGGCCCACACATATTTAAGCCGTCGGCTCGATCCCGTATACTCCGACGTGGCCCTGCATGCCGTAGTACTCCTACAAACCCTACCACCGCACTCATCATCGGTTTTCTTCAAGAGGACGAGGGAGAAGCCGATTTGTAGTGGAGGCGCTTTCAAAAAAAGGATATGTAGTGAAGACCCCTACCCTAGGGTGCCCTAGGTAGCTGCCGCACGCATCATTGTTTTCTCTTTTCGTTGTGCTCTTGCGCCCTAGAGTGAAATGGTGGTTTCTTCGTCCGTCCAGCTTAATGCGGGAAAGGCAGGGCTTTGTGATTTGACACCTCGTCGCTCATTTTCTACTACTGTGGCGCTACGACCAGGGTGCCTCCAATTCCAACCGCTGTTCCGAACTGTAATTTGGTGCATCGCACGTGGAACAAGATGGTGGATGAGCCACATGTCGGCCAAAGGGGTCCTGTTAAGTGTGTCGCCATTTCATGTGCGGACTGACCCTGCTTGAGTTGCTACGCCAGCACGACAGGAGCAGCCTGCCACTTGGTTTTGCTCCTTGGTGAATCCCGACTATATTGATCTAAAAAGATACGTGCTGAACTACCTTCTCCGTCTCGGTTTTTTTATTTTTAGGCGTCTCGGTTTATAGGGCCCGCACGTAGTTCTAGGTCATCCATTTGACTAAGTAAATATGAGTTACTATGTGACAAAAAGTATATCATTGGATTCTTAAGAGGATGTAGTTGTATTTAAAAGTCGAGGGCGGGGCTTTTCCTGCGTGGTAGGCGGCGGGGCAGTTCCGCCTAGTCGGTTCGACAGAGACGCTAGAAGACGAGGGAGTAGGCTGCTGCAAATGTAGGGCTGTGTGATTTGACAGCGAGTTACTACTGGACAGGTGGCGCCCCATGATTTGACTTGCCATTATCATTTTAACTACGGCGCTACGACCGGCGTGAGTCTCCCAGATTCCTGACGACCTCCATACAGGTGCCTCTCCCAATGCTCCACCATGTAGTAGAGGCTGGCTCTTGCATGAGAGCCCACTTCTCCACGTTTTCCTTGCCTCTCTTTCCTCCACATATGCAAAAATGCCATGTAAAGCGCACTATTGTACTTACTTTTACTTGCTCCTATAGGTGCTTAAGCTTGCCACATAGGCATAAAGTCTGATGTGGCAAGTTAATCAAGAAGAGAGAGACTAGTTTGGTGACCCAAGGAAGAAACGGTGCTAAGCGCGTGTACCTAGGTGAAAAGACAATTTTGAGTCTATAGCTAATTAAATGAAGCAAACTTAGCAACACCATTTCATTGGAAGAGGTCACTCCTTGGCAAATTCAATAAATACACGCGCTTAGCACCGTTTCTTCCTTGAGTACGAAGAAAGAGATAGAGAGGAGTAAAAAAATACACTTATTAGCCAACCTTGTTGTAGTAAGAGTGACTAAGTGATGACTATGTATGACATGCCAACATCAGATAGCCTAACACACCATGTTAAATCTCCAAGGGCGCGACCGCGCGAGCGACGCGATGGTCGTGGTAGGCGCGACCATGATACGGGTTGCTGGTAGCCCTTGGATCTGAGATCAAACGGTCGCATGCTAAGTTGCTGAAAATTTGCAGAATAACCCTCCAGGATAGGATATTCACCCATAGGTCTAGAATCACGCCATGCAACCGTTCGATCTCAGATCCAAGGGCTCTCGGAAGCCCGTATCATGGGAGAATGGAAAGCCACTACCCTGCCGTTCGCACGCTGGCAGTTCGCTCCTACTCGTTCCCGCACGTCCTTCAATACTATAGAGGTTCTCTCCTAGTCGTCCCGTCCATTCACATTACGGCAGTTCCACTAATCCTAACCCTCTTCCCAAATCCATGGCGTCCCAAATCTCCACGGTCGGCGGTGAGTACAAGGTTAGAACCATCACCGGCGATGAGTTCGACGTCATCTACACCCGTTCTTCCGCGACGGTGAAAGGATGCCTTTCTCGCTTCAGCTGCATGTTTGAAAACTCAGATGATGAGTGGGTCGCTGGGCTAGATGTTGAGTAAACCACAGTCCTAGGACGAGAGAAGGATCTAAAGGACGAAGAGAGGAAGAAGCCCGCCATGATCCAAGTTTGCGTACATAACGTTTGCTTGATCTACCACATATGCCATGCCGACGTTGGGTGCCAGGATTTTAAGAACTTCCTCAAGGACAAAATAGTGAAATTCGTTACTGTAGACTTCGGTAACGACAAAGAAGTCCTGTGTCGGATAGGCCTCATTGTAGGCAACACCTTTGACCTCCAGAAGAATCGGCTGGTGTCCTCTCGTCAGCCTTCAATGCTGACCCTGGCAGGAGCCATGGTTCATCCTTCGTACGGTAAACTGGAGAAACCTCATTACATGTCACATCCCTAGTTCTGGTATGACCTAGGCTAGCCCTTCATGTTTGCATCATGTTTAAATTCCATTTAAATTTGAAATGGGGATTTGTGAAACCCTTAGAATCATTTCTGAAAATGACCCAAGTAAAAAATTGCTCCAAAAGGGTCCAAGAAAATGCTCATGTTGCTCTCTGAAAATATTGGAGAGAGATAAAAATCAAACCAATATTTGAAAGAGGTCATAAGTATTTATTTTGGGAATTTGGAATTAATCCAGTATTTATTTGCGTTGGATAAATATTTTTATATATACAAAATATAGTCCAATAATTCTCAATTTTGGTGAGGGGATTTCGATTAATTCCTTAGGTCCCTGCAAAATTTGACAGAATTAAACAAAATGGTTTAGTATTTTTTTTAAGTCAAAACAGATGACAAAAATTAGATAACAGAAAGAATTATAGAGGATAGAGAGAGAATGCCTCACCTGGGCCTTACCTGTGCCGGCCCAGCACTGTTGGCCCAGGCCAAGTCATCGCCTACCTCCTGCTAGGAGGACGGCGCGCATGTGCCCGATGCGCACGTGCACGCGCCGGCCACCTCCTCCCTCCCTGCCTACCTGGCTCCTCCAAGGTGCGCCTAGACGACGCCACGGAGACGCCCTCGACCCCCTGTGTCTCTCCGCTCTCGCTCTGGAGCCCCTCCCCCTTCTCTGCTCTCTTTCTCACGCACGCCTGAGCGCTGCCGTCGCCGCCGCACGCCATAGCCGCAGCCACCGCCTCCCCCTCGCCCTCTCTCCGTGTCTGCAAGCTCTGTCGCGACTTCCCCTACGTCCTCGATGAGCCAAGCAACCGGGGATGCCCCGTGGAGCCGTCACCGCCGTCTTCCTTACCCCCGGCCGCCCGAGATCGCCGGCGCCGCCTTGTCGCCTCCAGAGCCTCCCCCGAGCCGCTGAGCACGCCCACCGAATCGCTATAAGCTCTACTCTGTTCATGTTGGAAATATGCCCTAGAGGCAATAATTAAATGGTTATTATTATATTTCTTTATTCATGATAATTGTCTATTATTCATGCTATAATTGTGTTATCAGGAAATCGTAATACATGTGTGAATACATAGACCACAACACGTCCCTAGTGAGCCTCTAGTTGACTAGCTCGTTGATCAAAAGATAGTCATGGTTTCCTGACTATGGACATTGGATGTCATTGATAACCGGATCACATCATTAGGAGAATGATGTGATGGACAAGACCCAATCATAAGCATAGCTCAAAGATTGTGTAGTTCGTTTGCTATAGCTTTTCCGAATGTCAAGTATCATTTCCTTAGACCATGAGATTGTGCAACTCCCGGATACCGTAGGAGTGCTTTGGGTGTGCCAAATGTCACAACGTAACTGGGTGACTATAAAGGTACAGTACAGGTATCTCCGAAAGTGTCTGTTGGGTTGGCACGAATCGAGACTGGGATTTGTCACTCCGTATGACGGAGAGGTATCTCTGGGCCCACTCGGTAATGCATCATCATAATGAGCTCAATGTGACCAAGTGGTTGATCACGGGATCATGCATTATGGCACGAGTAAAGTGACTTGCCGATAACGAGATTGAACGAGGTATTGGGATACCGACGATCGAGTCTCGGGCAAGTAACGTACCGATTGACAAAGGGAATTGTATACGGATTGATTGAATCCTCGACATCGTGGTTCATCCGATGATATCATCGTGGAGCATGTGGGAGCCAACATGGGTATCCAGATCCCGCTGTTGGTTATTGACCGGAGAGGCGTCTCGGTCATGTCTGCATGTCTCCCGAACCCGTAGGGTCTACACACTTAAGGTTCCGTGATGCTAGGGTTGTAGAGATATTAGTATGCAGTAACCCGAAAGTTGTTCGGAGTCCCTGATGAGATCCCGGACGTCAAGAGGAGTTCTGGAATGGTCCGAAGGTAAAGAGTTATATATAGGAAGTCCAATTTCGGCCATTGGGAAGGTTTTGGGGGTCGCCGGTATTGTATCGGGATCACCGGAAGGGTCCTGGGGGTCCACCGGGTGGGGCCACCTATCCCGGAGGGCCCCATGGGCTGAAGTGGGAGGGGAACCAGCCCCTGGTGGGCTGGTGCGCCCCCCTTTGGGCCTCCCCTGTGCCTAGGGTTGGGAAACCCTAGGGGTGGGGGCGCCCCCCACTTGGCTTGGGGGGAAGCCACCCCTTGGCCGCCGCCCCCTTGGAGATTGCATCTCCTAGGGCCGCCGCCCCCCCCCAAGGCCCCTATATAAAGAGGGGGGAGGGAGGGCAGCCGCAACCTTGCTCTTGGCGCCTCCCTCTCCCTCCGTAACACCTCTCCTACCCGCTTGCGCTTGGCGAAGCCCTGCCGGGATCCTGCTGCATCCACCACCACGCCGTCGTGCTGCTAGATCTTCATCAACCTATCCTTTCCCCTTGCTTGATCAAGAAGGAGGAGACGTCTTCCCAACCGTACATGTGTTGAACGCGGAGGTGCTGTCCGTTTGGCACTTGGTCATCGGTGATTTGGATCACGATGAGTATGACTCCATCAACTCCGTTCTCTTGAACGCTTCCGCGCGCGATCTACAAGGGTATGTAGATGCACTCCTCTCTCCCTCGTTGCTAGATGACTCCATAGATTGATCTTGGTGATGCGTAGAAAATATTAAAATTATGCTACGTTCACCAACAGTTCCCCCCCTTCTCGAGCTCGATTGCCTCGCCTAGCTAGCTTTACCACCACGGCCGTAGCACCTCGTCGCCGCGTTCGGCCTCGCCGGCGGCTAAACGCCGGTGGGGTTTGACCCTTTGACCTCACCGGCCCGTCAGGTGAGCCCCATGGGTCAGGTGATTAGCTTAAGGCTAATCACCATTTAACTAAACCTGACACTGACAGTGGGCCCCAGCGCCACTAATCCTATAATTAGGATAAATTAACCCCCTGTTAACTAACCGGTCACTGACGTGTGGACCCCACACGTCAGGTTTGACCTGGTCAGCTCCGTTGACCTGGTGACGCAGGCATGACGCAATGCTGACGCAGTTATTCATTTTCTGGTTTAAAATTAAATCAGGAAGTTCCAGAAAATGTTATAAACTTCAAAAATTCATAGTAATTCAACCGTAGCTTAGATTGAAATAATTTATATATGAAAAATGATCAGAAAAATTCAATCTATCCATCTGTACCATTTTGATGCATGAAAAACCAACATATACTTGTTGTATAGGTGAAAACATGTAAATGGCATTTATAAAGATTTAATTTAGAGCTGCATTTGAACCTTTGGTTCAAATGGACCTTTTCTAAATAAATGCTAGATGCATTAACTCAAACAACATCACATACTCATGCCATGTTCATGCATCATATTGTTGCATATGCTTGTGTTGATTTCCGACACCGTTCCTTCTCGATAGGTCCTGCTCGGGAGAGTGTTCGAGAGTACCTGTCTGAGGAGCAGTGCCCCCCTGTTGATCTACGTACCAGGCAAGCAATCCCCCTTGTTCATTTCGATACAATCCTACTCTCTCGCTCCTGCTCTCACTTATTGCATTAGGACAACAACGATTCCACTGCTACTTTATGCTGCGGTAGTTGAACCCATTCCTCTGCATGACCTGTCATTGCCACAGTAAATAGTTAAAACCCACTAGCATGTGTAGGAGTTGCCTGAGCCATGTTGTGTTCTTGACGTGCCATGCCTGCTATTGCTTAGAGTATGTTAGGTCTGATTCATTGGGAATGAATTAGAGTACAATGCTATGTTCTAATGTTGAGAGTTAAGCGTGTGAACACGATTTGGTAAAGGTAGCGGTGAGAGGCCATGTAGGAGTACATGGTGGGTTGTCTCACTGGAACCGTCCCTAAGAACTGAGTTCTGTGTATGTTGTCCAAGGACTAGCTACTACCACACATTGGGTTCTGGTAACTCGACCCCTCTCGACTTATTAGTCAACTTGATCTCTGTCCAGGAGTTGCAAATAGTTTCTGGTGTTTATAGGTAGTGCTAATTTTCTACCGAGTGGCACCCGGCAGGGTGGACATGGGACAGACTAGGCACACGTGGCCCAGTGTACCGAGTGGCACCCGGATGGTGGGCTCGGGAACCCGGTACACAACGTTTGGGGCCATGAGCGAAACCCCGGCCGGATCTCCTTGCGGATGGAACCCGAATAGGCGATAAACCTGGACTAGATACATGACGTGTACATGGTGATAACACCCTCGCCAGTCTTTCGCTTGAAGGTTGCCGAGATACATGACGTGTACATGGTGATAAGTGGTGAGAGCGTGTGTGAAGAAGTACACCCCTGCAGGGTTATCATGATCTATTCGAATAGCCGTGTCCTCGGTTATGGACTTCTTGGATGCTTAGGTGGTACATAGACAACTTTAAGTGGGTACTCTAAAATGCTCAAGACAAGTGTGAGTGCTATGGATGGCCTTCTCGTAAGGAGACGAGGATGAATCCATAGTAGTGTATTGATGTGGTGATTAGTGGACTCCTGTGCGCTGCCTCATCTCAAAAAAGTTTCTCGTTGTCATAGAACAGGATAGCCACTAAGTCAAAGCTGGCTTGCTGCAACTAAACCCCACATTACCTTCTTGATACAAATGCATGTATGGTAGGATCTGATGTAAGTCTTGCTGAGTACCTTTGTACTCACGTTTGCTTTATTTAGTTTTGCAGGTGAGATATATGTTTCACTAGTAGTACCACTTGGACTTCGACGAGTAGCTTGTTACCTCAGCTACGATCTTGTACCCTTGGGAGGGACTTGTAGATAGTCAAGCTTCCCAGCCTTTTTCTTTTGTAGTTGTCTGTACTCAGACATGTAATGCTTCCGTTGCTTGTATGCTCTGAATGATGGGTCATGTGACCCCTGTTTGTATTTAATGCTATGTGGCTCTTCTGGGCCTTTATCTATATGAGTTTGCGTTATGTTGTGATGCCATGTTGTACAACACATACTTGCATGTTATGCGTACGTGTGACGTGTATTGCTATGTGTGGGATCCGACAATCTAGTTGTTTATCCTTGGCAGCCTCTCTTATGGGGAAATGTAGTCTAGTGCTTCCTTGAGCTTAGTAGTCCGCTACAGCCCGGTTCACCGGAGTCCTGCTAGCCCAGCACTACTGCTCAGGACACTTGACTGGCCGGCATGTGTTTCATTTCGTTCCTGTGTTTGTCCCTTCGGGGAAATGTCACGCGGTGACATCCGGAGTCCTGTTAGCCCAGTGCTACAGCCCAGATTCATACGCTGTTGACCGGCATGCTTGATGTGATTCATGTATGCCTGTCCCCATAGGTTAGTGTCGCTCTGGGTTCACGACTAGCCATGTCGGCCCGGGTTCTCTGTCATATGGATGCTAGCGACACAATCATATACGTGAGCCAAAAGGCGCAAATGGTCCCGGGCCAGGGTAAGGCGACACCAGTGGGAATACTGTGTGCGAGGCCGCAAAGCGATATGAGGTGTTACCGGCTAGATTAATGTGACTCGGAATCAGGGTCCCGACAGCTTTTGGTATCAGAGCCTGACTGCATGTAGGATTACCAAGCCAACCTGGTCGAAGTTGAGTCTAGAAATTCTTTAGCTACATAGGGGAGTTGATTGTGGAAGGGAACGTAAGGCTCTTTTTACTCCTTATGCCTCATGCCTTCTGATCTGAGTCATCCTAACTTTCCTATGGGGTTAAGGAACTAGGCTTTCTCTTCCGTCTATCAGGATCACGTGTTACTACTCCGTAGTCTCTAAGGTTTGGTTGATCTGAGTCATACTCCAGTTTTTGAGTACCTCCGGTGTAGCCTGTTTAGTAATATCTCAGAACCTTGGGTGATGATGTTGAGTTTGATGCTACCCCATCATTTGCAGGATGTCTCAATTTGAGCATTTTACTGCCGTTATGCTGCCGGAATTGTCCTAGGAGTTCAAGAGATAGTATTTTTCTCGTACTATATTCTACAACATTATGATGATGCTGAATCCATCCTTGTTTCCTTGGTTGGTTCTTCAGGATGTCGTTAGTTAACCGAAGTTCTGTTGCTCGTAGCCGGAACCACGGAGATGGTAGGGATGAGGATCCTCCCGACTAGCCTTCCTTGGCAGAGTTCATGTTAGAGATGGAGAAGAACAAGCAAGAGTCTAACCGCTTGTTGGCACGTATTGAGGAGAACACCTCCCATCAGCACAAAGAGTCAGCATCCATCTATGATTTCATTGGTCTGAAACCACCTACCTTCCATCATTCCATTGAACCACTCGATGCAAATGACTGGCTCCGTAGTATCACACACAAGCTGCGCTCTACGAACATAGCTGAAAGTGACAAGGTCACCTACGCTGCTTATCATCTGGAAGGTCCTGCTAGTCTTTGGTGGCAGAACTATGAAGCTATGCTTCCAGCTGGCCAGATACCTACCTGGAGAGATTTCACTGAGGCTTTTCGTGAGCATCACTTCCCTCAGGCTCTCATTGACCGCAAGAGAAAAGAGTTCTGTAGTTTCACCCAGAGTAAGATAGCTGTTGATGCTTACAGTAGAGAGTTTGAGAACCTTGCCCGCTATGCTACAGAAGAGGTGTCCACGGACGCCAAGAAGCAGGCTAGGTTCCGGAAGGGTCTCAACCCCATGTTGCGTCGTGATATCCACTTGCATCATTGCAATACATTCCAAGCTCTTGTAAACAAGGCCATTAATGCAGAGACAGCTCAACTCACTTACAAGGAGTCTCGTAAGCACACCCGTGGTTTGGGTTCTTCTTCCGGTTCTACATTGCAGAAGCGCCGGATTTGGGTTCCAAACTCCGCTCTTCCACCTGGTTATTCACCGAGGCCCTCTTATGTGGCGCCTCACCCAGTTCAGTTACATGCTCCACCCAAGCCTACTGGTAGACCACTTGTCCATGCGGGTCCATGCCCTACTTCAGGGACTTATTTCACATGCGGAGAGCCAGGACACTATGCATGTGACTGCTCTCAAACCAACTATGCTCCACCCCAGCCTGAGAAGTCTGTTGGCTGTGGTAAGCCATCACGCAAGATGATTAGTGTCAAGTCAGCTCCCACTGAACGTGGATGTGTGCATCACGTCTCAGCTAAAGACGCTCATGATGATCCAGATGTCGTTCTTGGTACACTCCTTGTCAACTGTCATCCATCTTCGGTTCTGTTCGATACCGGAGCATCTCACTGCTTCATCTCTGAAGGCTATGCTCATTTGCATGACATGTCATTTTTTGATATGCCAACTCCACTTGAAATCCAAACTCCGGGGTCTAGATGGCAAACCACCAGAATAAGCCATGGTAATGAAATCCTTGTTGACAGACTTGTATTCCATGCATCACTTATAGCCCTCAAGTCTACAGATATTAACATCATCTTGGGTATGGACTGGATGAAAGCTCATTATGCCAAGATTGATTGTTACACAAGGTCTGTTCAGCTTACACACCCATCTGGCAAGATAGTCACCGTCTCCACTAGAGTTGCAAAGGGTCAGCTCTATTCTCTTAATGCCAACCCTCTTCCAGACTTTGTAGATATTCTAGTAGTCCGTGACTTTCCGGATGTCTTTCCATAGGAACTGCCAGGTATTCCACCTGACAGAGATGTAGAGTTTGTCATAGATCTTATCCCAGGAACCGCTCCAATCTCTAGGAGACCTTACAAGATGGCACCCTTAGAACTAGCTGAGCTTAAGAAACAACTCGATGAATCCTTGCAAAAGGGTTTCATCCGTCCTAGTTCTTCTCCCTGGGCTTGCCCCGTCCTCTTCGTCAAGAAGAAGGATGGTACGGACCGAATGGTTGTAGATTATCGTCCCGTTAATTTGGTGACGATAAAGAACAAGTATCCGCTCCCCAGGATCAACGACCTGTATGATCAGCTCGCTGGATCCTTAGTCTTTTCTAAGATGGATTTGAGGTTAGGCTACCACCAAATCAAGATCAGAAACGGGGACATTCCTAAGATGGCTTTTGTCACTCGTTATGGCCAGTATGAGTACACCGTCATGTCCTTCGGTCTAACCAATGCTCCATCTACATTCTCCCGCTTGATGAACTCGATCTTCATGGTGTACTTAGATAAGTTCGTCGTGGTTTACCTCGATGATATCCTTATTTACTCGAAGAATGAGGAAGAGCATGCCGAACATCTTAGACTTGTGCTAGAAAAACTCAGAGAGCACCGCCTTTATGCCAAGTTCGCCAAGTGTGAATTTTGGTTGCCAAAAGTGACCTACCTAGGCCACGTGATCTCAGGTAAGGGCATTGATGTCAATCCCGAGAGAGTTCAGGCCATTCTTGATTGGACTCCTCCTGAAACAGTTAAGCAAGTTAGGAGTTTCCTTGGTCTAGCCAGTTATTGTCGCCGCTTTGTTGAGAACTTCTCTAAAGTGGCCAAACCTCTCACGGAACTTCTCAAGAAAGATATAAAGTTTGAGTGGTCCCCATAGTGTGAGCACAGTTTTCAGGAACTGAAAAGACGGCTAACTTCTGCTCCCATACTTGTGCCACCGGGTTTCACTAACGACTTTGTTATCTATTGTGATGCCTCACGACAGGGACTAGGTGGCATTCTTATTCAAGATTGCCATGTGATTGCCTATGCATCTCGACAGTTGCATCCGCATGAGGAGAATTATCCTACACATGATCTAGAGCTTGCAGCCGTAGTCTATGCACTTAAGACATGGCGACATTACCTTCTTGGTAACCGTTGCGAGATTTACACCGACCACCAGAGTCTCAAGTATATCTTCACCCAACCAGATTTGAACCTTAGGCAAAGACGTTGGTTGGAGTTGATCTCAGATTATGACTTAGGGATTACCTACACCCCAGGCAAGGGGAATGTCCTGGCTGATGCGCTAAGTCGTAAGTCCTATTGCAACAATCTCATGTTGCAACAGGGCCAACCACTTCTCCATGAGGAATTATGTAAGCTTAACCTTCACATTGCTCCTCATGGGTTCCTTTCTACCTTGGTGGCAAAACCTACTCTTGTGGATCATATCATAGAAGCCCAGAAGCATGATACGGGGATTACCCGGATCAAGAGAAACGTTGCCAAGGGCATTGCTGGTAGTTTCTCTATAGATGATCGGGGTGTTGTTTTCTTCGGGAATCGCCTGGTGGTCCCCAAGAAGCAGCATCTTCGAAAATTAATCCTTAAGGAGGCGCATGAATCTCCTCTCATGATTCATCCCGGTAGTACTAAGATTTATCAGGACCTACGCCAGAGGTTCTGGTGGACTAGGATGAAGAGAGAAATCGCTCAGTTTATTGCTAACTGTGACGTTTGTCGTCCCGTGAAGGCAGATCATTAGAGACCTACTGGCACCCTTCAGCCTTTAGCTATTCCTGAATGGAAATGGGATAAAGTTGGTATGGACTTCATCACTGGCTTTCCCAGGACCAAGAAAGGGAATAATGCTATCTTCATAGTCATTGATCATCTTTCTAAAGTGGCTCAATTCCTTCCTGTTCGAGAGAGTATCACTGCTAGTCAGCTCGCTGACTTATATATTTCTCGAATAGTGTCACTTCATGGTGTCCCACTACAGATCAATTCAGACCGTGGTAGTCTCTTCACTTCTCATTTCTGGGAGGGTTTCCAAACTGCCATGGGCACCCATCTTTCCTTCAGTACCGCTTTCCTCCCTCAATCAAGTGGTCAGGTGGAAAGGGTCAATCAAATTCTCGAAGACATGCTTAGAGCTTGTGTTATCTCATTCGGTATGGATTGGGAGAAGTGTCTTCCCTTTGCTGAGTTTGCTTATAACAATAGCTACCAATCCAGCCTCAAGAAAGCTCCTTTTGAGGTTCTGTATGGACGAAGATGTCGAACACCTTTGAACTGGTCAGAAAACGGTGAAAGACAATTCTTTGGACCGGATATGATCCAGGAGGCAGAAGAGCAAGTTCGCATCATTCGTGAGAATTTGAAAACAGCCCAATCTCATCAAAAGAGCCAGTATGACCGTCGTCATAAGGAAGTGGCTTATGAAGTTGGCGACAAGGCTTACCTTCGGGTTACCCCTTTGAAGGGTACCCATCGTTTCGGTATCAAGGGCAAGTTGGCTCCTCGTTACATTGGTCCTTTTCGCATTCTCGCTAAACGAGGAGAGGTTGCCTACTAGTTGGAACTACCCCCACATCTTTCTCGAGTTCACGATGTCTTCCACGTCTCTCAACTCAGGTGTTGCTTCTCAGATCCCATCCGCGGAGTGGACCACGAAGAGCTTGATCTTCAAGATAACCTCACCTATCGAGAGTACCCTGTTTGCATCCTTGATCAAGCAGAGCGTGTCACTCGAGGTCATAACATCAAGTTTCTCAAGGTTCAGTGGTCTCATCACTCCGAGAGAGAAGCTACCTGGGAGCGTGAAGATCGTCTTCGACATGAGTACCCCGCTTTCTTTCCGCCGACTCCTAAATCTCGGTACGAGATTCTTCCGAGTGGGGGCGAGTTGTCACATCCCTAGTTTTGGTATGACCTAGGCTAGCCCTTCATGTTTGCATCATGTTTAAATTCCATTTAAATTTGAAATGGGGATTTGTGAAACCCTGAGAATCATTTCTGAAAATGACCCAAGTAAAAAATTGCTCCAAAAGGGTCAAAGAAAATGGTCATGTTGCTTTCTGAAAATATTGGACAGAGATAAAAATCAAACCAGTATTTTAAAGAGCTCATAAGTATTTATTTTGGGCATTTGGAATTAATCTAGTATTTATTTGCGTTGGATAAATATTTTTATATATACAAAATATTGTCCAATAATTCTCAATTTTGGTGAGGGGCTTTGGATTAATTCCTTAGGTCCCTGCAAAATTTGACAGAATTAAATAAAATGGTTTAGTATTTTTTAAGTCAAAACAAATCACAGAAATTAGATAACAGAAAGAATTAGAGAGGACAGAGAGAGAATGCCTCACCTGGGCCTTACCTGTGCCGGCCCAGCACTGTTGGCCGAGGCCAAGTCATCGCCTACCTCCTTCCAGGAGGATGGCGCGCGTGTGCCCGACGCGCGCGTGCACGCGCCGGCCACCTCCTCCCTCCCTGCCTGCCTGGCTCCTCCCCAGTGCGCCTAGACGACGCCACGGAGACGCCCTCGACCCCCTGTGTCTCTCCCCTCTCACTCTGGACCCCCTCCCCCTTCTCTACTCTCTTTCTCACGCACGCCTGAGCGCTGCCGTCGCGGGCCACATGCCGTAGCCGCAGCCACCACCCCCCCTCACCCTCTCTCCGTGTCTACAAGCTCCGCCGCGACGTCCCCTACGTCCTCGACGAGCCAAGCAACCGGGGACGCCCCGTGGAGCCATCATCGCCGTCTTCCTACCCCCGGCCGCCCGAGATCGCCGGCGCCGCCTCGTCGCCTCCCCCGAGCCGCTGAGCACGCCCACCGAATCGCTGTAAGCTCTACTCTGTTCCCCCCTTCTCGAGCTCGATTGCCTCGCCTAGCTAGCTTTACCACCATGGCCGTAGCACCTCGTCGCCGGCCATGGCGCCACCGTGGCCAGACGCCGAGCCAGCCGCTCCCGCGCACGTCACCGTGCTCCTGGTGACGCCAGGAGGCCGTAGAGGCCCTCCGCAGTTCCTGCCGTGCCCCGCAGCCCATTTTCGCCCGGAGCCGAACTCTAGCCGCTGCCTCGAGCTCGTTTCCGGTGAGCTTTGGCACCCCCGCAGCCTCCCGCTTGCTCCAAACGACACGGACGAGCTCCAGCTCCTCGTCCGTGGTCTCCGCCACCTAAATGGTTGCCGGAGGGCATTTCCCGAGCCCTCCACCGCGTTCGGCCTCGCCGGCGCTTAAACACCGGTGGGTTTGACCCTTTAACCTCGCCGGCCCGTCAGGTGGGCCCCATGGGTCAGGTGATTAGCTTAAGGCTAATCACCATTTAACTAAACCTGACACTGACAGTGGGCCCCAGCGCCACTAATCCTATCATTAGGATAAACTAACCCCCTGTTAACTAACCGGTCACTCACGTGTGGACCCCACACGTCAGGTTTGACCTGGTCAGCTCCATTGACCTGCTGACGCAGGCATGACGCAATGCTGACCCAGTTATTCATTTTCTGGTTTAAAATTAAATCAGGAAATTCAAGAAAATGTTATAAACTTCAAAAAATCATAGAAATTCAGCCGTAGCTCAGATTGAAATAATTTATATATGAAAAATGACCAGAAAAATTCAATCTATCCATCTGTACCATTTTCATGCATGAAAAACCAACTTATACTTGCTGTATAGGTGAAAACATATAAATGGCATTAATAAAGATTTAATTTAGAGTTGCATTTGAACCTTTGGTTCAAATGGAACTTTTCTAAATAAATGCTAGATACATTAACTCAAACAACATCACATACTCATGCCATGTTCATGCATCATATTGTTGCATATGCTTGTGTTGTTTTCCGACATCGTTCCTTCTCGATAGGTCCTGCTTCGAAGAGTGTTCGAGAGTACCTGTCTGAGGAGCAGTGCCCCCCCTTGTTGGTCTACCAGGCAAGCAACCCCCTTGTTCATTCCGATACAATCCTACTCTCTCGCTCCTGCTCTCACTTATTGCATTAGGACAACAACGATTCAACTGCTACTTTATGCTGCGGTAGTTGAACCCATTCCTCTGCATGACCTGTCATTGCCAAAGTAAATAGTTAAAACCCACTAGCATGTGTAGGAGTTGCTTGAGCCATGTTGTGTTCTTGCCATGCCATGCCTACTATTGCTTAGAGTATGTCAGGTCTGATTCATTGGGAATGAATTAGAGTACAGTGCTATGTTCTGATGTTGAGAGTTAAGCGTGTGAACACGATTTGGTAAAGGTAGCGGTGAGAGGCCATGTAGGAGTACATGGTGGGTTATCTCATTGGAACCGTCCCTAAGAACTGAGTTCTGTGTATGTTGTCCAAGGACTAGCTACTACCACACATTGGGTTCCGGTAACTCGACCCCTCTCGACTTATTCACCAACTTTATCTCTGTCCAGGAGTTGCAAATAGTTTCTGGTGTTTATAGGTATAGCTTTTTTTCTACTGAGTGGCACCCGGCAGGGTGGACTTGGGACAGACTACGCACACGTGGCCTGGTGTACTGAGTGGCACCCGGATGGTGGGCTCGGGAACCCTGTACACATCGTTTGGGGCCGTGAGCGAAACCCCGGCCGGATCTCCTTGCGGATGGAATCTGAATAGGTGATAAACCTGGACTAGAGTCTTGTTTGGTTAGTCAGGAGTCGCCAGGCTTCCGCTTGAAGGTTGCGGAGATACATGACGTGTACATGGTGATAAGTGGTGAGAGCGTGTGTGAAGAAGTACACCCCTGCAGGGTTATCATGATCTATTCGAGTAGCCGTGTCCTCGGTTATGGACTTCTTGGATGCTTACGTGGTACATAGACAACTTTAAGTGGGTACTCTAAAATGCTCAAGACAAGTGTGAGTGCTATGGATGGCCTTCTCGTAAGGAGACGAGGATGAATCCATAGTAGTGTATTGATGTGGTGATTAGTGGACTCCTGTGCGCTGCCTCATCTCAAAAAAGTTTCTCGTTGTCATAGAACAGGATAGCCACTAAGTCAAAGCTGGCTTGCTGCAACTAAACCCCACATTACCTTCTTGATATAAATGCATGTATGGTAGGATCTGATGTAAGTCTTGCTGAGTACCTTAATTTGTACTCACGTTTGCTTTATTTATGTTTTGCATGTGAGATATCTGTCTCACTAGTAGTACCACTTGGACTTCGACAAGTAGCTTGTTACCTCAGCTACGATCTTGTACCCTTGGGAGGGACTTGTAGATAGTCAAGCTTCCCAGCCTTTTTCTTTTGTAGTTGTCTGTACTCAGACATGTAATGCTTCCGTTGCTTGTATGCTCTGAATGATGGGTCATGTGACCCCTGTTTGTATTTAATGCTATGTGGCTCTTCTGGGCCTTTATCTATATGAGTTTGCGTTATGTTGTGATGCCATGTTGTACAACACATACTTGCATGTTATGCGTACGTGTGACGTGTATTGCTATGTGTGGGATCCGACAATCTAGTTGTTTATGCTTGGCAGCCTTCTCTTATGGGGAAATGTAGTCTAGTGCTTCCTTGAGCTTAGTAGTCCGCTACAGACCGGTTCACCGGAGTCCATCTAGCCCAGCACTACTGCTCAGGACACTTGACTGGCCGGCATGTGTTTCATTTCGTTCATGTGTCTGTCCCTTCAGGGAAATGCCATGCGGTGACATCCGGAGTCCTGTTAGCCCAGTGCTACAGCCCGGATTCATACCCTGTTGACCGACATGCTCGATGTGATTCATGTATGCCTGTCCCCATAGGTTAGTGCCGCTCTAGTTTCACGACTAGCCATGTCGGCCCGGGTTCTCTGTCATATGGATGCTAGCGACACAATCATATACGTGAGTCAAAAGGCACAAACGGTCCCGGGCCAGGGTAAGGCGACACCCGTGGGAATACCGTGCGTGAGGCCGCAAAGTGATATGAGGTTTTACCGGCTAGATCAATGTGACTCGAAATCGGGGTCCCGACATTACACGTTTCATCGTCATGCATGGCAGCAGAATGTACTAGATATAGACCACATCCACTATGCTGCAATGGATGGCTAGCTTTGCTTCAATATCTACAAGGGTTGGATGAAGAGCAACATCCAAGTGTGCGGTCCAAGCAAAGAAGTATCGGCCAAGAGGAAGAGGGACAAGGACGAAGTCGAGGATGTGGACAAGGACACCGAGTAAGGTGGCAGTGTCATTGCTCATGGTGGTTCTAATGCAGTGTCTACTGGAATAGTTGCAAAGTTTAATTTCAGGTATGCTTAATTTAATTTGAGGCGTGTGTTGTGCTGAGCCCCCAGCAGAACTATGTTATGTTTTTTCTCATTACTTTAACTCTTTAGTACGTACATACTAGTATTTCTTACATTTCATCTTTTAGTTGGTATAGTACTACCACTCGTTTCTTCAAATTATATACGTACAATATATATGGCCAACATCATATAGCCAGCAGTTTAGTTGTCAAAGAATTTCAGGGTGCTTAGTTTTGTCAAAGAATTCCAGGATGCTTAGAGGGTGCTTGGATCGAAGGGACTTATTTTAGTCTGACTAAAAATAGTCTATTTAAGAGGCTAAAGTTCGAAGCACCCCTGACTAAAGAGTGGCTAAAACTAGTCTTGAGACTAAAATTTTTTAGTCAGGGGTACCCCTACTAAAATGTGGATTAGTCCTCTCTCTACACATTTAACTCCTCTCCTTTAACACAGGTGAGTTCTGGATTGGAGGGTTTGGAGGATAATAAATGCTCATTAACTTGATTTTAGCCTTTGTAGTATTTGGATACAAGCATGGGTGAGGCTAGCATGTTTTAGTCCCACTACTTTTAGTCATGGGACTAAAACGTATCCAAGCACCCTCTTAGTTTTATTTGAGGGGTGGGTTGCACTGGACACCATTATTGTGACTAGCCTTTTTAATAGTACTATATGCATAATTTGACGACGAGCACTCTCTATATGTATCACCTTTTTTTTAATTTCAATTTTTTCTCCATGGCGCAATCCATCGATAGTACTACTGTACAAAAATATACATTTTTAAAAGGCTAGAGTACTGTTCATCACATATATAGCCAGTTAAATTCTCAACCTAGAACGACGTGCATGCCATGTAGTAAACTGATACGGAGGAAGTATAGTAAAAATGAGGTGATTTTACCAAGCGATTGGCGGGGGAGCATGGCCTGTCATGCGGTCCCACGTGTCATGATGTACCAAGGAGATGCGCGTGTCCCTCTTGAGGCAGAAGCAATACTAGTACGTGGCTTGAGATGATGGCGAACCGAAGTGTGAAATAATGGTTGCTTCGTCCGTCTGGGAAAGTGCGACATTGTGATTTGACGTCTCATTGCTCATTACTACTACTGGGCCGGTACGAGTGGGGTGTGTCCCCCCTGCTGTTCTGCACTGTTATTTGGTGCTTCACACGTCGACCCGGTTGCTATATGTCCCACATGTCGGCGACATGAAGTAGAGAATTCATGAAAGGGAGCATCAACGGAGGAGTATACTACAGAATTCATGAAAGGGAGCGACTTAGTTTTGGAAAAATCTGTTGTTACGGAGTACGTACCCACTAGGGTTTATAGAGCTCATCTAAAAAACATTCGTTTTTCTGTTTGATAAGTCTCAATTCTACTATACTAGTAGTAGTACCATTACATGTTCGATTTCAAGGTGCGTTAGATCACCCCACGCAAGCAATGTCAAGAGGAAACTAACCAATGCATGTACAAGTTCATGGAAATTTAGTGGTCATTCATGCATAAGTTCTAATTAATGCCTCGGTAAACATAACTTCTTGAGAAAAACGAGCGTGCTAATTACTTGTGCAAAATACGAAATTAATTTGACCACTCACCGTCTACCTTGGTTGGAGAGATTTTGAAATTGAGCCATAAACTGGATAGGAGGGAGTAGTAACTTTTGTCTCGATTACTATTTGTGGCCTTGTATAGATGCAAAATGTATTTTTTTATAGTGGCCTTGTATAAGTAAATGGAGGGAGTACTAACCAAAGTACGTAGTATGGACGAGGAGTAAACGGAGGGAGTAGTAAAATTTTCTCCTCGTGCTGCGAGCCACCGCATGCGTCGGCGAGGTAACGGGCGTAAGGCGTAGTAAGCAAGCTTCACCTCATCCTGCGAGCCACCGCGCCCGTGGGCGGGGGAGACAGCATTCTAAGCAAGCTTCTCCTCGTTCTACAAGTTGACGGGACACATCAAAAGTACTCCAGTGTATAGAGCCTTGCCTCTAAGGTAGGCCCCACATGGTTTGCCTCTTTTTTTAATTTAACATAATGCGTCAAGTCGCAATTTGTTTGTTCATCCGTGGTAAACGATCCTCCCTCCACCAAGTGGACAACCAGTACACGTGCCAAATTACCACGTGGTCTGCCTTTTTCGTACAGAAATGAGTTCCACCGTGTACCCGCGCGGGTGTGGTTGGGAAAGAGACGGGAGTACCTGCGCCGTGCGTGCACCTCTTCTCTTCGTGCATGTCCCCCACCTACGTGGGTGTGTGTGAGAGAAATACAAACCTAGACATAATGTGCCATCCATCCCCATGCCTCCGCCCAATCCGACCACCAGTGACCACCACGCCCCACTCCTCCACACCTTATCTCTCATCTTTCTCCCTCAATTTTTATATACAAGGGGCCACTATCAAAATTACAATTTGCAGATATACAAGGCCACCTAACAGTAATCGATGCAATATTAATGGTGTTTGCCTCGTGGTACTAGCAAAGGAGGACATTAATTATCCCTTGCATGCATGCAGGAGTTTGTAAAAAATAAGCATCTTGATGTTCCGTGCAAAGCACAGGCATCTTGCTAGTCCATGAAAACAACACATGGCAAAATTCCACGATGAACGAGGGATTTGAATCTATTGGGAGGGGCTGTTTGGATCTTGCCCGGGGTAGCCAAAATATTGCGACCCTTTTGTCCACAGGTGCCTTTGCCACCGATGAATGAGGAATGGCTCGGGTGCTCATGCTGTCATGCATCCTCCAGCGCGCACGTTGGAGACGAGCTCGCACGAGCTGTGTTTTTTTGTCCCACAATGCCGCCCGCAGACCGACCGGAGACCCGCAAATTACGCCATCGAACCATAGCCGCACACATTATGATAGCAACTCAACCAACCGGACGAACTTCACGTAGACAAACTGATATTTCATATAAACAACGACAGAAATCATATAAAATACCAGATTTTCATACAAACACGACAGATTTCATTACATTCAAATGAACTACGCGGTGCTAGTTCTGGACAGCACACGTATATAATACCTGGCCTAAATGGTCGCCCGCCGATCGATTTGTGTTCCTCATGTCCGGCAGCACCATCACCGGACTGCCGGGAGCCCCGGAGGTATATGCTTCAGCGCAAAGGACGGCTCACTTCCCCACTGCCCAACTGATATCATTGGCTGGTGCAGAAGATGATGGTGGCCGGCACCGGTTCGACTTCATCACCGGCTACTACTTCGCCATGGCCGGCACCGGCTCGAGTTCAGCCTAACATTCCCCTCTTCCGTGGAGCCCATGCAGGGTCGACGAAGGTCCTCGCAAAAAAATTCCGGCAAGACACCTGCTGTGTACACCAGCGTCGCCTCCGCGGTGGCCTTCATGGGACCCAAGCGGCAGCGGCCTCCCGTGTTCTACTTCTCCTCGATGATGGCGGCGGACGCGGAGGCGCTGGCCACCGACTCGTCGCTCTCCGCGCACCCGGCTTCTATCACTGCTTGCATGGCGCGGCCGCCGGCTTGGGAGTCTCGGCCACAGAAACGGGAGACGCGGTACGAGGCGGCGGCGTGGACGGCAGCAACGACGCCCGTGCACTGCTCCTCGTTGAGCTGGCCTGGAGCGGCGAGTTGCTGAACTGCGCACCGGCTTAGGGCGGCAACTGGCTCCGTCGGGCGAGGGGAGGGAGGTGGATCAGCAAGCTGCATAGCTCGTATCCGGCGGGCTACCCAGCCGGCTTGGATACGGAATAACTACTCTTCATAAGCGATTGTAAGAGTGGACAAAATGGTGGAGGAGATAGGGAAGCGGCCCGGTCATGAACGGACGTGTGTCCATAGTGGGTTTCTCGGCTTCCACACGGGCGGGTTTCATGGAGGCGTTTGAATGCGGCACGGAGGCGTGTTCAGCAGGGCGTGCCACGAGTGCCGCCCTCGACTCTGACCTAGGACACCGCGCCATTCTTCCACTGACATGTGGGCTCTCCGGGTGCATGGCATGCATTTAAGTGACCCAACGCATGTAGCGCACAGCAAAGGAACCTTTGGTGGGCCAGGGCGGTCAGAAGCAGGCATTTCATAAACCGATGATTGTTCATTGAGTGTGACGTCATCTTTTTCATGTAGATAAGCCTACTGTGTTGATAGCCCGTTCGATTCGATACGTTGTGATTCATAAAGACCGTTGCAAACATCAATGTTCTGCTTATCACAGATAAGATTGATTAATACCCGTAACAATCCGTGTCCTTAACAAAGGGTGCATGCACGTATAGGTTGAACGTGTGTCTTGCGTCGTGTGCTGTGTGCATGCAGGCATGCGAGTGTTGCGTGCGTGCAAGGGTACATTTCAGTGTTGCATGCATGGGTGCGTACGTGCGTGTGTTCGTGAGTGCATGTGTACGTGTCAGTGTTGCACGCCAGCATGCGTGCATGTCTTGCGTGCGTGCATGTGTACGTGCGGGGTGAGACTACACGTCAGTCGACTGACTTCTTCATCTCTGGTCATTAGATTTTCCAGCCGTTGGATATGAAATCAAGGGCCTCCAGTTTATCATCAAACTCCACCCCCCTGAGCCGCCAGCTACCACCGGCCGAACCGCCAGCCCCCGCCGCCCGTGGCCGGCCCGCCCTCCCCGAAACCACTCCCCACCGCCGGTCCGTCGCCGCACCGGCCATCCCTCTAGCCCCCCCCCCCGATCTTTTTCTCTGGAGATCCCCACCCCACCGCCCAATGAACGCTCCCCCAACCGTCGGTGACTGCCAACCAGAGGTCTCAAGACTTCGAATACCCACCGACCACTAATTTATTACCATTTCTGTCCTTCATATACGCGCTGACGGGTGGGCCCTATGGTAATGTGCGCTGCTGAATGTGGACCGTTTGACTGGTCAATTGATCGTGTTATCAACAAATTACGGAGCTGTATGGTGAGCTAGTGACCGTATGATCACCCTAAAATGTACTCCTATTTTATTAACACAGTACAGACTCAAACTACCATTTCTTTCTTTCATATACGGGCTGACAGGTGGGCCCCACGGTTACGCGCCTCGATGGTGCAACACTAGTTGCGCCGCGTGGAACGTTTTGACTGGTCAATTGATTGTGACGTCAACAAAATACGGAGTTGTACGGGTGAGCCAGTGACCGTATAATCATGATATGTATTTGTTTAACACGGTACAGACACAAGGGATCATATATACGCGCAAGCACTCACCTCTATAAGCGCACGCACGTGAACCCTACCCCTATGAGAACCTTCGAGAGAGTGGGCCAGCATATATGATCTTGAGATTTTACGAAGTCACCATAGGTGCCTCATAGTCGAGTGGAACGTCTCCCCCCACTGAACGTACGTCGCCAGAAAATACTGAAATTAACATAAGATAAATGCGAGCACCGGGACTTTAACCTTGGTGGGCTCGAGAAACCACTGTCCTCAAACCATCCAACCACATGTTGGTTAGAACGACAAAATGTATGTGGTGACCGTGATGAGCTTATTCTGAAGTCCAGTGGCCATATCGTGCTTTCTCTTCAAATACAATGACCGTAAGTGTCATCAAAAAAATATGGAGCACGCATCAAATGCAAAGTTCGTCAGTGTCATCAACAAAATATGGAGACATATCCTGAGCTGGATACCGTTGTACTATTGTATATGCTTATTTTCTTAGTGGCCGATTGCGTGTGTGGTGTGGTGGGCACATCATTTCTAGTTGTGGTGGGTCAACATGAAGACTCATGGGTCGGTTCCATCCTGCGCCACATTTAGGTTGGACCGAGACGTGTTATACGAAGACCCATGTGGAGGGCTCGACGTACAACACGAAGCTACCAGAGTCGCGGATGACTCTATCCCCACTGGTGATAAGCCGACTATATATGATTTGTAACCTAGGCCCTTAGTATGTTATACAAGCATGGGGGCTAGTTCATCGATAGTATACACACACGCACAATGCCTGGTATTCACGTGTACTTTGTACACACCCCTATCACTAATATACAATACCAGGAGTAGGCTCTTTCTTCAACTGCAATTGAATTCTAGCATGTGCATGTGTTCATTTCATATTATCGATCCATAGAGTGAGAGCGGTTTGAAATACAGGAAATGGATGCTTTTGCAATTCATATATAAACATTAATTAGTACACTCCATGTTGTTAGTGTGAAGCACTTTATACATTTGTCACTTGCATGGATACATTCCAAATTGCTAGGTACGAAATAGAATACATGTCGAATTCAACATAAAGGGGGTTTTGAAGATTCGAATTCGTAGGAAGTGCATTCATCTATTTGAACCCGAGATAATGGCATCAATCGTTGTTGTGAGTTTGAACATGCTATATATATTCACACTCATATCTACCTTTTTTTGCAACCAAGGAGATTATATCAGGAACCATGCATGAACTGAGGTAAGTTGCATATTTTTTAATATATATCGTGTACAATGTATATTCAAATGTACCCCCTCCATTCCAAAATAATCGTAGCTTTAGGATTTTCAAGAGTAAAGATTTGTGAAGTTTGACAAATCCTGAAAGTTCAATTCAAGAGAACCGAAAACGTTAAGGCCTTCTTTGGTTCATACGGTAGGAATTTTATAGGAATAGGAAAATTATAGGAAGTGAGATGACATGCATGTCAATTCCTATAGAGAAAGAGATGTCATTTCATGCATAGGATAGGATTTTTTCCATTGAGTCTAGGCTAATGTTTTTTTCCTCCAAAACGTGAAGGATTGATTCCTATCCTACATAGGAATAGGAATCCATTCGTACAAACTAAAGGGATTCAAAGGAATTTTTCCTTTGCAAATCCTATCCTATAGAATTCCTAAAAAAATCCTACAAACCAAAGGAGGCCTAATGCTTCTGCTCGCAAATATTGAACGAAGCGCCAAATAGGCATTTGGTCACCCGAAACCGTGCGAGACTAATGTTTTGGTGGTAGGAACTTACTGTCCTGACTCTGGCCCGTGTAGCCTATCGGCCTGAAGTCCAAAGGTCTAAATCGGGGTAGGTTTGTAACTTCACTAAGACGCCAGAGAAGCATTCATACGTCGTGGGACACTACCCATGCGCTAGGCCAAAATCTATCCCGCCCACATTTAGGACAACTGACATGACTGTCCTACCCCCAACCCGCAATATGTTCAAAATTTTAGATGGGGTGAAAGTTTGTAACTTTCCCCAAATTTCAAACAAGCACGTCTCAAACCGAAACATTGTTCCCCCTTAGTTCCCCGCCTCCCTCCGTTTCCCCATTCACACTCCGTGGGCGCGAAAACGCCCGCTCCACCAGCCGCGAAACCCCAGCCTCCTCCGTCCTCCACCCCATAGAGGCCAATCCACCGCCGCCCTCCTCCATCACGCCGGAGCCAGTACCCCGACGTCTTCGTCCAACGCAACCGCAGCCGCAACACCCTCAAGGACTTAGCAGCTGAAGCCGAGGCAGAGCTGACTCCACGACACCGACGCCGACGTGCGCAGTACCAGAACCACTTCGACCATGCCGTCCTGCGCCTCACTTCTGCGGCTCCACTATCGCAACCGTCCACCACACTGGAGCTGTTCCCGCTACGCCATCGTTCGCCTCCTCGGATCTACTTCTCCACCGCCGACAGACAGCCACCACCGCACCACACTCAACAACTTGGCCATCGGTTCGTCCAAGGCTGCAGCATCCTGCACAACTTCTGGTTTTCGGCGAACAACAAGAATATCGTCGGAAAAATAGAAGGAGGACACAACACTGCCAGCAGTAAGAGGTACTCCTATTCCCTTATTCGTGCAAATCTTACGTCTTCCCTCACACCGTATTCATCCCACGAAAGAAACTAGTTGAGCGCTTCTTACTGCATCTTCTTCGTGATACTAAATGCACACGGTTTCCTCCCTTTTACTATTTCACCATTGCTAGAGGTCAGTAGCCCGCCTGGATTTCAATTCAGGGTCAGTCGAACCACAATTAAAAGAAGCAGCACCCACTTAGGCGCGTGGAGCACCTAGTCCGCCTGTTCCCCGGGGAAGCGGCGCATCGGTGTGTATCATAGGGGTGTGGGGCATAGGAGCTTCTTGCGCCCGATCTGGAGGTCGGCGGGGCTTGAATGGATGGCCGGGTGGCGGTGCGGTGAGGTCGAGGGGAGGGCGCAGGCAGGGGACGAATACTGGGCCGGTGGTCACTAGCGTTTCGAGGAAGATCGTCAACACTGTCTCGCTGGAGGTAGATGAAGGCGATCTGCCCGTTCTTTGGACATCGGACGGTGCAGAAAAAATGGACTGACCTATTTTCTTTCAATCGACTGTTATTTTCATAGAATCCTGTTGTAATTTAGTGTGCCATGCATGTTGTACAGCTATCATATGTCTCCCGTCATTTATTTCTCACCGACCCGCTATCTACTACCTTTACACTGTACTAATTGTGCACACACTTCACCCATACTCACACTATTGTTTTTTATGCATGGGTATTTCAGACTTTGACGTAGTGTTGATGAATGCAGAAAAGAAAAGATAGAAGTCGCTCCAGTGTAATTCGAAGATAAGCACTAAGCGTTCCAGCGCTCTAACGGGTGTAGTGTTAGCAGCTGGAGACAGTAAACTTAGCTCTGCAGTTGATGATCTCAATTGCCACACACAACCATCCCAGGTGCTTGCTTTAACTTTCCGCTGTCAAATGTGGTTGCATGTTGCATATGGTGTCTAGCTTGTATTGCTTCCAATTTGGTTAAATTGCATCGTCTTACTTTACACATTATACCTTTGATAATGACATGCCTTCCTGTTTTTGATACATACTACATATGTCTATTAACCATGTTCATACATCAAACTAATGCTCTTTTGTATCCCTCGTCAATCACTTATGATGAGACAGCCACGCGGGTGGGTTTCTGTGAGACGCCATACACGCTTAAAGAGTGCAGTGTCATTCTCCCCACATGATTCTCAAGAAACAGCAAGGGTAAATGAAGATAGTCAACGTAGCTCTCTAGTTGATCACCGCAATTCCCCCACACCACCATCGCAGGTGCTTGCTCTTACTTGGCAGTGTGATATGTAGTGTTCATCTTACATGAAAGTAGTGTTCGTCATTATCATGCATCAATGAGTTTTGAAGAGCAAATTTCATTCCTTTTTCTTGTGGGTTTGACTTGACAAGGCAAAATCAAGAAATAGGAAGGAAAAGAGTAAGGAAGGCGATGATGGTGGTCCTCTGCAGCAACGTAAACGGAGCATCTGTACCGATTCTCCTTGTACTGATAGTGCATTACAAGGTCCTAGTCTCCGCTACCCTACTCCACCATCCAAGGTGCTTGCTCTAACTTGGCAGTGTGATATCTGGTTGCATGTTGCATATGGTGTCTAGCTCGTATTGCAACTAATTAGTGTAAACTGCATTTGCTTAGCTTACACATTATACATGTGAATATGACACGCTTTCCTGTTTTTGGTACATACTATATCTTATGATAAGGCACCTTTAAGTCGCCACTGTGATATTGGTTGTGTCTTGCATATGATTTCTAGCATGTACTGCTTCTAATTTGTTGAAACGCCATACAGTTTGAACTTGGCAGACTGATATTGGTTGCATCTTTCATATGGTGTCTAGCTTGCAGTGCTTCTAATTTGTTGAAATGCCTTCTGCTTAGTTACCACATCATAGGTGTGAATATGTCACACCATCATGTTTTTCATACATATTCCATCCTCGCATCATGTGTTTGCCTTTCGTCCGAGTAGTGTTCGTCAGTATCATGCATGAATGAGTTCTAAAGAGCGAATTTTATTCCTTTTTCTTATCGTTTTGACTTCACAATGCAAAATCATTACAGCTGAAAGAAATTAGTCCGGCAGTGGATGATGGTGGTCCTTCGGAGCAACTCAAACAGGCGGTCTCTACAGATTCTACTTCGCCATCCTCCCAACAAGATTTGCAAGACAACACAAGGCTGGATAGTCAACGTATCTGTGTAGATGATGAGCACTTCTCCCCTACTCCACCATCACAGGGGCTTGCTCTAACTTGACACTATTATATGTGGTTGCATGTTGCGTATGATGCCTAGCTTGTATTGCTTCTAACTTGAATTGCATCTGCTTACTTTACACATAATGCTTGTGAATATGACACGTGTTCCTGTTTCTAGAACATACGTGTACATGATGAGCATATCTGCCCTACTCCACCATCAGAGGTGCTTGCTCTTACTTGTAATTGTTATACATGGTTGCGTTTTCCGTATGATGTCTAGTTTGTATTGCTTCTGATTACGTTGAATTGCATCTGCATAGCTTACAACTTATACCTGCAACGATCACTTACCCATAAGACAGATTTAACTTGGGACTGTGATGTAGGTTGCATCTTGCATTGTCTTCTAGCTTGTACTGCTTCTAATTTCTTGAAATGGCACTCACGACGAGACACTTTTTACCTCATCGAGTGATATTGGTTGCATATTCATATGGTGCCTAGCTTTCATTTCTTCTAATTTTGTTGAAATGCCTTCCTCTTACTGTTTTTTCATACATATTCCATTATCGGGTGGTTGGTGCGACATATGCCAACGGGTGGCTTATCATTGTGGGAGCCAACAAAACGTCGCCGGTGCCTAGAAACGAGATAAGGTGAAGACATGCACGCCGGCAGATCTTACCCAGCTTCGGGGCTCTCCATGGAGATAACACCCCTACTGCTGCTCTGCGGGGTCTCCGCATGGTCACTTGATCGACAAGTAGCTACAAGAGGATCCTTGAGCTGCTCGGTGAGAGGGAGAAGAAGGGAAAGGCTAGCTTACTCCTCCTCTCGATGTGGTGTCTAAAACTCCTCAAAAGATCTCCCCTTGCATGGGCGCCCTGGGGGTTTATATAGGCCTACCCCCTAGGGGTACAATGATAATCTAGCTGGGCGTGGGCCCTAGCTGTCTGCGTCTACGCCCGCCGGCTTCTCCGCCGACCGATGGGGCCCGCTAACTGATGGACCCCGCCGTCTACCGGCCTTCTGGTCGACAGGCCGGTCCCACCGCTTGGGGGTCTTGTCGGGGGCTGGTTAGTGTTGCCTCACCTCTGGTGACGAGGGCTCTGTCGTGGTAAGCATGGCTACGGTGCCGCCGCCGGGCGCCTCCCTCGAGGAAGGGAACTAGCCGGCTATTGGGAGTCGGCCACACGCTAGGCCGACTGTGGGAGGCCTGGCCGCCTTTGGGTGTCTCCTTGACGGACGAGGCCCGCCACCCACGGGTTGTACTCACAGCTCGCCGTGGGTGATGTCATGGTCAATATGGCAACAGTGCCGTGCCGGACGGGTGATGGCCGCCCCGTATGATGCACTATGGCCATGCGCGTCCTGGGGTTCGGCGGTGGCAGGTTTCACTGTAGCCACGCCCCGTCTCATCGCCGTTATGTGGGTGCAGACTCTGAGGGCACGATCTTGGCTGCCTGCTGGGGGGCCGGCTTCTTGGAGTCGGCCTTCTTGTGGCCGGCTTCTTGGAGCCGACCCTCTCGTGGTTTTCTTCACGAGGATTTTAGGGCTGGGCCGCCTTCGTGCAGCCTGCTTGAGAGGTAGCGAGCTGGGGGAAGGCGGCCCCACGCCTTGGATGCTTGGAGGCTTGTTCGGCCTATAATTTTTCTGGAGAGCCAACGGGATCTGGCTAGGCTACCCGTGGTCATTTACTTCGACAGTAGTCCCCGAAGCTGGTTGGGCTTCAAGGCTGAAAAAAGAAGACGAGAACCTCAATCAACTTCCTATCTTGAGGGGCGGGCAGCTGGGAGCCGGCTTTGATTTGGTGCGCCATCTTCTGGAGGTTTTGAAGCTTGAAGGCGGGAATCAGGGGGCGCGCAAGTCAAGCTTCGAGCTGACCGCTTGCCGCCCACGCGCCACATGGCACCCTACAGCTGGACGACCGGGCCTCGGCCCACGCACGGATCTTCTGTGGCCCGGGTGGACCGCGCGCCTCCCAGCGGCGGTTTCCGCACGCTGTTAAGGCACAATAAATGCGGGACATGGGGGAATGGGCGCAGTTAATCCCACGTCCCCCCACGCCTCGCCTCCTTGGCTTCGCCGCACGAGGCTATAAGTAGGGGGGAGGAGGGGGAGCGGCAAACGCTCGCACGCTCGCCCTCGCCCCGCCCCATCCTTCTTCTTCTTCCTCTCCGTCGCCACGGCTTCCTGCCGCCGCCCGTCTCTTCCGCCAATCTTCTTGGCTCGCCGTTGCTCTGTCGTGACAGGGTCGCGCGCCTCTCCGACGCCGCACCTTTCTCGTTGCCGCGCCATCCCCATGGCGCTGTCGAGCTCCTGGGATGGCTCCAACGTCCATGACGACCACGTCGACTTCCTTCGCCGGACGCGGTGGCTGCCAGGCGCGAACTATGTGCGGGTCCGTCTTGCACCGGAGAGGGAGATCTCGCCGGCACCGGAGGAGGACGAGCGGGTAATCTTCCGCTCGCACTGCCTGCGCGGCTTTGGCCTGCCGGTGAGCGGGTTCTTCCACTCCTTCCTCGAGTTCTATCGTCTCCAGCCACATCACCTCACTCCAGACGCGGTGATGCTGCTGTCGGCCTTCGTCGCCTTGTGCGAGGGCTTTCTTGGTGTCCTCCCCACCTTCGAATCTGCGGGGAATTCTTCCAGTGCAAGCTTGGCACCGTCGTTGCGAGCGTGCCTGCCCAATGCGGTGCCTTCATCACCATGCGGCGGACGAGTGACAACAATCCGTTTCCGCCCATCCCACTGATCCAGTCGGTGAAGCTCTGGTAGAAATCTTACTTCTACGTGAAGAACGTCGCTCCGCAAGGCAACTTCGTCAATCTGCCGGCTTATGTAGCCGGCCCGCCGGCTGGGAGGCATCCCTCATGGTCCTACCGGGCTAGGTCACTGTCTAAGGGTGGGGCCGCCTCCATTGCACAGCTCCGGGTGATGATCCAGTCGGAGGGCCTAACCTGGGCTGACCTGGTGGCCGCCTTTGTGGAGCGCTGGGTGCTCCCGCTCCAGGGCCGACCTCACATGATTTGTCAGATGAGCGGCCGCTTCGACCCATGCTGGCTAAGCACCAAGGAGATGCCGCACGACGAGGTGTCTTATATGGTGAACTATATATCCAACTGCAAGCTCGTCGAGGAGTGCCGGTACGACAAGGACCCGTATTCTCGTGCCAATCCTTCGCTTGTGGTAAGTTTCTCTTCTTTTCTTCTTTTCTTGTCACTGGGTTCATGATGGCCGGCTCCTGATCAGTCGGCTTGTTTTCAGCAGAACCCCCTTCTTCCACTGGCAACCGAGGCTGCGGGGGTGGAACGCCAGTTTCTCCCTGACCGCACGGTGGACGACGTTGATGACCCAGACCTGGGGGCAGCCGCCATGGGAGACGACATCATAGGGGAAGGCGGCGAGGCAGGCGGCCTGGGCTCGGGGCTGCCTTCGAGGACTGGCCGGATGACGATGAGGCCGAAGTTGTTCCACGCCGTCGGCTGGCGCCCGATCATCAAGGCGCGGGCCCATCTACCGCGCCGGCTGCTCGTGGTGGCGCGTAGAAATGCCGGGCTGCATCAACCCACTTCAGCAGCTGGCCAAAGAAGCCCAAGGGTACCGCTGCGGCGACCAAGCGGGACGAAGCGGCCGCGAAGGCGGCCAGCTTCCACAAGGTGGTGAAGCAGCCGCAGGCGGTTTCGGCGTAAGGGTCGCTTTTCGCACGCCTTTCTTTTTCCTCTTTGGTTGATATTCTTCTAAGCCCTCTTCTTGACTTATCAAATAGGGCCCCGCTTTCTCTCGAGCGGGCCTCTCCTGCCTCCATAGTCGGAGCCGTGGGAGGGTCTTCAAGCTCCCGCCGTGTGGATCCCCGTGCCGATCTCCTAGAGGCGATGGAGCGGAACGCGCGGGAGGAGCGGGAGGCGAAGGAGCGTAGGGCGGTTCGGGAGGTGAGGGAGAAGTCGCGGCCGGCCGGTGATGGAGAGGGAGGCGGTGCCGTCGCCGCCGACTGGAATAGGCCAAGGAGGCCGGCCTGACGCGCCGCTCGTGCAGCCGGCTGGAGGCGAGCCGACTGTGGGGGCAGATCTTGTGCTCTCGTCGCCATCTCGTCGGCACATGGGGAAGGCGACTTCGGCGCCGAAGCCGCAAAAAACTGTGGGCGCCAGCTCATTGGCTCAGGACCCAGAAGCGTCCAGCGATAGCTTGTCCAGGTGGACGCGGGCGGTGGGACGGCCGTGCTGAACATGGCGGCGCAGGACGTCCGGAACCGGCTTCAGGCCCAAGCTGCCGCTCTGAAGCAGTACACTCAAGAGTTTCTCACGACGCGAACGGTTATTCGGGAGAGTCCTCCTGCTCTTCGTCGATTGCTCCTGATTTCTTCCGTGGAGCGCGTCTGCGCACCCATTGGGTGTAGTCCCCGAGTTCCGAGTCGGCTGCTGAGCAGGTGGCTTGGAACTTCTTGGTAGACTTCGATTGCCGTCTTGTTCTTACTCGCATCTCTTATCTTATCTGCAGGAGTATCATAACCTCCGCGCAGCTGCTTTCAACTCCCAAGCCCAGGAGTTGAATCAGAAAGCCATTGATCTGGCCGGGAGCCGGAGTAAGTGCTTCATCTTTTATCTCAGGTGGGGGAGCGTCAGCGCACCCACTGGGTGTAGTCCCCGAGATCCGGGCCGACCTCTGAGCAGTCGGGTCGGATCTTTTCCTGACGACTTCTTTCTTATTGCCTTTTTTCTTCTTCTTCTTCATATCTACAGGGGCCAATGCCGACTTGAGGGAGCAGGTCGGTGGGGCCCAGTCCGCCCTTCGCGCCAAGGAAACCGAGTGCAACGCCCTGGCTCAGGAGCGCGATCGCCTGGCCAAGAAACTGGCCGACCAGGAGGAGAGCCACAAGGCGGCCCTGAAGGCAATGTAGGACAGCGAGGCCGCCCTCAAAGCCGAATATGAGACCGACGCGGCAAGCTGGGCCGAGGTGATGCAAGCGCTGAGTCAAGGCTACAGCCGGGTTGAAGATTTAATTGATGGTAAGCCGCCTTCTTCTTTGTTTCTTTGCCTGCCTCCTGCCATCTGACTCGTCTTTTGATTTTGAACTACTGCTTTCTTCTTTGTGTAGATTACTTTCCCGGTTACTCCGTTGCTGCTACCCAAGCCATCGAGGCCTATCGCGACGCGCGACGGCAGGTAGGGTTCGAGATCGCGTCGTGCGCCGGCCGGTCACTTGAGGAGCACCTTCTGGTGATTCAAGCCCGCCTGCAGCCGGCTCACCGCCTGCTCCCCCATCTTCAGTGTGCCGGGGCGCAAGTGCTGGCCGCCCTCTGGCCCGGCGAGGCGGTTCCGCGCACCCCAAGTCGGACTGCCAACTGGCTGGAGGTTGCAGTCGGCCGCTTCGAGGCTTGGAAGGCGTCAATGGCCCAGTCCGGCGTTGGGCGGGCGCTGGAGTTCGTCCGAGCTTGGTATCCTGGGCTGAACTTGCACCAACTGAGCACCTGGCGGTAGGAGGCCGACGAGGAGGTGGAGGCGGCGCGGCCGGCTATCGTCCGGCGCGCCTCGGCGATCGCCCAGTACACCGACCCCAGTGCCTTTGCCCCTGAGGTGAATGATGACGGCATCGCTCAGCCGGAGGAGTGGTTCGGGCTGAACCCGGCAGAAGGTGAGGACTTGGCAGAGGAGATTGCTTCTAGCGACGAGGGTGAAGAGGAAGAGGGAGAGGATGGTGAATACGTCGTGCCAGATGGTGAAGCAACCAGCCAGCCTCAGCCTGATCGTGCCTCCAGCAACGAGGCACGTGCAAACGCGCCATCTGCAAGAGGTGATGGTCATGCCGACACTCGCCAGCCGACCACTCCTCCAGCCGGCACTGCCGTCTCTACCAACCTGCCCGACTCGCCCGTCGCTCCCTTGGCCTGATCCGCCGTCCTTGCTTTTCCTGCTCGTTACTCTTTTGAACAACTTTTATTAAATTTGCGCAATTCCACCCAGAGGGGGTGTATTCAAATTATGTTGAATGCTGGCCTTTCGAAGGTCTTTTGTGTAAATATAATCATGCATGTGTCTGGCTTCCGTTCATGTTTGCTTTTCATCTTTTTGGCTTTTTCCTTTGCCGCCTTCCCCTGGTCGCCGCCTTCCCAGCCGGACAGCTGCTCTACAGTCTGTGGCTGGAGAAGGAGTTGACCGTTTTTTTGGAAGACAAGTACTCGAGCCTTCTTAGATTGTAGCAAGGTGAACGGGAAGCCGGCCAACCGGCTGCTCTGGTAGCAGGTTGGCGGGACGGGAGGCCGGCTTATTTTATATAAGTTCGTTAGTCCTTAGCCGTTTTTCATGTGGGCATCCTTTCCTGCCATTGGCTCTTACTAGCAGGACAGTCGATTCTTCGAGCTGCGACTTTTGACAAGAGGGGGCTTGGGTGCCGGCACACTACTTGTCTGACTGCAGGCAGAACTTAGATATAACTTAAGGCGGCGAGTCCCCGGGCCGACTGGTCGAACCCGGTGCCAGACGAAAAAAAAACAAATGTAGTAACATAATCATAGGCATGATACTTATCATTCATAGATAAAAGAGTGTAGTCCCCGAGTGCTCCTCGGGGGACCCTTTGTCTCGTACATAGTACAAAAGGTAGCGTGGTACATACTGGTTTTTTACTGTAAAATCTTCAGAGGAGATTGGCATTCCATGGTCCTTCCGACTCCTTTCCGGAATCATCTCTCTTGCGTGCCTTCGGCTTCTGCGCGTCGATTAGGTAGTAGGAGTCGTTGCCTAAAGCTCTGCTGATGACGAGAGCTTGTGCTGGCCGGCTGTTCGCTGGATCACCCGGAGCACAAGATCGCCCTCTTGGAACGATCTTGGCTTGACCTTCCGGCAGTGGTAGCGGCGTAGACCCTACTGATAGATGGCGGACCGACTGAGGGCTAACAACCGGCCCTCTTCTAGCAGGTCGACGCCATCTTCTCGTGCTTCCTTGGCCTCTGCCTCCGTGTACATGGTAACCCGAGGTGAGTCGAACTTGATGTCAGTTGGGATGACAGCCTCGGCACCATATACAACGAAGAAGGGGGTGAAGCCGGTTGACTTCTTTGGGGTAGTGCGCAAACTCCAGAGGACGGCCGGCAGCTCATCGAGCCAACAGCCGGCCGAACACTGCAGTGGCACGACCAGTCGGGGCTTGATGGCGGAGAGGATGAGGCTGTTTGCTTGCTCGACCTGGCCGTTTGACTGTGGGTGGGCAACGGATGCTAGGTCCAGCCGGATGACTTGTGTTGCGCAGAAGCGTGCCAGTGCTCCCTTTGCAAAATTTGTGCCATTGTCGGTGATGATGTTGTGCGGTACGCCATACCGCGTTGTGATGTCTGCGATGAACATCACGGTCGTCGGCCCATTCAGCTTCTTGATCGGCTTTGCTTCAATCCACTTGGTAAATTTGTCCACAGCGACGAGCAGATGTGTCATGCCGCCGCGTGCCGTCTTGAATGGGCCCACCATGTCCAGCCCCCAGACGGCAAAAGGCCAAGTGCGGGGGATGGTCTTGAGTGCGGAAGCCGGCAGGTGTTGCTTGGAACTGAAAGCTTGGCACCCTTTGCAGTGTTTGACTAGCTCCTTGGCGTCATCCAAAGCAGTCGGCCAGAAGAATACATGGCGGAAAGCTTTGGCGACGATTGATCTTGAGGTCGCGTGGTGGCCGCATTCACCTTCATGGATGTCCTTGAGGATTTCTATGCCCTTCTCTGGCTCGACGCAGCGCTGGAAGACTCCAGTGACGTTGCGCCTAACAAGCTCTCGGTTTACTATTGTGTATGCTCCAGCTCGGCGTTGGATTTGTCTTGCCGAGATCTCGTTAGTTGGCAGCTCTTTGTTTACTAAGAAGTTGAGGATGGGCTGGGCTTATGATGGAGCTATGACTTCTTCTACTGTCAAAACTACTACTGTGACCAAGGCGGGTGGGCTGGGTGATGAAGAGTTGGAGTCAGCCACCACCTGTTGTGTCGATGTAGTCCCCGGGTCGGTTGCAGTAGCCCCCGGGCCGAGTTCCGAAGTTCCCAGACCGGGTGCGACTATGGCACTCCCCGGGCCGCCTATCGAAGTCCCCGAGCCGCCTGCTTGGTTCCGCAAGTCGGACCTGACCACATCGGGGCCAGGCGGCACGAAGATGGTATCAGATTCTAGAGACGGCTTGATAGACGGCTTGAGGAGGCGGTGGAGAGAAACGCCGGCTGGTATAGCTTGCCGGGTGGAGCCTATTCGTGCCAGGGCGTCTGCTTGCCCATTGTCGGCCCGTGGCACGTGGAGGAACTCGCATCCTTATAAATATCCACTGATTTGTTGTACGAGGAAGCGGTAGCTCGCCATGTTTGCGTCCCTGGCATCCCAGTCGCCAGATGACTGCTGCACCACCAAATCTGAGTCGCCATAGCACAGGATCTGGTGGATGCCCAGCTCTTTAGCTAGCCGGAGCCCGTGTATGAGCACCTCGTACTCGGCCACATTGTTGGAGGCGGCAAAATGAATTTGCAATGTGTACTTGAGCTTGTCGCCCTTGGGAGATGTGAGGATGATGCCGGCTCCCAAGCCGGTGCACATCTTGTACCCATCGAAGTGCATCCGCCAGTGAGTGGAGTCGGGGGCCGGTGGCAGGTACTGGGTTTCGGCCCAGTCGACGAGGAAGTCGGCCAGTGCTTGGGACTTAATGGCGGTGCGAGGCTTGTAGAAGATTGTGTAAGAAGCTAGCTCAATGGCCCATTTTGCCACCCGTCCGGTTGCATCCCGGCTGCCTATGATCTCGGCGAGCGGGGCAGTACATACGACCGTGATGGGGTGCTCTTGAAAGTAGGGTTGAGCTTCTTGGCGGCGAAGTACACACGGTAGCACATCTTTTGGTAGTGTGGGTAGTTCTTCTGCGAGGCATTTAATACTTCGCTTAAATAATACACCGGCCTCTGGACTAGCTGAGCTCGGCCTTCTTCTGGGCACTGGACCACGATAACTGTGCTGACCACCCGGCTAGTGGCGGCAATGTAAAGGAGCATGGGCTCTTTCTCAGTCGGTGCCGCCAAGACAGGCGGCGTGGTCAGCATCTTCTTTAGCTCGTGGAAAGTTTAGTCTGCTTGGTCGTTCCACTCAAAGTGAGAGGACTTCTTCATGAGTCGGTAGAGGGGGAGAGCTTTCTCTCCGAGCCGGCTGATGAAGCGGTTCAGGGAAGCCAAGCATCTAGTGAAATTCTGGATGTCTCGTAGCTTGGTGGGAATCTCCATTCTCTCTATGGCCTTGATCTTCACTGGGTTGCATTCGATGCCGCGTTCGGAGACCAGGAAGCCTAGAAGCTGCCCGGCTGGTACTCCGAACACGCATTTCTCGGGGTTGAGCTTGATCTGAAACCGGCGCAAGTTTTCAAATGTCTCTCTGAGGTCTTCCAGCAAGGCGCCGTGCTTCTCCGTCTTCACCACAATATCATTTACATAGACATGGGCATTTCTACTGAGCTGCTTGAGGAGGCATTTCTGCATGCAATGCTGAAAAGTGGCACCGGCATTTCTCAAGCCGAATGTCATAGTCAGGTAGCAGAAAGCTCCGAATGGTGTGATGAAGGCAGTCTTCAGGCGGTCAACTGGATCCAACTTTATCTGGTGGTAACCTGAGTAAGCATCCAAGAACCTCAACAGCTCGCATCCGGCTGTGGAGTCTATTAATTGATCAATCCTTGGGAGGGCGAAGGGATCTTTGGGGCATGCCTTTTTGAGGTTAGTGTAGTCTATACACATGCGCCATTTGTTATTTTTCTTCAGCACGAGGACCGGGTTGGTGAGCCACTTTGGAAAGAAAACCTCCATAATGAAGTCGGCTGCCAGAAGCCGGGCTATCTCTTCTCCTACAATCCTTCTCTTCTCTTCCGATAGTCGGTGGAGGGGCTGTTTGACTGGTTTTCCACCTTCTCAGACGTGTAGCTTGTGCTCGGCGAATTCCTTCGGAACACCCGGCATCCCCTCACCTTTGGAGATTCGTGTGAGCCAGTGGCATTTCCGGGTCGTGTGGTTTGAAGGCTTCGTGCCGCTGTGGAACTTGCAGGGGGCATCTAGTGCTTGCTCGTAGGAGAAAGCCGGCTGCCAAGCCGGCCTGCTGCCTTTCTGCTTCTTGGGCGTGGGCCTCCCTTCGGGTTATTTGTCTTCGACTGTGGCCACCTGCCGACTGGCGGAAGGCGGCATGGGAGCCTTGCTCTTGTGGTCGTTCTTGTACGGGCGTCGGCTGGAGTCTCCTGCTGGCGTCTTGGGACTCGGAGCGAGCACCTTCCTGGAGGCGTCTACTCGGCGCTCGGTCTTCATTGAGGAATCGGCTCGTCGAGGGTAGTCGGCTCGTCGCAGAGGAGTCAGTGCTTGAGGAGGGTGCCTTCCGGCACCCGGGCGGTGAAGTACTCTATAGCTTGAACCTCGTGCACCCCTTCGCAGGAATTGCGGAGCTCGGCCCAACGCGTGAGGTAGTCGCAAGTTGATTCGTTGGGCCCTTGGACACACAAGGAGAGCTGTCGGGGCTTGGGATCCCGCTTGTAGGTGCTGGTGAAGTTACGAATGAAGGCTTCTGTGAAGTCTAGACAGCTGTTGATGCTGTAGGGCTTGAGGCTATTGAGCCAGGTGCACACCATGCCTTGGAGCATGAGGGGGACATACTTCACGGCAACACGCCTATTATCGTTCGCTATGTGAACCGCTGTGGAGCAGTCGATCAACCAATCTTCCGGCTTCATGGAGCCGTTGTACTTGGGCATGTCTCTTGGGAGCGAGAACCCTTTGGGGAAGGGCTCGTCATGGATGCGGGGGCCGAAGCAAGGCGGGCCGACATCATCTTCTTCTTCCAGAGCCAGGGATCGCGCTAGGTGGTCGATCCGGTGGCGGGCGTCATTGTCGCCGACTCCTTCACGGCGGCCCAGTCGGCCGCTGAGAGTCGGATGCATGACAGGCGGCGGAGTATGATATCTCTCCCCGCGAGGCCGAGGAGGAGGCGGGTCGCCTCGCCGCTCCACAGCTCGAGGGCGGCCTTCTGCGTCATGCCCGATGGAGATTCGAGTCCGGCTGCGGCTGGCAGCCGGCTCCTTTTCTTTCCTTGCGCGGGTGTTGCCTACAATCGGCGTTCGGGATGTCGCACCGTGCTCTCAGCGTGGGGGAGGAGTTTCGGCACGGACACCGGCTTCATGCCGCTATGTGGCCGCGTCGATAAACTGTTGGATGCGTCTGGTCTTGTAGGGGAGCTCGTCGGGCCCCAGTCCATTCAGCTCGTCTGCGGCCGCCTGGGCAGCCCGTAGGTTCTCGAGAGGCGTGGCATAGACTGGGCGGTCTGCTCCCAGCATGTCAGCGATAGCTGCGCCGCGTTTCTTGATGACGCCGACGCGGCTCGGTCCATCGGGAAGCGGCTTGCCGAAAGCGGCACGGTCGACTTCGCGTAGGTGAGCCTCGGCGAGGCGTCTCATGGATGCTAGCTTCTGGACCTCCGCAATGAGGGCGAGGCGGCGCGCCTCCAGTGTCTTGGCATTGGCCGGGATGGGGGCGGACAAGTCGTGCAACGCCGTCTGCCGGGCATCATGGGCGTTTTCGCCAGAGGCGGCGCCGTGGCTGATGACCAGTACCTCGGTGATGGCGTTACCTCTGCTGTCGGCTCGAGGAAGAGGGTCGTTGATGATTACTACGTTGGTGGGGAAGGCGTCAAGCGACGCCGTGTCAAAGTCGACAAGCATCGGGTCGGTGGAGCCAACTGACTCCAAGTCCGCGTCAAGCTCGCCAGATACGTGGAGTTGGTCGAGGAGGCTGACGAGGTGGCTCTCGGGGCAGCCTGTGCCCGGGTCCGACGCGGGCTCGGCGGAGATGCGAGCCTCACCAAGAAGGTCGGCGAGGCAGCTCGCTGCGCAGGCGTCGGCGACCCCCTGCAGCGCGTCGGGGCTAGCGCCATTGGGCGAACCGGGCTGGCTATGCTCGCTGGGAAGGAAGAGGGTTCCCGTCCAGAACAGGTCTCCGGACGACGGTGCACCTGGCCCCACGGTGGGCGCCAAATGTCAGGTGGTTGGTGCGACATATGCCAACGGGTGGCTTATCATTGTGGGAGCCAACAAAACGTCGCCGGTGCCTGGAAACGGGATAAGGCGAAGACATGCACGCCGGCGGATCTTACCCAGCTTCGGGGCTCTCCGTGGAGATAACACCCCTACTGCTACTCTGCGGTGTCTCCGCATGGTCTCTAGATCGACAAGTAGCTACAAGAGGCTCCTTGAGCTTTTCGGTGAGAGGGAGAAGAAGGGCAAGGCTAGCTTACTCCTCCTCTCGATGTGGTGTCTAAAACACCTCAAAAGATCTCCCCTTGCATGGGCGCCCTGGGGGTTTATATAGGCCTACCCCCCAGGGGTACAATGGTAATCCAGCTGGGTGTGGGCCCTAGTTGTCTGCGTCTACGCCGGCCTGCTTCTCCGTCGGCCGATAGGGCCTCCCGACTGTGGACCCCGCCGGCTGCCGGCCTTCTGGTCGACAGGCCGGTTCCACCGCTTGGGGGTCTTGTCGGGGGCTGGTTACTGTTGCCTCGCCTCTGGTGACGAGGGCTCTGTCGTCGTAAGCATGGCTACGGTGCCGCCGCTGAGCGGCTTATCACTGTAGCCTTACCTCGTCTTGTCTTCTTAATGAGGCGCCTCCCTCAAGGGAGGGAACTAGCTGGCTATTAGGAGTCGACCACACCCCAGGCCGACTGTGGGAGGCCTGGCCGCCTTTGGGTGTCTCCTTGACGGTCGGGCCCGCCACCCATGGGTCGTACTGACAGGTCGCCGTGGGTGACGTCATGGTCAATATGGCAACAGTGTCGTGCCGAACGGGTGATGGCCGCCCCGTACGACGCATTGTGGCCATGCGCGTCCCGGGATTCGGGGGTGGCAGGTTTCACTATAGCCACGCCCCGTCTCATCGCCGTTATGTGGGTGCAGACTCTGAGGGAACGATCTTGGCCACCTGCTGGGGGCCGGCTTCTTGGAGTCGGCCTTCTCGTGGCTGGCTTCTTGGAGCCAGCCCTCTCGTGGTTTTCTTCACGAGGATTTTAGGGCTGGGCCGCCTTCGGGCAGCCGGCCTGAGAGGTAGCCAGCTGGGGGAAGGCGGCCCCACGCCTTGGATGCTTGGAGGCTTGTTCGGCTAGGCTACCCGTGGTCATTTACTCCGACATCCATCCTCCTATCGTACGTGTGAATATGAAACGTTGTCTTTTTTTGTATATATTCCATCCTCCTATCCTGCGCTTGCCTTACATCAAAGTAGTGTTCGTCTGTATCATGCATCAACCAGTTATGCAGAGCTAATTTTATTCATCTTCTTGTGGTTTTGACTTCATAAGGCAATATCAGAAAATAGGAAGGAAAAGAGTATCTTAGGGGATGTTGGTGGTCCTCCGCACCGACGCAAATAGAGACACTCTACATTTTCCACTGCTACTGCTAATGAAGTTGAAGTCCCAAGTCTACATGATGAGTTCATCTCCCATATTCCATCATCGCGGGTGCTTGCTCTAAGTTGACAGTGTGATAATTGGTTTCATGTTGCATATGTTGTCTAGCCTGTATTTCTTCTATTTTGATTAAATTGCACCTGCTGAGTTTATACGTTATACATGTGCATATGACATGGCTTTCTGTGTCTAGAATACACTACATCTATCTATCATACCATGTTCTTACATCAAAGTACTGCTATTGTGTATCCCGCATCAGTCACTCATGATTGGACGCTTTTAACATGGCAGTTTGATAGTGGTTGCATCTTGCCTTGATTTCTACGTTCTACTGCTTCTAATTTTTTGAATTGCCACTTATGACAAGACACTTTTAACTTGGCAGAGTAATATTGGTTGCATCTTTCATATGGTGTCTAGCTTGCATTATTTTTATTTTCTTGAAAATCCTTCTGCTTAGTTTGCACATCGTAGCTGTGAATATGTCATGCCGTTCTGTTTTTCTTACATATTCCATCCTCATACAGTTGCCTTACATCAAAGTATTGCTTGTCTGTATCATGCATCAATGAGTTCTGAAGAGTGTTTTATTCTTTTGTGTTGTGGGTACAGCTTGACATGGCAAAGTCAAAAATGAGGAAGGAAAATAATATAGTCGGGTGAAACGGAAAAGGTTCTGATGTCGAGATTCTGCTGGTACTTATAGTGCAGTGGAAGGTCCAAGTCCACCAGCTAAATCTACAAACACAGTATCACCTGCTCCACCAGCTGCAGCATCCGCTTCAGCTGTACCAGCATCTCAACCAGTTAATCGTTTGTTTTCTCTGGAACTACCCAGTTCCCAAGATGCTTTCACACCTAACACTACTTCCGAAGCACTGCTGACACAACAGGACTTGGCAAGATCAGATGAACCTCATGAGCATCAACACCAAGACGGTACCTGACCGAGTCAAGTTGCAGTTGCATGCTCCTTTATATGTACTCTCACAGTTTGATGTACACTAACACTTTCCATATTCGTTGTTGAACTAGCACCACGGCGCAAGAGGAAACAGACATCAGGGATAATGCTTGACAGATTAACAAAATCTAAAGGAGGAAGAATGGAGATCCATTTTGAGGCAGGTTTAAAAAGGCCATGTGATGCCACAGAGTCAGCCAAGTTAGTATCAGAGGCAGTCGTTGTCGTTAGGTGTCATGCACGTATCCTCCCAACGTGGATCCAGTACAGGAATGAGAAAGGCAATACCCAGTTTAACACCTTCCTTGACCATTTATCCGTAAGTAATGTTATTCATCGCAATTAGTAATATTGTCTTGCTCTGTCCCATACTTTCTAGCTTCCTCCAAATAAGACTCACATTCTTTTTTCAACAGATGAGGTTCAAGTTGGATCCGAAAGATGATGCACTAGACAAGCATGCACTCATGTTTTTTAGTCTGCTCTGCGACAGTATTGGTCCCACCTTAGAAAATCTCACTTTGAAGGCAAGGCTAACAATGAAATTGCCCAAACATCTCCAGTGGAATATATTACAGATGAAGACTGGACAGACCTCGTTAAACACTGGACTGATCCAAAGTATCAGGTAGGCTATATGTATTTGATCAGACCACATATTGAACTTATATTTATGTATGTGCCTTACAAGTGTATCTTCTTTTAGGCTAACTTTTGAAGAACAAAACCAACCGTTCTAAAATGAAATTCCGATAGACCACAGGATATCGTAGCTATATTGCACACTGCGGGGCTCTTGTAAATAGCTGCCACTTCCTTCTTTTTTTGTGCCATATTATCGTATCTATATTGACTTGTTCCAAATATAGAAGAAATCCCATGTAGACCAAAAAGAACCTAAACCGAATGTAGTGCAAATCTTCAAGGATTGCCACACTAGCAAGATGAAGGGAATGAGCAGTAGGCATGATACATGGACATATGTTCCGAAAGTGATTTTATTATGTAGTTGGCACTGCAATACATGCTAATGTATTATAGTAGTTCACCAAAATAAGTTATGTATAAACATTTAACCTACTTTGTTTGTTTTTGTCTCATTAGTAACTTATCTGGTACACTAATCTACAAGTTCAAACTTTCAGGAAGCTATGGAAAAAATGATAGAACAGCCACAACCACCTGAAGGTGATGAGCCTACTACAGGCACAATGTCACCTCTTGCTGCAGTGCGTCAGTATCTCTCCACTAATAGTGCAAAACGCACCTTCCTGCATAATTCTGGGTTGCTTGTCAAGGTAACCTCGTCCAAATCGTCTACTGAACAAAATCTTCCTGCTAGACAGAGTGATATATCTATGCTCCAGACACAAGTCCAATCCCTAATGGACGTTGTTTCAGAAACAAGAATAGTGGTTAAGAAATGTCGTCAAGATATGAATGGTTTTGAAACCAGACTATCAGACATTCGCTTCGTTGCTCAAGAGCAATGGCGGAAAAAGGTGGAGATCGTGCTGCTCCATCAGATTCTACAGCCTGAAACATTAGCAATCAGGTCAAATGATCTGTGCTTCTATACATCTGATGGTGCTTTTATCTAGAAGGACTGTAAACTTTATGCCAATAGGCCTCTTGTTGTATGGTTGGAATTTATTTTGTTGTGATACAACATTTATGATGCTACCTCAGGCTGCAGTAATTACGACGCTATTTTTGTATAGTGTAGGTTTATCTTAGTAATGTATTCGGCCGAAACCTTCCAACATGCCAACATTCGTCGGGCCCATTCCAATTGGGCTAAAAATGATTACGGACCGAAATTGGCATGTAGCCCACTAAAAATATCTGGGCCTAAATCAGCATAAGCTTTCATATTTTTTTGGTAGGCCCGTGCCCATAGTGGGCCTTTAATAGGCCTAAACATAATTTGGGCCCTGAGTAAAAATAGGCCATTTACAGGTGTAAATATCTCAAGCCCATAAAATACATGGGCCTTTAAAAGACCGAAAGTGAGATTGGGCCCTGATTGTGCCAAATAACCCACTGGACTTTAACAGTCCGAAATTCGGACGGGCCGTAAATGCACCGACCTAATACACGGGCCTTTAACAGGCTGGAACTTCGGTCGGGCTAGATTATTGTCATTTTTATATGGGCCGTTAATGGGCCCGATATGATGTTGGGCCACATATGGCCCATGGTTTACGTCTGGCGTTAACAGACCGAAAATGACAACAGGCCGAAAGTGGCCCAAAGCTATAGTGGGCCTCTAACAGGCCGAATGTCAGACATGGCCGAATATGACCCAAATCCTTCACGGTCGTTTATGGGCCAAAAGTTTTGACGGCCTGTAAATGGGCCCAAATGAAGCCGGACCTTTAACAGGCCGTAAATACACTGGGCCGTAATTCGGCCCAATTACTTAGCGGACTGCTAACGGGCCAGAAGTGACCATGGGCCGCGTTGATGACAAGTTTAGGACAGGCCGTTGACAAGCCAATTCGACAGAGAATGTTGGGCCTTTAGCTGTGCCGACCCATTATGGTCGGCAGAATCTAGTGGGCCTTTAGATGGGCTGCCCCATTGTGGTCCGCAAAATCTTGTGGGCCTTTAGCTGGGCCGGCCCATTATGGTCTGCAAAATCGTGGGGGCCTTTAGCTGGGCCGGCCCATTATGGTCCGCTAAATTTTGTGGGCCGTTAGCTGGGCCGGCCCGTTATGGTCTGCTAAATCTTATGGGCCTTCGGTTTGGCCGGCCCATTTAATCTTTTTATGGGCCACTTTTGGGCCGGTCCACATGTCAACATATCATAGGCTCATCTCGACCGTTGGATGAGTGACACCTGTGCCAACGCGGAGCTGACGCGTGGATCCGTCAGCCAATGAGAATTTTACACATGGAAAATCGGCATTGGTCGTGGCTGTTAACGGGTTATCGGATCTAAAATCCGACCCGGTAGCTTAACGGCGTTCCGTTACGGTGGATGCCACGTGTCGGTCACCCTTGACGAAAGCACTTCTATGACGCGCGATTTATCGTCATGGAAGTGGACACTTCCGTGATGATAATTTTGGCAATGTCATGGAACACTTCTACGACAACACAGGTATGACTATCTTGATTCTGTCATAAATTTGTCATGGATGTACATGCATTATAGAAAATGCGACCTACTGTGACAAACACGTATCATCACGGAAGTGTATTTTTTTGTAGTGTACGCACTCTCACCCTTCCATCCTTGCTAGCCTCTTCGGTACCGTCCATTGCCCTTCCTCACATTGAGAGTTGGCGCAAATTTCGCCGGTGCATCCAAACCCCGTGATATGATATGCTCTTTCACACATAAACCTCCTTATATCTTCCTCAAAACAGCCACCATACCTACCTATTATGGCATTTCCATAGCCATTCCGAGATATATTGCCATGCAACTTTCCATCATTCCATTCATCATGACACATTCATCATTGTCATATAGCTTAGCATGATCATGTAGTTGACATAGTATTTGTGGCAAAGCCACCATTCATAATTCTTTCATACATGTCACTCTTGGTTCATTGCATATCCCGGTACACCGCCGGAGGCATTCATATAGAGTCATCTTTGTTCTAGTATCGAGTTGTAATCATTGAGTTGTAAATAAATAGAAGTGTGATGATCATCATTATTAGAGCATTGTCCTAAGTGAGGAATAAATAAAAAAGAGAAAGGCCATAAAAAAGAGAAGGCCCAAAAAAATGAGAGAAAAAGAGAGAAGGGACAATGTTACTATCCTTTTACCACACTTGTGCTTCAAAGTAGCACCACGATCTTCATAGTAGAGAGTCTCTCATGTTATCAATTTCATATACTAGTGGGAATTTTTTATTATAGAACTTGGCTTGTATATTCCAACAATGGGCCTCCTCAAGTGCCCTAGGTCTTCGTGAGCAAGCAAATTGGATGCACACCCACTAGTTTCTTTTGTTGAGCTTTTATACATTTATAGCTCTGGTGCATCCATTGCATGGCAATCCCTACTCCTTGCATTAACATCAGTCGGTGGGCATCTCCATAGCCCAATGACTAGCCTCGTTGATGTAAGACTTGCTCCTTTTTTGTCTTCTCCACATAACCCCTCATTATATTCTATTCCACCTATAGTGCTATGTCCATGGCTCGCGCTCATATATTACGTGAAAGTTTATAGGTTTGGGATTACTAAAGTATGAAAGAATTGCTTGGCTTGTCATCGGGGTTGTGCATGATGAGAGCATTCTTGTGTGAAGAAAATGAAACATGACTAAACGATATGATTTTGTAGGGATGAACTTTCTTTGGCCATGTTATTTTGAGAAGACATAATTGCTTAGTTACTATGCTTGAAGTATTATAAATTTTATGTCAATATGAACTTTTGTCTTGAATCTTTCGGATCTGAATATTCATACCACAATTAAGAAGAATTACACTAAAATAATGCCAAGTAGCACTCCGCATAAAAAAAATCTATTTTTATCACTTACCTACTCGAGGACGAGCAGGAATTAAGCTTGGGGATGCTTGATACGTCTCCAACGTATCTATAATTTTTGATTGCTCCATGCTATATTATCTACTGTTTTGGACATTATTGGGCTTTATTATCCACTTTTATATTACTTTTGGGACTAACCTATTAACTGGAGGCCCAGCCCAGAATTGTTGTTTTTTGCCTATTTTAGGATTTCGAAGAAAAGGAATATCAAACGGAGTCCAAACGGAATGAAACCTTCGGGAACGTGATTTTCTCACCGAATACAACTCAGGAGACTTGGACCCTATGTCTAGCCAATTAACAGGAGGCCATGAGGTAGGGGTGCGCGCCTACCCCCCCCCCCCCAGGCGTGCCCTCCACCCTCGTGGGCCCCCTGTTGCTCCACCGACGTACTTCTTCCTCCTATATATACCCACGTACCCCCAAACGATCTGTATCCACGCCGCAACATTCTGTATCCACGAGATCCCATCTTGGGGCTTGTTCCGGAGCTCCGCCGGAGGGGGCATCGATCATAGAGGGCTTCTACATCATCATCCAAGCCCCTCCAGTGAAGTGTGAGTAGTTTATTTCAGACCTACAGGTCCATAGTTAGTAGCTAGATGGCTTCTTCTCTCTTTTTGGATCTCAATACAATGTTCTCCCCCTCTCTTGTGGAGATCTATTCGATGTAATCTTCTTTTTCCGGTGTGTTTGTTGAGACCGTTGAATTGTGGGTTTATGATCAAGTCTATTTATGAATAATACTTGAATATTCTCTGAATTCTTTTATGTATGATTGGTTATCTTTGCAAGTCTCTTCGAATTATCAGTTTGGTTTGGCCTACTAGATTGGTTGTTCTTGCCATGGGAAAAGTGCTTAGCTTTTGGTTCGATCTTGCGGTGTCCTTTCCCAGTGACAGAAGGGGCAGCAAGGCACGTATTGTATTGTCGCCATCGAGGATAACAAAATGGTTTTTTATCATATTGCATGAAACTATCCCTCTACATCATGTCATCTTGCTTAAGGTGTTACTCTGTTTTTAACTTAATACTCTAGATGCATGCTGGATAGCGGTCGATGAGTGGAGTAATAGTAGTAGATGCAGGCAGGAGTCGGTCTACTTGTCTTGGACGTGATCCCTATATACATGATCATACATAGATATTCTCATAACTAGGGATGGCAATGGGTCGGGCTTGGGGCGGGTGGAGCTGGACCAAATCGAACCCATGATCCATCTTCCTACCCTCTGCCCATCCACCAAATTATCCATGGGCACAACTTGTACCCATGCCCAAACCCGCTGGATACCCACATACCCATGGAACTCCATGGGCATAGAAAAGTCGGAATGAAGCCTTCCCAAATATCAAATTAACTCATCATCATTCACTCACAAATGACAACATAAACTACATGCATAAGTAAGCAACAAGTAATACGGTTAGTCTGTAAGTGTGACATACCAGAGGTTGATTCTGTAGCATATAGCTTATGGCACCAGTTGAATATTGCCTGCCATTTCCCATTGATTCGCTCTTTCTACTGTCACTGTCATATGGCCCCACATGTAATACGGGTATCCATTGGATATCCATGGAGCACAAACTATAACCGTGTCCAACCTGGTTGTTCGCGGGTATCCATATCCATGGACCCATGGGCAGAAATGTGCCCCATACCCTTGCCCAAATGGGTCGGGTATCCATGGATATCCAGATCCATGGATAAAATTGCCATCCCTACTCATAACTATGCTCAATTATGTCAATTTCTAAACAATAATTTGTTCACCCACCGTAGAATACTTATGCTGTTGAGGGAAGCCACTAGTGAAACCTATGGCCCCCGGGTCTCTTTCTCATCATATTAATCTCCATCACTTAATTATTGCTTTGCTTTTACTTTGCTTTTTACTTTTCACTTTGCATCTCTATACCAAAACTACCAAAAATATTATTTATCATCTCTATCAGATCTCAATTTCGTAAGTGACCATGAAGGGATTGTGAGGGAGTCCTGGATTAGGGGGTCTCTGGATAGCCGGACTATATCCTGTGGCCAGACTATTGGACTATGAAGATACAAGATTGAAGACTTCGTCTCGTGTCCGGATGGGACTCTGCTTGGCGTGGAAGGCAAGCTAGGCAATACGGATATGTATATCTCCTCCTTTGTAACCGGCCTTGTGTAACCCTAGCTGAGGGAGTCCTGGATTAGGGGGTCTCCGGACAACCGGACTATCTCCATTGGCCAGACTTATAGACTATGAAGATACAAGATTGAAGACTTCGTCTCGTGTCCTGATGTGACTCTACTTGGCGTGGAAGGCAAGCTAGGCAATACGTATATGGATATCTCCTCCTTTGTAACCGACCTTGTGTAACACTAACTGAGGGAGTCCTGGATTAGGGGGTCTCCGGACAGCCGGACTATCTCCATTGGCCGGACTGATAGACTATGAAGATACAAAATTGAAGACTTCGTCTCGTGTCCGTATGGGACTCTACTTGGCGTGGAAGACAAGAGAGGCAATACGTATATGGATATCTCCTCCTTTGTAACCGACCTTGTGTAACCATAACCCTCTCCGGTGTCTATATAAACCGAAGGGTTTTAGTATGTAGGACAACAATCACAACATACAATCATACCGTAGGCTAGCTTCTAGGGTTTAGCCTCTCTGATCTCGTGGTAGATCTACTCTTGTAACTCCCATATCTTCAATATTAATCAAGCAGGACGTAGGGTTTTACCTCCATCAAGAGGGCCCGAACCTGGGTCAAACTTCGTGTCCCTTGCCTCCTGTTACCATTCGGCCTAGACGCATAGTTCGGGACCCCCTACCCGAGATCCGCCGGTTTTGACACCGACATTGGTGCTTTCATTGAGAGTTCCGATGTGCCGTCGCCTCGAGGAAGGATGTCTCGTCCCGTCTTTAAAGACAGCACTATCGCTGAGGGAGCACTGGCTATCGGCCAAACTCTCCGGCTAGGTGGTTTTCTTATGACCGCTTGTTCGGCCACCGCGCCGACGATGACTTCTCGGGTCATCGAAAGCAATCTTCACGTCAACTCGGAATTCGCCGAGCAGTTAGATCCAATGGAGCTCTCTTCCCTGAACGAGCTCTTGGATCACATCGCCGCCCTGGGAGTCGCTACAGACTACGATCAGATTGGGCCTCAACCCAATCTGAGAGAAATTAACTCTCCCCAGGTCACCCATTACATTGCAGTGGTGGAAGAACAATGCGGCAACCCTTCATCCATCTTAAGGACTAGCTTCGTCCGGATTCCCGATCCCTCCAACCCGGATACCCGTGGAGGGGAGGATGTCACTCAAAGCCTGAACCCAGAATCAGGCAGTGGGCTAGATTTACCAGACAACATCCAAGAATCCAAACTTTCGAGTTCGGAAACTCCGTGGCCATTGAGCCTCATATTGGGTGAGGATTCGGATTCAATTCCTCCCACCCACCCAAACATACGCGATCTATCCCAAATTAGGCAAGAGCCCAAAGAAACAGTACACCATTACTGGGCCAGATTCCTCCTGGTCAAGAACAGGATAAAGGACTGCCGCGAGGAAGACGCAATCTCATTCTTTTGCAATAATTGCACGGACAAGGGAATCCTCAACGCCATAAGTCGTCGCGAAATTACACGCTTTGCCGACTTGGTGTCCATACTATGAAAGTACGGTGCGATAATCCGGCCCTGAATATATACAAACCCAGTCCGAAATAAAAGGTTGCACTACCACAATACACCTGGGTTAACTAACAAAAAGCAAAAGCCCTCTACGGGGCAAGGAAGCGTACTGGAGGGATGGCTCAACGGACCCTGCAAAATTCATAGTACAGCGGATGCGATACCAATGCACAACCTTAGAGCATGCTGGATACTCCGGTAGGTGGCCAAAAGTGGTGAGGATCTACTCCTCCCAAAAACCACAGAGCACCACCGCTAGGATAACAATACGGTCTTAACGGTCTTTGAGACCTTCGCGTCAAATAATAGACGGAAGCGAACACTCCGCAGCACATCCGAAATTTGCCACATAGCAGAAACAAATCCTTGGAGCGACACAGCTATTACCTTCAATGCCAGTGACGAACCTAAATTCCGAACAGCCCGAGTACCAGCCATACTGGTCCTCAGTCCAATCGTGAACGGCTTTCGACTCACCAAGGTACTCATGGACGGCGGCAGCGGATTAAACCTCATCTATGAGGAAACTCTTCAAAATATGGAAATAGACTGGAGCCGCATTCAGCAAAGCAGCACAACGTTTAGAGGAATCATCCCTAGTCGGGAAGCACACTACGGAGGAAAAATCACACTAGACGTGGTATTCGGCACACCGGATAATTACAGGTCCGAAGAAATTACATTCCATGTGGCCCCGTTCAGCAGCGGATACCACGCTCTACTAGGGCGGGAGGCGTTTACAATCTTCCAAGCCATACCCCATTACGGGTACATGAAGCTCAAAATGCCCGGGCCCAACGGAATCATCACTCTTGTTAGTGATCCGAACATAGCACTCCGCGCCGAAAATAAGACAGCTGCACAGGCCCTAGCGGCCGAAGAACTAACTGCGCTGCGCTCCACGGTGAACAGGGATGACGTGATACTCGATAAAAGATCTAACTCCACCTCCTTTAAACCGGCGGACGAAATAGTCAAATTGCAAGTCCATCCAATGGACCCTACAAAAACAGCTTCCATCGGGGCACAATTAATCCCTGATGTCAATGCCGCACTGCAAGAATTCCTACGTGCAAACTGGGACATTTTTTCCTGGCACCCTTCAGACATGCCAGGAATCCCACGCAGGCTGGCTGAACACAGCCTAAATATCCTAAAAGGATTCAAGCCAGTCAAGCAGGCTCGTCGATGTTTCTCCGAGCCTAAAAGACAAGCCATGGGAGAGGAACTAGCCAAGCTATTGGAGGCCGGATTCATCAGAGACATAAAACATCCAGACTGCCTAGCAAACCTGGTGATGGTACCAAAGAAGGACAAATCCTGGCGCTTGTGCGTCGATTTTAAGGACCTTAACAAGGCCTGCCCAAAGGATCCCTTCCCCCTCCCCCGCATCGATCAAATCATCGATGCTACCGCAGGACACGAATCATTGTGTTTCCTCGATGCATACTCCAGCTACCATCAAATCAAAATGGCGGAGCCAGACCAAGCCGGAACGGCATTGATCACACCATATGGCCCATTCTTCTTCAACACAATGCCCTTCGGGCTAAAAAATGCCGGTGCAACATATCAGCGCATGATTCAGACATGCCTGGCAAACCAGATCGGCAAAACAGTGGAGGCATACATGGATGACGTGGTCGTTAAAACCAAGCATATCGAAACTCTAGTAGACGACTTGAGGCTCACATTCGACAACCTCCGAACATATGACTTCAAGCTCAATCCGGAAAAATGCGTTTTCAGAGGAAAGCTCCTGGGATTCATTGTCTCCAGTAGAGGTATTGAAGCTAATCCGGGCAAAATTCGAGCGTTGTCACAGTTGGCTACCCCAACAGACCTCAAACAAATACAAAAATTAACTGGATGCGTGGCAGCTCTAAGCCGTTTTATCGCCTCCTCCGGCGCACCGAACACTTCGAGTGGACAGACGCCGCCACGGCCGGACTCAACGAAATAAAGGCCATATTGGCAACAAACCTAGTCCTGGCCGCGCCAAACATTGGCAAACCAATGCTATTATACATTGCGGCAATTCATCAAGTAGTAAGCGCAGTGCTTGTCCTTGAGCGAGAAGTGGACGGACACAAATTTCCCCTTCAAAAGCCGGTATACTACGTGTCCACTGTCCTTACTCCATGCAAATCACGGTACCCGCATTATCAAAAGATAGCACACGCGGTATTTATGGCATCTCGGAAGCTGCGACACTACTTTCAAGAGTGTTCGATATCGGTAGCCTCGGAAGTACCACTTAACGATATTATAAACAACCGCGACGCGACGGGCCGGATTGCCACGGCGAGCTATTAAATCGCAAGTTTTGGCTGACTTCGTTGCTGAATGGACGGAAGCCGAACTCCCTAAAGAGTACGGCACATATTCAAACTGGATCATGCACTTCGACGGCTCCAAAATGTTGGCTGGTCTGGGGGCTAGCGTCATTTTGACGTCCCCAATAGGAGACGTCGTTCAATACGTACTGTAGATAATGTATACGGACTCCAACAACGCAGCCGAATATGAGGCCCTTCTACATGGTCTCCGGATGGCAGTATCCATGGGCATTCAATGCCTAGAGGTGCGCGGGGATTCAAACCTCGCGATATCCCAAATAAATGGAGACTTCGATGCCAAGGATCCAATAATGGCCGCTTATCGCAATGCCGTCCTAAAAATGTCAGCTCGGTTCGAGGGGCTCGAATTTCACCATGTGGCTCGGGAAGACAATCAGGCGGCAGATATCCTCGCCCGCATTGGCGCAAAACGCGACGCGCTCCCTCCCAACATTTTTATGGAAAGGCTTTTCAAGCCATCCGTAGCATGGGAAGGGGACACCGGTAACAACAGTCCGGACCCGGCCAAAATACTCGATACCGAACTCCCTCACACAATCGGAGGCTCCGCCACCGAAATAACACAATCAACCCACGAAATAATGGCCATTATTTCCCTATGGACAGAACCATTCCTGGCCTACCTAATTAGACAGGAACTTCCGGAGGACCAAAATGAGGCACGCTGCATAGTGCGGCGATCCAAAGCCTACAGGGTCCACGAGGGAGAATTGTACAAAAAAAAGCGCTACCGGAGTCCTTCAAAGGTGCATCTCCGAACAGGAAGGGCGGAATCTTTTGGCAGAAATTCACGCCGGACTCGGCGGTCATCACACCGCACCCTGGGCTCTTGTAAGCAAGGCCATCCGCACAGGATTTTATTGGCCAACGGCCCGGGCAGATGCACAGGACTTGGTCCAACGTTGCACCGGTTGCCAGCTCTTTGCAAATCAAAGCCACATGCCACCCACCGCCCTCCAAATGATACCCATTACATGGCCCTTCGCAGTCTGGGGCTTGACATGGTCGGACCCCTTAAAGGGGGAACCCACAAGAAAAAATACTTATTGGTCATGGTGGATAAATTCACCAAATGGATAGAGGCTAAACCGGTAAAAACAGCCGAATCCGGACCGGTGATAGATTTCATATCCGGGGTTGTACACCGTTATGGCGTCCCCCACAGCATCATCACTGATAACGGCACAAACGTCACGACCGACGAGGTAAAACTCTGGTGCAGCAAAATGGGCATCAAGCTCGATTACGCTTCAGTCTATCACCCACAAACCAACGGTGAAGTCGTACGATCAAATGGTCTTATAATGAGCGGCATTAAGCCCCGATTAGTGCGCTCCCTAACGGAGTCCGATACGCACTGGGTAGAGGAGCTCGACTCCGTACTCTGGGGACTACGGACCACGCCGAATCATAGTACCAGATATACACCATTTTTTATGGTGTACGGCGCAGAGGCAGTCCTGCCCTGTGACATAATTCATGACTCAGCTCGAGTGCGCATGTACGAAGAAAGAGAAGCCGAGCTTGATCGGCAGGACGGTTTGGACACATTGGAGGAAGAGCGTAACGTAGCCAAAGCCCGTTCCACATTTTACCAGTAGCAGGCTCGCAGATACCAAAGAAGAGAAGTACGGGCCAAAACTTATTACATTGGTGAACTAGTTCTACGGCTGTCGGACAAGAAAAAGAACAAGCTCGAGCCCAAATGGGAAGGTCCCTTCATTATCGACCAAGTTCTGACCGCTGGAGCGTACCGACTGTGGGATGCATCGACCAGTCGACTCGAGCCGAACCCATGGAACGGAGCCAGGCTCCGAAGATTCTACGCCTAGCTCCGGACTTTATGTTAGTCCCCTCCCTTCGTCCATTTTCTGCATATGCATCATCTGTCTTTTTCCCTTTCTTCTTTTTATTTCCCTAGGCCTTCAAGGATCACCTTGTGCCTCACTCATACATCATAGATGCGCTAGCCGCACTCTTCATACTTGGGGGCTTCTCTCACAGAAGCTTAAATTATTTACCTGGGCCCAAAGCCCAACACATGTGTTATACTTCCACATGTACCTTTTTTCACCATTATATGCATCGATATGACTTAAGTTTTGGCCAAGATGGGTTGCCTGGCTCTTGTATTTATGCCCTACCACTACTAGGAAAAGGGCTATAGATGGAATTGACACTAATGGCGCACCAGACATGTGGTGTGCCATTACTATATACTAATGGCGCACCATCTGTTGGTGCGCCATTAGTGTGGAAGACACTAATGGCGCTCCAGGCACATGGTGTGCCACTAGTAACAAAATGTTTTTTTTTCATTTTTTCAAACATACGAATGGCGCATCCGGGCAGAGTGCGCCATTAGTAGTTAGAACTACTAATGGCACACCAGCCATAGAGTGCGCCACTACTATATTTTTTTACTTTTTTGCAAAATGACTAATGGCGCACCGTTGCATAGTGCGCCATTACTAGTTTAAACTAGTAATGGCGCACTGTGCCACGGTGCGCCATTAGTATAAAAATTATTTTTTTTACTTTTTTGCAAAACTACTAATGGCGCATGTCTGTGTGGTGCGCCATTAGTATGTTGGGTTACTAATGGCGCATGTCTCTGTGGTGCGCCATTAGTAACCTAGGACCAGCTAGAAATTTTTGGACAGCCACGCCTACACACTCACTTTCCCCACTTCATTCCCCCCACCTCCTTCTCTAAGCTTGTCGGCTGCCTCCTCCTCCTCACCTCATTTGCACCATAGATTCATCAAAATTAAGTGTTGAAATTACCTTTTTTTGATAAGTAAGTAAGGGGAAAGCTATCTTCATGGTGTAGATCTACTTTTTTTCTCCTTAGCTCGCTCCAACAACGTGCACATGCACTTTTTGTGGCCTAGCTAGATCTATGTATGTTTGTGGTGTTGCATATATGTTTGTGTTTGGAGGTACCGGTATTTGAAATGCGATAGGTAGCAATATTTTGCCAGAATGTTGATTCATTTCCGTTTCGGCGAGAATTTTGGCACTATGCATTCTTTTTGGTCCTATTTTTAGGGAAAGTCATGCCAAATTTTTTCTTGGTTCTAAAATATCGTTTTTCCCTACCCCGCAGGAGACCATGGTCTGCACGATGACCGAAGGCATCATCAATAGGTTTTTGAGCTCCGCGAAGGCCGAGATGCTTCAAAAGAACGAGACGGAGATAAGATGACCGTGTCGAAGATGCAAGCTGAAGAGCCTTATTACGGACCCGAATTCCAGGCAGGAGCGGGACCACCTCCTCTTGCGTGGTTTCATGGATGGCTATCGGTGGCAAGGTGATGAAGATGACTATGAAGTCGTCCATGGGGGCCGGGCAATAAATGAGGAAGGGCAGCAAGACAACCACCACGGCTCGGGCGGGCGAGGAGACGAAGAATCTCCAGGACATGATCACGATGGTGATGCTGTACACAGTCATCATGTAGAAGATGCCGGACATGATGATGAGGAAGATTCCGGAGCAGACGAAGGGCATGATCATGAAGATCTAGATGCCGGAGGAGCAGAGGACGATGGACCATCGATGGGCTGGGTGCAGGACCCTCATATTCAACAGCTGCTTCTCAAGCAGATGGATAACGCAAGAGCTGCCTCCCGAGAGAAAGCCAAGCTGGATCAACTGGAGATAGACGCGGTTACTCCATTGTATGAAGGATGCAGACCCGAGGATACCCGCCTGAAAGTAACACTCATGGCTTTGGAGATGAAGGTAAAACACAAAATGACCGACGCATGCTTCGACGAGAACATGTCATTCTGGTACGAACGTCTTCCCAAGGGGAACAAGTGCCCGACCAGTTTCGAGGAGGCGAAGAAAGTCGTGTGTCCTCTGGATTTACCGCACGTGAAATATCATGTGTGCATAAACAATTCAATCATTTATCGTGGCGAGCACGCGGAGTCTACCATATGTCTGGTGTGCGGCGTCACTCGATACAAGAAGAGGAAGAAAGCTCCTCGAAAAGTGGTGTGGTACTTTCCGATCACTCCTCGTCTGCAGCGGTATTTCGCGGACCCTAAGGTAGCAAAGCTCCTGCATTGGCACACGGATAGGGAGGAGAAGAAGCGAGAAGATGACGCAAATGATCCGGAGATAAATAAAAAAGACAAGATGCTGAGTCACCCTAAGGATGGGAGCCAGTGGCAAGCGTTGAACTTCACACACCCAGAATTTGGGAAGGATCCAAGGAACATCGTGCTGGGCGCGAGCACCGATGGAGTCAATCCGTTTGGCAGCCAGAGAAGCACACATAGCACCCGACCTGTGTTTGTGTGGATGTACAACCTTCCCCCTGGTTGTGCATGAAAAGGAAGTACATTCACATGAGTATGCTAATTGAAGGGCCGAAGAACCAGGGAATGACATCAGTCCGTACCTGGGGCTGCTGAAAGAGGAGCTAGACACGCTGTGGAAAACGCCAGCCAGTACGTGGGACGTCGCAGAGATAGAATATTTCCCTATGAGAGCCGCACTGCTCACGACGGTGCACGACTATCTCGGTTACGGATATCTCGCGGGGAAGGTGGTCCACGGATTTTCTGGATGCGTCAGGTGCATAGATGACACAACGTATCGCCAGCTAGATAGAGATCCCGGGTCTTCGAAAACCGTGTTCATGGGACATCGAAGGTGGCTTCGCGATGATGACCCGTGGAGGAAACGCAAGGATCTGTTCGATGGTGAAACCGAACTCCGAAGACGCCCGCATATGAGGAGCGGTGAGGAAATAGACGGGCTGTTGAAAAATTGGAAAGATTGCCCACTGCCGGGAAAGAAGCAAAAAGCACCAGAGCTGGGAAAGAAGCGAAAGGCGCCAGAGCCGCTGCTGAAGGTATGGAAAACGAGGTCTGTTTTCTGGGACTTACCGTACTGGAAGATCTACCGTGTGCCTCACAGCCTTGATGCCATGCATATCACGAAGAACGTGTGCGAGAGTCTGCTTGGTACCCTGCTCAACATGCCAGAGAGGACCAAAGATGGGCCGAAAGCGAGGGCAGACTTGAAATCAATGGGCATCAGGCAGGAGCTTCACGCTAATGATGATGATGATGATGATGATGATGAGGCGAAGCAGGACACAGAAATTCGTCGCAAAGGCAAAAAGGCCAAGAAGACTGGAAATGACTACCCTCCCGCGTGCTTCACTCTAAGTCAGGAGGAGATCGAGCAGTTTTTCACCTGCCTCATAGGAGTAAAACTTCCTTACGGTTACGCGGGGAAGATAAGCAGATACCTAGACCCAGCATAGCAGAAGTTCAGCGGGATGAAGTCTCACGACTGTCACGTGCTGATGACGCAGATACTTCCAGTTGCAATCTGTGGGATCATGGACGCGCATGTCCGTGAAACGCTATTTGGCCTATGCAACTTTTTTGACGACATCTCTCGGAAGTCGGTTGGCGTGAGGCAACTCAGAAGGCTACAGGAAGAGATCGTGGTGATTCTATGCGAGCTTGAGATGTACTTCCCACCCGCATTCTTCGACATTATGGTGCATCTGCTGGTCCATATCGTGGAGGATATCATCCAACTCGGGCCGACATTCCTGCACAGCATGATGCCGTTCAAAAGGATGAATGGTGTCATCAAAGGTTACGTTCGCAACATGTCACGTCCAGAGGGAAGTATAGCCAGGCGCTTTCTGACCGAAGAGTGCATCTCCTACTGCACGAATTATCTAGGCATCGAGAACCCCGTTGGTCTGCCCGTCAACAGGCACCTCGGCAGGCTCGCTGGATGGGTCACCGTGAGGGTCGCCGCGAAATGCATGTCGACTTCGAGGGTCGACTCGCCGACTTTGAAAGAGTAAACCTAGTCGCGCTACAACACAAAGACCTGGTCGATCCTTGGGTGGTAGAGCACAAAACCTTTATTGAGAAGACGTACAATGACCTAGGCCAACAGAGGGCGGACGGAGATATAATCAAAGAGCACAACTCATGTTTCACGTGTTGATTCAAGCAGAAGCTTCTGTCGTACCCTTTACATGAGGATTCTTCCGCGGAAGAACAACTCATATTCGCCTTGTCACAGGGCGCCGAGCACAACCTGATGACCTATGAGGCGTACGATATCAACGGCTACACATTCTACACCGATGACAAGGACATGAAGAGCGATGGTTATCAGAACTCCGGGGTAACGATGGAATCCTACACCAGTAATGACAAGGACAAATACTACAGAAGGATCGAGGAGATCTGGGAGTTGAGCTACGCTGGAGAGAAGGTCCTGATGTTCCGTGTCAGATGGGCCAAGAGCGTCCTAAAAGAAGACCGGTATTTCACCACCATGGTTATACCCGAAGCCAAATCCAAGACCGCGGGCGCAAACGTCACCGCGAAAAATGAGCAATGGGTACTGGCTTCCCAAGTGGACCAATGCTTCTTCATTACCGACTCGTCAAAGCCCAGTCGTTTTGTCGTGAGGAGAGGCAAAAGGAAGATCATCGGAATGGATGGAGTAGCCAATGAGCAAGACTTCGACAAGTATGGCGACCCGAAGATCGAACATGACGACGACGATGTAGCAGCATACACCACAAGAAGAAGCAGGACCACCCTACCTAAAGGACGTCCGTTCCACAGAAGAACTCCATTTGCGAAAAAGAAGGGCAAGAAGATTATGAACAGACAACTAGCTAAGATCGACTGTATTTAAATCCTATTCTTCATTTCTCGGTTGTATTTCATGGGCACTTTTTGATATCATGAATATTTTTAAATTTCATGGGCACTTTTTGAATTCATGAATATTTTTTCAAATTTGATCATATTCAATATGATAAAATATTGAATATTCATGAGGACACTCGATGTCGATCCCCCTCCATCTCGATCTCGATCCCACCCACACCCTCCCCTGCTAGCTCCACCACCGCCGACGACCCACCGCACCCTCCCCCGCTCCACCACCGCCGACGACGAACCCCCGCACCCTCCCCCGCTCTACCACCGCCGACGAGCACCCCCCGCACCCTCCCCCGCTCCACCACCACCGACGAGCCCCCCCCCCCCCCGCACCCTCCCCCGCTCCCCGGTGAGCTCCGCCTCCTCTCCCCTCTTCATTTAAAAAAAAATAATAATAAAAAAGTGTAGACTACAATTGTTGTTAAACAACAATTATTACTGTTTTTATAAAAAAATATTACTGTTTCATATTCATATTCATTTTCTAGAATATTATTACATGCAACAAAAAAATTACTTATGGCGCACCTCTGGCTGGTGCGCCATTGCTATATATAAAAAAAATACTAATGGCGCACCTCTGCCTTGTGCGCCATTGCTATGTAAAAAAAAGATAACTAATGGCGCACATCTGCCTGGTGCGCCATTGCTATGTAAAAAAAAGATTACTAATGGCGCACCGACCGCGGGTGCGCCATTAGTAAGATTCCCCCCTAGCTAATTCCCTCCCTCTCGCCAGATCCCCTTCGTCCCTCTCCCTTGCCCCCCTAGCTAATTCCCCCCGCTACCCCGACCCACGCCGCCGCCGCCCCGCGCCTTCGTCTCCGTCGCCGCCCCCACGCCGCCGCCGCCGCCGCCCCCGCGCCTCCGCTCCGTTGCCGCCCCCGCGCCTCCTCCAGCCGAGCGCTGCCTCCCTCGCCGTCCCCCCTTTGCTCGCGCTCGCGACGTCCTCCCGCCCAAACGCCCCTCCCCCCGCGGCCCCGCCTGCGTCAACCTCATGGTCGCCGTCCAACACCGCGCGGCCTGCCCAGGAGGACCGCCGTTGTCTTCCTCTTCGACTACGACGACCCGGACAAGCTCGGACGCCCTCGGACGCCCGCCGATTTCCTCCGCCTCGGCCACCATCGCTACCGCTCGACTAGCTCCGGCTACCCCGAGTCGCCCTCGACCTCCCAGTGAGCACTCGAGCCGCTTCCCCCTCTTCCCCCTCTTGATTTCCTTCTGATGTGTTCTAGGGTTAGGGGTTGGAGAATTTTGGACAAGGAAAGGGGTTGGAGAATTAAGTAGCTAGGGTTGGGGAATTAAGTAGCTAAGGAGATTATGTTTAGAGCATCAATGATGGGTGTTGATATACCTTTGGATAATTTTGATTTTATTCAGGTTCTCAAGGAATTGGAATTATCCAGGGAACAAATTAGTAAGAAAACTGAACACTGGTTGGATATTCATGACTCGAATGGAAATGTCGCCTCCCTGTGTCTAAGTTGGCATGATACTGTAGTGGAAGAGGAGGAGAAATTTACTGTAGTTTCTAGAAGAAAGAAAAAGCCTCCTGCTAAGAGAAATGTCACTATTTCTTCTCTTACCTCCTCTTCTATACCTTGTACTAGAGGTCAACAAAAGAATATCACTCCTACTTTGCCCCTAGTAGATCTGGATAGTATTTCTGTTAGGAGATGGTGTTATATTAAGATGCATATATTGTTATGTTACGCAAATTGTGTCATCTTGCCACTTAAGTCAGCCTTCCCTTTAAGCAGAAAATTCAGTTAGGAGCTACTGTTAGGAGCTACTGTCAAAAACATGAGCTACTGTCAAAAAATTCAGTTAGGTGCAGTTAGGAGCTACTGTCAAAAACTTGAGCTACTGTCAAAAAAATCAGTTAGGTACAGTTAGCATCATGTAAGAAAATGGCCATAATGTGCCCTAATAATGATGTATTTTGTCATAAAAATATATAGTGGACTGCCATGATAATTACATGCTGCTAGTAGTTACTTCCACCACGAGTTTCATTAACAGCAAGTCAGTTTTGTTTATAGTTGAAAGTAAATGCGTGGTTTGAAAATCAAACATAAATGTTTTCTTAACTCAGAAGCCTGTTACTGCACCTGTACTGCACATTACAAAGTCTCCTAGTACTTAACCCACCCAAGCTATGAGGCAAAAATTTCAGTTAACTGTTATGGACAATTGTCAATTTTCTGTAATGATGATGGAACATTATAAAGCATTGTACTCCAGTGTATATGAAGGATACAAAAAAATTTAGCAACTTATCTGATTTTATAAAGTTGTTCTTATATGGGTGAAACTTCCATTGTTTTTAGGCTAGTGGAGGGTGTTGCTTTATTCTTTCATCATTTGTAACTATGTCACAAATAAATTGTTCCTTCTTCTGTATCTGAAGTAATGACTGTTCATAAGCTGAGGCATGGATTAAGCTGTTTCTTTGCTGTACCATTATATCTGGATGATTTTTTGTTTGGTAACCTATTATATCTGGAATGGAAGCTCACATAAGTTGAGCTGATTTTTTTCCATATGAAAGCAGAGGATCATATGGTCTGTGGCTGGGTTTTGTCTCCGACCATTGTGTCGTGATGAATTTGCGGGTACCCCGAGAGGCCCTTGAGTTTGCCGGAATGTCGATTAACTTCCGTTCCGGCAAATTCGGGTACTCCATATGTCCTATTTTCAGCAAAGGTCATGCTGAAATTTTTCGTGAATTTTAGCATGACTTTGCTAAAAATAGGACATATGGGGTACTTGCGACTAATGCATGGGCCGGGGTATCGTAGTACTTAGTTAAGTAGGATCAACTGCCCCGCCATTCTGGCTGCATTAAACCATAGGTGGCAATAGAGCCAAGTGATTAGGCCCAACTTAGAATTCTCCTTAGCATCGATGGACTCTAGATGATAAACCCAACATAGGTGGCAAGAGAGCCAAGTGATTAGTGCCAAGTGTTTAGGCCCAACCCAGGGTGCCTCGGCATCGATAAACCCTAAATGATGAAAACTTAACTTGGCTTCTATAGGGTGCCTCGGTGTCGATGAGAACCTAAATGATGTACGCTTAGGCTTTTAGGGTGCCGCGGCGTCGACAAACCCTAAATGATAAAAGCTTAGCTTTTAGGATGCCTCGACGTCGACAAAACCTAAATGACAAAACCTTGGCTTTTAGGGTGCCTCGGTGTCGATAAGAACCTAAATGATGAAAGCTTAGGCTTTTAGGGTGCCTCGGCGTTGACAAACCCTAAATGATAAAATCTTAGCTTTTAGGATGCCTCGGTGTCGACAAACCCTAAATGATGTAGTTTTGAATTATGAACGTAGGATATGTCGTCATCATCATCAGACGACGAAAGTATCCCGGGGGAGTCCGACTGGTGCCACGACGATCGAGGTCAGTGCGACATGCCTCACCTGGACGATGATCGGCGCTTCAGCATTAAGCTCGAGGAGACCTTCGAAGTTGAAACGGTACACAACGACGACAAGTGCTATTTTCATAATTAACCATGACTTCAACTATTTCAACGTGTAATTTTCATCTTTTACAATTTGAGTATAGCTTATCCCATGCCATGCAAGACGCTATGTCTTGGAGAGGATGGATTTTGAAGACCATGAAATTTCTGAAACAAAGAAAATTCACCTAAGGACTCATCACGATGTGGACTTTGAAGTAAATCTATATAATTCTGAGTGCGTAACCCATTTTGGTTGCAAAAATTGGGAAGCATTTTGCAAGATGTATGGTTTTGATGAGGGTATGCTTATCACCATGGATCTTGGTAATCCTGACATCAACCAAGACAATATGGACATTTGGGTCCTTGTTGATACGCCTCCAGTTCTACCGCTATGTGAGTTTCTCAAATATAGTTATTAGCTAATTTATATTTTTTATTTCAAAATAGTTGACAGCTTATTTTTATTGTTCAAAGAATGTGCGGGAGATGGTAGACAAAACCCACTACACCGATGGCTCCGAATTAACAACTTACAAGGAGAAAAATCATTTGGGCGGATTTTGTACAGACATTGAGAATTACAATATCCACAATCAAACTCCTTAACATTATGGTAAATACGTGCCACTAGTGCATGTGTTCAACTACGGTAACTACTATGGAGATACCCTGGTAAGATTTTTACTATTACGACATCCGTGCATCTTTTGCATACTTCTAAAACTAGTACATCATTTCTAACTATGAAGTTATTACTATGTTTTTCAACAGATAATCCCAGAGAATTGTGTGCCTCATATGATGTATCATAAAGGTAGTCTTAATGTTTTGAACATACAGCCAGGTCATCCTACGAATCTCAACTGTCCATACGAGATTTCTAAAAGAAGTGGAGACATGAAAATCAAAGGATGGAAAAAATGTATGGACATTCGTAAGGAGCTTCTTGGAAGCAAAACGAAGCGCAGCACAAGAATTGGAGACAGGATGTTCTCCTTTCTCCATAATGGAGAGTCAGGGTCTATATTGTTTTATGCTATATTAGCTTAAATAGGGTATTTAGGTCCTGCCTAATACTGATGATCATGTGCTAAGAACAATTAAGTAGGGTTGGTTCGATGAGTATCAAGATGATGATCGTATGACTTGTTATGAATAATGAGTAGAAGTTGTATGATGATGATTAGTAGGACTTGTTAGGATTAGTATTACTTCCGACAAACTCGATACTCGCGGTCTCGAGACTTGTAATGTTTTATCTTTGTTCGGTCTTTTGAATTCGGAGACTAATATGATGAATTGTATTTGGAGACTAATCTTGTATTGTATTCGATGAATCTGTTGTTGCTGTGTGCTACTGTCTATATTCTGTCAAATAATATATTTTGTAACCTGTGCAAAAATTAGAAAAGTAAAAAAAAACCTAATATTCATACTAATGGCGCATCACTACAGAGTGCGCCATTAGTATGCCAAGTATACTAATGGCGCATCCATCCGCAGTGCGCCATTAGTGTGCCAAAGCACATGGTTAAATATGGCCCTGGGAGGCATACTAATGGCGCATGGTGTTATATACTAATGGCGCACTAGGTGGTGCTCCATTAGTATACCAGATACTAATGGCGCACAAGTGGTGCGCCATTAGTAATAAATACTAGTGGCGTGATACTAATGGCGCACCAGTGATGCGCCATTAGTAGGCAAAACTGGTGCGCCATTAGTAGGCCTTTTCCTAGTAGTGTACGTTCCCGTTAATTCGGCTAGGGCATAAGGGGAGCACCTCTGCGATTGTTACTGCCGGGTCAGCCGGACGTGTACCTCAGACTGGGTGAAGCCAAAAGCTAGCGTTCTTAAGTGAATATTTGGCCGGTGAACAAAAGATGACTTTTATTTATTATCCATATCTGCCCCCAGACGTTTTCACTGCGCTTCTTGTCACAGTCCGGACATGCACTTTAGGGCATGCCTACCCAGGGAAAGGAACCCTTAACGGAACTATTCTCTCTGGAAGATGTTTCTTACTACCCATGTAATATAACATAACTAGTTGGGCACTTGTCTGATAAAGCACTAATGACCCCTACGCCTGGTCTCCACGCATGCCCCGGTTCTTATATAACCGAGAGGGTATTCGGATACACTTCGGACTATCGGGTCCCGGGGTTGAAGGGAAAAGGTCCGCCACGACAAATGATCTACAATCCGGCTAGGAGACATCATATATGTCACTTTAAAATTACATAGTCAATTTTACTGGTTGAATTCCTCTTCAATGCCCTCCAATAGGCTGTCTAGTCTACAGTCCTGTTGGGAATACTTTGCGGACAATTCTACTTGGCCGTACACTAAATTCACAGGGATCTACTTTCCATCAGGCCCCACAGGTCCAACTTCGGCCATGTGTTTCGGGTCAGCCTTCGTGTACCATGTCTTCACCATTGCCCAAGCTTCCCTGGCGCCCTGACGGCAGGCCGATAGCTTCCATAATCAGAAACGCCGCCGTCCTCCCTTCAGCTTTTCTGTAAGCTCTCCAAGGCCTTCGGGTATGGAGATGGACGGCCACAAGGCCTGGGCAACGCCTTGCATCACCTGACGAACTCGTTCGTGCAACTGTGCGAGCTCGGGAAGAAGATCACCCATTGAACTAGGCATCTCCTCGGCAGGACGACCTCTTAGCATACCTACAGACATAACTCTGTCAGCCAGCTTCCTCGCCGAACTCTTTTTCAAAGTTCATTCAAGCACTTACCAAATATGTCACGTCGAAGCCGCCGATTCTCCTTAATAGAGTCCGACAGTTGGGCACGAACATCTTTTAGTTCCACGCCCATCTTGGTGTTGGCATCTTGGAGATCATACTTCTCCTGCCTCACCCTCGTAAGCACGCTCTCACCGGCCTTCAGCTGGCGTATGAGTTGTTACTTATCTGGATTCACCCCAGCGTCATCTGCAATTTTTTCTTCATATCTGCATATAAAGCTGCACTCTAATATGATACTTATCATTGGACGGATATGATACCATAGGGGGGTCTCTTTGGGCTCCCCTGCTGCGGCCATTGCGGCCTCGAGTTGGGCTTTACACTCTTCCAGCTCCTGGGACAGTTGAGTATTCTTTTCTGTAAGAACCTACATAACAAATGATCCTTAGATCAGTTATCCTAACTGTTTCAAGTCTCAGGGGCTACTGATATATATAATCATCAAATTTTCTCACCCGTATGTCTTTCACATACTGCTCCGTGGCGTTGGCTAGACCATTTTGAGTGGCACAGAGGTGCGGGTCTCCTGAGTTGAAGGCATCCAATGCCTCTTGGGAGAAACAAGCGTCATGAAGAACAGTCTGGCGATGCCTGTGGTTCATGGCACTTTCCACCTCGGAATGGGTGGCGGACAGTCTATCCGTATCCTCTGTCGGAGGAGCACCTGGCGCACGCCTTCTACTCATCCCCACCTCTGCGTCCGGCCTTGGAGCCTGGCTTGTGGAGGCGCGATTGGTAGCCTCTCCGGGCATTGTCCGACGAGCGCTCTTTTTCCTGAAAAGAAAGTATGGGCGTCAATATACCTCGGTAACTAATGTCTTGCAATAAAGATGGCGCGCCATACCGCTGCGCCGGTGCCTCAATCCGGACCGCGGATCTTTCAGCCTGCCTAGCCTAGCGGCCCCTTGTTGGCTAGTTGTCGCAGGCTCGGCCTTCTGCCCCGAGGCACTCCCCTGCAAGACACGGCTGTTATACGGCAATAGAAAAAAAAGTGAGCACAAGGACGGATCCCTTTTTAAGTGCTGGGATTTCGGTCTCAGTCACTTGTGAGGCTGGAACTAGCCCAGGGTAATCGGCCATAATAGCCACCAAGGTATTGCCATTACTCCCTTGGTAAAAAAACCCCGTCGATCAGCTCCACGGATATGTCCGGATCCTCCTGGGAGGCCGGGTCAAGGGACCGTCCAGGGTCCTCGGGGTGTGGAGGAGGGTTGTTTATCTCCTTCACGGCCTGGCGCAGCTCCTGCGATAAAATGGCCGGAATGAATACTTAAGTTACGGGAATACGAAATGGATGGGCGAGAAAAAAGTCTCCGCTTACCCAGCTCAGAGGATTGTACATAGAGAATCCGCCCTGCGGGTTGACACGGAGGAATTCCTCCTCTTCTCCATTGTACAATGTGGACAAGATCTTTGTTAGGTTAGCAGCCGATCCCGGCCCTTTGCGGCCGTGGCGGGTGGCGTCATCCTCCCCGTTGAAGTCCCACATGGGGTGGCCTCTATACTGGAGCGGCTGCACCCCCGGCATAATGCATATAGCCATGACCTCGATCATGGTCAATCCGGATCGAGCTAAAGAGCTTATCCGGCTCATCAGATAAAGAATGTCCTGGTCGTCTTCCTCCAGGGGGCTCCATGGACGCCAGCTCTGGCGCTTCTTCAAAGGGGCGTTGTCAAACTCAGGAAGGCCGATCCGAATAGGGTCCAGAAAGGGGACGTCCTCTATATAAAACCATTCTGATGGCCAGTCTTCGGACGTCTTCTTCGGGGTCCCGTATAGGTATCCGGTCCCAGCAATATGCCACACTTCGGTTCTGCCCACTTGATATATTGATCCCTTCTTAGAACGGGGCACAAGGTAGAACAACTTCTTCCACAAAGCGAAATGAGCCTCACAGCCCAAAGTAACTCGCAAAGGGCTACGAATCCCGCAATATGCAGCAGGGAGGCAGCCGTAAGGTTGTGCAGCTGGAGGCCATAGAGCTCCAAAAGCCCCCGGAGAAACGGATGGATTGGGAATCCGAGCCCTCTTACCAGATAAGGGCGAAGGCATAACCGCTCTCCTTTAGAGGGATTGGGACGACTCTCCGCTTGCTCTCCACCATTATAGGTGGCAAGCCCAGCTCGAACCGGGACCAGATACGCCGCGGGGAGAAATCCCTTGGACTGAAGCATCACCAATTTGCAGTGCAGGCTGGAACATCTCTCCCAATCTCCAGGCTTGGAACTAGGGGTGCGAGAGGAGGAGATGCGTCGACCCGCCATGGTGGAATGGATTTCTGTCAGGCACGCTCCGATGAAGACTCGGCAAGGGATGATGATGTGATTTGGATCTGAATCCTCGTCTTTTTAAATAGGCGGCTCATCTACATAGCTAGGGGTGTAAATGTGAGAACACCCTGGCTCTTCACATTCGCTCGACACATGGAAAGTGGGCATTATAGGGCGTAGAAGCCAAGGAGTATAAACCGTCAGAAGGAACCGGACATTATTTCGACAGGTACACGGAATTTGGAGAAGGAACCCGCCTTGCAATGCCGAAGACAACTGCGCGCCGAACTCATCGTCCTTGAACACTGGTTCGGGGGCTACTGAGGGAGTCCTGGATTAGGGGGTCTCCGGACAACCGGACTATCTCCATTGGCCGGACTGATAGACTATGAAGATACAAGATTGAAGACTTCGTCTCGTGTCCGGATGGGACTCTACTTGGCGTGGAAGACAAGCTAGGCAATACGTATATGGATAGCTCCTCCTTTGTAAACGACATTGTGTAACCCTAACCCTCTCCGGTGTCTATATAAACCGAAGTGTTTTAGTTCGTAGGACAACAATCACAACATACCATCATACCGTAGGCTAGCTTCTAGGGTTTAACCTCTCTGATCTCGTGGTAGATCTACTCCTGTAACACCCATATCTTCAATATTAATCAAGTAGGACGTAGGGTTTTACCTCCATCAAGAGGGCCCGAACCTGGGTAAAACATCGTGTCCCTTGCCTCCTGTTACCATCTGGCCTAGACGCACAGTTCGGGACCCCCTAAACGTCAGCGGGTGCTCTCAACTTCCCATTTTTCTTTCGGTTCTCACTGTGCCATCGCATCAACTTGGCATGCTCTTCGTTTTTGAACAGACGTTTCAACCATGGTATTATAGGAGCATACCAGATCACCTACGCAGGAACCCTCTTCCTGAGGGGCCCGCCGTCAACATCACCAGGGTCATCTCGTCTGATCTTATACCGCAACGCACCGCATACCGGGCATGCGTTCAGATCCTTGTATGCACCGCGGTAGAGGATGCAGTCATTAGGGCATGCATGTATCTTCTCCACCTCCAATCCTAGAGGGCATACGACCTTCTTTGCTGCGTATGTACTGTCGGTCAATTCGTTATCCTTTGGAAGCTTCTTCTTCAATATTTTCAGTAGCTTCTAAAATCCTTTGTCAGCCACAGCATTCTCTGCCTTCCACTGCAGCAATTCCAGTACGGTACCGAGCATTGTGTTGCCATCTTCGCAATTGGGGTATAACCCTTTTTTGTGATCCTCTAACATGCGATCGAACTTCAGCTTCTCCTTTTGACTAATGCATTGCGTCCTTGCATCGACAATGACCCGGCGGAGATCATCATCATCGGGCACATCGTCTGGTTCCTCTTGATCTTCAGCAGCTTCACCCGTGGCAGCATCATTGGGCACATCGTCTGGTTCCTCTTGATCTTCACCAGCTCCCCCCGTTGCAGCATCACCGTATTCAGGGGGCACATAGTTGTCATCGTACTCTTCTTCTTCGTCGTCTTCCATCATAACCCCTATTTCTCCGTGCCTCGTCCAAACATTATAGTGTGGCATGAAACCTTTGTAAAGCAGGTGGGAGTGATAGATTTTCTGGTTAGAGTAAGACCTCGTATTCCCACATTTAGTGCATGGACAACACATAAAACCATTCTGCTTGTTTGCCTCAGCCGCATCGAGAAACTCATGCACGCCCTTAATGTACTCGCGGGTGTGTCTGTCACCGTACATCCATTGCCGGTTCATCTGCGTGCATTATATATAATTAAGTGTCCAAATTAATAGAAGTGTACAAATCTCGAGGAAAATGGAGCTTGGAGGTCAAGCTTCGAGAGGAGAAAGCTTAAGTAGTGTGGCTCGGGCATTCCATCGAACACCTCATGTGCATAGGAGGTGAGCTAGAGCACCACAAACCCTCTCCCCCTCGGCCAGAAAAAATAGAGCACTGTGCTCTGCTCTTGCGCGAGGGGGTATATATAGGCACCTCATTGGTCCCGGTTGGTGGCATGAACCGGGACTAAAGGGGAGCCTTTGGTCCCGGTTCAAGCCACCAACCGGGACCAATGGTGGTGGGCCAGGAGCGAGGCCCATTGGTCCCGGTTCGTCCCACCAACCGGGAATAGAAGGTCCAGACGAACCGGGACCAATGGCCCACGTGGCCCGGCCGGCCCCCTGGGCTCACGAACCGGGACCAATGCCCACATTGGTCCCGGTTCTACACTGAACCGGGACTAATGGGCTGAGCCGGCCTGGACCATAGCCCTGTTTTCTACTAGTGTAGTGTCCGGCTCTGTAAAATAAGTTTCCACATATTGCCATAGAGAGAATAATATTTACACAAATCTAATCTGCTGACGTATTCCGTAGTGTGACATCACACCACAGCCACGTATTTATTCGAATCGTTTTACTGTTCCACCTCAGCGCATTTAGCGAGGCGGTTTCCTTGGCACATCTTGTCAAAGCAGAGATCGTGTCCCCTTATTCCGGGATTCTCATCAATATGGGCGTGGGTAACCCAACCGCGTCATTGATTACGGCGCTTGGGAGATAAGCGAGTTTTACCAGGCTGGTGGGGGCGCATAGTCGCATCCGCCCATATTTAGATATATTAAAACTGAGCACCCTCCCAGCCCTCTCAGGCCATGAGTGTTTTTAGCCATCCGATCTCAGTTTCTGGTCATTTTTAGCCGTTTGATGACTTGTCTAAACACGTAATTAATCACGTGGACTAGCTGTCCTAGGGAGGTTACTCCGGTGGAAAAATCGGCCATCTCTGGTGGATTGGGCCAGGCAGGCCTTTTTGTAGTGGTTGGGGCAAGCACGGCCCATCGGGAAAACACAGAAGATGTGCGACATCTTCTCTTCCCCGTCATTGTTGGTCCTCCTCCCACAAGCCACTCCTGCACGTGGCGGCTAGGGTTAGCGATGATGAGTGGCTAGACGGATCGAGGCGGGATGGAGGTAGCAGCTGATGTGATAGGGAGATACAGATCGGAGCGGTGTCCATCCAATCCTCCTGATGCGAGGTGCACGCTTGGACCGGAGGTGCCGGGTCGAGGCATGGAAGTCGATGCGTGCGGTGGGACTAATCGGAGGAGCGAGATCTGGGTCACCGCCATTCTCTGCGGCCGCTACCCCTCGCGGCATCGTCCTTGGAGCGCACGCACCAATGCCTCAGGTTGCCTTCCTTGCTCCACCAATTCATAACTCGTTGAAGACTCTCTGCCGCCGTTGTCTACAGTCTGACACGATCCACTGCTCGGGCCGACAGCCATGGAGGAGTACATGGCGAGCATGAAGGTCCTCTGTACGTTTCCTCTTGCGGTCCTGGATACCCCATTCAACCCCATTCTTCCCTGATCTATTTGTACCTCTGTTTGGTGTTTTAGGCACTGAGCTGCAGGCAAAACATGTGAGAAACGAGTCCGGGCAGCATGCCAAAGGTGAGGGCGCACATCATCTGTGCCGCAAGGCCCAATATCTTCTCTAATCCAATTCACCCAACAAACATCAAACCAATGCGTGGCATTTATAATTTGTCCCCTCCCTCTATTCCTTGATGTGGGTAGAGCTTTCCAGTGGGTTCGTTTTCTTGTATATAAACCAGATTCACATAGCTTGGATATGCAGCTGCTTGCATATACAACAAGGAATATTATCAGGGAAGCTTTTGTGGCCAAAGCGTATGATTCTATTTAGGTGGTTCGAGCACCACTGAGTGTGATTACTTCTCAACTTCCTATGCCCATGTAATGTGACTTAAGCATCTACAAGTAATTTATTTGTTTTCATTATTATATATTTGATTACATGTCTGTTGGGCATTTGGCTTTTTGATTGCTTGTAGAACCAATTGAGACATCGATGGAAAATTTCAAGGATTATATTAAGGTATACACCTGACTCGGTGAACATTTCTTATATTCATTCTGAATTCTCGTGTTTTATGATGGGGGTTTTATATGTAGTTCTGTGATTACGTTCTGCAAACATGTATTGGTTTCCAATATCATTATAGCTCTCCACACAAACAACTAACATTGGTAGTACACTTATATGAAATAACAACAACGATGCATTTTGGTTTGTCATAATAAGTGCTAGCTGCTAGCTGGTTCCAATGGATGATAATTTTATTGTAAACTCAAATATCAACCTGACCGACCATCATGGTCCTCATGACATTGATTTTTTATCACCTTTTTCTAATGCTCTAAATATTTTTTTTACTAAAGGTGGAAAAGTACATATTGTACAATGGCAAGTTTAGACTCCTTGAAGCATCCATTTCTACATCATCATCTTGCATGCGTGATGCCCTGATTTCCTTATAACTGTCAGGCATTTAGGAACTAAGGAATTTCCTAATTGACATAATCTACATTGCGTGTGCAATGCAAAAATATCATGTCCCCAAAAATCTCACAAGTTTGCAGGTATGCCATTTCTAATCAACAATTATGCTCTCCCACTTGTCTCATGCTCTTCTCTTGTTATCTGCAATATATGATATTACTATCGATATTTTGTGTCATTAATTGAATTTTTACCGATGGACATATGCAGGAAGATTGAAGTGAAAAGAATTGATGCATATCTCTTGGCCATGAAGAGAAATATTATGAGTCCTAGACCGGAGGAGCCAAAGTCTCCGAGGCAACCGTGATAGAAGTTGATCTTGAGGTGATGCTTGCTGTGAAGGTTAGTTTGGCTCTTTCTTTGACTTTATCCTGGAAATTGCAAAAATATTGTGGTCATTTTTTTCTAACTTCGTCCAATTTGAAAGCAACACATAAGTTATAGTCTCGCCTATATTGTTATGCTAAGATGGCTACATGCAGCCATGACCTCTTTTGGTGTCATACATATTTGCACAAACCTCCTATCGCAGTACTGAACTTTAAGGCCTCAGAGCGTATACATGACCTTTGATTTTGGTGACTTATCTTACAGCTACAATAGACAAATTTTCACTACTATATGTTTCGTAGTATGATCATCCCAAGAAGAAGTAACGATTTTGAGTGATAATCCAGAAGCTTAATTTTGGTAGTATCCTTAAATTCCAAACCCATATTCTATTGAACTTCCATGTTTCATGCTGCACATATTTATAGAAATTCCTATGATCCAACCGGAAAAGTAGACAGGAATGGCAATGTTGTGGTGTTTCTCTCATCTTCTATTTGCCCTGCAAGGTTACTATGTTTGTCTCAAATAAGCAAGCAAATTTATAATCTTTATTTTAGCTTATAAGATTTGCTCATGCCAGTTTTCTGTTGATTCATACAATGGTTGATTCACGCCTCATCTGATACAAGAGAGCTGATGCCAAGGAAAGTTAATAAACCAACGAACAACATAAACATTCGCGTACAACCCTTGGTATAAATGTGAATTATGATTTCTGGCAACTAACAAATGGTTCAAAATAAAGAGATCAGGTTTTATGGTTTGAAATATACAAAAATATTGATTACAAATTTGCAATTGAATAATCATGTTTGTTATTACTTCTATGTGGAGATTAGTCTGATATCATTGATCAGAGGTACAAACATACACGATTCTTGTTGTAAAGTAGTGTACGATGAAGACTTAGATTCGACAATTATGTGATCTGTCATGTAGTGTGCTATGCAAAACGCATAGCTTTGGACCCAACTTCTTTGGTTGAATTAATCCTCACAATGGCGTTTCCACTTTAATTTATAATTCTTGTGTTTCCTGCATATTCAGGTTTTAGGTTACTTCTTAATGAAGGATAGTTGTTGCTCCTATGTTCATAACCCAGTGGTGGCTATAAATAAAAGTGAGCTACAGACGGACACACGCAATTGTAAGAAAGTAAAATAGTACTACCAATCAATAGAGTGCCTTCTTAGTATCTTTCTGCCATGGTTTACTACTTACTACCGATTGGAGAATCTCTTATTTCAAAATGCAAAGGAAACATGCATTAAATAATTTATTTCAGTATATTTTATCTTTCTCTATAATTTATCATGGGCGTCGGTGTCTCTCACGGAGTGAGGTACCACTGAAGAACAACCAGATCGGATTCGTGGTCGACGACAGAGGCATGGCCTAATGATATGCCTAGGTGTAATCCCTTCTAGAATTTTATAACATGCCATAATGCATTGATTTCTTTAGATAATAAATGTTGTCAAAAAATCTAAAATATTTGAACCGCCTATATTTATTTTTATTTTCTCAAATATTCCTAATATTTTTCCTCGATATATTTATTTGTAAATGTCTTGACATAATCCTTTTTTGGAGGGCTTTTTTGGAGCCAAGAGGAGGACACGATTACAAATCTGACCTGATGGCCAGGGGCGTAGCTTTCGATCTGGTCCACATGGCCAAGCGAATTGGCCCGCGGTGCAAAGCCGCCAAATACGAAGATCTGTCCGGGGAGAAAAGTCTCGCCCTGGATTGCATCGCTGTTGATGATCGAAGAAGCCATCGGGCCTAAAAGTGACGACACAGAGGAACTCTCAATGAAAGCACCAATGTCGGTGTCAAAACCGGTGGATCTCGGGTAGGGGGTCCCGAACTGTGCGTCTAGGCAGATGGTAACAGGAGGCAGGGGACAAAATGTTTTACCCAGGTTCGAGCCCTCTTGATGGAGGTAAAACCCTATGTCCTTCTTGATTAATCTTGATGATATGGGTAGTACAAGAGTAGATCTACCGCGAGATCAGAGAGGCTGAACCCTATAAGCTAGGCTATGGTATGATTGTTGTTCGTCCTACGGACTAAAACCCTCTGGTTTATATAGACACCGGAGAGGGCTAGGGTTACACAGAGTCGGTTACAATGGTAGGAGATCTACATATCCGGATCGCCAAGCTTGCCTTCCACGCCAAGGAAAGTCCCTTCCGGACACGGGACGAAGTCTTCAATCTTGTATCTTCATAGTCCAGGAGTCCGGCCGAAGGTATAGTCCGGCTATCCGGACACCCGCTAATCCAGGACTCCCTCAACAACAATCACAACATACAATCATACCGTAGGCTAGCTTCTAGGGTTTAGCCTCTCTGATCTCGTGGTAGATCTACTCTTGTAACACCCATATCATCAATATTAATCAAGCAGGACGTAGGGTTTTACCTCCATCAAGAGGGCCCGAACCTGGGTAAAACTTAGTTTCCCTTGCCTCATGTTACCATCCAGCCTAGACACACAGTTCGGGACCCCCTACCCGAGATCCGCCGGTTTTGACACCGACATTGGTGCTTTCATTGAGAGTTCTGCTGTGCCGTCGCCACCAGGAAGGACGTCTCGTCCCATCTTTAAAGACGGCACTATCGCTGAGGAAGCTCTGGCTATCGGTCAAACTCTCCGGTTTGGTGGTTTTCTTATGACTGCCTGTTCGGCCGCTGCGCCGACGATAACTTCTCGGGTCATCGAAGCAATCTTCACTTCAAGTCGGAACTCGCTGAGTAGTTAGATCCAATGGAGCTCTCTCCCCTGAACGAGCTCTTGGATCGCATCGCCGCCCTGGGAGTCGCTACAGACTAAGATCAGATTGGGCCTCAACCCGATCTGAGAGAAATTAACTCTCTTAGGTCACCCATCACGTTGCAGTGGTGGAAGAACAATGCGGCAACCCTTCATCCATCTTAAGGACTAGCTACGTCCGGATTCCCGATCCCCCCAAGCCGGATACCCGCGGAGGGGAGGATGTCACTCAAAGCCTGAACCCAGAATCAGGCAGGGGGCTAGATTTACCAGAAAACGTCCAAGAATCCAAGCTTTCGAGTTCGGAAACTCCTTCGCCACTGAGCCTCAGATCGGGTGAGGATTCGGATTCAATTCCACCCACCCACCCAAACATACGCGATCTATCCCAAATTAGGCAAGAGCCCAAAGAAACAGTACACCATTACTGGGCCAGATTCCTCCTGGTCAAGAACAGGATAATGGACTGCCGCGAGGAAGACGCAATTTCATTCTTCTGCAATAATTGCACGGACAAGGGTATCCTCAACGCCATAAGTCGTCGTGAAATAACACACTTTGCCCACTTGGTGTCCATAGTACGAAAGTACTATGCGATGGAAAGCGCCTGGAAAACCGAAATAAAATTTTGGGATAATCCAGCCCTGGATACAAACCCAGTCTGAAATAAAAGGGTGCATTGTCACAATACACCTGGGTTAACTACCAAAAAGCAAAATCCCTCTACGGGGCAAGGAACCGTACTGGAGGGATGGCTCAACAGACCCTGCAAAATTCATAGTACAGTGGATGGAATAGCAACGCACAACCTTAGAGCTTACTGGATACTCTGGTAGGTGGCCAAAAGTGGCGAGGATCTACTCCTCCAAAAAACCATAGAGCACCACCCCGAGGACAACAATACGGTCTTAACGGTCTTTGAGACCTTCGCGTCAAATAATAGACGGAAGCAAACACTCTGTAGCACGTCCGAAATCTGCCACATAGCAGAAAGAAATCCTTGGAGCGACCCGGCTATTACCTTCAATGCCAGTGACGAACCTAAATTCCGAACAGCCCGAGTACCAGCCGCACTGGTCCTCAGTCCAATTGTGGACGACTTTCGAATGACCAAGTTACTCATGGACGGCGTAGCGGATTAAACCTCATCTATGAGGAAACTCTTCAAAAGATGGAAATAAACTGGAGCCGCATTAAGCAAAGCAGCACAGCCTTTAGATGAATCACACTACTAGGAAAAGGCCTACTAATGGCGCACCAGTTTTGCCTACTAATGGCGCATCACTGGTGCGCCATTAGTATCACGCCACTAGTATTTATTACTAATGGCGCACCACTCGTGCGCCATTAGTATATAACACCATGCGCCATTAGTATGCCTCCCAGGGCCATATTTAACCATGTGCTTTGGCACACTAATGGCGCACTGCGGATGGATGCGCCATTAGTATACTTGGCATACTAATGGCGCGCTCTGTAGTGATGCACCATTAGTATGAATATTAGGTTTTTTTTTACTTTTCTGATTTTTGCACAGGTTACAAAATATATTATTTGATAGAATATAGACAGTACCACACAGCAACAGCAGATTCATCGAATACAATAGAAGATTAGTCTCCGAATACAATTCATCATACTAGTCTCCGAATTCAAAAGACCTAACAAAGATAAAACATTACAAGTCTCGAGACCGCGAGTATCGAGTTTGTCGGAAGTAATACTAATCCTAACAAGTCCTACTAATCATCATCATACAACTTCTACTCGTTATTCATAACAAGTCATACGATCATCATCTTGATAGTCATCGAACCAACCCTACTTAATTGTTCTTAGCACATGATCATCAGTATTAGGCAGGACCTAAATACCCTATTTAAGCTAAAATAGCATAAAACAATATAGACCCTAACTCTCCATTATGGAGAATGGAGAACATCCTGTCTCCAATTCTTGCGCTTCGCTTCCTTTTGCTTCCAAGAACCTCCTTACGATTGTCCATACATTTTTTTCCATCCTTTGATTTTCATGTCTCCAGTTCTTTTAGAAATCTCGTATGGACAGTTGAGATTCGTAGGATGACCTGGCTGTATGTTCAAAACATTAAGACTACCTTTCTGATACATCATATGAGGCACGCAATTCTCTGGGATTATCTGTTGAAAAACATAGTAATAACTTCATAGTTAGCAATGATGTACTAGTTTTAGAAGTATACAAAAGATGCACGGATGTCGTAATAGTAAAAATATTACCAGGGTATCTCCATAGTAGTTACCATAGTTGAACACATGCACTAGTGGCACGTATTTACCATAATGTTGAGGAGTTTGATTGTGGATATTGTAATTCTCAATGTCAGTACAAAATCCGACCAGATGATTTTTCTCCTTGTAAGTTGTTAATTCGGAGCCATCGGTGTAGTGGGTTTTGTCTACCATCTCCCGCACATTCTTTGAACAATAAAAATAACCTGTCAACTATTTTGAAATAAACAATATAAATTAGCTAATAACTATGTTTGAGAAACTCACATAGCGGTAGAACTGGAGGCGTATCAACAAGGACCCAAATGTCCAAATTGTCTTGGTTGATGTCAGGATTACCAAGATCCATGGTGATAAGCATACCCTCATCAAAACCATACATCTTGCAAAATGCTTACCAATTTTTGCAACCAAAATGGGTTACGCTCTTAGAATTATATAGATTTACTTCAAAGTCCACATCGTGATGTGTCCTTAGGTGAATTTTCTTTGTTTTAGAAATTTCATGGTCTTCAAAATCCATCCTGTCCAAGACATAGCGTCTTGCATGGAATGGGATAAGCTATACTCGAATTGTAAAAGATGAAAATTACACGTTGAAATAGTTGAAGCCATGCTTAATTATGAAAATAACACTTGTCGTCATTGTGTACCGTTTCAACTTCGAAGGTCTCCTCGAGCTTAATGCTGAAGCGCCGATCATCGTCCAGGTGAGGCATGTTGCACAGACCTCGATCGTCGTGGCACCAGTCGCACTCCCCCGGGAGACTTTCGTCGTCCGATGATGATGAAGACATATCCTATGTTCATAATTCAAAACTACATCATTTAGGGTTTGTCGACACCAAGGCATCCTAAAAGCTAAGCTTTTATCATTTAGGGTTTGCCGACGCTGAGGCACCCTAAAAGCCTAAGCTTTCATCATTTAGGTTCTTATCGACACCGAGGCACCCTAAAAGCCAAGGTTTTATCATTTAGGGTTTATCGACATCGAGGCATCCTAAAAGCTAAGCTTTTATCATTTAGGGTTTGTCGACGCCGAGGCACCCTAAAAGCCTAAGCGTACATCATTTAGGTTCTCATCGACACCGAGGCACCCTATAGAAGCCAAGTTAAGTTTTCATCATTTAGGGTTTATCGATGCCGAGGCACCCTAGGTTGGGCCTAATCACTTGGCACTAATGACTTGGCTCTATTGCCGCCTATGTTGGGTTTATCATCTAGGGTTTATCGATGCTAAGGAGAATTCTAAGTTGGGCCTAATCACTTGGCACTAATCACTTGGCTCTATTGCCGCCTATGTTGGGTTTATCATCTAGGGTTTATCGATGCTAAGGAGAATTCTAAGTTGGGCCTAATCACTTGGCTCTATTGCCACCTATGGTTTAATGCAGCAAGAATGGCGGGGCAGTTGAACCTACTTAACTAAGTACTACGATACCCCGGCCCATGCATTAGTCGCAAGTACCCCATATGTCCTATTTTTAGCAAAGTCATGCTAAAATTCACGGAAAATTTCAGCATGTCCTTTGCTGAAAATAGGACATATGGAGTACCCGAATTTGCCGGAACGGAAGTTAATCGACATTTCGGCAAACTCAAGGGCCTCTCGGGGTACCCGCAAATTCATCACGACACAATGGTCGGAGACAAAACCCAGCCACAGACCATATGATCCTCTGCGTTCATATGGAAAAAAATCAGCTCAACTTATGTGAGCTTCCATTCCAGATATAATAGGTTACCAAACAAAAAATCATCCAGATATAATGGTACAGCAAAGAAACAGCTTAATCCATGCCTCAGCTTATGAACAGTCATTACTTCAGATACAGAAGAAGGAACAATTTATTTGTGACATAGTTATAAATGATGACAGAATAAAGCAACACCCTCCACTAGCCTAAAAACAATGGAAGTTTCACCCATATAAGAACAACTTTATAAAATCAGATAAGTTGCTAAATTTTTTTGTATCCTTCATATACACTGGAGTACAATGCTTTATAATGTTCCATCATCATTACAGAAAATTGACAATTGTCCATAACAGTTAACTGAAATTTTTGCCTCATAGCTTGGGTGGGTTAAGTACTAGGAGACTTTGTAATGTGCAGTACAGGTGCAGTAACAGGCTTCTGAGTTAAGAAAACATTTATGTTTGATTTTCAAACCACGCACTTACTTTCAACTATAAACAAAACTGACTTGCTGTTAATGAAACTCGTGGTGGAAGTAACTACTAGCAGCATGTAATTATCATGGCAGTCCACTATATATTTTTATGACAAAATACATCATTATTAGGGCACATTATGGCCATTTTCTTACATGATGCTAACTGTACCTAACTGATTTTTTTGACAGTAGCTCAAGTTTTTGACAGTAGCTCCTAACTGTACCTAACTGAATTTTTTGACAGTAGCTCAAGTTTTTGACAGTAGCTCCTAACAGTAGCTCCTAACTGAATTTTCTGCTTAACGGGAAGGCTGACTTAAGTGGCAAGATGATACAATTTGCGTAACATAACAATATATGCATCTTAATATAACACCATCTCCTAACAGAAATAGTATCCAGATCTACTAGGGGGCAAAGTAGAAGTGATATTCTTTTGCTGACCTCTAGTACAAGGTATAGAAGAGGAGGTAAGAGCAGAAATAGTGAAATTTCTCTTAGCAGGAGACTTTTTCGTTCTTCTAGAAACTACAGTAAATTTCTCCTCCTCTTCCACTACAGTATCATGCCAACTTAGACACAGGGAGGCGACATTTCCATTGGAGTCATGAATATCTAAACAGTGTTAAGTTTTCTTACTAATTTGTTCCCTGGATAATTCCAATTCCTTGAGAACATGAATACAATGAAAATTATCCAGACGTATATCAACACCCATCATTGATGCTCTAAACATAATCTCCTTAGCTACTTAATTCCCCAACCCTAGCTACTTAATTCTCCAACCCCTTTTCTTGTCCAAAATTCTCCAACCCCTAACCCTAGAACACATCATAAGGAAATCAAGAGGGGGAAGAGGGGGAAGAGGCTCGGGTGCTCACTGGGGAGGTCGAGGGCGACTCAGGGTAGCCAGAGCTAGTCGAGGCGGCGCGAATTCGGCGTCAAGCGGTGGCGATGGTGGCCGAGGGGGAGGAAATCGGCGGGCGTCCGAGGGCGTCCGAGCTCGTCCGGATCCTCGTAGTCGAAGAGGAAGACAACGGCGGTCCTCCTGGCCTGGCCGCGCGGTGTTGGACGGCGACCACAAGGTTGACGCAGGCGGGGCCGCGGGGGGAGGGGGCGCTTGGGCGGGAGGACGTCGAGGGCGCGGGAGCGGGCAGAGGGGGGACAGCGAGGGAGGCGGCGCTCGGCTCAAGGAGGCACGGGGGCGGCGGCGGCATGGGGGCGTCGACGGCGTGGGTCAGGGCAGCGGGGGGAATTAGCTAGGGGGGCGAGGGAGAGGGACAAAGGGGATCTGGCGAGAGGGAGGGAATTAGCTAGGGGGGAATCTTACTAATGGCGCACCCGCGGTCGGTGCACCATTAGTAATCTTTTTTTTACATAGCAATGGCGCACCAGGCAGAGGTGCGCCATTAGTAATCTTTTTTTTATATATAGCAATGGCGCACCAGCCAGAGGTGCGCCATAAGTAATTTTTTTTGTTGCATGTAATTATTTTTTAGAAAATGAATATGAATATGAAACAGTAATATTTTTTTATAAAAACAGTAATAATTGTTGTTTAACTACAATTGTAGTCGACACTTTTTTATTATTATTTTTTAAAAAATGAAGAGGGGAGAGGAGGCGGAGCTCACCGGGGAGCGGGGGAGGCTGCGGCACTACTAGGAAAAGGGCTATAGATAGGATTGATACTAATGGCGCACCATGGAAGTAGTGCGCCACTACTATATACTAATGACGCACCGGTTGGTGATGCGCCATTAGTGTGGAAGACACTAATGGCGCACCAGAAACAGGGTGCGCCACTAGTATTAAATTATTATTTTTTCCATTTTTCCATACATACTAATGGCGCATCAGGTCGAAGTGCGCCATTACTAGTTCTAAGTAGTAATGCCGCACCAAGCAGACAATGCGCCATTACTGTAAATATTTTTTTATTCTTTTTTTTGCAAAACTACTAATGGCGCATCGTTTCACAGTGCGCCATTACTAGTTTAAACTAGTAATAGCGCACTATTACCCGGTGCGCCATTAGTATATATATATATATATATTTTTTTTTACTTTTTTGCAAAACTACTAATGGCGCACCACCTGCAGGTGCGCCATTAGTAACCAGGGTTACTAATGGCGCATTTGCTGGTGGTGCGCCATTAGTAAGCTGGAACCCCAACAAGATATTTTGGACAGCCCCACACCTACCCACTCACTTTCCCCACTTCATTCCCTCCACCTCCTTCTCTAGGCTTTCGGCCATCTCCTCTTCCTCACCTCATTTCCACCATAGATTCATCAAAACTAAGTGGTGAAATTACCTTTTTTGATAGGTAAGTAAGGGGAAAGCTATCTTCATGATGTAGATCTACTTTTTTCTCCCTAGCTCGCTACAACAACGTGCACATGCACGTCTTGTGGCCTAACTAGATCTATGTACGTTTGTGGTGTTGCATGTGTTTGTGGTGTTGCATATATGTTTGTGTTTGAAGGTACCGGTATTTGAAATGCGATAGTTGCCAATATTTTGCCGGAATGTTTTGATTCATTTCCGTTTGGGCGAGAATTTTGGCACTATGCATTCTTTTTGGTCCTATTTTTAGGGAAGGTCATGCCAAATTTTTTCTTGGTTCTAAAATATCGTTTTGCTCTACCCCGCAGGCGGCCATGGTCCGCACGATGACTGAAGGCATCGTGAATAGGTTTTTGAGCTCCGCGAAGGCCGAGATGCTTCAAAAGAACGAGACGGAGATAAGATGTCCGTGTCAAAGATGCAAGCTGAAGAGCCTTATTGCGGACCCGGATTCCGGGCAGGTGCGGGACCACCTGCTCTTGCGTGGTTTCATGGATGGCTATCGGTGGCAAGCTGATGAAGATGACTATGAAGTCGTCCATGGGGGCCGGGCAAGAAATGAGGAAGGGCAACAAGACAAGTACCACCGCGGCGAGTGCGGGCGAGAAGACGAAAAATCTCCAGGACATGATCACGACGGTGATGCTGTACACAGTCATCATGTAGAAGATGTCGTACATGATGATGTGGAAGATCAAGACGAAGGGCATGATCATGAAGATGAAGATGCCGGAGCAGACGACGATGGAGGCTGGGTGTAGGACCCTCATATTCAAAAGCTGCTTCTCAAGCAGACGGATAACGCAAGAGCTGCCGCTCGAGAGAAAGCAAAGCTGGATCAACTGGAGATAGACGCGGTTACTCCATTGTATGAAGGATGCAGGCCCGAGGATACCCGCCTGAAAGTAATGCTCATGGCTCTGGAGATGAAGGTAAAACACAAAATGACCGACGCATGCTTCAACGAGAACATGTCATTCTGGCACGAACGTCTTCCCAGGGGGAACAAGTGCCCGACCAGTTTCGAGGAGGCGAAGAAAATTGTGTGTCCTCTGGATTTACCGCACGTGAAATACCATATGTGCATGAACAATTGTATCATTTATCGGGACGAGCACGCGGAGTCTACCATATGTCCGGCGGCGTCACTTGATACAAGAAGAGGAAGAAAGGTCCTCGAAAATTGGTGTGGTACTCCCCGATCACTCCTCGTCTGCAGCGGTATTTCGCGGACCCTAAGGTAGCAAAGCTCCTGCATTGGCACGCGGATAGGGAGGAGAAGAAGCGGGAAGATGACGGAAATGATCCGGAGATAAATAAAAAGGACAAGATGCTGAGTCACCCTAAGGATGCGAGCCAGTGGCAAGCGTTGAACTTCGAATACCAGAATTTGGGAAGGATCCAAAGAACATCGTGCTTGGCGCGAGCACCGATGGAGTCAATCCATTTGGCAGCCAGAGAAGCACACATAGCACCTGGCCTGTGTTTGTGTGGATGTACAACCTTCCCCCCTGGTTGTGCATGAAGAGGAAGTACATTCACATGAGTATGCTAATTGAAGGGCCGAAACAACCAGGGAACGACATCAATCTGTATCTGGGGCTGCTGAAGGAGGAGCTAGACACGCTGTGGAAAACGCCAGTCAATATGTGGGACGCCGCAGAGAAAGAATATTTCCCGATGAGAGCCGCACTGCTCACGACGGTGCACGACTATATCGGTTACGGATATCTCGCGGGGCAGGTAGTCCACTGATTTTCCGGGTGCGTAAGGTGCATGGATGACACAACGTATCGCCAGCTAGATAGAGATCCCGGGTCTTCAAAAACCGTGTTCATGGGACAACGAAGGTGGCTTCGCGACGATGACCCCTGGAGGAAACGCAAGGATCTGTTCGATGGTGAAACCGAACCCCGAAAATGCCCGTGTACGAGGAGCGGCGAGGAAATAGACGAGCTGTTCAAAAATTGGAAAGACTGCCCACTGCCGGGAAAGAAGCAAAAGGTGCCAGAGCCGGGAAAGAAGAGAAAGGCGCCAGAGCCGCTGCTGAAGGTATGGAAAACGAGGTCTGTTTTCTGGGACTTGCCGTACTGGAAGATCCACCGTGTGCCTCACAGCCTTGATGTCATGCATATCACGAAGAATGTGTGCGAGAGTCTGCATGGTACCCTGCTCAACATGCCAGAGAGGACCAAAGATGGGCCGAAAGCAAGGGCAGACTTGAAATTCGGGTACTCCATATGTCCTTTTCAGCAAAGGTCATGCTGAAATTTTCCGTGAATTTTAGCATGACTTTGCTAAAAATCGGACATATGAGGTACTTGCTACTAATGCATGGGCCGGGGTATCTTAGTACTTTATTATGTAGGATCAACTGCCCCTTTATTCTTGCTGTATTAAACCATAGGTGGCAATAGAGCCAAGTGATTAGTGCCAAGTGATTAGGCCCAACCTAGGGTGCCTCGGCATCGATAAACCCTAAATGATGAAAACTTAACTTGGCTGCCCCGGGTGCCTCGGTGTCAATGAGAACCTAAATGATGTACGCTTAGGCTTTTAGGGTGCCTCGGCGTCGACAAACCCTAAATGATGAAAGCTTAGGCTTTTAGGGTGCCTCGGTGTCGACAAACCCTAAATGATGAGACCATGATCTTGTTCCTTGACAATAACCAACTTTTTGACCAAACTTTTTTCCTATTTAGTGCGAAACATGGCCCACAACGATGAGGCCGGTGGTTCGGGCGGCAAGCAATTCTGGGAACTGTCCCAGGAGATGGAGGAACAACCTCACCGCTATGAGGACGCAGCGGAAGACACCGATCCTGATTACACAACCCCTAGTGGCGTCGGGGATGACACCACTGATGGTGCCGCCGAGGATGCCACCACTGATGATGGCGGCGCACACACAGATGGCAGCCAACCGAAGAAGCAAAGGAAGGACCGGCGCCCAAATGCGCTTCACGCCGTCAAGGAGGAATTCACTCAAGTGGACTCTGACGAGAATCCAACGGAGCCCAAACATATAGTCAAGGGGTACTCGGTTTAGCTCGGGTGCATTCTCCGGAGCACCGTCTCGATCAACACCGAGAACCTTAGGCATAAGGACCGACGGAATTTGCGCAACCTCCTCTTCACGAAGCTGCACGAACGATACAAGTTCCCCGCCGAATTTGAAAACACACGCCTCTCAGGGAATAAAGTGAACAGTGCCGCCCTCACGAAGATGAGCACGGCCCTGTCTACATGGAAAAGCGCAGTGAAGAGAATGATTGATAAAGGTGATAGTTATGAGAAGATCAAGGCGAGATATCCTTTGATGAGCGAAGATGAGTACAAGGAGTTCAAGATCAAGTGCGAGAGCAGTGCAACCTCCGAATCAAGTCAGCGGGGGAAAGAAATGCGGGAGTTGAACTTAGGGGAACACAAACTCGGTCCCGGCGGTTACAGAGTGGCGGAGCCTATATGGGACAAGGAGGACGCGGAGCGTGCTGAGCAAGGCTTACCGCCCTGCTTCGATAAATACATCGGTGATAAGCAGACCAGGAACTATGTCAGGGCCCTGTACAAGGAGGACCCGATAACAAAGGAGGTTACCACGGATCCGAAGACCAGGGTGCTTGAGCTTCTTCTGGTAAGGAATACACCCCCGCGTAATTAGCTCCATATGGTTGCACTCTAATTAATCCCCAATATTTCTAAATGGTTCACGTTCCTTTCGCAGGACACTGAAAGGAGTAGCGCCGGGTCGTCTAAGAGATTCCCTTTCGACACCCCTTTAAATAGGGCGTTGAACATAATGAAAAACAAGGATAAGCTCACTAAGCCGACGTCAGCTGGTCATGTGGCCGGCAAAGGCTTGTCCACAAAATGGGGGTCATACTATACCGCTGGTGTGCGGAAGGAGAAAAAGACCAGCTCGGAAAGCCAGACACGCGAGGTTGAAGAACTCAAGGCACAAGTGGCGCGGATTCCAGAGCTTGTCCAAGAGCAAGTGCAACAACAACTTGGAACGATGCTCAACGCCATGGTGCCTACGTTGATTCATGGGCTGACGAAGTGGATTGCGGGCGGCCAATAGGGGCCTCCCCCGGTTCCTAGCTTCACGGCCAGCAACTCGCACAGCGCGCAGGCGGATCCATTGGTGTCTCCGGCGGCGGCGCCATTGGTGTCTCCGGTGGAGGCAGTATTCGTGTCTCCGGCGCCGGCACGGGCATTGGAGCTTAATGCACCCGGGTGTACGCCGGCCGGCACCTCGCCAGAAAGCGCCCCCTCCGTCAGTTGCACGCTCGCCATTGGCGGTGCCTCGACATTAGCCGAGCTCGACGGAATCACGGTAACTAAGCCTCTCGGCCGATAACTTCATCTCCTTGCCTTTGACTGGGCATCCCTGATGCCCTGTACATGTTTTCGCAGGGCACCGCCGACGTTCCTTGCACTCTTCTGCACTTCGTGGGCGCCGAGTTGGTCGATGTCGCCAAGCGCAGAATCATTCAACCGGGCAACCCCATGTTCCACGGTAATCCGATGCCACCCACAATGTATAGGGTTGAAGTGGTTCGGGTGCTGCCAGGCTGCGACGAGCTGTTACCTCCGATTCGACCCACTGGGGCCGACGAAGAAGATGAGATGACCCTCAGCACCTGCGTAAACTGGCCCCTGCTTTGGCCGAAGAGCTAGATTCGTTTGGGGGAGGGAGACACCACCCCACAGACAAGACCGCCAGTCGTGCCGGCGCCAAGAAATGGCAAGAACACCGCAACGCTACTGCACCTGCCGGACATCCCTATGGCACAGGATCCGGACAGCCCTATGGTACAGGATCCGGACGGCGACGACAACGACGACGGTACATTTACCAAAGTTGATAAGTACTTTGCCGAACATGGGTACGCTGACGAGTTATGCGGGCCTCTTTCTCAAGAACCCAACCAAGACGACCGCGATCTAGCTGGTACGGCGGAGAAATCCAATTGCAACAGGCGTCATCTGCAGTTCAGTTCTCAGGACACGCCTCCAGCTCCCGCCTTCACCGAGCCTCAGATAGCTGAGGTGCGAAATATTATCAGCCCCAACACGCTCAAGAAGGCGGTCTGTGAGCAGAACTCGGTCCCATTATAGGAGATCAAGAAGAAGGGACGGAAACGAAAGACTAACAAGGGCGCCGGTGCAAGCCAGCCGGCACCGAGTTCGCTCCGTGCTCAGGACGGGCCACCTTCACCTAAGGATATCTCGAGGAGGGTGCATGTGGCGGGTAGGGCGATGCTACCGCCAAATATGCTGAATGCTGCCACAGGTGCTATGCGGAGTCTGCACGACAGTGTTCTTTCTTTGGAGAAGCGGCATCTTAGAGAGAAGGATGTGGCATACCCGGTTTTCGTTGCCAAGGTGCTAGAGGGCAATGGCTTTGTGGATGGCGACATCGGGGGTACGATCGTCCTGCGGTTTGATGACATCTTTGCTATGTTTAACCTTCATCCGCTGCACTACACCTTCGTTCGGCTGTTTTCGCTGAGTATGGAGATGCGGATCATTAGAGACAAGACCCCGGACATCGTGATAGTCGACCCCTTCTACATGCGTGCCAAACACTTGAGCAGCGCTGGGGACCGCCAAGTTGCGAGTTCACACCTCGAAGGCGTCATTCTGGCAAACCCAGATAAGGATAACTTCCTTGTGGCTTACTTTCCCGAGTAAGTCATCCCTTAACCGCCCCGTAACATATGATTTCTTAGATTTCGATCGTTCTTTTTTTTCTAACATTCCGTGTTCTGTGCAGTGACACACATTGCACACTCATCCTCTTAAGCCCAAAATATTCCATGGGCACGTATTTAGACCCGAACCGTAACTCCAAGATAGACTACACAAATGTCAAGAAAGTTCTTGATGATGTTCTCCCCGCCTACGCCAAATCTGGAGGCACCTTCACCAGGGCAATTCGTAAGTACGGCAAGCACATGTTCTCATACAATACGAAGTTCTGCTGCGTCAAACAGCCGCCTGGCGGTCAGAAGGATGCCTAATACGCCCTCCATCACATGCGGGCGATCGTAAGGGACCATCATCAACTTCTGCTACCAGATAATCTCAAAGATTGGGCCGCGAGCTTGTCAGCAGTCCAGGACGCGGACCTCAGACAAGAATTCTTTCGCATCTAGTCGGAGTTTGCGAACATCATCCATCAAGATGTCCTTCATACCTCGGGGCAGTTCTTCCTCAGATATCAACCGTCCAACAGTGAGATAGATAAAATGCTAGAAATGCAGGGTGACAACGACCGCGATTTCATGACCATCACGACAGACGGCGGCTTCATCCACGTTCCTGTCCGATGAGTCGAGTCAAAAGTAGTGATGTGTAGTTCTGAAACATTGATTGGCTCATGTTGTAATTATACTTTAATGAATTCGTATGTCTCTTTGGTTTGTACAGTCGTTCAACTTAGATGTAATCGATGCTATTTATTAGTAGGACCATGAATCATACTATAAATGTCTTAGTTTTCTCTTCCGATCCTTTTGGTGCATACTTACATATTGCTTATGTATTGTCTGTTATTTGGCTTGTGCATAGAGATGCCGTCGTATGTCGTGTACAAGGGTAAGGTTCCCAGAATCTACGATGACTGGGAGGAGTGTCGGAGACAGGTTCACCGTTTTAGCGGTAACAGTTACAAAGGGTACACCACTAGGGCGGAGGCCGAATGTAGATACGCCCGCTATCTAGAGGGAGAGAGGAGGGAGCGTTGGAGGAACCGGATGTAGACCAGTTTGATCACGATGATGCTCATCGTGATGACCACAGCTCTCTTCTATGTGATGGTAGTTTAGATGATCGATATCGACTTGTAATGTGAAGGCAAACTCGATACTCGCGGTCTTGAGACTTGTAATGTTTTATCTTTGTTCGGTCGTTTGAATTCGGAGACTAATATGATGAATTGTATTCGGAGACTAATCTTCTATTGTATTCGATGAATCTGATGTTGCTGTGTGCTGCTGTCTATATTCTGTCCTGTAATATATTTTGTAACCTGTGAAAAAACAGAAAAGCAAAAAAAATTAAAACCTAATATTCATACTAATGGCGCACCACATAAGACACTAATGGCGCACTTTGATCATCACAGTAATGGCGCATTAACTGCTGGTGCGCCATTAGAATGCCAAAGCACATGGGTACATATGGCCCCCTGGGAGGCATTCTAATGGCGCACTGCAGTCTATACTAATGGCGCACTACGTGGTGCGTCATTAGAACACCATATACTAATGGCGCACCGGTGGTGCGCCATTAGAATTTAATTCTAATGGCGTGATGCCAGTGGCGCGCCGGTAGTGCGCCATTAGAAGGCAAATTCGGTGCGCCACTAGCATGCCTTTTCCTAGTAGTGCGGGGGGTGCTCGTCGGCGGTGATGGAGTGGGAGAGGGTGCGGGGGGAGCTCGTAGGCGGTGGTGGAGCGGGGGAGGGTGCGGGGGGTCGTTGGAGGCGGTGGTGGAGCGGGGGAGGGTGCAGTGGGTCGTCGGCGGCGGTGGAGCTAGCGGGGGAGGGTGCGGGTGGGATCGAGATCGAGATGGAGGGGGAATCGAGATCGAGATTGAGGGGGATCGAGATCGAGTGTCCTCATGAATATTCAATATTTTATCATATTGAATATGAAAAAATATCATCAAATTTGAAAAAATATTCATGAATTCAAAAAGTGCCCATGAAATTTAAAAATATTCATGATATCAAAAAGTGCCCATGAAATACAACCGCGAAATGAAGACTACAATTTAAATACAGTCAATCTTAGCTAGCTGTCTGTTCATAATCTTCTTGCCCTTCTTTTTCGCGAATGGAGTTCTTCTGTGGAACGAACGTCCTTTAGGTAGGGTGGTCCTGCTTCTTCTTGTGGTGTATGCTGCTACTTCATCGTCGTCGTCATGTTTGATCTTCGGGTCGCCGTACTTGTCGAAGTCTTGCTCATTGGCTACTCCATCCATTCCGATGATCTTCCTTTTGCCTCTCCTCACGACAACACGACTGGGCTTTGACGGGTTGGTAATGAAGAAGCATTGGTCCACTTGGGAAGCTAGTACCCATGGCTCATTTTTCGCAGTGACGTTTGCGCCCGCGGTCTTGGATTTGGCTTCGGGTATAACCATGGTGGTGAAATACCGGTCTTCTTTTAGGACGCTCTTGGCCCATCTGACACGGAACATCGGGACCTTCTCTCCAGCGTAGCTCAGCTCCCAAATCTCTTCGATCCTGCCGTAGTATCTGTCCTTGTCGTTACCGGTGTAGGATTCCATCATTACCCTGGAGTTCTGATAACCATCGCTCTTCATGTCCTTGTCCTCGGTGTAGATTGTGTAGCCGTTGATATCGTACGCCTCATAGGTCATCAGGTTGTGCTCGGCGCCCTGTGACAAGGCGAATATGAGTTGTTCTTCTGCGGAAGAATCCTCATGTAAAGGGTACGACAGAAGCTTCTCCTTGAACCAACGCGTGAAACATGAGTTGTGCTCTTTGATTATATCTCCGTTCGTCCTCTGTTGGCCTCGGTCATTGTATGTCTTCTCAATAAAGATTTTGTGCTCTACTACCCAAGGATTGACCACGTCTATGTGTTGTAGTGCGACTAGGTTTGCTCTTTCAAAGTCGGCGAGTCGACCCTTGAAGTCGACATGCATTTCGCGGCGACCCTCATGGTGAACCCATCCAACGAGCCTGCCGAGGTTCCTGTTGACGGGCAGACCAATGGGGTTCTCGATGCCTAGATAATTCGTGCAGTAGGAGATGCACTCTTCAGTCAGAAAGCCCCTAGCTATACTTCCCTCTAGACGTGACATGTTGGGAACGTTTCCTTTGATGACACTATTCATCCTTTCGAACGGCATCATGCTGTGCGGGAACGTCGGCCCGAGTTGGATGATATCCTCCATGATATGGACCAGCAGATGCACCATAACGTTGAAGAATGCGGGCGGGAAGTACATCTCAAGCTCGCATACTATCACCACGATCTGTTCCTGTAGCCTTCTGAGTTGCCTCACGCCAACCGACTTCCAAGAGATGACGTCGAAAAAGTTGCTTAGGCCAAATAGCGTTTTCACGGACGTGCGCGTCCATGATCCCACGGATTGCAACTGGAAGTATCTGCGTCATCAGCACGTGACAGTCGTGAGACTTCATCCCGCTGAACTTCTGCTTCGCTGTGTCTAGGTATCTGCTTATCTTCCCCGCGTAACCGTAAGGAAGTTTTACTCCTACGAGGCAGGTGAAAAACTGCTCGATCTCCTCCTGACTTAGAGTGAAGCACGCGGGATGGTAGTCATTTCCGGTCTTCTTGGCCTTTTTGCCTTTGCAACGACTTTCTGTGTCCTGCTTCGCGTCATCATCATCATCATCATCATCATCATCATCATCATCATCATCATCATCATCATCATCATCATCATCATTAGCGTGAAGCTCCTGCCTGATGCCCCTTGATTTCAAGTCTACCCTTGCTTTCGGCCCATCTTTGGTCCTCTCTGGCATGTTGAGCAGGGTACCAAGCAGACTCTCGCACACGTTCTTCGTGATATGCATGGCATCAAGGGTGTGAGGCACACGATGGATCTTCCAGTATGGCAAATCCCAGAAAATAGACCTCGTTTTCCATACCTTCAGCAGCGGCTCTGGCGCCTTTCGCTTCTTTGCCGGCTCTGGCGCCTTTTGCTTCTTTCCTGGCAGTGGGCAATCTTTCCAATTTTTCAACAGCCCGTCTATTTCCTCGCTGCTCCTCGTACGCGGGCGTCTTCGGAGTTCGGTTTCACCATCAAACAGATCCTTGCGTTTCCTCCACGGGTCATGAACACGGTTGCCACCTTCAATGTCCCATGAACACGGTTTTCGAAGAGCCAGGATCTCTATCTAGCTGGCGATACATTGTGTCATCCGTGCACCTGACGCATCCAGAAAATCCGTGGACCACCCGCCCCGCGTGATATCCTTAACCGAGATAGTCGTGCACAGTCCTGAGCAGTGCGGCTCTCATAGGGAAATATTCTTTCTCTGCGGTGTCCCACGTATTGGCTGGCGTTTTCCACAGCGTCTGTAGCTCCTCTTTCAGCAGCCCCATATACAGATTGATGTTGTTCCCTGGTTGTTTCGGCCCTTCAATTAGCATACTCATGTGAATGTACTTCCTCTTCATGCACAACCAGGGGGGAAGGTTGTACATCCACACAAACACCGGCCAGGTGCTATGTGTGCTTCTCTGACTGCCAAACGGATTGACTCCATCGGTGCTCGCGCCCGGCACGATGTTCCTTGGATCCTTCCCAAATTCTGGGTGTTCAAAGTACAACGCTTGCCACTGGCTCCCATCCTTAGGGTGACTCAGCATCTTGTCTTTTTTATTTATCTCCGGATCATTTGTGTCATCTTCTCGCTTCTTCTCCTCCCTATCCGCGTGCCAATGTAGGAGCTTTGCTACCTTAGGGTCCGCAAAATACCGCTGCAGATGAGGAGTTATCGGAAAGTACCACACCACTTTTCGAGGAGCTTTCTTTCTCTTCTTGTATCGACCGACGCCGCACACCGGACATATGGTAGACTCCGTGTGCTCACCCCGATAAATGATGCAATTGTTCATGCACACATGGTATTTCACGTGCGGTAAATCCAGAGGACACACGACTTTCTTCGCCTCCTCAAAACTGGTCGGGCACTTGTTCCGCTTGGGAAGACGTTCGTGCCAGAATGACATGTTCTCGTCAAAGCATGCGTCGGTCATTTTGTGTTTTACCTTCATCTCCAAAGCAATGAGCGTTACTTTCAGGCGGGTATCCTTGGGTCTGCATCCTTCATAGAATGGAGTAACCGCATCTATCTCTAGTTGATCCAGCTTGGCTTTCTCTCGGGCGGCAGCTCTTGCGTTATCCGTCTGCTTGAGAAGCAGCTCTTGAATATGAGGGTCCTGCACCCAGCCCATCGATGGTCCATCGTCGTCTGCTCCTCCGGCATCTAGATCTTCATGATCATGCCCTTCGTCTGCTCCGGCATCTTCCTCATCATCATGTCCCGCATCTTCTACATGATGACTGTGTACAGCATCACCGTCGTGATCATGTCCTGGAGATTCTTCGTCTTCTTGCCCGCCCGAGCCGCGGTGGTTGTCTTGCTGCCCTTCCTCATTTCTTGCCCGGCCCCCATGGACGATTCATAGTCATCTTCATCACCTTACCACCGATAGCCATCCATGAAACCACGCAAGAGCAGGTGGTCCCGCACCTGCCCGGAATCCGGTTCCGCAATAAGGCTCTTCAGCTTGCATCTTCGACACGAACATCTTATCTCCGCCTCGTTCTTTTGAAGCATCTCGGCCTTTGCGGAGCTCAGAAACCTATTCACGATGCCTTTGGTCATCGTCCGGACCATGGTCGCCTGCGGGGTAGAGCAAAACGATATTTTAGAACCAAGAAAAAATTTGGCATGACTTTCCCTAAAAATAGGACCAAAAAGAATGCATAGTGCCAAAATTCTCGCCGAAACGGAAATGAATCAACATTCCGGCAAAATATTGCCAACTATCGCATTTCAAATACCGGTACCTGCAAACACAAACATATATGCAACACCACAAACATATGCAACACCACAAACATACATAGGTCTAGCTAGGCCACAAAAAGTGCATGTGCACGTTCTTGGAGCGAGCTAGGGAGAAAAAAAGTAGATCTACAACATGAAGATAGCTTTCCATTACTTACCTATCAAAAAAAAGGTAATTTCAACACTTAATTTTGATGAATCTATGGTGCAAATGAGGTGAGGAGGAGGAGGCAGCCGACAAGCTTAGAGAAGGTGGTGGGGGGTATGAAGTGGGGAAAGTGAGTGTGTAGGTGTGGCTGTCCAACAATATCTAGCTGGTCCCAGGTTACTAATGGCGCACCACAGAGACATGCGCCATTAGTAACCCAACATATACTAATGGCGCACCACACAGACATGCGACATTAGTAGTTTTGCAAAAAAGTAAAAAAAAAAATTATCTAATGGCGCATCGTGGCACAGTGCGCCATTACTAGTTTAAACTAGTAATGGCGCACTATGCAACGGTGCGCCATTAGTAGTTTTGCAAAAAAGTAAAAAAAATACAGTAGTGGCGCACTCTATGGCTGGTGCGACATTAGTAGTTCTAACTACTAATGGCACACTCTGCCCGGATGCGCCATTAGTATGTTTGAAAAAATGAAAAAAAACATTTTGTTACTAGTGGCGCACCATGTGCCTGGTGCGCCATTAGTGTCTTCCACACTAATGGCGCACCAACAGATGGTGTTCCATTAGTATATAGTAATGGCGCACGACATGTCTGGTGCGCCATTAGTGTCAATTCCATCTATAGCCGTTTTCCTAGTAGTGTCAACCCCAGTCAGGAAGCACGCTGCGCTGCAAAAATCACACTAGACGTGGTATTCGGCACGCCGGATAACTACAGGTCCGCAGAAATTACATTCCAAGTGGCCCCGTTCAGCAGTGGATACCACGCTCTACTAGGGCGGGAGGCGTTTACAATCTTCCAAGCCATACCCCATTACGTGTACATGAAGCTCAAAATGCCCGGGCCCAACAGAATCATCACTCTTGTTAGTGATCCGGACATAGCACTCCGCGCCGAAAATAAGACAGCGGCACTGGCCCTTGAGGCACTGTCCGAAGCCCTAGCGGCCGAAGAACTAACTGCGCTGCGCTCCACGGTGAACAGGGACGACGTGACACTTGATAAAAGATCCAAGTCCACCTCCTTTAAGCCGGCGGAAGAAATAGTCAAATTCCAAGTCCATCCAACGGACCCTACAAAAACAGCTTCCATCGGGGCACAATTAAACCCTGATGTCGATGCCGCACTACGAGAGTTCCTACGCGAGAACTGGGACATGTTTTCCTGCCACCCTTCAGACATTCCAGGAATCCCACGCTGGCTGGCTGAACATAGCCTAAATATCCAAAAAGGATTCAAGCCAGTCAAGCAGGCTCTTCGACGTTTATCCGAGCCTAAAGGACAAGCCATGGGTGAGGAACTAGCCAAGATATTGGAGGCCGGATTCATCAGAGACATAAAACATCCGGACTGGCTAGCAAACCTACTGATGGTACCAAAGAAGGACAAATCCTGGCGCTTGTGTGTCGATTTTAAGGACCTTAACAAGGCCTGCCCAAAGGATCCCTTCCCCCTCCCCCGCGTCGATCAAATCATCGATGCTACTGCAGGACACGATTCATTGTGTTTCCTCGACGCATACTCCGACTACCACCAAATCAAAATGGTAGAGCCAGACCAAGCCGCAACGGCATTCATCACACCATACGGCCCATTCTGCTTCAACACAATGCCCTTCGGGCTAAAAAACGTTGTTGCAACATATCAGCGCATGATTCAGACATGCCTAGAAAACCAGATCGGCAAAACAGTGGAGGCACACGTGGATGACGTGGTAGTTAAAACCAAGCATGTCGAAACTCTAGTAGACGACTTGAGGCTCTCATTCGACAACCTCCGAACATATGACATCAAGCTCAATCCGGAAAAATGCGTCTTCGGCGTACCAGTAGGAAAGCTCCTGGGATTCATTGTCTCCAGTAGAGGTATTGAAGCTAATACGGCCAAAATCCGAGCGTTGTCACAGTTGGCTACCCCAACAGACCTCAAACAAATACAAGAACTAACTGGATGCATGGCGGCTCTATGCCGCTTTATCTCCCGCTTGGGAGAAAAGGCATTACCCCTTTATCGCCTCCTCCGGCACACTGAACACTTCGAGTGGACGGACCCCGCCACGGCCGGACTCAACGAAATAAAAGCCATATTGTCAACAAACCCAGTCCTGGCCACGCCAAACATTGGCGAACCAATGCTATTATACATTGTGGCAACTCATCAAGTAGTAAGCGCAGTGCTTGTCGTCGAGCGAGAAGTGGACGGACACAAATTTCCCCTTCAAAAGCCGGCTTACTACGTGTCCACTGTCCTTTCTCCATGCAAATCACGGTACCTGCATTATCAAAAGATAGTGTACGCGGTATTCATGGCATCCCGGAAGCTGCGACACTACTTTCAAGAGTGTTCGATAACGGTAGCCTTGGAAGTACCACTTAACGATATTATAAACAACCGCGACGCAACGGGCCGGATTGCCAAATGGGCCATTGAGCTCCTCCTGTTCGACATAACTTACAAGCCATGGCGAGCTATTAAGTCACAAGTTTTGGCTGACTTCGTCGTTGAATGGACGGAAGCCGAAGTCCCTAAAGTGTACGAAACATATTCAAACTAGATCATGCACTTCGACGGCTCCAAAATGTTGGCTGGTGTGGGGGCTGGCGTCATTTTGATGTCCCCAACAGGAGACACCATTCAATAAGTACTGCAGATAATGTATACAGACTCCAACAATGCAGCCGAATATGAGCCCTTCTACATGGTCTCCGGATGGTAGTATCCATGGGCATTCAACGCCTAGAGGTGCGCGGGGATTCAAACCTTGCAATATCCCAAATAAATGGAGACTTTGATGCCAAGGATCCAAAAATGGCCGCTTATTGCAATGCCGTCCTAAAAATGTCAGCCCGGTTTGAGGGGCTCGAATTTCACCATGTGGCTCGGGAAAACAATCAGGTGGCAGATATCCTCGCCCGCATTGGCGCAAAACACGACGCGGTCCCTCCCAACATTTTCCTAGAAAGGCTTTTCAAGTCATCCGTAGCATGGGAAGGGGACACTGGTAACAACAGTGTGGACCCGGCCAAAATACCCGATACCAAACTCTCTGACACAATCGGAGGCTCTGCCACCGAAATAACAAAATCAGCCCACGAAATAATGGCCATCATTGCCCCGTGGATAGAACCATTCCTGGGCTACCTAATTAGACAAGAACTTTCGTAGGACCAAAATGAGGAACAATGCATAGTGCGGCGATCCAAAGCCTACAGGGTCCACGAGGGAGAATTGTACAAAAAAAGCGCTACCTGAGTCCTTCAAAGGTGCATCTCCGGAGAGGAAGGGCGGAATCTTTTGGCAGAAATTCACGCCGGACACAGCGGCCATCACGCTGTAGCCCGGGCTCTTATAAGCAAGGCCTTCCGCACAGGATTTTATTGGCCAGCGGCCTAGGCAGATGCATAGGACTTGGTCCAACGTTGCACCGGTTGCCAGCTCTTTGCAAATCAAAGCCATGTGCCACCCACCGCCCTCCAAACGATCCCCATTACATGGCCCTTCGTGGTCTGGGGGCTTGACATGGTCGGACCCCTTAAAGGGGGGACCCACAAGAAAAAATACTTATTGGTCATGGTGCATAAATTCACCAAATGGATAGAGGCTAAACCGTAAAAACAGCCGAATCCGTGCCGGTGATAGATTTCATATCCGGGGTTGTACACCGTTACGGCGTCCCCCACAGCATCATCACTGATAATGGCACGAACTTCACGGCCGGCGAGGTAAAACTCTGTTGCAGCAAAATGGGCATCAAGCTCGATTACGCTTCAGTCTATCACCCACAAACCAACGGTGAAGTCGTACGATCAAATGGTCTTACAATGAGCGGCATTAAGCCCCGATTAGTGCTCTCCCTAACGGAGTCCGATACGCACTGGGTAGAGGAGCTCGACTCCGTACTCTGGGGACTGCGGACCACGCCGAATCATAGTACCGGATATACACCATTTTTATGGTGTACGGCGCAGAGGCAGTCCTGCCCTGTGACATAATTCATGACTCACCTCGAGTGCGCATGTACGAAGAAAGAGAAGCCGAGCTCGATCAGCAGGACGGTCTGGACAAATTGGAGGAAGAGCGTAACGTAGCCAAAGCCCGTTCCGCACTTTACCAGCAGCAGGCTTGCAGATACCAAAGCAGAGAAGTACGGGCCAAAACTTATAACGTTGGTGAACTAGTTCTACAGCTGCCAGACAAGAAAAAGAACAAGCTCGAGCCCAAATGGGAAGGTCCCTTCATTATCGACCAAGTTCTGACCGGTGGAGCGTACCGACTGCGGGATGCATCAACCAGTTGACTCGAGCCGAACCCATGGAACGCAGCCGGGCTCCGAAGATTGTACGCCTAGCTCCGGACTTTATTTAGTCCCCTCCCTTCGTCCATTTTCTGCGTATGCATCATCCTTCTTCTTTCCCTTTCTTTCTTTTTATTTACCTAGGACTTCAAGGGTCACCTTGTGCCTCACTCATACATCACAAGTGCGCTAGCCGCACTCTTCATACCTGGGGGCTTCTCTCAAGAAGCTTAAATTATTTACCTGGGCCCCACGCCCAACACATGTGTTATACTTCCACATGTACCTTTTTTCACCATTATATGCATCGATATGACTTAAGTTTTGGCCAAGCTGGGTTGCCTGGCTCTTGTATTTATGCCCTACGTTCCCGTTAATTCGGCTATGCACCTCTGCGATTACTACTACCGGGTCAGCCGGACGTGTACCTCAGACTGGGTGAAGCCGAAAGCTAGCATTCTTAAGAGAATATTTGGTCGGTGGACAAAAGATTACTTTTATTTATTATCCATATCTTCCCCCAGACGTTTTCACTGTGCTTCTTGTCGCAGTCCGGACATGCACTTTAGGGCATGCCTACCAAGGGAAAGGAACCCTTAACGGAACTATTCTCTCTAGAAGATGTTTCCTACTATCCATGTAATATAACATAACTAGTTGGGCACTTGTCTGATAAAGCACTAATGACCCCTATGCCTGGTCTCCATGCATGCCCCGGTTCTTATATAACCGAGAGGCTATTCGGATACACTCCGGACTGTCGGGTCCTGAGGTTGAAGTGAAAAGGTCTGCCACGACAAATGATCTACAATCTGGCTAGAAGACACCATATATGTCACTTTACAATTACATAGTCAATTTGACTGGTTGAATTCCTCTTAAATGCCATCCAATAGGCTGTCTAGTCTACAGTCCTGTTGGGAATACTTTGCGGCCAATTCTACTTGGCCGTACACTAAATTCACAGGGATCTCCTTGCCATCAGGCCCCACAGGTCCGACTTCGGCCATGTGGTTCGGATCATCCTTCGTGTACCGTGTCTTCACCATCGCCCAAGCTTCCCTAGCGCCCTATGTTGGGGAACGTAGTAATTTCAAAAATTTCCTACGCACACGCAAGATCATGGTGATGCATAGCAACGAGAGGGGAGAGTGTTGTCTACGTACCCTCGTAGACCGACAGCGGAAGCGTTATGACCAAGCGGTTGATGTAGTTGTACGTCTTCACGGCCCGACCGATCAAGCACCGAAACTACGACACCTCCGAGTTTTAGCAGACGTTCAGCTCGATGACGATCCCCGGACTTCGATCCAGCAAAGTGTCGAGGAAGAGTTCCGTCAGCACGATGGCGTGGTGACAATCTTGATGTTCTACCGTCACAGGGCTTCGCCTAAGCACCGCTACAATATTATCGAGGAGTATGGTGGAAGGGGGCACCGCACACGGCTAAGAAAACGATCACGAGGATCAACTTTTGTGTCTAGAGGTGCCCCCCTGCCCCCGTATATAAAGGAGCAAGGGGGAGGAGGCCAGCCCTAGGAGGGGCGCGCCAGGGAGTAGGATACCTACTCCTAGTTGGAGTAGGTTTCCTCCTTTCCTAGTCCAACTAGGAGAAGGGGGAAAAGGGGGGAAGAGGGGAAGGAAGGGAGAGAGGGGCCGCGCCCCAAACCCCTTGTCCAATTCGGACTGGGCTTGGGAGGGGCGCGCGCCACCTCCTGGTCCTTTCCACTAAGGCCCATTAAGGCCCATTGCTTCTTCCTCGTATGTCTGTAACTCCCCGGTACCTCCGAAAATACCCGAATCACTCGGAACCTTTCCGATGTCCAAATATAGTCGTCCAATATATCGATCTTTACGTATCGACATTTCGAGACTCCTCGTCATGTCCCCAATCTCATCCGGGACTCCGAACTCCGTCGGTACATCAAAACTCATAAACTCATAATATAACTGTCATCGAAACCTTAAGCGTGCGGACCCTACGGGTTCGAGAACAATGTAGACATGACGAAGACACGTCTCCGGTCAATAACCAATAGCGGAACCTGGATGCTCATATTGGCTCCCACATATTCTACGAAGATCTTTATCGGTCAGACCGCATAACAACATACTTTGTTCCCTTTATCATCGGTATATTACTTGCCCGAGATTCGATCGTTGGTATCTCAATACCTAGTTCAATCTCATTACCGGCAAGTCTCTTTACTCGTTTCGTAATACATCATCTCGCAACTAACTCATTAGTTGCAATGCTTGCAAGGCTTATGTGATGTGCATTACCGAGAGGGCCCAGAGATACCTCTCCGACAAACGGAGTGACAAATCCTAATCTCGTAATACGCCAACCCAACATGTACCTTTGGAGACACCTGTAGAGCTCCTTTATAATCACCCAGTTACGTTGTGACGTTTGGTAGCACACAAAGTGTTCCTCCGGCAAACGGGAGTTGCATAATCTCATAGTCATAGGAACATGTATAAGTCATGAAGAAAGCAATAGCAACATACTAAACGATCGGGTGCTAAGCTAATGGAATGGGTCATGTCAATCACATCATTCTTCTAATGATGTGATCCCATTAATCAAATAACAACTCTTTTGTTCATGGTTAGGAAATATAACCATCTTTGATTAACGAGCTAGTCAAGTAGAGGCATACTAGTGACACTCTGTTTGTCTATGTATTCACACATGTATTATGTTTCCGGTTAATACAATTCTAGCATGAATAATAAACATTTATCATCATATAAGGAAATAAATACTAACTTTGTTATTGCCTCTAGGGCATATTTCCATCAGTCTCCCAGTTGCACTAGAGTCAATAATCTAGTTCACATCGCCATGTGATTCAACACTAATAGTTCACATCACCTTGTGATTAACACCCATAGTTCACATCGTCATGTGACCTATACCCAAAGGGTTTACTAGAGTCAGTAATCTAGTTCACATCGTTTATGTGATTAACACCCAAAGAGTACTAAGGTGTGATCATGTTTTGCTTGTGAAATAATTTTAGTCAACGGGTCTGTCACATACAGATCTGTAAGTATTTTGTGAATTCTATGTCTACAATGCTCTGCACGGAGCTACTCTAGCGAATTTCTCCCACTTTCAATATGTGTCTATATCGAGACTTAGAGTCATCTAGATCTATGTCAAAACTTGCATCGACGTAACTTTTTACGATGAACCTTTTGTCACCTCCATAATTGAGAAATATTTCCTTATTCCACTAAGGATAATTTCGACCGCTGTCCAGTGATCTACTCTTAGATCACTATTGTACTCCCTTGCTTAACAAAGTGTAGGGTATACAATAGATCTGGTACACAGCATGGCATACTTTATAGAACCTATGGCTGAGGCATAGGGAACGACTTTCATTCTCTTTCTATCTTCTACCGTGGTCGGGCTGTGAGTCTTCCTCAATTTCTCACCTTGTATCACAGCCAAGAACTCTTTCTTTGACTGTTCCATTTTTGAACTACTTCAAAATATTGTCAAGGTATGTTCTCATTGAAAAAAAACTTATCAAGCGTCTTGATCTATCTCTATAGATTTTGATGCTTAATATGTATGCAGCTTCACCGAGGTCTTTCTTTGAAAAACTCCTTTCAAATATTCCTTTATGCTTTGCAGAATAATTCTACATTATCTCCGATCAACAATATTTCATTCACATATACTTATCAGAAATGTTGTAGTGCTCCCACTCACTTTCTTGTAAATACAGGCTTCACCGCAAGTCTGTATAAAACTATATGCTTTGATCAACTTATCAAAGCGTGTATTCCAACTCCGAGATGCTTGCACCAGTCCATAGATGGATCGCTGGAGCTTGCATATTTTGTTAGCACCTTTAGGATTGACAAAACCTATTGGTTGCATCATATACAACTCTTCTTTAATAAATCCATTAAGGAATGCTGTTTTGTTTATCCATTTGCCAGATTTCATAAAATGTGGCAATTGCTAAAATGATTCGGACAGACTTAAGCATAGATATGAGTGAGAAACTCTCATCGTAGTCAACACCTTGAACTTGTCGAAAACCTTTTGCGACAATTCTAGCTTTGTAGATAGTAACACTACTATCAACGTCCGTCTTCCTCTTGAAGATCCATTTAATCTCAATGGGTCGCCGATCTTTGGGCAAGTCAATCAAAGTCCATACTTTGTTCTTATACATGGATCTCATCTCAGATTTCATGGCCTCAAGCCATTTCACGGAATCTGGGCTCATCATCGCTTCCTCATAGTTCGTGGGCTCGTCATGGTCAAGTAACATGACCTCCAAAACAGGATTACCGTACCACTCTGGTGCGGATCTCAATCTAGGTTCGGTAGCAACTTGATCTGAAGTTACATGATCATCATCATTAGCTTCCTCACAAATTGGTGTAGTAGTCACAAGAACATATTTCTGTGATGAACTACTTTCCAATAAAGGAGCAGGTACAGTTACCTCATCAAGTTCTACTTTCCTCCCGCTCACTTCTTTCGAGAGAAACTCTTTTTCTAGAAAGGATCCATTCAAAGCAATGAATATATTTCCTTTGGATCTGTGATAGAAGGTGTACCCAACATTTTCTTTTCGGTATCCTATGAAGAGGCACTTCTCCGATTTGGGTTAGAGCTTATCAGGTTGAAACTTTTTTACATAAGCATTGCAACCTCAAACTTTGAGAAACGACGGCTTAGGTTTCTTGCCAAACCATAGTTCATACGGTGTCGTTTCAACGGATTTAGATGGTGCCCTATTTAACATGAATGCAGCTGTCTCTAATGCATAACCCCAAAATGATAGTGGTAGATCGGTAAGAGACATCATAGATCGCACCATATCTAATAAAGTACGGTTATGATGTTCGGACACACCATTACATTGTGGTGTTCCAGGTGGCGTGAGTAGTGAAACTATTTCACATTGTTTTTAACTGAAGGACAAACTCGTAACTCAAATACTCTTCTCTACGATCAGATCGTAGAAACTTTATTTTCTTCTTACGATGATTTTTCACTTCACTCTGAAATTCTTCGAACTTTTTCAAATGTTTCAGACTTATGTTTCATGAAGTAGATATACTCATATCTGCTCAAATCATCTGTGAAGATCAGAAAATAAAGATACCTGTCACGAGCCTCAATATTCTTCGGACCACATACATCAGTATGTATGATTTCCAACAAATCTGTTACTCTCTCCATAGTACCGGAGAACGGCGTTTAGTCATCTTTCCCATGAGGCACGGTTCGCAAGTACCAAGTGAGTCATAATCAAGTGGTTCCAAAAGTCCATCAGTATGGAGTTTCTTCCTGCGCTTTACACCGATATGACCTAAACGGCAGTGCCACAAATAAGTCACACTATCATTATCAACTCTACATCTTTTGGCTTCAACATTATGAATATGTGTATCACTACTATCAAGATCCAACAAACCATTTTCATTGGGTGTGTAACCATATAAGGTTTTATTCATGTAAACAGAACAACAATTTATTCTCTTACTTAAATGAATAACCGTATTGCAATAAACATGATCAAATCATATTCATGCTCAACGCAAACACAAAATAACACTTATTTAGGTTCAACACTAATACCGAAAGTATAGGGAGTGTGCGATGATGATCATATCAATCTTGGAACTACTTCCAACACACATCGTCACCTCGCCCTTAACTAGTCTCTGTTCATTCTGCAACTCCCGTTTCGAGTTATTACCCTTAGCAACTGAACCAGTATCAAATACCGAGGGGTTGCTATAAACACTAGTAAAGTACACATCAATAACATGTATATCAAATATACCTATGTTCACTTTGCCATCCTTCTTATCCGCCAATTACTTGGGGTAGTTCCGCTTCCAGTGACCAGTCCCTTTGCAGTAGAAGCACTCAGTTTCAGGCTTAGGTCCAGACTTGGGTTTTTCACTTGAGCAGCAACTTGCTTGCCATTCTTCTTGAAGTTCCCCTTTCTTCCCTTTACCCTTTTTCTTGAAACTAGTGGTCTTGATAACCATCAACACTTGATGTTTTTCTTGATTTCTACCTTCGTCGATTTGAGCATCACGAAGAGCTTGGGAATTGTTTCTGTTATCCCTTGCATATTATAGTTCATCATGAAGTTCTACTAACTTGGTGATGGTGACTAGAGAATTCTGTTAATCACTATTTTATCTGGAAGATTAACTCCCACTTGATTCAAGCAATTGTAGTACCCAGACAATCTGAGCACATGCTCACTAGTTGAGCGATTCCCCTCCATCTTTTAGCTATAGAACTTGTTGGAAACATCATATCTCTCAACTATGGTATTTGCTTGAAATATTAACTTCAACTCCTGGAACATCTCATATGCTCCATGACGTTCAAAACGTCGTTGAAGTCCCGATTCTAAGACGTTAAGCATGGTGCACTAAACTATCAAGTAGTCATCATATTGAGCTAGCCAAACGGTCATACCGTCTGCATCTACTCCTGCAATAGGTCTGTCACCTAGAGGTGCATCAAGGACATAATTCTTCTGTGCAGCAATGAGGATAAACCTCAGATCACGGATCCAATCCGCATCATTGCTACTAACATTTTTCAACACAATTTTCTCTAGGAACATATCAAAATAAACACAGGGAAGCAACAACGCGAGCTATTGATCTACAACATAATTTGCAAAATACTACCAGGACTAGTTCATGATTAATTTAAAGTTCAATTAATCATATTACTTAAGAACTCCCACTTAGAAAGAAATCCCTCTAATCTTCTAAGTGATCACGTGATCCAAATCTACTAAACCATGTCCGATCATCACGTGAGATGGAGTAGTTTCAATGGTGAACATCACTATGTTGATCATATCTACTATATGATTCACGCTCGACCTTTCGGTCTCCGTGTTCCGAGGCCATATCTGTATATGCTTGGCTCGTCAAGTATAACCTGAGTATTCCGCGTGTGCAACTGTTTTGGACCCGTTGTATTTGAACGTAGAGCCTATCACACCCGATCATCACGTGGTGTCTCAGCACGAAGAACTTTCGCAACGGTGCATACTCAGGGAGAACACTTCTTGATAATTAGTGAGAGATCATCTTAAAATGCTACCGTCAAACAAAGCAAAAATAAGATGTATAAAAGATAAACATCATATGTAATCAAAATATGTGACATGATATGGCCATCATCATCTTGCGCCTTTGATCTCTATCTCCAAAGTACTATCATGATCTATATCGTCACCGGCATGACACCATGATCTCCATCATCTTGATCTATGTCAATGTGTCGTCACATGGTCGTCTCGCCAACAATTGCTCTTGCAACTATTGCTGTCGCATAGCGATAAAGTAAAGCAATTATTGGGAACTTTCATCTTTATGCAGTAGAGAGACAACCATAAGGATTTTGCCAGTTGTCGATAACTTCAACAAAACATGATCATCTCATACAACAACTTATATCTCATCACGTCTTGACCATATCACATCACAACATGCCCTACAAAAACAAGTTAGACGTCCTCTACTTTGTTGTTGCAAGTTTTAGGTGGCTGCTATGGGCTGAGCAAGAACCGTTCTTACCTACGCATCAAAACCACAACGATAGTTTGTCAAGTTGGTGCTGTTTTAACCTTCGCAAGGACCGGGCGTTGCCACACTTGGTTCAACTAAAGTTGGAGAAACTGACACCAGCCAGCCACCTGTGTGCAAAGCATGTCGGTAGAACCAGTCTCGCGTAAGCTTACGCGTAATGTCGGTCCGGGCCGCTTCATCCAACAATACCGCCGAACCAAAGTATGACATGCTGGTAAGCAGTATGACTTATATCGCCCACAACTCACTTGTGTTCTACTCGTGCACAACATCAACGCATAAAACCTAGGCTCGGATGCCACTGTAGGGGAGGTATCAGGACCCCGATTCCAAGCCACATCGATCTAGCCGGTAACACCTCATATCACTTTGCGGCCTCACGCACGGTATCCCACGGGTGTCGCCTTACCGTGGCCCGGGACCGTTTGCGCCTTTTGGCTCACGTATATGATAGTGTCGCTAGCATCCATATGATAGAGAAGCCGCGCCGACATGGCTAGTCGTGAACCCAAAGCGGCACAGACCTATGGAGACAGGCATACATGAATCACATCAAGCATGTCGGTCATCAGCGAGTGATTCCGGGCTGTAGCACTGGGCTAACAGGACTCCGGGGAACCCGGGCTGTAGCAGGCTAGGCAGGACTCCGGATGTCACCGCGTGACATTTCCACGAAGGGACAGACATAGGAACGACGTGAAACACATGCCGGCCAGTCAAGTGTCCTCAGCAGTAGTGCTGGGCTAGCAGGACTCCGGTGAACCGGGCTATAGCGGACTACTATGGCTCGAGGAACACTAGACTACATTTCCCCATAAGAAAGGCTGCCAAGGATAAACAACTAGATTGTCGGATCCCACTCATACCAAGCATTTCAATCATACACACAATATGCCCGATATGAATACATACAACATGGCATCACAACAAAACTCTACAACTCAAGTACTTTATTTAAAGGCTCCAGAGAGCCATACATAACAAGTTCATAAAGATAGGGGTCACATGACCCGACACTCAAGTCATACAATCATACAAGCATATGCGGAAGCAACTAGTCTGAGTACAGACACTAGAAAGAAAGAAGGCTTCTCGAAGCCTGTCTATCTACATAGGGCCCTCCATGGCCAGGATCACCACCTAGGTGGCTAGTCACTGATCGATGTCAAGGTCTATGTAGAACCCATCGGAGGGGGCGGTGTTGTCATCTGAAAACAGTAATTAAGGAAACATGAGTACAAAGGTACTCAGCAAGTCTTACATCAGAACCTAATATACATGCTCATTCTCAAGAAGGTGGTGGGGTTATTGCAGCAACACAGCTTTGACTCTTGGCTAAGCTATCCTATGGTACTCCACTAGTAAAATATTTTTCGCACACGAGTCCACTACTCACCAACACAATACTCCACCGGGGATCCTCTCTCGTCATCCTACGAGAGGGCCATCCTCGGTACTCACACTTATCTTGAGTCTTTTAGTAGTATCCATTAATTGTCTATGAACTGTATAGGCAACCAAGTAGTCCTTTACCGCGGACGCGGCTATTCGAATAGATGATGTTAACCCTGTAGGGGTATACTTCTTCATACACGCTTTCACCACTTACCGTCGTTTACACGACATGTACTCGGCAACCTTCAAGCGGAAGCCCAGCGAGGGTGTCGGCCACTGCCTACCTAAACACTTAAGTCTCTGGTCCAGGTGTATCGCCAATCCAGGTTCCATCCGCAGGGAGTCCGGCCGAGGTTTCCACATACGGCCCCAAACGATGTCAATAGGGTTCCCGAGACACCAAACGGGTGACTCGGTACACCGTGCCACGCTGTATCTACCACAACATAGCCTACCCCTAGGGTCAACGCTACGCACGGCTGCCAAAACACATAACCTACAAACACCAGAAACTATTTGCAACTCCTGGACTAAGTACTAAGGTATTTAAGAAGCTGAGAGGGTCCATTGGTTTCGGGCCCAATGTACGGTAGTAACTGCATCTTAAATCACACATACAGATCTCAGTTCTTATGGACGGTCTCAATGAAACAACTCACCATGTACTCCTACATGGCCTCTCATTGATACCTTTACCAAAACATGTTCAACACATCCCTCATATTACCGACATAATCATATCACTCTAGCCCATCACCCAAATGAACCAGACCTGACACAACTCTAAGCATAGCAGGCATAGCAAGGTAGGAATCACATACATGACTCAATCAACTCCTACACATACTAGTGGGTTTCATCTAGTTACTGTGGCAATAACAGGTCATGCAGAGGATAAGGATTCAACTACCGTAGCACACAACAGTTTGAATCGCGTTGTCTTAATGCAGTAAACAAGAGCAGAAGCGAGATCATGGGTTTGTATCGGAATTATCAATGGGTTGCTTGCCTGTTGTAGTGGTAGTAGGGTACTGCCCTTCAGACGGATACTCGGGGTTATCCTCGGAGGCAGAACCTACCACGAAAGACACACCGAAGCATAATCAACACATGGCAATATGCAACAATAATATGCATGCTATGACATGGCAAGATGAAAGTGTCTTGGCCTAATGCAAGCTAAAACAGAAGGGGATGAACTCATTTGAATCAAAGATTCAAAGATTAGCTCATTAAACATGGCCTTATTAGAGCATCACCTTATTCTGCTTAAACAGCAAGGTTAACTTGTTTTGTCATGCAAGAAACCATTACAGATGGATAGATTGAACTTTTATGATCATTTTTCATATATAAATCTTTGCATTTGGAGCTATGGTTGATTTTCTATGATTTTTAGAAGTTTTGACTATTTTCTGGAATTTCCTATTAAAGAATAAATCCAGTAATTGAATTAATGCGTCAGCATGACATAGATGTGACGTCAGCGGGTCAACTGGGTCGGCCAGGTCAAACCTGACTGGTGGGCCCTCTCTGTCTGTGTCACAACTAGTTAACAGAATTAGATTAACACTAATTAGCTATCAGTGGGGCCTGGGCCCACATGTCAGTGACTGAACTAATTAAACTTAGTTAAAACTAATCCTAAACTAACTAGCAGACCGGCCCCACCTGTCATAGACTCAGGGGGGTCTACCTGGGCCCACACAGGGGTCAAACTGAGTCAAACTCGCCGGTGTTTAGCCGCCGGCGAGGCCAGACGCGGCGGAGGGCTGCGGGTTTCGTGCTCGGGCAACCAAAACGACGGCGAAGAGCATCTACGCATAGCTGGGAGAAAACCGCATCGAGTGCTGGCCGGAAACGTCACCGGCGATGTCCTTGGCGGCCGCCGGAGTTCGGGCCAGGCCGAAACCGAGGCTGCAGGGCACGGCGAGGCGCGTGGAATGGTGCTACGGGCTCCTAGGAGCGCGTGGAAGATGAAGGCGTGCTCGGATTCGAGCTTACGCGCCTGTGGCCACGGCGGCGACATGGCCGGCGGAGCCGAGCTCTCGGCCTCGATGGCAGAGGGGGTTGGAGGACGCGGACGAGCGCGGGGAGAGGGGCGGAAGAAAGATGGCTCACAGCGGTTGCAGAACGTGTCTCAGCCGGCTCGGGGGAGGTCGGACGTTGTCGGGTCGTTGCCGGCGAGCTCGGCAGACCGAGGAAGAAGAAGGCGTCGGGGAGTGACGGTGTCCTGGACTAGGGGTTACTCAACACGTCATCTCCCGATCTGATAGATTGGGCTGAGGACCCCCGTGGCCGTATAATCATGGGCCAGTTCGGACAGCTGCCGCATACAAGGAAGATTCCACGAAGACTTGGCGATCAAGACAAGGACTTCTCCCCACCGGCGTGTTCGGCTAGGACTCTTGTTAACCTAGGCCTCTGGTGCATTATATAAACCAGGGCCAGGCTAGTCGATAGGACATACAAAACAAGAATCATACCATAGGCTGGCTTCTAGGGTTTAGCCTCCTTGATCTCGTGGTAGATCTACTCTTGTACTACCATATCATCAATATTAATCAAGCAGGACGTAGGGTTTTACCTCCATCAAGAGGGCCGGAACCTGGGTAAAACATCGTGTTCCTTGCCTCCTGTTACCATCCGGCCTAGACGCACATTTTGGGACCCCCTACCCGAGATCCGCTGGTTTTGACACCGACATTGGTGCTTTCATTGAGAGTTCCGCTGTGTGATCGACAAAAGGATCGATGGCTCGCCTGCAGATCAACTGCGACTTCGGCATCTTCGTCACCAGCTCGACTGGTCACCTTGGTTCGACCAAGAATTGTGCCTCGTGTTCGGATCACCATGTTCGGACGAGGGCCTTCATCAAACATCAACTCCGATCTCTATCAAGATCATGGAGGAATCATCTATGGAGATCAGGGGCTCAACGTCAACATTGCCCTCAAGCGACCGTGCTGTTTTTCCAAACAGCGAACGCGTATCCGCCGCCACCGCCTGCTTGAGCATCGCTTTAACGATCGCTTTGGTGGAATTATGCGGAATCGAGTCTACAACAACCCTGGAAAATTTCGTCGAGTTCCGATGGAGGAATCTCTGGCAATCTATGATATACCGGAGCCCTATCAAATCTGGACGGGAATCTGGATGAGTTTAGGGCGTGGTATCCAGCTTCTAGCTCGGACGTCCTTTGAAAGATCCAACCGTTGATCGGCTGTGGAATTCCTATATCTACCACCTCTCAAAATTTCAGCTCGATCCGACCGTCCAAACTCCGGGAACCTTCTGATTAGTGCATCACTTTTCGGATCTGTTTTCTGCGCGAAAACGAATCCGACCCGAGTTCGTCTTTTTTATGAACAGGATTTCGGACATCCCTTTTGAAGGAAGTTTTGTATGGGGTATTGTGTTTCATTCTCGAACACATCCCACTAACTTTAAGATCTTTTGAACATGAGCTTCAACATCATGCTTGTGTCAAATCAGTCCGACAATATTACTCCACGGCTGCCGACCTGCGCTAGACACGTCGTCACTTTAGCCGAGCTCAACTTCTTCGGATCATCATCTCGGCAAGCCGAACAAGAGTCCGGCATCGCGAAGGATAAATCATCATCAACATCGCCGCCCCACGTATTACACGGAGCGGGCATACCAGCATCGCCGCACGGTCGGTTCATCAAGCCGGCATCAACCACGTCACGACCTGCATCGACAGGGCCATACTATTGCTTCTTCAAGCTGGTGTCCGTCACGCCGACCCGCTTCGACTCATCGGCTGACGTCGAGGCTTCGACATCTCGGCTGGACCAGGAGCTTCGCCATCTCTTCATCAAACTACTCCGGACACTTCGGCGTCACTAGCCGACCAGCTCCGTCACGTTAGCTGGGCCGAGGGCTTTGCCTCGGCGAGTCAACCTTTACCGGCATTGCCATGCCGTCATTTTATCGCCCATCAGGCAATGGGTGTGCGGAGCGAGTCCCAATTTTGGGAATCACCTTCCTTCGGATTGCTACAACAAATAAACCAGGTGCTATTAATCCCAGTATTTTTTGCTTGTTTGGGTTCATTTGTCCCAAGGAATTATTACTCTGGTTCGTCCATGATATGTACACAGGTCTATCAAATGGTGACCGCATTAATGACGGTCGCGTGGTGATTCGATCAGTTTCCGTACATAGTCCGGCGAACGCCGCATCCGAAGCTCGGACTGACCTGTGAATTCAGGCTTTGCCACGCCTTTACTACATCACGCCGACGCCCTGCATCGACATTGACTTCGGCGCCAGGCCATATTTCTTCTATTCCTCACTTTGCATAAATTATTTATTATGCAACACATTTTTTTATTATCATTATTACTATTATCTCCGGTTTGCACTAGTTTTTGTGCACAGAAAAATGATCCGGGGACTTCGGTGTCACTCTGCCGGTCTGCATTGACCGTGCTATGTCACCACTTTGGCGTGTCGAGCTCTCCGCTCCGCCACCTCAGGACCAGCTTGGGGGATGGAACCTTGCCCCGCATCAAGCTCGGACAGCGTCATCAATATCGAACACATTAACCAGCTAAGTCGCTTTCATGCTCAAAGCTTTAATTTCTAACTTGTGTTCGGTTCGACCAAGCATTACACTTTTTTGGAAAAAAGTTGCTTGTAAAAAATTTCCTTGTCCAAACTTTGTTTGTGACACACAAATTCAAATACCCCGTTTACTTGGGGGCTTCCTTTATGAAGCTTTTCCTGTTGCATATGATTATACTTGTACGGCTTCGTTCCTTGTTCGTGTATTACGCCACAATATGCACCACATTGACTTAAGCGATTTGCAAGCTGGGTTGCCTCGCTCCTGTGTTTACCCCTACGTTCCCGATTGTTTGGCTAGGGAGTAAAGGGAGCACCTCTGCGATTGTAACGATCGGGTCACCCGAGCCGGACCTCAGACTGGGTGAAGCCGAAAGCTAGCGCTCTTATAGTTATTCAATGATGGTCGGCACACAACGGAACTCATGAGTACAAAAATCCTATTGCACAAGTCTCATAATAACAATGAGCACCGAAGAAAGGTATCGGTGGGGGTACTATTTTCTTCGAAGATGCTTCTTACTCTTCGCAGTAATATAGCATAAGTTCCCTGAGCGCGCTTTTTCTGTTATAGCATTATGGCCTGATTGCCTGGTTATTGGAAACACCGTCGATATTCTCGACCGATGGAGTACATAACACTTTTCGGTCCTTAACCGAAGAGGGAGAAGCCGACGGTCGGTTAAGACACGTTTAAAGTTCGGTTGAACATAGATATAATAAGAGTACTTCGGTACATGAAATCATTCTTCCACCCAAGTCACTTGGGGGCTCTTAAATTTATATGAGCTATTTTATAGTAAATGTATTTTCTTCTTGGTCGTTGCAAAGTCTTTTCTATCGCTCCTTTTTCGACGTGAGTGTGTGGTCAATAGCCAGCCATAGGCTGACCCGCTTGAAGTCTTGAGATCAGATGTGTAATGTTAAAGCACGACAGAAGCACTTTTTTTCTAAGACCAATTTTCGGATTGGCACCGAACACTTGATATTGTTCGGACGTCATGTTTTTACTGACGTTTGTTGGTTTCCCAAGTTTTTTGGCACTTTTAAACTATTTGTGCTTTTCCAGCATTAGTCTCGCAGTGCAACGCCGGACACCTTTAGGGATTCGGCAAAAACATTCTCAGATATTGCTATATACGCATCGGTTTCGAATTGTGTCTTCGGTCAATAGTTGGGTTGCCCGGCTCCTGCGCTTGCCTCCTACGTTCCGCTTTGTTCGGCTAGGTGTGCAAAGGGAGAACCACTGCGATTGTGCTTCCAGCTCACATGGTTAAGCACCTCAGTGGAGAAAGCCGAAAACTGACTGTCACAATAAGCGTAAATAACAGGCCGTTCATAACATTGGACGAAGTGTTCACGGCTTGACCTCGACTGTCGCCGAACACTACCGGGGGCTATTAACTAGCCTCCCAAACTAAATCCTCGATATTTTGCTCTTATATTGGAGCTGAGGTTTTATTATCATGCTTAGCATGAAAACCCAAAGAAAGGAACCGATAGCGGGACTATTTTCTTTGGAAGACATTTCTTCTGTTAAACAGTAATATAACATATCTCCTCGCGTACCTTTGTTTATAAAACCGTATGGCCAGATTGCCTTGTTTGTCGTCCTCATAAAAGCTTTATAAAGTAGGACAAACACTCCTCGGCTACTGGCCGAGGAGGTGGAAGCCGATGGTCGGTCAACAAAGATTTGTACAATGCGGATCCGAGCATTAATGACGTAAAGTACTTGGATACATAGAGTCATTACACATAATTTGTGATTTTACTATGGATATTGATCCTTAATTCGGCCACCCGTGCCCGCATTAAGGCTCGGGGGCTACTGGGCTTCGGGCTTATTATTTACAAATGTTAAAGGGGAACATCGACCCCCTGATCTGGTGTTGCCACCCGACCAGTGTCTCGGGGGCTACTGCATTGCTTGTCCAATGTAGAAAATTTTATGTGCAATATAGTTTCCGAGGAGATTTTGATCCTCAGGTTGGTCTGCCGCACCCAACCTGAGCCTCGAGGACTGAGCACACCGCTTTTAGTGTCCCGAAGTATTCTGCCGAGCTTGGACTTGATCCTCAGGCCGATTTTGCAAATCAACCTGAGTCTCAGCGGCTACTGGGATCAGCGGTCTTATGTCATCCTTCAGGTGCATCTCGGGTTTTAGACCAATACACGCCTTGAGGGCTACTGGCTATATATCTCGGCAGAGAATAAATTGCAATAATAAAAAATATTGACAAAAAATCGGCCCACATTCGGTGTGGTGCACCACCTCTGAAGCAGTCCGGCATAAAGCTCGGGCGCTAGTGGCTGGCTCCATAGAGGGCATTTCCGGCATTAATCTCGGCTAAACTCCTTCAACTTTTTTGAACCAAGGTGATATAACACCTCGGATATAGCCCGGCGTTGGAGCCGGGACACTGTCCGGCGTTGGAGCTTGGACACAGTCCAGCGTTGGAGCTCGGATACATTCCGGCGTTGGAGCTCGGAAGCGGTCCAGCATTGGTGCTCGGCCGCAAAAGATACCTCGAATGCAGTCCGGCGTTAGAGCTCGGACGCAAGAGGACACTGCCTCCCGCGAACAACTTCAAACCCGAGGTGTGGCTTAAAAATAACAAGGCATTGATAAAGGCCGGACACTTAAAGGGGCTCCTCGGATACCCGACGTGTAAACTCGCCGAATGCATTTCGGCGATCCTCAAGATCGAAGATCAGAAGATTTGTTGAACCAGTTTTCAAGACCGTCAACCGAAGATGAAGAACGGTTCGGAAGAATCGAGGAGCGTCCCTAACTTGAAGACCGGTTCAGGGGGCTACTGACAGTGTCCTAGACTAGGGGGTACTCAACACGTCATCTCCCGGTCTGATAGATTGGGCCGAGGACCCCCGTGGCCGTATACTCATGGGCCAGTTCGGACAGCTGCCGCATACAAGGAAGATTCCACGAAGACTTGGCGATCAAGACAAGGACTTCTCCCCACCGGCGTATTCGGCTAGGACTCTTGTTAACCTGGGCCTCTGGTGCATTATATAAACTAGGGCCAGGCTAGTCGATAGGACATACAGAACAACAATCATACCATAGGCTAGCTTCTAGGATTTAGCCTCCTTGATCTCGTGGTAGATTTACTCTTGTACTACCCATATAATCAATATTGATCAAGCAGGACGTAGGGTTTTACCTCCATCAAGAGGGCCCGAACCTGGGTAAAACATCGTGTTCCTTGCCTCCTGTTACCATCCGGCCTAGACGCACAGTTCGGGACCCCCTACCCGAGATCCGCCGGTTTTGACACCAACAGGGAGGTGCTTGGAGGCGTCCAGCGTCGCGTGAGTCGATGAGGAGGTCGAGGACGGCAGCGTGGAGCTAATGGGCTTGTCAGAGAGGCGAGGGGGTGGCTCTGGTGACGACTACGGTGATCGGCGGCGAGGATCGCGCTCAGCCATCGCGGGAGAGGGTGAGGGAGACGAGGGGGAGAGTGAGGGAGGGAGAGAGGGGAACGTGGGGGTCGGCGCGGCACCCCTAGACGCCTCCAGGGAGTCGGCAGAAGCAGGAGGTGGCCGGCGTGTGGCCGCGGGCGTCGACCACGCACTCCTCGTCCTCCTGGCGGGAGGAGGACGACGACTGGCAAGGCCAGTCGGCTGGGCCGAGCCAGGTGGGCTGGGCCAGCATCGGTGAGGCCCAGGTGGGTTTCCCTCTCTCTCTTTTTCTTATTTGTTTCTATTTTCTATTTTTTTTCTGCAACTGTTGGGCTTTATTAAAAATACTAAAACGTTTCCAAAAATCCTGAAAATAATTGTGGGCTCTGTTTAGAATATTTCCAACAGCAATCATTTATTTCCAGAATTATTTGAGCATTTAAATTATTTTATAGCATTGAAATGCCCAAAATCAAATACTTATGATTTAATTCAATGACCTTCTGTTGACCTAGAAAATTGTGCACCAATTTTGCCAGAGGTTCCAACCCAAGACAAAGAGAGTGAACTTTTTAGAAGGGCATTTCAGGTTCATTGAAAATAATTTTAGTAAACCCTAGTTGTTTCCAGGGGGGTATTGGGGCTTCTGTCATCCCCATTTCAAACTTAAAAGGAAATTAAACATGATGCACACTCTAATGCTTGAACTAGCTAGGGCGTGACAGGAATGTAGTAATTTCGAAAATTTCCTACGCACACGCAAGATCATGGTGATGCATAGCAACGAGAGGGGAGAGTGTTGTCTACGTACCCTCGTAGACCAACAACGGGAGCGTTATGACAACGCGGTTGATGTAGTTGTACGTCTTCATGGCCCGACCGATCAAGCACCAAAACTACGACACCTCCGAGTTTTAGCACACGTTCAGCTCGATGACGATCCCCGGACTCTGATCCAGCAAAGTGTCGGGGAAGAGTTCCGTCAGCACGACGGCGTGGTGACAATCTTGATGTTCTACCGTCGCAGGGCTTCGCCTAAGCACCACTACAATATTATCGAGGAGTATGGTGGAAGGGGGCACCACACACGGCTAAGAAAATGATCACGAGGATCAACTTCTGTGCCTAGAGGTGCCCGCTGCCCCATATATAAAGGAGCAAGGGGGAGGAGGCCGGCCCTAGGAGGGGCGCACCACGGAGTAGGATTCCTACTCCTAGTTGGAGTAGGTTTCCTCCTTTCCTAGTCCAACTAGGAGAAGGGGGAAAAGGGGGGAAGAGTGGAAGGAAGGGAGAGAGGGGTCGCGCCCCAAACCCCTTGTCCAATTCGGACTGGGCTTGGGAGGGGCGCGCGCCACCTCCTGGTCCTTTCCACTAAGGCCCATTAAGGCCCATTGCTTCTTCCTCGTATTTCCGTAACTCCCCGGTACCTCCGAAAATACCCGAATCACTCAGAACCTTTCCGATGTCTGAATATAGTCGTCCAATATATCAATCTTTATGTCTCGACCATTTCGAGACTCCTCGTCATGTCCCCGATCTCATTCGGGACTCCAAACTCCTTCGGTACATCAAAACTCATAAACTCATAATATAACTGTCATCGAAACCTTAAGCGTGCGGACCCTACGGGTTCGGGAACAATGTAGACATGACCGAGACACGTCTCCAGTCAATAACCAATAGCGGAACCTGGATGCTCATATTGGCTCCCACATATTCTATGAACATCTTTATCGGTCAGACCGCATAACAACATACGTTGTTCCCTTTGTCATCGGTATGTTACTTACCCGAGATTCGATCGTTGGTATCTCAATACCTAGTTCAATCTCGTTACCGGCAAGTCTCTTTACTCGTTTCGTAATACATCATCTCGCAACTAACTCATTAGTTGCAATGCTTGCAAGGCTTATGTGATGTGCATTATCAAGAGGGCCCAGAGATACCTCTCCGACAAACGGAGTGAAAAATCATAATCTCGAAATACTCCAACCCAACATGTACCTTTAGAGACACCTGTAGAGCTCCTTTATAATCACCCAGTTACGTTGTGACGTTTGGTAGCACACAAAGTGTTCCTCCGGCAAACGGGAATTGCATAATCTCATAGTCATAGGAACATGTATAAGTCATGAAGAAAGCAATAGCAACATACTAAACGATCGGGTGCTAAGCTAATGGAATGGGTCATGTCAATCACATTATTCTTCTAATGATGTGATCCCGTTAACCAAATAACAACTCTTTTGTTCATGGTTAGGAAATATAACCATCTTCGATTAACGAGCTAGTCAAGTAGAGGCATACTAGTGACACTCTGTTTGTCTATGTATTCACACATGTATTATGTTTCCGGTTAATACAATTCTAGCATGAATAATAAACATTTATCATGATATAAGGAAATAAATAATAACTTTATTATTGCCTCTAGGGCATATTTCCTTCACCCTGACGGCAGGCCGATATCTTCCATAATCGGAAGCGCCGTCGTGCTCCCTTCAGCTTTTCTGCAAGCTCTCGAAGGCCTTCTGGTATGGAGACGGGCGGCCACAAGGCCTGGGCAACGCCTTGCATCACCTGCCGAACTCGATCGTGCAACTACGCGAGCTCGAGAAGATGATCACCCGTCGAACTAGGCATCTCCTCGGCAGGACGACCTGTTAACATACCTACAGACATAACTCTGTCAGCCAGCTTCCTCGCCGAACACTTTTTCAAAGTTCATTCAAGCACTTACTAAATATGCCGCGTCGAAGCCGTTGATTCTCCTTAACAGAGTCTGATAGTTGGGCATGAACATCTTTTATTTCCACACCCAGCTTGGTGTTGGCATCTTGGAGATCATTCTTCTCCTGCCCCACCCTTGTAAGCACGCTCTCACCAGCCTTCAGCTGGCGTATGAGCTATTGCTTATCCGGATTCACTCCAGCGTCATCTGCAATTTTATTGTCAGATCTGCGTATAAAGCCGCATTCTAATATGATACTTATCATTTGACGGATATGTTACCAGAGGGGGCCTTTTTGGGCTCCCCTGCTGCGGCCAGTGCGGCCTGAAGTTGGGCTTTGCACTCTTCCAGCTCCTGGGACAGTTGAGTATTCTTTTCTGTAAGAACCTACATAACAAATGATCCTTAAATCAGTTATCCTAACTGTTTCAAGTCTCAGGGGCTACTGATATATATAATCATCAAATTTTCTCACCCATATGTCTTTTACATACTGCTCTGTGACTCTGGCTAGACCATTTTGAGCGGCACGGAGGTGCGCGTCTCCCGAGTTAAAGGCATCCAATGCCTCTGGGGAGAAACAAGCATCACAAAGAACATTCCGGTCATGCCTGTGGTTCATGGCACTTTCCACCTCGGAATGGGTGGCGGACAGTCTATCCGTATCCTCGGTCGGAGGAGCACCCGGCGCACGCCTTGTACTCGTTCCCACCTCTGAGTCCGGCCTTGGAGCTTGGTAGCCTCTCCGGGTATAGTCCGGCGAGCGCTCTTTTTCCTGAAAAGAAGGCGTGGGCGTTAGTATGGCTCTGTAAATAATGTCTTGTAATAAAGACGGCGCACCATACCGCTGCGCCGGTGCCTCAATCCGGACTGCGGATCTTTTCAGCCTGCCTGGCCTAGCGGCCCCTTGTTGGCTAGTTGCCACGGGCTCGGCCTTCTGCCCCAAGGACCTCCCCTGCAAAACACGGATGTTATATGGCAATAAAAAAAGGAGCACAAGGACGGATCCCTTTTTAAGTACTGGGACTTCGGTCTCAGTCACCTGTGAGGCTGGAACTAGCCTAGGATAATCGGTCGTAATGGCTACCAAGGTATTGTCATTACTCCCTTGGTAAAATACCCTGTCAATCAGCTCCACGGATATGTCCGGGTTCTCCTGAGAGGCCGGGTCAAGGGACCGTCCAGGGTCCTCGGGCTGTGGAGGAGGGCTGTTTATCTCCTTTACTGCTTGGCGCAGCTCCTGTGATGAAATCGCTAGAATGAATACTTAAACTATGGGAATACGAAACGGATAGGCGAGAAAAAGTCTCCGCTTACCCAGGTCGGAGGATTGTACATAGAGAATCCGCCCTGCGGGTTGACACGGAGGAATTCCTCCTCTTCTCCCTTGTACAAAGTGGACAAGATCTTTGTTAGGTCAGCAGCCGATCCCGGCCCTTTGCGGCCGTGGTGGGTGGCGTCATCCTCCCCATTGAAGTCCCACATGGGGTGACCTCTATACTGGAGCGGCTGCACCCCCCGCATAATGCATATAGCCATGACCTCGATCATGGTCAATCCCGATCGAGCTAAAGAGCTTATCCGGCTCATCAGATAAAAAATGTCCCGGTCGTCTTCCTCCAGGGGGCTCCGTGGACGCCAGCTCTGGCGCTTCTTCAAGGGGCGTTGTCAAACTGTGGAAGGCTGATCCGAATAGGGTCCGGAAGGGGGACATCTTCTATATAAAACCATTCTAAAGGCCAGTCTTTGGACGTCTTCTTCGGGGTCCCGGATAGGTATCCGGTCCCAGCAATACGCCACACTTTGGCTATGCCCACTTGATATATTGATCCCTTCTTAGAACGGGGCACAAGGCAGCACAACTTCTTCCACAAAGCGAAATGAGCCTCACAGCCCAAAAATAACTCGCAAAGGGCTACAAATCCCGCAATATGCAGCAGGGAGGCAGGCGTAAGGTTGTGCAGCTGGAGGCCATAGAAATCCAGAAGCCCCCGGAGAAACGGATGAATTGGGAATCCGAGCCATCTTACCAGATAAGGCACAAGGCATACCCGCTCTCCCTTGGAGGGATTGGGATGGCTCTCCGCTTGCTCTCCGCCATTGTAGGTGACAAGTCCGGCTCGAACCGGGACCAGATACGCTGGGGGAAGAAATCCCTCGGACTGAAGCATCACCAATTTGCTGTGCGGGATGGAACATCTCTCCCAATATCCAGGCTTGGAACTAGTGGTGCGAGAGGAGGAGCTGCGTCGACCGGCCATGGTGGAATGGATCTCTGTCGGGAACACTCCGATGAAGACTCGGCAAGGGAGGATGATGTGATTTGGATCTGAATCCTCGTCTTTTTAAATAGGAGGCTCATCTACATAGCTAGTGGGTAAATGCGAAAACACCCTGGCTCTTCACATTCGCTCGACACGTGGGAAGTGGCCATTATTGGGCGTAGAAGCCAAGGAGTACAAACCGTCACAAGGAACCGGACATTATTTCGATAGGTACACATAATTTGTAGAAGGAACCCGCCTTGCAATGCCGAAGACAACTGCGCGCCAGACTCATCGTCATTGAAGCCTGGTTCGGGGGCTACTGAGGGAGTCCTGGATTAGGGAGTCTGCGGACAGCCGGACTATCACCATTGCCCGGACTGATAGACTATGAAGATACAAGATTGAAGACTTCGTCTCGTGTCCGGATGGGACTCTACTTGGCGTGGAAGGCAAGCTACGCAATACGTATATGGATATCTCCTCCTTTGTAACCGACCTTGTGTAACCCTAACCCTCTCCGGTGTCTTTATAAACCGAAGGGTTTTAGTCCGTAGGACAACAATCACAACATACAATCATACCGTTGGCTAGCTTCTAGGGTTTAGCCTCTCTGATCTCGTGGTAGATCTACTCTTGTAACACCCATATCATCAATATTAATCAAGCAGGACGTAGGGTTTTACCTCCATCAAGAGGGCCCAAACCTGGGTAAAACTTCGTGTCCTTTGCCTCCTGTTACCATCCGGCGTAGACGTATACTTCGGGACCCCCTACCAGAGGTTCGCCGGTTTTGACACCGACACTAGCCCTCTCCGTGTCTATATAAACCGAAGGGTTTTAGTCCGTAGGACAACATACAATCATACCATAGGCTAGCTTCTACGGTTTTTGCCTCTCTGATCTCGTGGTAGATCTAGTCTTGTACTACCCATATCATCAATATTAATCAAGCAGGACGTAGGGTTTTACCTCCATCAAGAGGGCCCGAACCTGGGTAAAACATCGTGTTCCTTGCCTCATGTTATCATCCGCCTTAGACGCACAGTTCGGGACCCCCGACCCGAGATCCGCCGGTTTCGACACCGACATTGGTGCTTTCATTGAGAGTTCCTCTGTGCTGTTGCCAGAAGGAAGGATGTCTCGTCTCGTCTTTAAAGACGGTACTGCTATTGGGGGAGCTTTGGCTGTCGCCGGGCCGGGTTCATCATGACCGCCTGTTCGGCCGCCGGGCCGACGATGAATTCTCGGGTCATCGAAAACAGCCTCCACGTCAAATCAGCACTCGCCAAACAGATGGATCCATTGGAGCTCTCCTCCTTAAATGAGCTCTTGGATCGCATCGCCGCCTTGGGAGTCGCTACGGACTATGATCGGATTGGGCTTAAACCCCATCAAAGGGAGATTAACTCTCCACCGGTCATCCATCATATTGAAGTGGTGGAGGAACAATGCGGCGACCTTTCCTCTATCCTGAGGACCAAATATGTCCGGATTCCCGAGCTCTCCAAGCCGGACGCCCGTTCGCGGGAGGACAACACCCAATCCCTGAACTTAGAGTCAGGCAGCGGGCCAGGATTATCGGGTCACACCCCGGAACCGGAACTTTCAAAATTGGAAATTCCTCGGCCCCTGGATCCCAGATCAGGTGAGGGTTCGGATTTAATTCTACCCACACACCCAAACACAAGTGATCTTTCCCACATCACGCAAGAGCCCCAGGAAACAGTACATCACTATTGGGCCAGATTCCTCCTTGCGATGAACAATGTTAAGGACTGTCGCGAGGAAGACGCAATCCTATTTTTCTGCAATAATTGCACGGACAAGGGAATCCTTAACGCCATAAATCGCCATGAGATAACACGCTATGCTGACTTGGTGTCCATAGTACGAAAGTACTGTGCGATGGAAAGTGCCTGGAAAACCGAAGTAAACTTTTTGGATAATCCGGCCCTGAATACAAACCCAGTCCGAAACAAAAGGGTGCATTATCAAAATAGACCCGGGTCAACTACCAAAAAGCAAAAACCCTCTACAGGGTATGGAACCGTACTGGAAGGATGGCTCAACGGACTTTGCAAAATTCATAGTACAGTGGATACAATACCAACCACAGCCTTAGAGCATGTTGGATACTCCGGAAGAAGGCCAAAAGTGGTGAGGATCTTCTTATCCCACATACGATGGAGCACCATCCAGTGGATAACAATACGGTGTTAACAGTGTTCGAGACCTTTGCGTCAAATAACAGGAGCAAGCGAACACTCCGCAGCATGGCCGAAATCTGCCACGTAGCAGCAACAAATCCATGGAGTGACACGGCTATTACCTTCAATGCCAGTGATGAACCCAAATTCCGAACAGCCCGAGAACAAGCCACACTGGTCCTCAGTCCAATCGTGGACGGCTTTCGACTCACCAAAGTACTCATGGACGGCAGCAGCGAACTAAACCTCATCTATGAGGAAACCCTTCAAAAGATGGAAATAGACTGGAACCGCATCGAGCAAAGTAGCACAACCTTTAGAGGAATTATCCCCAGTCGGGAAGCAAGCTGTGCTGGGAAAATCACATTATATGTGGTATTCGGCACGCCGGATAATTACAGGTCCGAAGAAATTACATTCCAAGTGGCCCCGTTCAGCAGTGGTTATCACGCTCTTTTAGGATGGGAGGCATTCACAATCTTCCAAGCCGTACCCCATTACGGGTACATGAAACTCAAAATGTCCGGTCCCAACGGAATCATCACTCTCACCAGCGATCCGGACACAGCACTCCGCGCCGAAAACAAAATAGCCACATTGGCCCTCGAGGCACTATCTGAAGCTCTCTCGGCCAAGGAATTATCTACGCTACGCTACACAGTGGACAGGGACGACGTGATACTCGACAAGAGATCCAAGTCCACCTCTTTTAAACCAGCGGACGAAATAGTCAAATTCCAAGTCCACTGAACGGACCCTACAAAAACAACCTCCATCGGGGCACAACTAAGCCCCGCTGTGGACGCCGCACTACGAGAGTTCCTGTGCGAGAACTGGGACATATTCGCCTAGCATCCCTCACACATGCCAGGAATCCCACGCAGGCTGGCCGAGCATAGCCTCAATATCCTAAAGGGATTCAAGCTGGTCAAGCAAGCTCTCCGGCGCTTCTCTGAACCTAAGAGACAGGCCATGGGAGAGGAACTAGCCAAGTTGTTGGAGGCCGGATTCATCAAAGAAATAAAACACCTGGACTGGCTAGCAAACCTGGTGATGGTACCAAAGAAGGACAAATCCTGGCGCCTTTGTGTCGACTTCAAAGACCTCAATAAAGCTTGCCCAAAGGATCACTTCCCCCTCCCACGCATCGATTAAATCATTGATGCTACTGCAGGACACAAGTCATTGTGTTTCCTCGACGCATACTCCGGTTACCACCAAATCAAGATGGCGGAGTCTGACCAAGCCGTAGCGGCATTCATCACACCATACGGTCCCTTCTGTTTTAACACAATGCCTTTTGGGCTCAAAAACGCCGGCACAACATATCAGCACATGATTCAGACATGTCTGGAGAAACAAATCGACAAAACAGTAGAGGCGTACGTAGACGATGTGGTCGTCAAAACCAAACACGTCGACTCTTTGATAGACGACTTGAGGCTCACATACGACAACCTCCGAACATATGACATCAAGCTCAATCTGGAAAAATGCGTTTTCGGCATACCAGCTGGAAAGCTCCTGGGATTCATTGTATCCAGTAGAGGTATTGAAGCTAATCCCGCCAAAATCCGAGCGTTGTCACAGTTGGTTACCCCAAAAGACCTCAAACAAATCTAGAAGCTAAATGGATGCGTGGCGGCTCTAAGCCGCTTTATCTCCCGCTTGGGAGAAAAGGCTTTACCCCTTTATCGCCTCCTTCGGCGCACTGAACACTTCGAGTTGACGGACGCGGCCACAGCCGGATTTGAAGAAATAAAGGCCGGTATACTATGTATCCACTGTCCTCACTCCATGCAAATCATGGTACCCGCATTACCAAAAAATAGCATATGCGGTATTCATGGCATCGCGGAAACTATGACACTACTTTCAAGAGGGTTCGATTACAGTAGCCTCGGAAGTGCCACTTAATGATATTATCAACAACCGCGACGCTACGGGCCGGATTGCCAAATGGGCCATTGAGCTCCTCCCATTCTACATAACATACAAACCTCACCGATCCATTAAATCACATGTACTGGCCGATTTCGTCGCTGAATGGACGGAGGCCGAACTCCCTAAACAGTATGGCGCATAGTCCAACTGCATCATGCACTTCGACGGTTCTAAAATGCTAGCCGGTCTAGGGGCTGGCGTCGTCCTGGCATTCCCAACCGGAGATACCGTTCGGTACATACTGCAAATATTGTATACAGATTCCAACAATGCAACCGAATACGAAGCTCTGTTGCATGGTCTCCGGATGGCAGTCTCCATGGGAATTCAACGCCTGGAGGTGCGTGGGGATTCAAACCTTGCAATATCCCAAATAAACGGAGATTTCGACGCCAAGGATCCGAAAATGGCGGCCTATCGAAATGACGTCCTAAAAATGTCAGCTCAGTTCGAGGGACTCAAATTTCACCATGTGGCTCAGGAAAACAATCAGGCGGCGGATATCCTCGCCCGTATTGGCGCAAAATGCGACACGGTCCCCCCCCAACATATTTCTGGAGAGGCTCTTCAAGCCATCCATAGCATGGGAAGGGGACACCGGTAACAACAGTCCAGACCCGACCAAAATACCCGATACCGAACTCTCTGACACAATCGGAGGCTCCGCCACCGAAATAACACCTTCAGCCCATGAAATAATGGCCATTATTGCCCCGTGGACAGAACCATTCTTGGCCTACCTAACTAGACAGGAACTTCCGGAGGACCAAAATGAGGCACGCTACATAATGCAGCGATCCAAGGCCTACAGGGTCCATGAGGGAGAATTGTACAAGAAAAGCACTACCGGAGTCCTTCAAAAGTGCATCTCCGAAGAGGAAGGGCGGAATCTTTTGGCAGAAATTCACGCCGGACTCGGCGGTTATCACGCCGCAGCCTGGGCTCTTGTAAGCAAGGCCTTCCGTATAGGATTCTATTGGCCAACGGCCCGGGCAGATGCACAGGACTTGGTCCAACGTTGCGCTGGTTGCCAGCTTTTTGAAAATCAAAGCTACATGCCACCCACCGCCCTCGAAACAATCCCCATTACATGGCCCTTTGCGGTCTGGGGGCTTGACATGGTTGGACCCCTTAAAGGGGGAACCCACAAGAAAAAATACTTATTGGTCATGGTGGATAAATTCACCAAATGGATAGAGGCCAAACCGGTTAAAACAGCTGAATCCGGACCGGTGATAGATTTCATATCCGGGGTTGTACACCGTTATGGCGTCCCCCACAGCATCATCATTGATAATGGCACGAACTTCACGGCCGACGAGGTAAAACTCTGGTGTACCAAAATGGGCATCAAGCTCGATTACTCGGTCTATCACCCACAAACCAACGGTCAAGTCGAGCGAGCAAACGGTCTTATAATGAGCGGCATTAAACCTAGATTAGTGCGGTCCTTAATGAAGTCTAACACGCACTGGGTAGAGGAGCTCGACTCCGTACTCTGGGGGCTGCGGACCACGCCGAATCGTAGTACCGGATATACACCCTTCTTTATGTTGTACGGCGCAGAGGCAGTCTTGCCCTGTGACATAATTCATGACTCACCTAGAGTGCGCATGTATGAAGAAAGAGAAGCCGAGCTCGATCGGCAGGACAGTCTGGACACCTTGGAGGAAGAGTGTGACTTAGCCAAAGCCCGTTCCGCATTTTACCAGCACTAGGCTTGCAGATACCAAAGCAGAGAAATACGTGCCAAACTTATAACGTTGGCAAACTAGTTCTGCGCCTGCCAGATAAGAAAAAGAACAAGCTCGAGCCCAAATGCGAAGGCCCCTTCTTTATTGACCAAGTTCTGACCGGTGGAGCGTACCGACTGCGGGATGCATCGACTAGTCGACTCGAGCCGAACCCATGGAACGCGGCCAGGCTCCAAAGATTCTACGCCTAGCACTGAACTCTATGTTAGTCCCCTCACCGTGTGCCCTGTTTGCACACTACAGATGCGCTAGCCGCACTCTTCATACATAGGGGCTTCCTTCACAGAAGCTTAAATTATTTATCCGGGCTTCATGCCCAACACATGTGTTCTACTTCCGCATGTACCTTTTTTCACCATTATATGCATCGATATGACTTAAGTTTTGGCCAAGCTGGGTTGCCTGGATCTTGGGTTTATGCCCTACGCTCCCGTTAATTCGGTTAGGGCATAAGGGGAGCACCTTTGCGATTGTTACTGCCGGGTCAGCCGGATGTGTACCTCAGACTGGGTGAAGCCGAAAGCTAGCGTTCTTAAGGTAATATTCGGTCAGTGAACAAAAGATGATTTTTATTTATTGTCCATATCTGCCCCCAGATGCTTTTTATGCGTTTCTTATCGCAGTCCGGACATGCACTTTAGGGCGTGCTTACCCAGGGAAAGGAACCCTTAATGGAACTATTCTCCCTGGAAGATGTTTCTTACTACCCATGTAATATAACATAACTAGTTGGGCACTTGTCTGATAAAGCACTAATGACCCCTACGCCTGGTCTCCACGCATACCCCGGTTCTTATATAACTAAAGGGGTATTCGGATTCACTCCGGATTATCGGGCCCGGAGGTTGAAGCGAAAACGTCCGCAACGACAAATGATCTACAATCCGGCTAGAAGGCATTATACATGTCACTTTAATTACATAGTCATGCAGACTGACTAAACTCCTCTTCTATACCATCCAACAGGCATAACGTTGTGAGTCGACTTCTTCGCCGAACTCCTTTAGCAGGATTCGTTCAAGCACTTACTAAAAATGCCGCACCGAAGCCGCTTATTCTCCTTCTTGGAGTCCGCAAGCTGGCCCCGAACGTCTTTTTTAGTTCAATGCTCAGCTTCACATTGGCATCTTGGAGACAGTTTTTCTCCAGCATAACCTTACTCAGCACGTGTTTGCGAGCCTCTAGCTGTCGCATAACATGTTGGTCCCCCGGACTTTCTCCAGGCTCATCTGCAAAATCAATTGTTAGATCTGCAGACACGCCGCACACAATATGGTAACCACCATTCTTTAAAGTAAATGTTACCAGCGGGAGGCTTTTTCTGTTCCTGCAATGCGTCAAGAGCGGCCCCCAGTTGGGTCTTGCATTCCTCTAGCTCCTGGGACAACCTAGTATTCTTCTCTGTAAGAACCTGCACATTATAGATGATCCTTAAATCAGTTCTGCTAACTGTTTCAAGTCTCAGGGGCTACTAATACATATAAATCTTCAGATTTACTCACCTGTACATCCTTTACATACTGATCCGTGGCTCTGGCTAGACCATCTTGAGCAGCACAGAGGTATGCCTCTCCAGCATTGAAGGCGTCGAACGCCTCTGGTGAGAAACAAGCGTCGCGGAGTACGGCCTGGTGGCGTCTATGATTCATGGCGCTTTCCACTTCTGAGTTTGTAGCGGACAATCTATCCACATCCTCTGTCGGGGGATTATCTGGCGCCTACCCCATATCGCCTTCCGCCTCTGTGTCCGGTCTTGGCGCCCAACTGGTGGAAGCTGATTGGCAGCATCGCCGGACAAATTTCGGCGAGCGTTCTTTCTGTTAAACAAACGCGGGCGTCATTACATTTTGAGAAAGACGACAACCACGGAGCAGGGTTTTTCCTATACATTTGCACCGGCGTCTCCGTCCTGACCGCCTTCCTTTTTGGCCTACCCGGCCTCGGCACCTCTTGTGGGCGAGTTGCCACGGGTTCGTCAGGGCATCCCGAATGCCTTCCCTGTAAAAGATGCCATGTGTATATGGTGGGTGAAGAGCCTAAAAGGGGGATCCTAGTTTTGGAGTTGGGACTTTCTGATTTTTCGTACCTGCGATGCATGGAGCAGTCCGGGATAGTCGGCCGTAATGGCCACCGGGGCATCGTCGCAGCTTTACTGATAGAACTGCCGGTCTACCAGTTCCACAGAGATAGCCGGATCTTCTTCGAGTCCAGAATCGATGGCCCGTTCAGGGTCCTCTGGTTGTGGAGAAGGGCTGCTAACCTCCTTTATGGCTTTTCGCAGTTCCTGCCGCAAGGTGGCAAGGTGAATACTTACGACTAAGAATGCGGGAAAATGGGAGCAGGGAAATATAACTTACCCAACTTGGAGGATTGTACATAGAGAGTCCATCCCGTGGCTTGATGCGGGTGAACTCCTCTTCCTCGCCCTTGAACATTTCGGACAGAATCTTCGCTAGAGCGGTAGTATTGTCCGGACCCTTACGCCCGCAGCGGGTGGCGTCATCCGCCCCGTTATAACACCACAAGGGGTGCCCACAATATTGGAGTGGCTGCACTCCCCGCATTATGCAAATCGGCATGACTTCGATTATTGTCAATCTGGATCGAGCTAGTGCTTTGATCCGGTTCATCAAATAGAGGACTTCTCCGTTGTCTTCCCCCTGGGGGCTCCGTGGGCGCCAACTTCGGCGCTTCTTCAGAGGAGCATTGTTGAACTCGGGTAGACCCCGCCGAACAGGGTCCGGAAGGGGGACGTCCTCCATATAAAACCATTCTGAAGGCTAGTCTTCGGACGGCTTCTTCGGGGTACCGGACAGGTATCCGGTATCGGCGATGCGCCATATTTCGGCTCCGCCCACTTGATAAAGTGATTCCCTCTATGTGCGAGGGACAAGGTACAATAGCCTTTTCCACAGCTCGAAGTGAGCCTCGCAGCCCAGGAACAACTCGCAGAGAGCAGCATAGCTGGCGATGTGTAGGATGGAGGCAGGGGTGAGATTGTGTAGTTGGAGGCCGTAGAACTCCAGGAGCCCGCGGAGGAACGGACGATTTGGAAATCCGAGTCCCCTTAATAAGTAAGGAACAAGGCAAACTCGTTCCCCCATGGAGGGACAAGGAAAGTTCTCCGCTTGCTCCCTGCCATTATAGGTGGCGAGCCCGGCTCAAACGGGCACCATGTACGCTGGAGGGAGAAATCCCTTAGTCTGGAGCTCGACTAATCGACTATGTGGGACTGAACACCTCTCCCAATCACCGGGCTTAGGGCTACGGGGGCGGGAGGAGGAGCTGCGGAGATCGGCCATGCTGGAATGGATCTTTCCGAAGCACGCTCTGATGAATTCTCACTCGGGGAGGATGATATGGATTGGATCTATGAATCCCCATCCCTTTAATAGACAATTTATTTATCTGGCTAGGGGGGTGAATGTAAAACCGCCTTGGCGCCTCGTATTCATTCAACACGTGGGAGATAGCCCTTGTTGGGCACAGAAGCCAAGAGGTTCAACATTTATGGAGCCGGACACTGCTTACAAACTCTTGAAAGTTGGAGAAGAACCCGCCTTGCAATGCCGAAGACAACACTGCGCGCCGGACTCATCGTCATTGAAGCCTGGTTCGGGGGCTACTGAGGGAGTCTTGGATTAGGGGGTCTCCGGACAGCCGGACTATATCCTTTGGCCGGACTGTTGGACTATGAAGATACAAGATTGAAGACTTCGTCTCGTGTCCGGATGGGACTCTGCTTGGCGTGGAAGGCAAGCTAGGCAATATAGATATGTATATCTCCTCCTTTGTAACCGACTTTGTGTAACCCTAGCCTTCTCCGGTATCTATATAAACCGGACGGTTTTAGTCCGTAGGACAACATACAATCATACCATAGGCTAGCTTCTAGGGTTTTAGCCTCTCTGATCTCGCGGTAGATCTACTCTTGTAATACCCATATCATCAATATTTATCAAGCAGGACATAGGGTTTTACCTCCATCAAGAGGGCCCGAACCTGGGTAAAACATCGTGTTCCTTGCCTCCTGTTATCATCCGCCTTAGACGCATAGTTTGGGACCCCCTACCTGAGATCCGCCGGTTTTGACACCGACAGATTGACAACCCCTAAGCGCGTTAGTTGCGTTGAGCTATTGTTTTTGTGTAGGTACGAGGGACTCGCGTGTAGCCTCCTACTGGATTGATACCTTGGTTCTCAAAAGCTAAGGCAAATACTTATGCTACTTTGCTGCATCATCCTCTCCTCTTCGGGGAAATCCAACGCAGTGCTCAAGAGGTAGCAGCTTGCTGGACGGTGATGGGTTGGATGAGATCTATCATGTAATCGAGTTAGTTTTGTTAGGGTTTGATCCCTAGTATCCACTATGTTCTGAGATTGATGTTGACTTTGCTATGCTTAATGCTTGTCACTAGGGCCCAAGTGCGATTATTTCAGATCTGAACCTATTATGTTTTCATCAATATATGAGTGTTCTTGATCCTATCTTGCAACTCTATAGTCACCTATTATGTGTTATGATTCGTTAACCCCGAAGTGACAATAATCAGGATACTTACCGGTGATGACCGTAGTTTGAGGAGTTCATGTATTCACTATGTGTTGATGATGTGTTTCGGTGCTCTATTAAAAGGAGGCCTTAATATCCCTTAGTTTTCGTAAGGACCCCGCTGCCACGGGAGGGTAGGACAAAAGATGTCATGCAAGTTCTTTTCCATAAGCACATATGACTATATTCGGAATACATGCCTACATTACATTGATGAACTGGAGCTAGTTCTGTGTCACCCTAGGTTATGACTGTTACATGATGAACCGCATCCGGTATAATTCTCCATCACTGATCCATTGCCTACGAGCTTTCCATATATCATTCTTTTCTTATTTACTTTTCCGTTGCTATTGCTATCATCACTACAAAATACCAAAAACATTACTTTTACTACTATTACCTTTTGCTACCGTTACCACTACTATCATATTACTTTGCTACTAAATACTTTGCTGCAGATACTAAGTTTCCAGGTGTGGTTGAATTGACAACTCAGCTGCTAATACTTGAGAATATTCTTTGGCTCCCCTTGTGTCGAATCAATAAATTTGGGTTGAATACTTTACCCTCGAAAACTGTTGCGATCCCCTATACTTGTGGGTTATCAAGTTCAAACCCTGCAGGGGTGTCCCAACTTAGCCCATCACAAGCTCTCACGGTCAACGAAGGATATTCCTTCACCCAAGAAGACCCGATCAGACTCGGAATCCTGGTTACAAGACATTTCAACAATGGTAAAACAATACCGGCAAAGCCGCCCGATGTGCCGACAAACCCCGATAGGAGCTGGCACACTGGATGAACACTACGTACAAATAAAACCAACCCTCAAGTTTCCCTGAGGTGGCGCTGCAAGTGGCTCTGGTTTGGACCAACACTCAGAGGAGCACTGGCCCGGGGGTTTAAAATAAAGATGACCCTTGAGTCTGCAGAACCCAAGGGAAAAAGGCTTAGGTGGCAAATGGTAAAACCAAGGTTGGGCCTTGCTGGAGGAGTTCTATTCGAGGCGAACTATCAAGGGGTTCCCATTATAACCCAACCGCGTAAGGAACGCAAAATCAAGGAACATAACACTGGTATGACGGAAACTAGGGCGGCAAGAGTGGAACAAAACACCAGGCATAAGGCCGAGCCTTCCACCCTTTACCAAGTATATAGGTGCATTACAGTAAATAAGATATAATAATGATATCCCAACAATAATCATGTTCTAACAAGGAACAAACTCCATCTTCACCTGCAACTAGCAACGCTATAAGAGGGGCTGAGCAAAGCGGTAACATAGCCAAACAACGGTTTGCTAGTAAAAGGTGGGTTAGAGGCTTGACATGGCAATATGGGAGGCATGATATAGCAAGTGGTAAGTATCGTGACATAGCAATAGAGCGAGCAACTAGCAAGCAAAGATAGAAGTGATTTCGATGGTATGGTCATCTTGCCTGCAAAGTTCTCCGAGTTGACGTAAGTTTGATCCTCGTAAGCGTACTCAATGGGTTCAACGATCACGTAATTGTCCCCCGGCTCTACCCAAAGCAAGAACACAAGCAAAGGAAACAACAATCAACCACGGTGGAATGCGCAAGCAACATGATGCAAAACATGGCATGATATGCGGGATGTGATATGCAATGCATATGCGTGGTCTGAAAGGAAAAGATTTATCAAGGCATCAACTTGGCAAACCAAGTGCACCGCTGGAAATATGAGATGATTTCGGTCGAAATTGATATAAAGATCACCGGAATCGGATGCACGGTTTGCAAATGGCAAGCAAAACAATAATGGCACAATTCTGCGATCAACAACACATTGCCATCTAGACTGCAATCAGAAACTAAGCTACTGCACTCCAACATAGCAACAAAGCACACGGCAGTGATCTACTCAAGATGCTTGACAAAAGATGAACACTGAGCTACGGCTAAATCACAAAAGAGCAGGTTCAAACAAGCATGGCAAAAGTGCAAAAGATATCAGTATCACAGACTTAGTGAAAATACTAACATGCCAGGAATTAATATCATGAAGGCTTGTTTAGAGCAAGATAACAACATGCTACAATAACAGAACATAGTGATACAAGGCATGCCATGAAACTAGTCAAAGCATATAACAAAAGTCCCTTACTTACCATAAGCCAAAAGGGCACAGAAAATAAGATGGCACCCATGTAAACATAGCAAGTTCCGTTAACAGATTCAGACTTAGCAGAAAACTGGACATGGCATCAACAGAATTATGAAGGCATGTTTGCGAGCTCGATTCACTCAACACAAGGCATTGCATCACAAGATAAGCATATCAATAGTAAGAAAACATGGTCATGAAGATAAAAATGGAAAGAACAATCTCATAGCATGCATGGATCAACTACAACAACCTTGGCAAAATTGATTAACACGTAAACAATCTGCCAGGAATATTTGATAGCAAAAGTAGAGCACGATTGAGTCATGCTAGGGCACTCCATAAATGCAAACAGGAGCATGGATGGATAGAGCACAACCATATGTCCAAATCATCCTTACTGAACATACTCAAAAGAAGCATGGATCTCTCTGTAGCAACATGAATACATGGCATAAAAATAACAGCGGAGCAATGACTTTGTGAAATTCTAAGTCTCTGAAATCAGCAATATCACGAGAGCTACTTTGCATGCTTGTGCTAGTCACCACATTGTTAACAAAAATACATGGCATACACCCCTGTAAATATGGCATGGCATAGCCCAAAACACATGTAGAGCTCATGCCCATATGCAGCACACAATAAAAGTAGCAAAAACGACAAATGCTCATAAACTGATAAGAATCAGCACCTAACTTTTTATAGCACTCTTGCATCAGACATTTGGGCATCAAGATGGACTCAAACAAGCATGTCACAAATGAATGAAATTAAGAGCACATCATGATGAACGTTTTGATATATCATGCATGCAAAACGGATCTACGGATGAGGAGTTATGGCCTCTTGAACAGGGATGAAAAATATATCATAAAAATGACTTAGAGGAAATCTGGACCTCCAGATCTAGGGTTTCACTTGGTGCGGATCCCGAGGTTGACTGGATCCCTCGCCGGAGTTGGAGGGGGTGGCGGCCGGAGTACGCCCCGGCTCGGATCCGGTGGCCGGAGCGGGGAAAGGAGGCCGGAGAGGAGGGCAACGAAGATGCGGCGGCGTGGCGGTCTTGGGCGACGCGCGCGAGTGAGCGCCGGCGGGCTGCGGCCGGGCGTCGTCGGGCGGTGCGGTGCAGTGCTGGAGGTGGCGCGGCGGCTGAAGCGGAGCGAGGTGGCGGCGGGCGCGGTCGGCGGCGGCGGGAGGCGCGGGCACGCGCGGGGGAAGGCAGACAGAGGCCGGACGGCGAGGCGGCGGGGTTGGTCCGGCCGACGATGGGCGGAGTAGGTGGCGGGGCGGCGGCCCAGGCGCACGGCGGCGGAGATGCCCGCAGGCGACAGGAGGCGCTAGGGCGGCGGCGGGCCCGATCTGGCCTAGGGCAGGCCCGATCTGGGCTCCCTAGGGCTGCGGCGGTGGTGGGAGGCGACTGGCCACGTGGCAACGGCGGATTCGACGGGGAGGCGGTGCGGACACGTCCGGCTCGGGATGGACATGTCCGGCGGCGGGAGGTGGAATAAGACTAGGGTTTCATCCACGAAATTTTCGGAGGGAGACACAAATATATAGGTACAGGGAGCTAGGAGAGTCCAAATGGGGAGCGGTTTTCGGCCGCGCGATCATGATGGAATGGCCGAGAGGATGGAGGGGGTTTGGATGGATTATTGAGCCACTTTGGAGGGGTGTTGGGCTGCAACACACACGAGGCCTTTACGGTTCTCCGGTTAACCGTTGGAGTATCAAACGAACTCCAAATGGCACGAAACTTGACAGGCGGTCTACCGGTGGTGTACCAAGGCCGCTTGGCAAATCTTGGTCCATTGCGAGAAAGTTTAACACCCTCTCACGAAAAGGGACAAAAGAGGGCGTCGGAGGACGTAGGAGTGTCGGATTGCAAAACGGACAACGGGGAAAATGCTCGGATGCATGAGACGAACATGTATGCAAATGCGATGCACATGATGACATGATATGAAATGGATGACATGAACAAAATGCAGAACGAAAAACAAAACCCAACCACGAAGGGAAAATCATAACGCATCTCCGGAAAAGGCAAGAGTCGGAGTACGAATATGGAAAGTTGTATCCGGGGCGTTACACACGATTACAAGTATAAACTAGATGAGAGAGGGCTATGGTGGTGGAGATGGATATGGAGGTGAAAATGGTGTCGGCTAGGGTTTGTGCATGAAGATGATGAATGGGTATTGGTTGTGCTCGATGCTCCTCCTCTGCTTGTTCTGTTGACATTTCGTTGGGGTCCCCTCAATAAAAGTTGTTCAGGTGGACGACCTGCCTCGGTTTCCACGCCCAATGACCTCTAATGTGACTGCTCGAGGTCGTCTTTTGGTTTGTTGGCCTTCTGACGCATCCTGGTGGCCTATTTCTTCTCCATTTTCCTTCCTTTCCTTTCTCCCACGTGATATCTTCCGTTTTTAACCCATTCCCTATGAAAAAATATTAAAGAGAGGATTCATGGAATCCTTTGCATTCATTAAACATTAGTGACAATATCAGAGCGAATGTATCTCTTTTATTGAAATATCTCATTTTAAATAAGGTTGAAATGAATATTAAAAATATTACTCATCAACTCCCCCAAGCTGAAACTTGATAATGCTCGAGCAACATAGAGAGAAATCTGAATCGTAAGGAACTCGGTTATTTAAACTGAAATAATGAGAAGGTTTTGGTTCACTTATGATCAGTATGCCTAGATAGCCCTCTGCTTCTTTACCTGAAAACTTATCATAGATATAGCGGTGGCATGGAAATAGTGCAACTCTTTGTGAAGCAAAGAGAACGAACATAAAGTTTCTGATCTACCAGATAAAACAACTTTGCAGCACTTCATTTCATTTAGTCTAGACAACACTTGCATGTCGGTAATGCATGGAAGAGTTTCTTTAGACAGAGCGATAAAAAAAAAGTTGGGGAGTGTAAAGCATGTAGTAAAACATGATGCTCAAGTGCTCTTGAACGCAACCACAATTGTTTCCTCCTCTAGGCTCTTAAACACTTTGTTTCAATCATTGTTTGTTGGAACTTTGATTGTCATGTGAAGGAGATTGTGCCAAATAAGTGATCGTACATTGGTTTTCGCTGTGTCTTAGTGTTTGGGAATTATGGACTTTTAGCAATAGTGCCTCTTTCGAGCTCTTTTGATCAGTCCCCTTTATTTACCACATGCACACCCAATCAAGGGAAAGTCGAATAATATTCGTTTGTAGTGTTACCAGTACGTACGGTAAAAAGCTTATATCCCAAATCCGAGCTATCCCTCCTGGTGGATCGTTCATTGGCCAGCAGAGTCCTCAGCATATCATCAAGAAGGGTAACGAAGCCACATTTACACACGTAAGCGCGCATATAGTAGCAAAGTCCTTGGCACTGGTCGGAGGCTGTAGGACCATGTTGAGATATACAACACAGATTTTTGGCATAATCTCACCCACCTTTCAACTAAATTCCTCTAGACAATTTAATCCGCAAGTGCTATCAAGTCTATTAAAATTAACAACATGGGGTTGAGCATCTTTAAACATCACTTCTGTACAAATTCTCAACTCCCGAGTCTTGAAAGACTTTCTCTTGTGCAAAGTTATACTTGGTTAATTTCATTTAATTTTCAAAATTGTCCCACAGCAAGTCTTAATTGTCTAAACTAAAGAAAAAACAGGCTACAAAATTATTTCAGCTGCTAGAGGAAAACCTTTGTATCAACTATCAAGACTCACTCCCATCCACACATATCACACATACTACTACTACATCTACTCTAAGTAACCAAGTGGAAAAGACGGGGATCGTAGGACATACCTTCATGGTTGCGAATTTACACACTTCTCTCCCTTACTCTTGCATTACTCGTGGTCGTAGCATAGATCAACTCCTCTAAAAACAAAATGCAAACAAACTCCAAAGGACTAAATAAGAAAAAGAACGAAGCAAAGCTTTTTCTATTTTTTGGGTTTTTGAAAACTAACTTGTAATCAAAAAATCGCAAAGGAAAAAGCAAATAAAAAGCGAGTGCTAGAATAGACCCGCACGAGTGTTTTGACGCTCTTTGAGCTTAAGTACAACCTCATTACAATTTATTCAAATACCACCATGTCTTGATGTAGAAGTGGCGATAACATCCCCCAAGCTTAGGCTCTTACAAGCCCAAATGAGTGAGATCATTGTGGCGGTTGGTCAGGAGCCTACTCTTGGCTCCTATTGGAGAAGTTCATGTTCCTGTAGGCAGACGTGCTCCTTAGGGACGACGCGAGGTTGCTCATATCATTAGTAGGGCCATTAAGGTTGTTTAGGTCCGCATAGGTGGTGTAGTCTTGTTGGCGCTGCTCCTCCTCTTCGTCGGTGGCGAGTTCTTGTTCGTCCACTTGTTCAGGGTTTGGCCCTTCTTGGTCAAAGGTTGCATCTCCTTCCTATGCAACATAATGCAATTGTCCATTCTCGATGGACAAACGGTTAGGCATAGGTGTGGGTAACAAGTACACCACTCCAGGAATTTTGATACAATGACGGCCATTACGAATTACTACCATACCAGCGCTAGTAAGAACGTGAATGTTAACAAGGTTGTTACCGACAATCGGCGGAGATGATTGTAGTCAAGGCCAAGGGAATTTGCTAATACAGTGATAACTCCTCCACACACGATATCTCCATGTGCATGATTTGCTTGATGCGCGAGGTGTAGCAAAAGTATTGCCCTTAGGTTGGGCGAATAACTGATGTCCAGGCTTGCTGGTTTCCCGAGAACTAGCTGATATGTCTCCAACATATCTACTTTTCCTAACGCTTTTCCTCTTGTTTTGGACTCTAATTTGCATGATCTATCTATTATATACTTAAAACGATACAAAAGTAACGGCCCAGATTACCTAGAGTCTTTTTTTAGCTTAGATTACCTAGAGTTATACGTGCCAAAAGGATGCAGATTTTTGTTTTGGAAAAGGACCGAAGGCATGTACAGGCGTGTATGTTTAGGACAAGTACACGGAGACTTCAGATTTCCTAGAGTTGTACGGCTCGGACGTACGTGCCAAAGGATGAGGCTATTCTCTAAAAAAAGGATGCATCGATTTGGAAAATGAGACTGAAGACATGTACTGTGTACTACACGTGTTTAGGGGGAAGGAAAGGATGCATCCATGCATTGAAGTGGTCCCTTTCCCACGTTGTGATAACATGCATGCACACAACAGTGATATATCTCAAGCGACAAGTCTAGGAAGTATGCAGTTACAAAAAAGGTATAGCAGTGCGCAGTGCACGTGACCGAGATTTCAAGCAACATGAAGGAAGAAAAAAAACTAATCATCATGGGAAATATAGGATTTTTTTACCGTTGCAGACTTTGCCGCTCGAGTGATTTTTTTTGCTAATATAAAAAGGATAAAATAAAGAATACATACTACTAATCTAGCCAAGTTCTATCTTCTATTTTGAATCCAAAAAGATAAAATATCGCATGAGTATGTGAGTCAGTGACATGTCAGATTAGTACACGCTCTATATTTTGAGTGAAAAAGGACTACGGGAGTAGAGCACATAAGCAGGTTCTACCCACAAACAAAAAGTTACTCCCTCCGATTTAAAATAAGTGTCGTACTTACAATAAATATGCAAGGTGTATGTAAATACGTGGCTCATACACTTCTAAGCAGAGATCTCTTTCATTGGTCCAAATGGGATTTAAATTATCTACTCGCATGCTTTTATAACCAGGATATTTGTTCGATCTACAATGAGATTTTTTTTTACAAATGCATTGTAGATAGAACACTTAACTATTTTATAGATAAAGAAGGCAACTAATTTCCGAGTAATAACAAAATATGATTAGTGTTTTGTGTCCCGTACGAACACTATATGAAGATCATAAATAGGAGTAACCAAATTGGATTTGTAGAAGAAATTCAACTTAAAATCAAATATAGAATATAAATTAAAATGTAATTAACAAATATAGATCCATTTAATAATATGTATCAAAAGACGGTGACAGGGGCTCGACGTCAACATGTCATGCCAGTGTATCAACATGCATATAGTTCTTGGATATATCAACATGCACAAGTCTGGTAATTTAAAATAAATGGCAAACCTAATGCAAACTGGAGCTATAGTACACTCGAAAGAAAAAAATATTTGCATGTATCTGAACTGTTGACAAGGCATGCATATCATCATGCCAGAACAATCTGCGTTCGATGCCAACCAGCTACCGATGAGTAAAATAGTGTCTATCATGCGAGTTAAGGAGGCAAAGCTGCATTTTGACATATGATCTGAACTATGTAGCAAGTTGTTTCACATACATTAAAAAAAATATAAATCAATCACCATAAAAACATGTGCATGATGATACTAAGTGAGAGTTGTGGTTTCTTGCAAGTTTCTTGGGTATGCGACTAAGGCAATTTGACTATGACATCATTCCTTGAAGCATCTAGAAGTAATGGTGCAGTTAGGAATATATAACATAAAGTATACTACAACCTATTTTTAAAATTTGTGCAATGCATACCAAATTAACATTAAGATTTAATTACGAGGAAAGTTCCTCTGAAAATTATAGCAGCGAAGATAGATGGAAAGGATGAGGAGTAAAATAGAAAAGGTCAAAGATTATTACAAAATATTTGGCTTTGAATGAATGGATGCGGGTCCCAATGCCATCAGTTTACCATTATTGTTGTTAGACAACAAAATAGCATTGTCAAAAACGTAATGCATACTCCATCAAATACCCAAGAATGCATTGGTTTTTACAATCACATTTTATATTCTAAACTATTTTGATGCTAATACAACATTGAAATATAAATCAAATGATAGTTTGGAATATAAATCTAGCCGCGCAAATGCGCGGGTCACCCTGCTAGTTTGAATGAAACTAACCCGGACTGACGCTGTTTTCGGCAGGACTACCATGGTATTGTTTTTGTGCCAAAATAAAAGTTCTCGGAATGGAACAAAACTTTGCATGGAATTTTTATATAATATATAAGAATTTCTGGAGTCAAGACCTGCCGAAGGGGGCACCTGGGTGGGCACAACTAACCAGGGCGCGCCCCCCTCACCAGGTGCGCCCAGGTGGGTTGTCCCCACCTAGTGGCCCCGCACACCCTGAAACAATGCTATAAAATCCTATTTTCGGAGAAAAAAATCCACGAGACGGAGCCACCGCCAGGCCCTATTCTTCCTCAGGAGGGCAGATCTGGAGTCCGATTGGGGCGCCGGAGAGGGGGATCTTCGTTATTCGTCATCACCACCCCTTCTCCATCTGTAATTCCATGATGCTCCCCACCGAGAGTGAGTAATTCCTTCGTAGGCTCGCTGGTCGGTGAGGAGTTGGATGAGATTCATCATGTAATCGAGTTAGTTTTGTTAGGGCTTGATCCCTAGTATCCACTATGTTCTTAGATTGATATTGCTATGACTTTGCCATGCTTAATGCTTGTCACTTTGGGCCCGGGTGCCATGATTTTAGATCTGAACCGTTTATGTTATAAACATTATATTCATGTTCTAGATCCGATCTTGCAAGTTATAGTCACCTACTATGTGTTATGATCTGGTAACTCCGGAGTGACAATAACCGGGACTTCTTCCGGTGATTACCGTAGTTTGAGGAGTTTGTCGGTGTCAAAATCGGCGGATCTCGGGTAGGGGGTCCCGAACTGTGCGTCTAGGCCGGATGGTAATAGGAGGTAGGGGACACGATGTTTTACTGAGGTTCGGGCCCTCTTGATGGAGGTAAAACCCTACGTCCTGCTTGATTAATATTGATGATATGGGTAGTACAAGAGTAGATCTACCACAAGATCAGAGAGGCTAAACCCTATAAGCTAGCCTATGGTATGATTGTATGTTGTGATTGTTGTCCTACGGACTAAAACCCTTCGGTTTATATAGACACCGGAGAGGGTTAGGGTTACACAAGGTCGGTTACAAAGGAGGAGATATCCATATACGTATTGCCTAGCTTGCCTTCCACGCCAAGTAGAGTGCCATCCGGACACGAGACGAAGTCTTCAATCTTGTATCTTCATAGTCTAACAGTCCGGCCAATGGAGATAGTCCGGCTGACGGAGACCCCCTAATCCAGGACTCCCTCAGTAGCCCCTGAACCAGGCTTCAATGACGATGAGTCCGGCGCGTAGTATTTTCTTCGGCATTGCAAGGCGGGTTCCTTCTCCGAATACATCACAGAAGAATTTAAGTACGAGGATAGTGTCCGACCCTGCAAAATAAGTTCCACATTCCACTGTAGAGAGAATAACATTTTTGCAGATCTAATTTGCTGTCTTGTTTTGGCAGCATGACGTTACGTCATGGCCCGGTGATTATTCGAACCGTTCCTTTTAACCAGCCCCGCACATAACGCGAGGCAGTTTCTTGACACGTCTTGCCGAAGCGGAGATCGTGTTCCCCCAATTACAGGATTCTCATTAATTCGGTCGTGGGTAACCAAACTTTGTCTAGGACTCCTAGATTATAGCAAGTCCTAAACGGCTACGGAGAGGACGCTTGATATTCACCCTCTTTATAAGGTTTTCGTTTTTTCCCTCTCGTGCTCAATCGAACCCTTCCCTCGGCTCGAGTTCTAACACCCAAAGGCTAGGTTAGGTGCTCCGGATCTTCAATGATGTCCGGATCCAGCCTTCAAGTCCAATGGATGCCCTCCTTCATTACGGAAGAGGACATTAAGAAGTTGAGGGAGGCCAGATACCTGACCGCCGAGGTTTCGCATCGGCTGCCTGCTCGAGGGCAGATCGTCCCTACTCCCGAACCCAATGAGAACGCCGTGTCCGTCTCCCACTTCCTCTGAGGTCTAGGCCTTACTCTAAATCCCTTCGTCAGGGGTTTGATGTTCTATTACGGGCTAGATTTCCACGATCTAGCTCCGGACTCCTTCCTCCACATCTCGACATTTATTGTCGTGTGTGAGGCCTTCCTCCGTGTTACCCCTCACTTCGGCCTGTGGCTCAAGACCTTTGAAGTAAAGCCGAAGATGATCGAGGGGCAACATGCAGTGTGCGGAGGTGCCTCAATAGGCAAGATGGCAGGAGCTCCATGGTCGAAAGGTTCCTTTCCAGAAGTGTCCGAATTATGGCAACGGGAGTGGTTTTACGTCACAGCTCACAGAAGTGCCAAGTGGGCGGCTGCCCCCGCTTTTTGCTCGGGCCCCCCACCACAACTGATGTCATGGATTAGCAGAGGTCTGAGCTGGGGTCCAGCCAAGGACGTGCCTATACTGCTAAGCCGCATCCGAGATCGCTTCGAGGAAGATTTTAATTTGGCTGCGGTAATACAAGTTATGCTGGTTCGTCAAGTCCAGCCTTGCAAACGCCGGCCCCTTCGCTTGTGGGAGTTCAACCCATAGGGACCGCGTGCCATTCAAAGTTTCGTCGGCCTGACGCACGAGGAGATGTACAACTCATTCTTCGGACCTCAAGTAGAGTGTCCGGATATTACAGAGGATGTGGGCCTGAGCAGTAACCGCGCCGCCGAACAAGTAAGAAATCCTCTGGCCGAACAAACTGTCTTTTATTCATCACGAAGTTATTTCTGAGAGTTCGCTTTTTGACCAGGACTAGCTAACAAAGGCGAAGATGGTTCGGTGTTTGGCCCCCATCCCTGAGGGTTTGGAGAATCCGGTATTGGAAAAGATGCTCGAGGTCGCACCTTGCCCGGAGCCCTTGAAGGAAGATACCGGGGGGGGGGATAATACGGGAGGACGTGGGCCCCCATCGCTGCCTGTTCCAACCGAGGGAATGAGCGTCTCCACGAAGGAGGACAACCGGGGGAGGAAAAGGACGGCTTCTGAGGATCCAGAAACCGAAGCCTCCAAACCGCAGAAGAAGTCTCCCACAGAGGGTCCTGCCTCGGGGGGTGCTTTTGCCGCACAAAGTCCACGGGAGGATCAGCCCTCCAACGAGTCGTAAGTGATCCGAAATACTTTAATAGTAAAGGTATGCTATATTTTTTCTGAGAAAATAACCACCGCATATATCTTCCAGTTCGGGCCTTAGCCCCTCTCGGATAAGCTCGTCTTCGGGGGATCTTCTTCCAGAGATGATGGAGAGCAAAATGCCTCCCCCGGACTCCTCCGCTCAAGAAGCGGGCGACCCCGAAGTGTCGTCACGGAGGGCCTCTCCGGATCCAGTGAGGCCAGAAGATAATCGCATAGACCCCCGAAGTCCCCAGCGTCCGGCTCCCGAAGAGAGCAGACAAAAGAGTCTGGCATCGTCTGGTGTGCGGTTGGACGTTCTGAGGGAGTGTAGGATCTAAAGTATGTCTAGAGGGGGGTGATTAGACTATTTGACCAAATAAAAACTTAACCTTTTCCCAATTTTAGTTCTTGGCAGATTTTAGCTATTGTAGGACAAGTCAAGCAATCATCACACAATTCAAGCAAGCATGCAAAGAGTATATTGGCAGCAGAAAGTAAAGCATGCAACTTGCAAGAATGTAAAGGGAAGGGTTTGGAGAATTCAAACGCAATTGGAGACACGGATGTTTTTCCCGTGGTTCGGATAGGTGGTGCTATCCTACATCCACATTGATGGAGACTTCAACCCACGAAGGGTAACGGTCGCGCGAGTCCACGGAGGGCTCCACCCACGAAGGGTCCATGAAGTAGCAACCTTTCTATCCCACCATGGCCATCGCCCACGAAGGACTTGCCTCACTAACGGTAGATCTTCACGAAGTAGGCGATCTCCTTGCCCTTACAAACTCCTTGGTTCAACTCCACAATCTTGTCGGAGGCTCCCAAGTGACACCTAGCCAATCTAGGAGACACCACTCTCCATGAAGTAACAAATGGTGTGTTGATGATGAACTCCTTGCTCTTGTGCTTCAAATGATAGTCTCCCCAACACTCAACTCTCTCTCATAGGATTTGGATTTTGTGGAAAGAAGATTTCAGTGGAATGCAACTTGGGGAAGGCTAGAGATCAAGATTCATATGGTAGGAATGGAATATCTTGGTCTCAACACATGAGTAGGTGGTTCTCTCTCAGAACATATCAGTTGGAATTGTGTATGTGTTCTGATGGCTCTCTCCACGAATGAAGAGGAGGTGGAGGGGTATATATAGCCTCCACACAAAATCCAACCGTTACACACAGTTTTCCAATCTCGGTGGGACCGAATCAACAAACTCAGTCGGACCGAAAAGGTAAACCTAGTGACCGTTAGAGATTTTCGGTGGGACTGACATGCAACTCGGTAGGACCGATATGGTTAGGGTTTGGGCATAACGTAATCTCAGTGAGACCGATTACACAAACTCGGTGAGAACGAGTTTGGTAATAAGCTAACCAGAGAGTTGGTCAGGTAAACTCGGTGGGACCGATTTGCTCTTTCGGTAAGACCAAGAAGTTACAAAAAGGAAACAGAGAGTTTACACTACAATCTCGGTGGGACCGATTCACTCTTTCGGTGAGACCGAAAAGTTATGAAAGGGAAACAGAGAGTTTGCAATCCCATCTCGGTGAGACCGAGATCCCTATCGGTAGAACCGAATTGCTAGGGTTTTGGAAGTGGCTTATGACAAGTGAAACTCGGTGGCGCCGGATAGAAAGAATCGGTAGGACCGAGTTTGGCTTAGGGTTTAGGTCATATGTGGATATGGGAAAGTAGTTGAGGGTTTTGGAGCATATCACTAAGCACATGAAGCAAGAGGCTCATTAAGCAACACCTCATCCCTCCTTGATAGTATTGGCTTTTCCTAAAGACTCAATGTGATCTTGGATCACTAAAATATAAAATGAAGAGTCTTGAGCTTTTGAGCCTGAGCCAATCCTTTTTCCTTAGCATTTTGAGGGTTCCACTTTCACATCCATGCCATGCCAATCATTTAGCTTTCCTGAAATAGTCATCTTGGAATAGCATTAGCTCAATGAGCTATATGTTGTTATGAATTGCCAAAACCACCTAGGGATAGTTGCACTTTCAATCTCCCCCTTTTTGGTAATTGATGACAACATATAGATCAAAGCTTCGACAAATGATAATAAGCATGAAATATATCGTCGCTTTGAGAAGTATGTGACAAGTAAGAGCTCCCCCTAAATTTGTGCATATTTAAAATTTGCTTTGGACTGCAAATGCACAAAGAGTTAGAGTCATGGGTTACTCTTCCATGTCAAATACATCTTGGTGGAGCGCTTAAAATGATAAGAATGAAATACATGCACTCATCACCAAGAATAGTGAATGATCACATAAGATAGATAAGATGATAATATTAAGCAAACATTAAGTGTAGCTTATGATCAAACACATGATCATCAATGGCTCACGAGCAATGACATAGTATCTCACACAAAAGCAAACAAAGTTCGAAAAACCACCAAATAAAACAAGAGAGAATAAAAGCAACACTCTCTCTCGAAGCCTATGATCTATACATTTTCTCCCCCTTTGGCAACAAGTTACCAAAAAGTTCCTAGAAAATGCATAGTGCTAAGTCGACACTCAGGCTTGATCTTCAGGTGGTGGTGGAGTCCGGAGCACTCCAAGGACGAAGCCTTCTGTAGACGTGGTCAGAGTCGAGGCTGAAGTGAACGCTGGAGCTGGTGGAACTGAGGCTGTAGCTGGTGCAGACGTGGTGGCTCTGGGGTCAGCAACTGGCACTGCAGACGACCTTGGACCTCGTGGCACTCTGGCAAAGGCATCAGTTGTAGTCTTGCCTCTCCTCTCCTGCATGTCATCCTGGAGCTGCTCCACTGCAGTCTGAATCTCTGTCACTTTGACATCCAAGTCATAGAACTTTTGTTCCATGATCCTCTCTAAGCTTGCCTGGTTCTGAGTTAGGGTGGCTAGTCCTTGCTCAATCCGCAGGGTGGATGCAATCAAGTAACCAAGCTGCTCTTGTTTGGTTTTCAGGCAATATTCAGATGCCTCCTCTTGAGTAGGCATCTTGGCAGCTTTCTCCTTCCTCGCCTTCTCCTTCTTGGCTTGTGCTTGGGCAGATGATGGCTCATTCTCAGTCATGACCACTTGATTATCTTCAAAGTCTAGACGGATGGGCAGGTGTTCCTTGTCCAATAAGTATATGCCTGTGCCCATCTTAGAGTTGATGAGCTCCTGAACCTGTGGGGCATATCCACAGCTCCTCTTCTGGTCTGCTGCTGTCCTCTTGATTGTTTCAATCATAAGGCTCATGACTTTGAATTTCTGTGGCACGTCAAAGATATGAAGCAAGTTGATCGCGTGGCCCCTGATCATCTTGTGATCTCCAGACTTGGGCAATAGGGTGTGCCTAAGAATCCAGTTGATGGTTGGCAGCCCTGACAGAAGATAGTGTACTGAGCCAAACTTGAACGTATCAAGTGCTACATTTGGAATCTCCTTGTACATGTTTGACATTGAGTTGTGGTCCATCTTCTTCTTGGCATAAATGTCCAAGTCATCGTCATGCTCTTCTGGGGCATTAATCAGCTGAGCCCATTCAGCAACTGTAGACTGGTACCTCGTACCCTCTGACATCCACACTAGTAGAAAAAGGGTCAAACGTGAAGCACATTAGTGCCGGTTTGAATTAGAGCCGGCACTAATGTGTACATTAGTGTCGGTTCATGGCGGCGATCAATAGTACCGGTTCGTGGCGAACCTTTAGTACCGATTGGTGGCACGAACCGGCACTAAAGAGGCTGTGTCAGCCTGCGGTCAGGCTGTGGCCCCACCATCACCATTTAGTGCCGGTTCGTACCATGAACCAGTACTAATGAGGTTATGGCAAGCTGTTTTTAGTCCCACCTCGCCAAGAGAGAGGCAGTATGAGCGGTTTATAAGCCGTGAGTGCACAGACAATGACGAAGAGTTGCAATGCTCACCTACATGTTGATTAGCTTCAAGCCTTGCGGAATAGCATAGATTGCACTGAGCTATGTGCAGTGCAGTCTACACTATTCCGAATGGCTTGAAGCAAATTAACCAGCATTGCACCTCTTTTTTATTTTTAATAACTTATTTTAACTCCGGACTTCTTTTGTATTCAGTATGCAGCATTTAAAGCGACGTCATCAATTTTCAACATGTTCTGACATCATTTGTTGTTTTTCGGTCATCTACCTAATTGTTTAGAGAGCTAAATGACCGTGAAATTGAAAATCACTACAAAATGAATCCTGAAAATGTTGAAACTTGGCATGGTATCATCATATCACCCGCATAGCATGCGCGAAAGAGTAGAGAGGGTCATGGCAAAAACTGGACGCACTTCGTGTACAAACTGGACATACTCTTTCCGATTATCAGGGTTTTGGACGAGAACTCATCTGTTACATGGCCACTTCAATGTTTTTTAAACTTATTTGAACTCTGGACTTCTTTTGTATTCAGTATGCAGCATTTAAAGCGACGTCATCAATTTCCAACATGTTCTGACATCATTTGTTGTTTTTTGGTCATTTACCTAATTGTTTAGAGAGCTAAATGACCGTGAAATTGAAAATCACTACAAAATGAATCCTGAAAATGTTGAAACTTGGCATGGTATCATCATATCACCCGCATAGCATGCGCAAAAGAGTAGAGAGGGTCACGGCAAAAACTGGACGCACTTCGTGTACAAATTGGACATACTCTTTCCGAGTATCAGGGTTTCGGACGAGAACTCATCTGTTACATGGCCACTTCAATGTTTTTTGAACTTATTTGAACTCCGGACTTCTTTTGTGTTCAGTATGCAGCATTTAAAGCGACGTCATCAATTTCCAACATGTTTTGACATCATCTGTTGTTTTTCGGTCATTTACCTAATTGTTTAGAGATCTAAATGACCGTTAAATTGAAAATCACTACAAAATGAATCCGGAAAATGTTGAAACTTGGCATGGTATCATCATATCACCCGCTAGCATGCGCGAAAGAGTAGAGAGGGTCACGGCAAAAACTGGACACACTTCGTGTACAAACTGCACATACTCTTTTCGAGTATCAGGGTTACGGACGAGAACTCATCTGTTACGTACATGGCCACTTCAATGTTTTTTAAACTTATTTGAACTCCGGACTTCTTTTGTGTTCAGTATCCAGCACTTAAAGTGACGTCATCAATTTCCAACATGTTCTGACATCATTTGTTGTTTTTCGGTCATTTACCTAATTGTTTAGAGAGCTAAATGAAAGTGAAATTGAAAATCACTACAAAATGAATCCTGAAAATGTTGAAACTTGGCATGGTATCATCATATCACCCGCATAGCATGCGCGAAAGAGTAGAGAGGGTCACGGCCAAAACTAGACGCACTTCGTGTACAAACTGGACATATTCTTTCCGAGTATCAGGGTTTCGGACGAGAACTCATCTGTTATGTACATGGCCACTTCAATGTTTTTTAAACTTATTTGAACTCCGGACTTCTTTTGTGTTCAGTATCCAGCATTTAAAGTGACGTCATCAATTTCCAACATGTTCTGACATCATTTGTTGTTTTTCGGTCATTTACCTAATTGTTTAGAGAGCTAAATGACCGTGAAATTGAAAATCACTACAAAATGAATCCTGAAAATGTTGAAACTTGGCATGGTATCATCATATCACCCGCATAGCATGCGCGAAAGTGTAGAGAGGGTCACGGCAAAAACTGGACGCACTTCGTGTACAAACTGGACATACTCTTTCCGAGTATCAGGGTTTCGGACGAGAACTCATCTGTTACGTACATGGCCACTTCAATGTTTTTTAAACTTATTTGAACTCCGGACTTCTTTTGTGTTCAGTATCCAGCATTTAAAGCGACGTCATCAATTTCCAACATGTTCTGACATCATTTGTTATTTTTCGGTCATTTACCTAATTGTTCAGTATGCAGCATTCAATTTCCAGAAGAAAATAAATAGAAGAAAATAAATAATGCAGAAAATAAAAAAACTATACAAAAAAATTACTCAAAAATAAATAGAAGAAAATAAATAATGCAGAAAAGAAGAAACTGTATAAAAAACTACTCAAAAATAAATATAAGTAAATAAGTAATGCAGAAAAAAAACTATATAAAAAATTTGTTGGCGCGCTGCCCAGTGGGCCTGCCAGACCTAGGGTGTGTAGCGCGCCCTAATTAATTAGGCCCAGAAGCCTGCTATATAGAGGAGTTCGAAGAGGTAGCCGCGGCTGGGTTTATAAACCAGTGCGGCTGCCCTTCGCCGGGCGAGGTGGGGCTAAACTTTGGGGTGGAAGCGCAAGGCCTTTAGTACCGGTTGGTGGCTCCAACCGGTACTAAAGACCACCCTTTAGTACCGGTTGGAACCACCAACCGGTACTAAAGGCCTGCTCTTCCAGCCTCTTTGCCTGGCCAAAGGAGGCCTTTAGTACCGGTTGGTGGCTCCAACCGGTACTAAAGGCTCACCCTATATATACAACACTTACGAAATTTCAGTTACATCTCCCCACTTCTTTCTTCAACCTCTCGCGCGCCGCTCCCGTCGTCGCCGCCCGTTGCCCGTCGTCGTCGTCCCCGCCGCCGCCCCGAACTCCGCGCGCCGCCCTCCGTCGTTGTCCCGCGCCGCGGTCCAGTCGTCGTCCCGCGCCGCCGTCCGTACGTATCTCGCTCTCTCCTCGCGCGTACCCGGCCGCCGCGCCGCGCGCCATCCGCCCCGAACGCCGCGCGCCGCCGTCCGTCCCTGCCGCCGCCCCGAACGCCGGTGCCCCCGCCCCGTACGCAGCCGCCCCCGCTCGTACGTACGGGGCGGCGGCGTACGGGGCCGCACACACACACATATACCACACACGCATACACACACACATACACACATACGTACACACATATACGTATACACACGCATACACACACACATTTTTTTTACTTATTTTCTGTTTTTTAGAAAAGTTAATTAGATGATCGAATGTTAGATTAATGTCGAATGTTAGATGAATTAGCTAGCTAGATAGAAAAATTGTCGAACTAGAGATTAGAACTAGTTGAATAATTAATATAACTAGTTTATTTTTAGTAAGAAAATTTAGGTATATGAGATTTGAACTAGTTCAATAATTAATATAAGTAGTTTATTTTTAGTAAGAAAATTTAGGTATATGAGATTTGAACTAGTTGAATAATTAAAGAACTAGTTTATTTTTAGTAAGAAAATTTAGGTATATGAGATTTGAACTAGTTCTATAATTAATATAACTAGTTTATTTTTAGTAAGAAAATTTAGGTAAATGAGATTTGAACTAGTTGAATAATTAATATAACTACTTAATTTTTAGTAAGAAAATTTAGGTATATGAGATTTGAACTAGTTCAATAATTAATATAACTAGTTTATTTTTAGTAAGAAAAATTTAGGTATCTAAGATTTGATGATCTAATTAAAATATTATTTGTTAATGAGTTTTTCTGTTTATTTAATTTTTTATATATTTTGAGTTTATATAAATGTTAGATTAATGTCGAATGTTAGATGAATTAGATAGAAATGTTAAATATATAGTAATGTCAATGGAATATATAGTTAGATATATTAATGTCAAATGTTAGATGAATATATATTTGGCTAGATATAGGTGTTTAATGTTTCACCTATATGAACATAGGAAATGTCATCTGACGACGAAAAAGATTTCATTATGTGCGAACACTGTGAAGACCAACGCGGCCTGTGCGACCAAAATTTCCTTGTTGATGGTAGGCGCTTCAGCATCAAGCTGGATGAGACATTTGAAGTTGATACAGTAAGTCACTTTGTCAATTATTATTTGAATGCAAAAGTTATGCTTCATTTGCTTCAACTTATAATTTTAAATTTTCGCTATTCTACTAGCGCATCCCCTGCCATGCAAGAATTTTTGTCTTGGATAAGATAGGTTTTAGTGCTATAGATGATATGGAGGTAAAGAGAGTTTACTTGAAGACGGAGCATTGGTATACTTTCAACGTCAAATTATATAATGGAGACACATACACCCATTTTGAATGCAAAACTTGGCAAGCACTATGCAAGGCTTATGCATTTGAGCCTGATATGGTTATCACCTTTGATATTTGTCCGGAAGATGATATTGAAGGTAATATAGACATTTGGGTCGATGTGCAAACGCCTCCAGTTCTACCATTTGGTGAGTTTTTCTCAACCATGCATGCATATGTGTTTATGTCTTTGATACAGTTTATTCAAAAATAGTTGACAACTAATTTGTATTGTCATCTTATTTCGGTTCAAGCAAACATGTCCGGCGCTTGGTAGATAGGACCTACTACTGCCCCGAGGCTCAACTAAACTGCGAGGAGATAAGTCATTATGTTTCAGGGCTTGAGGATCTTAATACTGTCAAGACAATTTTTTTCCTAAACTTAGAAATGTTAGTACTCAAAACATGCGACCAATGGTGATCGTATTGAACTACGGTCACATCTATAATCGAAAGATGGTAAGATTTTAAATATTTGACCTTAATTAGTGCATCTTTTTCGTACATTATTTTTGAAGCTAAACTTTCATTGCTTAGTATATTAATTACTATACGATGTTCTTCAACAGGGACTTCCGATGACAGTTGTGCCTTAGTGGATTGAGACAAAAGGTCGCATGTCAATGGTTAGCTTACGACCAAGATTTCCTACATTGCACATGAGTGCATTCAGGATTTCTGAAAGCGAAGAATGCTCAATAGTGAAAGATTGGAGCAAAATTGTTAACGATCGCAGAGAAGTACTAGGGGGCAGCAAGGAGAAGCGCAACCCAAGATTAGGAGACAGATTCATCTGCATGCTCCAGTATGATGAATCAGGAGAGCTATACATGTTCTATGCTATTCTACCTGAGAGGGAGCAGCAGGATCAGTAGCTACTAGTTCATGCTCTTAATTAGTACTTGTCTCATGTCCGTGTCCTGAACTTCGATGTTGGTGATGATTATGTTGAACTTGATGATATCTTTGCTTCTGTTACAAAGTGAATGTTTCCTCTTTAAGCTAGCCAGCGTTGATGATGATTAGATAGCTAGCGGTAATGACTATGATGATTAAATAGTGGTAATTAGACGACTATGATGATTTTTAGCTAGCTAGAGTTTATTTATTTATTAATATGCGATGATGATGATGATGATGACGACGACTACAACTCATTATAATGTAAAACAATCCTAAATTAAATTGATAACACAAATTTAATTGAAAAATACAAAATAAAACAAAAACCCACAACCATTTAGTACCGGTTGGTGTTACCAACCGGTACTAAAGGGCTCCCGGCCCCCGAAGCTGGCTCGTGCCACGTGGTTTCCCTTTAGCACCGGTTCATGCTGAACCGGTACTAAAGGGGGGGGGCCTTTAGTGCCGAAACGTGAGTGCCGGTTCCTAAACCGGCACTAAAGGGCCTTACGAACCGGTGCTATTGCCCGGTTCTGCGCTAGTGCCATACAATCCTGCCATCTGGATAGAAATGGGCTGTGGACTAGAACTGCATGATGAGTTCCTCGTTCCACTTTGTGAGCTTTTGCCCAACAAAGTCCTCTACTCCACATGCCTTGAAGCTGTCCTGCACTCCAGGGTAGTACTCTTTGTTGTCCTTGATGTATTGCCAATCAACCCATCTCATATCACAGACAATTGGCTTCTTGTCTAGCAGCACTGTCTCATAAAAGTCTTGCTGCTCCTTGGTGTGAAACCTGTAGTCAACTACAGTCCTTCTCCTTGAAGCATACGGGTCTGCTTCTCTCCACTTCCGGAGCCCTGAATCTCTCCTGAGTTTCATATCCTCAGGCACAGGATGAGCATCGTTGTGGTCTGGGATCTTGGGCTTGAGCTTTCTAAGAACATTCTCTTCTTCTTCTTCTGCAGCTTCAGGCACTGGGGCCTTGTTCTTCTCAATAGCCGGGATGCTTCTTGTGTTCCTCTTTGGCTTTGGCTTTGGAGCTGGCTTGGCCTTGGAAGCAGCTGCCCCTATTCTTATGGCATCACCCATCAGCTTGGGTGCCTTAGGTGCTGGTGCAGCTACCTCTTCTTCTTCCTCCTCATCTTCCATGATGGAAGCCTTGCCAAGCACTCTGGCTACAGTTTTCTTCACCCTTTCTTTCCTCTTCTTGCCTTCAGCAGCAACTGGCTCAATGGGAGTGGGCTTCTCAGTTGAAGCTCTGGCCTTTGACATAGGCTGCCTGCCTGCTGGCCTTTTGATCTTCGTCCCTGGTTTTATGCCCTGTGCTGGCTCAACTCTCTTGGAAGTTGCTTCCTCTTCTGCCACATAATCCTCATCTTCTGAGTCTGAGGTTCTTTTCTTTCTCCGTCTTGTGGCAGCTTTAGGCAGATTGCTAGGGGTGCTCCTACTGCCATCATCTGAGGAACTTGAGGGACTAGTGCCCTCACTCATCTGCACTTGCTGCTCTGACAAGTTCTGGCTATCACTTTGCTCTGACATGATGCAAACTCTGACTGCTGACCCTATGAATAGGTTATAGATGAGATAGAGTGGATGAGCATCACAAAATGCAGAGATTTTTGCAAAAGAATAATTCAAAAACTTAGTTTTAGTTTCCCACTGAAAGCATCTCGGATCTACCGATTTCTAAACTCGGTGATACCGAATCAGTTTTGGCACCTAAACTAGTGAACTCGGTCAGACCGAGCCACAGTTCGGTGGCACCGAGACCGCTAGGGTTTCACAGAGTTCCAAAATCGGCCACACCGATAAGTAATTCTCGGTCAGACCGAGTCTCACTTGTGCAATGGCATAAGTCAAATCGGTGGGACCGAGTTTTTCAACTCGGTGTGTCCGAGATGGTTTCGGCGGAAACCTAACCCTAAAATTTTCGAATTAAACCTAATCTACGAGTTCATTGACTGGATAGAAGTTTAACAAACATGGCAAGAATCATGATGATCACAATGTGCTAAGAATCGGATTGGGGAATAGCACAAAGATCGAGTCCATACCCTAGTTCGGTGGAGACTCGCTACGGCGGCAATGGCGGGGTTGAATTTCCGTTGACGGCGACGGAGACCAGCGACTGGAGGCGGCTGGCGGCGAGGAGACGATCCGGAGACCAAGTTGGCAGAGCAGGCTATCGCGCGGGCGAAGGGGTTCGAAGAAATTTCCATATTTTTTCCCGTGACTATATATAGCCCGACCCTGTCGGTGTGACCGAGTGGAACAACTCGGTGGCACCGAGATGCAAAACTGTATACAGTTGTTGCAACTCGGTGTGACCGAATGGTTCAAATCGGTTGCACCGAGATCAAAAACCTAGATCAACTTAATGATCTTGGTAGGACCGTAAGTGGGGTATCGGTCAGACCGAGAATCAAAAAGAGGTTTTGGAAGTTTAAGCCTATGACGAATCGGGGACTCCGAGCGCTCCTCACACAGAGTGGTTCGAATCTGACTTGATCAAATTTTGTGATGTAGCATGAATAGAGTTTGAGATGAGAAAAGCATAGATAGCTAGAGGAAGTTCTTAGGCATTCTTGTCCATCCACTTGGCAAAAGGAAATAAAACCAAACAATCAAAACAACAAGTGGATGTCCTCGAATGAGTAAAATATGCAACCAGTATGCTCACACAATAAGATGGCAAATGAAATATGTGACAAGGCATGCACAACCAATTCTAGCATCTATCAACCAATTTGCGATGACAAGGTCATCTATATATGAGTATATTGACTTAGGAGTCAAGTGAGAACACTTGATCATAGGTCATACTCATCGTTTAAGCTCAAGTGGGGTTTCCACTTTTACATAAAGCATTGTTGTGTTCACATCTTTAGAGTTGCTTTAGCTCAAGTCATAGAGTAAAGCTCCCCCTAGATGTGATATCCCCCCTTAGAGGGATGAACTAACCTCGGGTTTTGTCGATGATGACTTCATGTAGATGTTGAAGATGTGGATGCTCAATGTTGATGTAGATCACTTGGAGCTATCCATTTGAGTGAATTGCACTTTCAATACCTACATGGGTTAGTCCCACAAGGAACAAACAAGGATATCCATAGACATAGAGTGATGCACACACAAGATGATGTCCATGAAAACTTTTAGGTTACCTTCTCCCTTGTCTTACCAACAAGAGGGTTTGTGACTCCTTGAACTAGTGCAAGATGTGGAAGTTGATTGCACTTGTTCTTGCCAAAATGATAAGAGTGAAGTATGTTGGCAGAGTCACCCTCAAGAACTCTCTAGTTCTTCTTCTTTTGGATCCACACCATCTTGATGGGAATCCTTGGAGTTGTAGTCGTACTTGATGAAGTGGAACTTGAAGTAGTCTTGGGAATCCACTTGACTAAGGTCTTAGGAGCTTCTTCAAATGCATCAATTTCCTCTTGAAGCTTGTCCTTGCGTTTTTGCTTGTAGTCTTGTGGTGGAAGATCATCTTGAGCTTGTGTCCCCTTGAAAGAAGTATCATACTTCTCTTGTTGAGGAACAAACTTTGTCTTGGGGTATTGATCTTCTTCCCACTCAACTCCATTGGCATTGAACTTTCGTTCAAAACCAACACCTTGATTCTTCCGGTGCATTCCTTGCTTGCGCACAATTTCCTCGAATTGCTTACTCCCGGCAAGGCTTTTGTACACTCCTTTCTCTATAATTCCCTTCAATAAGCTATTTTCTTGCTCAAGTGTAACTTGGCTAAGAGAATCATTAGTGGAATCAAGAGAACTACTAGAAGCAACAATATTGGATTTAGCATGATCATTGTTACTGCTAGAGGAAGAATCTTTCTTGTGCTGGTTACTAGACTTGACTTGAGGCATGTAAGTGGATAAGAGTAAACGCTTGGCAATGTAAGAAGAACTTTTCTTGCGGAGATCATCATTGATTGCTTTTAAGAACTCATGCTCTTGCTCAAAATTGAGCTTTTCAAAGCGTAATTTCTCATGAGCTCTTAAAAGTTCTCGATGATCTTCGAAGATAGTTTCATGAGCTAACTTAAGAGTGTTTAGTTGTTTAGTTAGAGCCTCAATCTTCTCCTTATCATTGTCATTCGTTTTATCTTGATTAGCATGATTAATTGACGTTTCATCATAGTATTCATCACTAGAGTTGTCAACAAGCAAATCATCACCTAACAAGTCATCTTCATCACTATTGAAATCGACATACTCGGGGTGTGTTACCTTAGGACCTTTGGCCATGAAGCATCTTCCAATTCCTTCATTTGGTGAGTCAAATATGTCGTAGGAGTTGGTTGACACAAGTGCTAGACCGGCAACACCTTCATCTTGAGTATCTTCAGAGTCGGAGTGATAACTTCTCTCTGAGTGGCTGTCGGAGTCGGAGCCGGATACCCATTCACCAACATGAGCTTGATGTCTTCGTTTTGTGTAGCTCCTTGATGATTTTTCCTTCCTTTCCGAATCCTTGCTTCTCCGTGAGTATCTTCGTTCATAACGATCATCTCTACTCCTTCTCTCTCTTGGTGGTGATTCTTTGCTTCTTCTTTTTGCAGAATCTTCTCTTCGCTTGTAGGGAGCCGTACACTCATTGGAATAGTGTCCGGGTCTTCCACAACTATAGCAGTTTCGCTCTCGACTAGAAGATCTTTTGTCATTGTAGGACCTTGACTTGAAGCTTCTATCTTAGCTTCTACTCTTGTAGAACTTGTTGAAGTTCTTCACCATTAAGCTCAATTCTTCATTGAAGTTTTGTTTCTCACTTGATGATGTAGGGGCTTCACATGAGGCTTTGTAGGCACCACTTGATTTGTTGTGAAGTTCCTCTTTATCCTTAAGTGACATCTCATGAGCAACAATTCTTCCAATCACCTCCGTTGGCTTGAGATCTTTGTAATTGGGCATCATTTGGATCAATGTGCACACGGTATCATATTTTCCATCCAAGGCTCTTAGAATCTTCTTGATGATGAATCTATCGGTCATCTCTTCACTTCCTAAGCCGACAATCTCATTTGTGATGAGAGCAAGCCTAGAGTACATTTCAGCAACACCTTCACCATCCTTCATTTTGAACTTGTCAAGTTGACTTTGAAGCACATCCAACTTGGATTCCTTGACGGAGTCGGTACCTTCGTGCATATCAATCAAAGTGTCCCAAATTTCCTTTGCATTCTCAAGACGGCTGATTTTGTTGAATTCTTCGGGGCACAATCCGTTGAAGAGAATATCACAAGCTTGAGCATTGTATTGCAACATCTTCAACTCATCCGCGGTAGCTTCACGGTTTGGTTCTTTCCCATCAAAGAAGTCACCTTGCAAACCAACACACACAATAGCCCAAACGGCGGGGTTATGTCCAAGAATATGCATTTTCATTTTATGCTTCCAACTAGCAAAATTAGTGCCATCAAAGTAAGGACCTCTACGGTGATAATTTCCCTCGCTAGACGCCATACTCTCCTAGGTTGTGAAACCAAGGCTATGACCACCAAAAGCTATGGAGATCAAAGCAAATGGAGACCAAAGCTCTGATACCACTTGTAGGATCGAAAGTATGTCTAGAGGGGGGTGATTAGACTACTTGACCAAATAAAAACTTAACCTTTTCCAATTTTAGTTCTTGGCAGATTTTAGCTATTGTAGGACAAGTGAAGCAATCATCACACAATTCAAGCAAGCATGCAAAGAGTATATTGGCAGCGGAAAGTAAAGCATGCAACTTGCAAGAATGTAAAGGGAAGGGTTTGGAGAATTCAAACGCAATTGGAGACACGGATGTTTTTCCCGTGGTTCGGATAGGTGGTGCTATCCTACATCCACCTTGATGGAGACTTCAACCCACGAAGGGTAACGGTCGCGCGAGTCCACAGAGGGCTCCACCCACGAAGGGTCCACGAAGTAGCAACCTTGTCTATCCCACCATGGCCATCGCCCACGAAGGACTTGCCTCACTAGCGGTAGATCTTCACGAAGTAGGCGATCTCCTTGCCCTTACAAACTCCTTGGTTCAACTCCACAATCTTGTCGGAGGCTCCCAAGTGACACCTAGCCAATCTAGGAGACACCACTCTCCAAGAAGTAACAAATGGTGTGTTGATGATGAACTCCTTGCTCTTGTGCTTCAAATGATAGTCTCCCCAACACTCAACTCTCTCTCATAGTATTTGGATTTTGTGGAAAGAAGATTTCAGTGGAAAGCAACTTGGGGAAGGCTAGAGATCAAGATTCATATGGTAGGAATGGAATATCTTGGTCTCAACACATGAGTAGGTGGTTCTCTCTCAGAACATATGAGTTGGAATTGTGTATGTGTTCTGATGGCTCTCTCCACGAATGAAGAGGAGGTGGAGGGGTATATATAGCCTCCACACAAAATCCAACCGTTACACACAGTTTTCCAATCTCGGTGGGACCGAATCAACAAACTCGGTCAGACCGAAAAGCTAAACCTAGTGACCGTTAGAGATTTTCGGTGGGACTGACATGCAACTCGGTAGGACCGATATGGTTAGGGTTTGGGCATAACGTAATCTCGGTGAGACCTATTACACAAACTCGGTGAGACCGAGTTTGGTAATAAGCTAACCAGAGAGTTGGTCAGGTAAACTCGGTGGGACCGATTTGCTCTTTCGGTAAGACTGAAAAGTTACAAAAAGGAAACAGAGAGTTGACACTGCAATCTCAGTGGGACCGATTCACTCTTCCGGTGAGACCGAAAAGTTATGAAAGGGAAAGAGAGAGTTTGCAATCCCATCTCGGTGAGACCGAGATCCCTATCGGTAGAAACAAATTTCTAGGGTTTTGGCAGTGGCTTATGACAAGTGAAACTCGGTGGCGCCGGATAGAAAGAATCGGTAGGACCGAGTTTGGCTTAGGGTTTAGGTCATATGTGGATATGGGAAAGTAGTTGAGGGTTTTGGAGCATATCACTAAGCACATGAAGCAAGAGGCTCATTAAGCAACACCTCATCCCTCCTTGATAGTATTGGCTTTTCCTAAAGACTCAATGTGATCTTGGATCACTAAAATATAAAATGAAGAGTCTTGAGCTTTTGAGCTTGAGCCAATCCTTTGTCCTTAGCATTTTGTGGGTTCCACTTTCACATCCATGCCATGCCAATCATTGAGCTTTCCTGAAATAGTCATCTTGGAATAGCATTAGCTCAATGAGCTATATGTTGTTATGAATTACCAAAACCACCTAGGGATAGTTGCACTTTCAGGGAGTTGGTGGGGCGAGCGGCCATCTCAGAAGAACACCGTACGTTGATGGGTACGGTGATGGAGAGAATTTCGTCCGCCGAAAGCGGATGACATGAAGCCTTTGTGAGTCTACTGACAGGCTTTGATGTACGTAAGATAATATGTGATAGTACTGCACATGATAGGTGTGGCCTGTGTAGATAGTAGCCCCTGAGACTCTGGTTGTCGTCTAGAACGGCGGCGAACAGAGGATCATATTCCCAGGCCATAACCAGACTGCTCCTATGTGCAGGTGGTGGAAGCTCCGGTGGGTAGCCGGACTAGTGAGTTTGCCAAATTAAAATGGCAACTGGATGCGGCAGACGCCGACATCGAGCTTGTTAACAAGAGGCTTTACGAGGCACAAGGTAAGTGTTATTATCTGGTGAACGCCACATAGTAAGAGTAGCATGATGCCAGTATCTTTAATATGTTGTGACTGCAGATGGAGCTGCCACCGTGGAAACCTTGCGGGCAGAACTTGCCTGAGCCAAGGAACAAGCGAGGATTAGTGATGTGGCTGCTTTGAAGGCGGCCAAAGATTTGAAAGCCGAGAAGGCCGCACATTGCGAGAGCCAAGAGAAGATGGCCAAGATGGCCGTAGAATTAAAAGACACTGCCGATCATTGCTGGGTCCTTGAAAAAGAAACTGGGCGAAGGCAACGGACCTTGAGAAGGCCACAGTGGCGGACAAAGACACCCGTTCTGCTATGAGAGCGACGAAGGAGGAGCTGCCGGAAGCCAGGGATATTGCGGTTGGGAAACCCTTCATGTTACGGAGGAAGTTCAGAGATCCAGGGTATGCCCCTCTGGATCGGCTGTGGAGTTCGGCAAATGTGTATATGGATTTGGCGGCGAGCGCTGCCGATGCGGCCAAGTACTTCCAAGGTCAGACAGATCATGAAGTGGACAAGCTAGCCGAATGGGCCGAACTGAATAGGTTGTCTAGACTCGCCATGAGGTCTGTTGTGGATCGGCTATGGCCGAAAAAGCCCAAGCTGAACAGCTATTTTAGCTTAGTGCAGCAGTTCCTTGGTGCGGTGCCACGCATTAATGCGATGAAGAGGTCGGCATGCACAGAAGGCTCGCGGATGGCCCTTGCCCGTGTTAAAGCATACTAGGCGGAGATGGACGCTACCACTGTTGCGGCGCAGGGTTCGGCCATAGGTCGAGTGGCTGCCGAGCATTATTTTGAGGAGGTTCTCGAGGGTGCTCGTTTGATAGAGGCCCAGTGCTCGAAAAATATTATGTTTGAGTGATATGTATTCTCATTGTAAACACAATGCTTTTATGAAGTTTTTATAAGGCTATGTTTATACTTTTTCCTGAAAGTAGTATGATGCCTCCTGTGCGGCCGTTTATGTATACATGTGTATAACCTGAAAGATTGCAGCCGTCGGCTTCAACCCCCACGCATATAATGCGGAGGTGCTCACAAAAAACGCGTGCTCACACTTAACCCAGCGTCTTGGTCCTATTAAGGAGGTGATAGCGCTGCTAATGAGGCAACCAGACTATAATGCTTTAACACTTTCACTTAGCCATAGGAGTTTGACAGTGGGGCTACTAGATAGCCCCTCGTGGCTCCGCACACTACCGATCGCAGGGTGCGTTCATGACTAGCCGGAAAACAACCCTTCATTAAGGCGGAGGAATTCTAACATTCCGATGGGGCATTGAGTGGTTGACCAGTCTCACGCTATATCATGACAGTATGTTTTCGGCTTTCTCTACTGAGGTGCTCGTCTGGATGAACCAGGGCACAATCGCAGTAGTTCTCCTGGTGCTACCTTAGCCGATAAAGCGGAACGTAAGGCACCAAAACACAGGAGCCAGGCAAACCCAACATTTGACCAAAGATAATGATTCGGAGCTGATGCATATAAGGCCAAACTCGCGACGCCAAACACTCCCTAAGGTATTCGGTCTTTATGGTATAAACCGGGCCTAAATAGTGCCCTTTGTAAGAAGCCCCTTGTGTCCAGGTACGTGCATTATTCTGGCGTGGCCACATGCCAAGACGTCAGCATCCTTCTCAACTATGCTGAGAATTCGGTGGATATGTATCAACAAGAGACAGTAAAAAAAGGTTTATGCAGGGTCTTAATCTAAAAAGAATCCTTGGAGCGGGTCCCTGCTGCACGTTTGTGCCTGTGTCTCCGTTGTGCCGTATCCTGGACGGGTGTAGCATGATGATTATCTGTAAAAGAGCGGAACTTAGGTGAAAAAGTTGTCATGCAAAAGGATAGTTTTTAAAGAAACTATGTATAATGCAAGATGAGTAAAAATTGCCACTTGTCTGCATGTGTTGAGCCCCTTGTATTTGTAATAGGGGCGCGACCATTGATCCGGTATGAATGACATATAGCTACGCCGGACTCGTCTAACCATGTCCGAGGTCTTGACGACCTGATAAATGCTTTAGTTGGTCAGGTCGTTTTCAATGTGCGGCTGCCACGCAAAGATCGCTTAATACTACCGTTAACTGTACTGATGCCACGTGGGCCGGGCATCTTGAGTGTGAGGGATGCGTAGTGCGGTATTGCATTAAAGCGAACGAAAGCTTCGTGTCCGAGTAGTGATTGATAGCCACTTTGGAACGGAGCGATCTGGAAGGTTAAATATTCGCTATGGAAGTTATCGGGGAAGCCGAATATAACCTTTAGTAGCAGGGAGCCCGTGCAATGAGCCCCTGGGCCTGGCGTTACTCCTTTAAAGGTAGTATTGCTTTGGCAAATTTTTGTTGGGTCTATCCCCATTCCGCGGATTGTGTCCTGGTATATCAGGTTTAGACTGCTGCCACCGTCCATCGGGACTCGTGTGAAGTGGTATCCGTCAATTACTGGGTCTAATACCAAGGCAGCCCATGCTGCACGCCGGATACTTGCTGAGTAATCACGATGGTAGAAAGTGATTGGTTGAGACGACCAGTGGCAGGACTCCGCGGTGATAGGCCCTTGGGCATATTTTTCTGGGAGTGTCGTTTTGTTTCTTCCTTTGATCACGTGTAACACGTTTACTGTTTTGACTTCTGGTGGAAATTTCTTTTGTTCCCTAGTGTCTTGCTTGAGAGGCTCATCCTCGTCTTTGCTTGGTGTATCCTCCCCCTTGTGTACAGCGTTGAGCTTGCCGGACTGCTTGAAGACCCAACATTCTCTGTGGGTATGATTAGCAGGTTTACCAGGGGTGCTATGGATCTGACATATTTGGTCCAGAATTTTGTTTAGGCTGGACAGTTCGTCTCTGGCGCCTTTAGAGGGTGGCTTTTGCTGACCTGGCCGAGAGTTTTTTAATCCAGCATTTACTGCCGTGCTCTTCATGTTGTCTTCTTTATTCTGGCGTTTGTTATTGCTGTTGCGCCGTGATTTCCCATTTCCATCTCTAACTTCAGATGTACTGGGGTCGCTGGTTCTGCGTCTGGCTAGCCAGCTGTCCTCACCCGCGCAAAAGCGGGTCATGAGGCTTGTTAATGCTGCCATTGTTCTCGGCTTTTCTTGGCCGAGGTGTCTGGCAAGCCATTCATCACGGACGCTATGCTTAAAAGCTGCCAAGGCTTCGGCGTCCGGACAGTCGACAATTTGGTTCTTTTTAGTAAGAAACATGTTCCAAAGTTTTCGGGCTGACTCTCCGGGCTGTTGAGTTATATGACTCAAATCGTCCGCGTCCGGAGGTCGGACATAAGTCCCATGAAAATTTGCCCGAAAAGCGTCTTCGAGCTCTTCCCAGCTTCCAATGGAGTTTTCGGGGAGGCTTTTGAGCCAGTGACGAGCTGGCCCTTTGAGCTTGAGGGGTAAGTACTTGATGGCATGGAGATCATCTCCTCGAGCCATATGGATATGGAGGATATAGTCCTCGATCCAGACCCCAGGGTCTGTTGTTCCGTCGTATGCCTCTATGTTTACGGGTTTGAATCCCTCTGGAAATTCATGGTCCAGCATCTCGTCGGTGAAACATAGGGGGTGTGCGGCACCCCTGTATCTGGGTGTACCGCGTTGTTCGGATGTTTGTTGTGTTACATCATATGTTGGGGCGCGCTTGTGTGGTCCATAGATGGATCTGGTTGCGCCGTCCTTTTGGTGCGAGCCCTTGCGTGTATCGCGTATTGGCTTGTGAGTGGCGTTGTTTGCCGCTCGATGTTGGCCGTGAGGTCGTCTATCCGGCCAGGCGGCTGTTTTGATTTTTGGTTGTGGGCGGTCTGAGGCCTCCTCATCGAATTTAGGTAGCAACTTCCGCTTTGGGTAGCTCTTGGTGGGGCGATTGTCGCCGTACTTCGCTGCTATGTTGAGTACTTCACTCCATCTGATTTGTAGTGTGTCCTGTGCAGCCTTGAGCCTTTGCTTCTGCTTTTTCAGACTCCTCCGGGTGCCTGTCCGGCGTTATGTCATCCGGACTATTATCTTTGACAGAATTAGTTTGTTTGGTTTGATTCTCCGTATTGCTGTAGTCCGGCAGTGGTTCGCCCTGCTCCAACGCTGGGACTGTATGATTGTTATTTCTGCTGAGGCAGGATTTGGGGCAGCGCTTGCGCCGCCACTTTGACTGCTTCTCGAGGGAACAAGCCTTCGGTGCATCCTTCCGTTCCTCGTCATCGTCTTTTGGTGTGTCCACCATGTATACGTCATATGATGAGGTGGACGTCCAGCGCCCTGTGGGTGGTGGTTCCTCTTCGCCTCCCGCATCATCGTCCATACCGTCGATGTCTTCGGAGTCGAAGTCGAGCATGTCGGTTGAGTCATCAACAGTGGCTATTAATTGGGTGGTGGGTGGGCGTCAAATTTCTTCGTCGTCCGCATCCCAATCTTGTTGGCCATAATCCGGCCAGGGCTCTCCTGACAAACAGAGAGACCTTAGTGAATATAGAATGTCATCGAAGGGCGAGTGCTGAAAGGTTTCCGCGGTGGTGAATTCCACGATCGGCGCCCAATCGGATTCGATTGGCAGGGGCGCGGATGGTTCGGAGTTCGGAAAAGAGTCCAACACCTTGGAGTCACTGGCTGCGCAGAGGGTTAGGCAGGTGTTCGGCTCGATCGCCATTGAGACTGCAGTCCCTGAGGCGGTGTCTAACCACCCGTCCTCGATTGGCGTAGTTGGCTCTGAGCTAAGGGTCGGAGCTGATGCGGGCGCGGCCTCTGGGGTACTGTTCGGCGGCAGAGCTAGGTCATACCCATCGCGATAGTGCGGCGCGCCCGGCTGTGGCTCGAATCCGTCGAAGATCAAATCTCCGGGGATGTCAGCCGCGTAGTTCAAACTTCCAAATCTGACGTGATGGCTAGGGGCGTAGCTTTCAATCTGGTCCTGATGGCCAAGCGAATTAGCCCGCAGTGCGAAGCCGCCGAATACGAAGATATGTCCGGGGAGAAAAGTCTCACCCTGGACCGCATCGCTATCGATGATAGTGGGAGCCATCAAGCCTAACGGCGACGACACAGAGGAACTCTCAATGAAAGCACCAATGTCGGTGTCAAAACCGGCGGATCTCGGGTAGGGGGTCCCGAACTGTGCGTCTAGGCCGGATGGTAACAGGAGGCAGGGGACACGATGTTTTACCCAGGTTCGGGCCCTCTTGATGGAGGTAAAACCCTACGTCCTGCTTGATTAATATTGATGATATGGGTAGTACAAGAGTAGATCTACCACGAGATCAGAGAGGCTAAACCCTAGAAGCTAGCCTGTGGTATGATTGTATGTTGTGATTGTTGTCCTACGGACTAAAACCCTTTGGTTTATATAGACACCGGAGAGGGTTAGGGTTACACAAGGTCGGTTACAAAGGAGGAGATATCCATATATGTATTGCCTAGCTTCCCTTCCACGCCAAGTAGAGTCCCATCCGGACACGAGACGAAGTCTTCAATCTTGTATCTTCATAGTCTAACAGTCCGGCCAATGGAGATAGTCCGGCTGTCCGGAGACCCCCTAATCCAGGACTCCCTCAGAGTTCAGGTATTCACTATGTGTTAATGCTTTGTTCCAACTCGCTATTAAAAGGAGGCCTTAATATCCCTTAGTTTCCAATATGGACCCCGCTGTCACGGGACGGTATGACAAAAGATTTCATGCAAATTCTTTTAATAAAGCATGTATGACTATTTACGAAATACATGCCTACATTATATCGATGAACTGGAGCTAGTGCTGTATCGCCCTAGGTTATAACTGTCTCATGATGAATATCATCCAACAAGTCACTGATCCAATGCCTACGAATTTATCCTATATTGTTTCTCCTAAGTTACTACTGCTATCATCACTATTACTGTTACTATTGCTGCTGCTACTATTATCAAAACTATCATACTACTGTGCTACTGATCACTTTGTTGTAGATAATTAATCTCCAGGTGTGGTTGAATTGACAACTCAGCTGCTAATACCTTCAAATATTCTCTGGCTCCCCTTGTGTCGAATCTATATATTTGGGTTGAATACTCTACCCTCGAAAACTGTAGCGATCCCCTATACTTGTGGGTTATCACTAGCATGTTCTCATCATTCACCTTAGAAACTTCTCCTCGTGCCTGCAACGAGTTAGTGATAACACAGTAGAAATAACATACAGTAGGACTTCCAATGCAACTGGCTCTTTGCTTAGAGCCATGGTGACTCATCTGATAAAAGGGATGCCTTGGGTGTGGGTCGATCAGTGAAATCATAAACATATATAATATTGTCATCATTGTTGGGGAAGCCAAAGTAGTTAGACCACTCAGCAAAAGTGATGTTAAAATCTTGGTCAAGGAGATGAAAAGTGATCCTCTCCTCCTCTTATGCATTTGGCATTAATCCAACATTTTGAGAGAGAGTGCTAAAAACTCAAGCACCAATCGTTCATAAGTATAACATCCCTGATAAACAAAATGGTGTAACATGGCATTATGACAAAGCAAATTAAAATCATGATCGATACCTTGATTGGTGAGAGTATTCGCACAAGCCCATTTGGTTGCTTTGATCTTCCTGTTTGTGAGCTTTTGGAACTTCTTCCTTGCTCCACGGTCCCCTTGCTCCTAGCCTCACCGGTGCTCAATCTTCATGATCCCGGGTACCTACAGGGATGAAGATCATGGACAAGACAAGGGATACTTCACAATGCAATTTTATTTTACACATACAAGACGTGGTGTCAAAGACTTACATTGATCCCCTCACAAAATATCTGGGGCTGCAAGTCTCATGCCTCACCCCATACCTTACCAGACTACTCATGGATGGAGATTAGATCACGAGAAGAAATCATTGAAAAACACATCTTGAGATTGATCGATTGATTGATTGATTGCAATATGTCTTATGTCTTGTGCGATGCGTGATTACAAGTATGAACTGGATGAGAAAGGGCTATGGCAGGGAATATGGCTATGGAGGTGATAATGGTGATGGCTAGGGTTTGTGGATGAAGATGATGAATGGGTTGTGGTTGTTCTCAATGCTCCTCCTCTGCTCGTTCTGTTGACATTTTGACGGGGTCCCCTTAGTAAAAGTTGTTCAGGTGGACGACTTGCCTCGGTTTCCACACCAAACGACCGCTCATGTGAGTGCTCGTGGTCGCATGGAATGCCGTGTTTTGGTCTGTTGGCCTTCTGACACCTCCTAGTGACTTATTTCTTCTCCATTCTCCTTCCTTTCCTTTCTCATGTGATATCTTCCCATTTTAGCCCATTTCCTATGGAAAAAAATATTAAAGAGAGAATTCATGGAATCCTTTGCATTCATTAGTCACTCGTGGCAATATTGGAGCAAATATTTCTCTTTTAATGAAATATCTCGGTTAAATAAGGTTAAAATGAGTGTAAAAATATCACTCATTAGGTGCTCTTTATTAGCTCACGATATTGCATAAGAGGATACAGAAACACAACAACTACACACACGGCATTCACATAACTAAGATGCACACAGCCAATAAAGAAATAACAATGGAAAGAAGAAAACGACCCATAGGGTCTAGGGAAGGCAAACAACTCACTGCAGCAAAACATCAACTACTACCACCTCTATTGACAGCACCGGGACGAGGAGGAGGATCCCTCAACAGCGACGCCTTCAGCAAGGAAATGGTGTGTGAAAACCGTCGTCACTAGATCCAGCCACCTATGTAGAACTCATGTAAATATGGCATGAATGCTTCATAAATTATAGATACATTAGAGACGTGTAAATTTTCAAAACGTAACTAGAAAGAATTTGAACTGAGCAGGGGCCCAATTCCGATGAGTTTTCCGGTAAAGAATAAAAACAAAATTTGGCCAGTTCTTTAGCATCCAAGGAATCACCAATTGAACTCTGCCATAGAAAATTTAACTTGATTTCGCTACGTATCAGGGATATACCCAGCGGTGTAACCCGACCCGATGTATGACCCAGCTGGAGCTTGGCGACTCACCGGTGACACGCCCGGAGGTTGGCGACTGATGGGTAACCCACCCGAGCTTGGCAATTTATTAGTGAAAGTGCTAGTAATCGACTAGAGGGGGGTGAATAGGCGATTTTTATTGAAGTCTTCAATACACGGGGGCTTTGAAGACAGATAGTAGGAACGAACCTATTGATGTGCAGCGGAAGGTAGACTACACTAGACAAGCCATAGTCAAGTAACCAATGAAGTGAAAGCATGAAGACTATCAGCAGCTAGGTATTATGGATCAGGATGGAAGATAGTATGAAGCCAAACAACAACAGTCTTCACACAATGAAGTCAATCAGATCATGCAAGCAGGAAATGACTTCACGAAGACAAACTGTAAGTAAAGAGAGGTAAAGGATAGAACCAGTTTCTTGGTGAGGACAAGGATTTGTTGGACTAGTTCCAGTTGCTGTGACAACTATACGTCTGGTTAGGGAGGCTGAGATTCAACTCAGAAGACCGTGTCTTCACCTTATTCCTCTTGATCTAAGGACACACAGTCCTCGCCCAATCACACTAGTAAGTCTTCAAGGGACACTTCCAAACCTTCGCAGACTTCGTTCACCAGCAATCCACAATGACTCTTGGATGATCAGAATGCGACGCCTAACCGGCTGGAGAATTCACAGTCCTCAAGTGTAACAAGTCTTCAGGTCATGCAGATAGAAAGACTTCAGTGATACATAACACTCTTTGGCTCTGGGTGTTTAGAGATTTGTCCTTGCAAGGATTTCTCTCTCAAATGCTTCGGAGGTGGGTTGCTCTCAAACGACAAAAGTCGTGCACTAACTCTGAGCAGCCACTAATTTATGGTGCAGGGGGTGGGCTCTTTATAGCCAGGAGGCAACCCAACTTGATTTTTCCAAAATGACCCTGGGTTACTAAGGAACTGACACGTGTCTAATGGTCAGATTTCAAACACACGTGGAAGCTTGACTTGGGCTACAAGTGAAGCTGACTCATCCAGCTCTGGATAAGATTTGCTCTCATTGTCTTCACTCGAAACATAGGATTTGGTTGAGCATCACTTCAGTCACTCTGACTTTGTTCACTTGGACCCCACTTAAATGTGCAGTGGTTCCTATGACTCAACAAAGAAGAAAAGGAAACTACGAAACAACTATGTCTTCGCACTCCATAGTCTTCACGTGAATGTCTTCTCGAGTCATAATCTTCGTTGTGAATATCTTCACAGACCACCATTGTCTTAAATGTCTTCACACATTTTTAGGGTCATCTCTGGTAGGTAAACCAAATCAATGAGGGACTACTACCTGTGTTATCCTGCAATTCTCACAAACACATTAGTCTCTCAACCAAGTTTGTCATCAATACTCCAAAACCAACTGGGGGTGGCACTAGATGCACTTACAATCTCTCCCTTTTTGGTGATTGATGAAAAACTGGTTGAAGTTTTCAACGGGGATAAAAGTATGTGAAAGTTGGGAATTACGACATTTTCTTCGTAAGTACCAAAAGGCTCCCCCTGAAGATGTGCATGTAAGTAGTTTGCTTTTGAATGCAAATGCACATGGCAGGTTTCACTTTGTGGAGATCCTCTTCAACTTATGAAGACAATTCATCATGCATATAAAGATATGACGAAGATAATGACATGCATAATGAAAAATGGACGTCTGCGAAATGACTTCATGCGGAATTTATCATCGCATCACGAAGTAGTAGAAAAAGTAGCAAACGACCATCAAGTTTAAGTGTTACAACCAAAAGAACCAAATGTGTCAAAAGACGAAGGTTGTAATCACTTGGCAAAAAGTAGAAACCACCCATAAAGGACCCGCTTGAAGACTATCAACTCATATGCTTCTCCCCCTTTTGTCAGTAAGGACCAAAAAGGTTTGAAGAGATAGAGTATCTACTCATTCCCATCAGGAGTAGATGCAGGAGCAGGGTCGATGTTGGAGTTTTGTGGTGCAGAGGGGACTGGTGCAGTGTCGATATGCAGTGAAGCCATGGTTGGTGAAGTGGCATCATCTTCTTCATCGACGACTCTCGCAACAACAGTTGCAGCCGAAGATGAATACTGAGAATCTTCAATGGAAGGAGTCTGACGCCAGCTTGCATTCTGGGGAGGCTTGTGATACGTCCATTTTGCATCATGCTTTTATATCGATATTTATCGCATTATGGACTGTTATTTCACTTTATATCACAATACTTATGGCTATTCTCTCTTATTTTACAAGGTTTACATAAGGAGGGAGAATGCCGGCAGATGGAATTCTGGGCTGGAAAAGGAGCAAATATTAGAGACCTATTCTGCGCAACTCCAAAAGTCATGAAACTCCACGGAACGTCTTAAAAGAAATAAAGAAAAATCCATGCCAAAGATGAAGGCCAGGGGGCCCACACCCTTCTCACGAGGGTGCCCCCCCCTAGGGCGCACCCCCCTACCTCGTGTGCCCCTTGGTGGGTCTCTGATGTCCACCTTCTCCTATATGAAGTCTTTCGATGAGAAAAAATAAGAAGCAACCTTTCGGGACGAGACTCCGCCGCCACGAGGCGGAACCGATTCGGAACCAATCTAGAGCTTCGGCAGAGCTGTTCTGCCGGGGAAACTTCCCTCCCGGAGAGGGAAATCATCACCATCGTCATCACCAACGCTCCTCTCATCGGGAGAGGGCAATCTCCATCAACATCTTCACCAGCACCATCTCATCTCCAAACCCTAGTTCATCTCTTGTATCCAATTCTTGTCTCAAAGTCCGTGATTGGTGTCAGTAGGTTGCTAGTAGTGTTAATTACTCCTTGTAGTTGATGCTAGTTGGTTTATTTGGTGGAAGATCATATGTTCAGATCCTTTATGCATATTATTACCCCTCTGATTATGAACATGAATATGCTTTGTGAGTAATTACGTTTGTTCCTGGGGACAAGGGAGAAGTCTTGCTATTAGTAGTCATGTGACTTTGGTATGCGTTTGATATTTTGATAAGATGTATGTTGTCTAGCCTCTAGTGGTGTTATGTGAACGTCGACTACATAACACTTCACCATTATTTGGTCCTAGAGGAAGGCATTGGGAAGTAATAAGTAGATGATGGGTTGCTAGAGTGACAGAAGCTTAAACCCTAGTTTATGCGTTGCTTCGTAAGGGGTTGATTTGGATCCATATGTTTCATGCTATGGTTAGGTTTACCTTAATACTTTTGTTGTAGTTGTGGATGCTTGCAATAGAGGTTAATCATAAGTGGGATGCTTGTTCAAGTAAGAACAGCACCCAAGCACCGGTCCACCCACATATCAAATTATCAAAGTATCGAACGCGAATCATATGAACGTGATGAAAACTAGCTTGACAAGATTCCCATGTGTCCTCAGGAGCGCTTTTCCTATTATAAGAGTTTGTTCCGGCTTGTCCTTTGCTACAAAAAGGATTGGGCCACCTTGCTGCACCTTTTTTACTTTTGTTACTTATTGCTCGTTACAATTTACCTTATTACAAAACTATTTGTTACCACTTATTTCAGTACTTGCAGAGAATACCTTGCTGAAAACCACTTATCATTTCCTTCTGCTCCTTGTTGGGTTCGACACTCTTACTTATCGAAAGGACTACGATAGATACCCTATGCTTGTGGGTCATCAAGACTGTTTTCTGGTGCCGTTGCCGGGGAGTGTAGCGCCTTTGGTAAGTGGAATTTGGTAAGGAAAAATTTATATAGTGTGCTGAAATTTACTGTCACTTGTTACTATGGAAAGTAATTCTCTGAGGGGCTTGTTCGGGGTATCTTCACCCTGTCTAGTAGAGCAAAGAGTTGCTCCTCAACCTACTGAATCTATTAATGAAACTCCTTTTGAATTTCATGTGGCTATGATGGAAAAACTGCTAGCTAATCCTTTTACAGGAGATGGAACAAAACATCCTGATGAGCACTTAATATATGTGGATGAAGTTTGTGGATTATTTAAGCTTGCAGGTATACCCGATGATGTTGCTAAGAAGAAGGTCTTCCCTTTATCTTTGAAGGGAGACGCATTGATATGGTATAGGCTATGTGATGATATGAGATCGTGGGACTATAAAAGATTGAAGCTGGAATTTGATCAAAAGTATTACCCTATGCATCTTGTTCATCGTGATCGAAATTATATATATAATTTCTGGCCTCGCGAAGGAGAAAGCATCGCTCAAGCTTGGGGGAGGCTTAAATCAATGTTATATTCATGCCCCAATCATGAGCTCCTGAGAGAAATAATTATGCGAAGATTTTATGCTCGGCTTTCTCATACTAATCAAACCATGCTTGATACTTCTTGTGCTGGGTCTCTTATGATGAAGACTATTGAATTCAGATGGAACTTATTGGATAGAATTAAACGCAACTCTGAAGATTGGGACCTCGACGAAGGTAAGGAGTCACGTATGACACCTAAGTTTGATTGTGTTAAATCTTTTATGGATACCGATATTTTCCATAAGTTTAGCATTTAATATGGACTTGATTCTGAGATAGTAGCTTCTTTCTGTGAATCTTTTGCTACCTATGTTGACCTCCCTAAGGAGAAGTGGTTGAAATATCATCCTCCCATAGAAGTAAAAGTAGTTGCACCTATTAAAGTTGAAGAATACACTGTCACTTATAATGATCCTATTGTTCCTACTTCTTATATTGAGAAACCACCTTTCCCTATTAGAATAAAGGATCATGCTAAAGCTTCAACTATTGTTCGTAAAAGAAATATTAGAACTTATACACCTCCTGAGCAAGTTAAATTAGAACCTATATTGCTATTGTTAAAGATCTCTTGTCTGATAATATTGATGGGCATGTTATTCAGTTCGAAGGTGAAACTGCTAGAATTGCTAAACCGTGTGATAAGGATAAACATAGACCTGTGGTAGGCGTGCCTATTATTTCTATTAAAATAGGAGATCATTATTATCATGGCTTATGTGATATGGGTGCTAGTGCTAGTGTTATACCTCATGACTTACACAAAGAAATTAAGAATGAAATTGCACCTGTTGAGTTAGAAGATATTGATGTTACTATTAAGCTTGCTAATAGAGATACTATTGCACCAATTGGAATTGTTAGAGATGTTGAAGTCTTGTGTGGGAAAACTAAATATCCTACTGATTTTCTTGTTCTTACTTCTCCACAAGATAGCTTTTGTCCCATTATATTTGGTAGACCCTTCTTAAATACTGTCAATGCTACCATCGACTGCACTAAGAATATTGTTACTGTTGGTTTGGATGATATGGTTCATGAGTTTAATTTCTCTAAATTTAGTAAACAACATCGTGAGGAAGAATTACCTAGTAAGGATGAAATTATTGGTCTTGCTTCTATTGTCGTACCTCCTAGTGATCCTTTGGAACACTATTTGCTAGACCATGAAAATGATATTTTCATGAATGAAAGAATGGATATAGATGAAGTATTCTTTAAACAGGAACCTATTCTGCAACACAATTTGCCTGTTGAAATTTTAGGAGATTCTCCTCCACCCAAGGGTGATCTCGTGTGTGAGCTTAAACCATTGCCTGATAATCTTAAATATGCTTATCTTGATGAAAAGAAGATATATCCTGTTATTATTAGTGCTAACCTTTCAGAGCATGAAGAAGAAAGATTATTGAAAACTCTGAAGAAGCATCGTGCTGCTATTGGATATACTCTTGATGATCTTAATTAAGGGCATTAGTCCCACTCTATGTCAACATAAAATAAATTTGGAAGTAGATGCCAAACCAGTTCATGATCCTCAATGACGTCTGAATCCTAAAATGAAAGAAGTGGTAAGAAAAGAAATACTTAAGCTTCTGGAGGCAGGTATAATTTATCCCGTTGCTCATAGTGAGTGGGTAAGTCCTGTTCATTGTGTCCCTAAGAAGGGAGGTTTTACTGTTGTTCCTAATGATAAAGATGAATTGATTCCACAAATAATTATCACAGGTTAGAGGATGGTAATTGATTTCCGCAAATTAAATAAAGCTACTAAGAAAGATCATTACCCCTTACCTTTTATTGATCAAATTCTAGAAAGATTATGCAAACATACACATTATTGATTTCTAGATGGTTATTCTGGTTTCTCTCAAATACCTGTGTCGGCTAGAGATCAATCAAAGACTACTTTTACATGCCCTTTTGGTACTTTTGCTTATAGACGTATGCCTTTTGGTTTATGTAATGCACCTGCTACCTTTCAAAGATGCATGATGGCTATATTATCTGACTTTTGTAAAAAGATTTGTGAGGTTTTCATGGACGACTTTTCGGTCTATGGTTCTTCTTTTGATGATTGATTGAGCAATCTTGATCGAGTTTTGCAGAGATGTGAAGAAACTAATCTTGTCTTGAATTGGGAAAAGTGCCACTTTATGGTTAATGAAGGTATTGTCTTGGCGCACAAAGTTTCTAAAAGAGGTATTGAAGTTGATAAAGCCAAGGTTGATGCTATTGAAAAGATGCCATGTCCCAAGGACGTCAAAGGTATAAGAAGTTTTTGGTCACGCTGGATTTTATAGGAGGTTCATTAAGGACTTCTCAAAAATTTCTCGGCCTCTAACTAATTTATTGCAAAAAGATATACCATTTGTCTTTGACGATGATTGTGTAGAAGCATTTGAAATACTTAAGAAAGCATTAGTCTCTGCACCTGTTGTTCAGCCACCTGATTGGAATTTACCCTTTGAAATTATGTGCGATGCTAGTGATTATGCTGTAGGTGTTGTTCTAGGGCAAAGAGTTGATAAGAAATTAAATGTTATTCATTATGCTAGTAAGACTCTAGACAATGCTCAAAGAAATTATGCTACTACTGAAAAAGAGCTTTTCGCAGTTGTATTTTCTTGTGATAAGTTCAGACCTTATATTGTTGATTCTAAAGTAACTATTCACACTGATCATGCTGCTATTAAATACCTTATGGAAAAGAAAGATGCTAAACCTAGACTTATTAGATGGGTTCTCTTGCTACAAGAATTTGATTTGCATATTGTTGATAGAAAGGGAGCTGAGAACCCCGTTGCAGACAACTTATCTAGGTTAGAAAATATTCTTGATGACCCACTACCTATCAATGATGACTTTCCTGATGAACAATTAAATGTTATAAGTACTTCTTGTAGTACTCCATGGTATGCTGATTATGCTAATTATATTGTTGCTAAGTTTATACCACCTAGCTTCACATACCAGCAAAAGAAAAAAAATTCTTCTATGACTTGAGACATTACTTTTGGTATGACCCACATCTTTATAAAGAAGGGGTAGATGGTGTTATTAGACGATGTGTACCTGAGCATGAAGAGGAACAGATCCTACGCAAGTGTCATTCCAAGTCTTATGGAGGACACCACACTGGAGATAGAACTGCACATAAGGTATTGCAATCTGGTTTTTATTGGCCTACTCTCTTCAAGGATGCTCGTAAGTTTGTCTTGTCATGTGATGAATGTCAAAGAATTGGTAATATTAGTAGACGTCAAGAAATGCCTATGAATTATTCTCTTGTTATTGAACCGTTTGATATTTGGGGCTTTGATTATATGGGATCTTTTCCTACCTCTAATGGATATACACATATTTTAGTTGCTGTTGATTACGTTACTAAGTGGGTAGAAGCTATTCCAACTAGTAGTGCTGAGCATAACACTTCTATCAAAATGCTTAAGGAAGTTATTTTTCCGAGGTTTGGTGTCCCTAGATATTTAATGACTGATGGTGGTTCACACTTTATTCATGGTGCTTTCCGTAAAATGCTTGCTAAATATGATGTTAATCATAGAATTGCATCTCCTTATCACCCACAGTCTAGTGGTCAAGTAGAGTTGAGCAATAGAGAGCTCAGATTAATTTTGCAAAAGACTGTTAATAGGTCTAGAAAGAATTCGGCTAAGAAACTTGATGATGCATTATGGGCATATAGAACCGCATACAAAAATCCTATGGGTATGTCTCCATATAAAATGGTATATGGAAAAGCATGTCACTTACCTCTCGAACTAGAACATAAGGCATATTGGGCTATTAAGGAGCTCAACTATGATTTCAAACTTGCCGGTGAGAAGAGGTTATTTCATATTAGCTCACTTGATGAATGGAGAACCCAAGCATATGAAAATGCCAAGTTATTTAAAGAAAAAGTTAAAAGATGGCATGACAAAAGGATACAAAAGCGTGAGTTTAATGTAGGTGATTATGTATTGCTATACAACTCTCGTTTAAGATTTTTTGCAGGAAAACTTCTCTCTAAATGGGAAGGCTTATCGAGGAGGTCTATTTTTTCGGTGGAATAAAAATCAAAAACTTCGAAGGCACAAATCCGAACATTATATCTCAGGTAATCACATAAATGTTGAAACTAATATTATTGAAACCGTAACCCCAAAGGAATACATAAGGGACACTTTCCGGAACGTTTCAGACTCCGAAAGGGAATAGGTATGTGGTACGGTAAGTAAACCGACTCCAAAACAATTTCTAAGGCAATATTTCTCCGTTTTGGAATATTTAGAAAAATAGAAAAAATAAGTAGCAGTCCGGGAAGGACACGAGGGCCCCACAAGGGTGGTGGGCGCGCCCTACCCCCTGGGCGCGCCCCTACCTCGTGAGCACCTCGTGTGCCTTCCGGACTTTGTTTTATTGTACGATACGTATTTTGGTTGGTAAAAATTCATTATATATTCTCCCGAAGGCTTTGACTCTCGTATCACGCAAATCTCCTCTATTCTTGTTTCGAGCTGTTTTTTGTCAGGGTTTTCAAGGCCAGGCATCATGCCGTCCCCCTCCTCCAACAATGGTGACAACGATGCTTGGCTAATGAGGATAGATTTGAAGGGGGAAGAACCAACGAAGGTCAACAAGGATGAAATGATCAAGAAGGCCACGGAGGATCAAGCTCGGGCAGCAAAAGACATCCTTCAACTTGATCATAACCTTCTTACCCCAACTGAGATCGAAGCTTTCAAGATGATTGAGTTAGCTCGTATACATAATAAGTATCTCACACAAGAAAATATTTTGTTGAAGGAGCATATTGTCGCACTCAAGGGCATTATCCGCAAGCTGGATGTAACGCCCTCGATGCGGCTATAGCTCCCACGTGTCGAGGCACGACTTAGAGACATAACCGCATTGAAAGCAATGTCGCAAGTCAGGCAATCATTACAACATCCCATGTAATACATAATAAAAGGGGAAGATAACATAGTTGGCTTACACTCGCCATGTCACATCAGAGTACATAAATAACATCCATCAAGCAAACACTCATGGCCCGACTACGGCGCCAAAATGGAAAAGAACCCAATATGCGACAAGGCCCTGAATCGAACCCCAACTAGGCACCACTACTGATCATCGGGAAAAGAAACATAATAACGCTGAGAGTCCTCGTCGAACTCCCACTTGAGCTCGTAGTTGTCACCTGGAGCGGAATCACCTGGACCTGCATCTGGAATTATAGTATTTGTGAGCCACAAGGACTCAGCAATCTCGCACCCTCGCGATCAAAACTATTTAAGCTTATAGGAATGGATAAGGCAAGTATATGTGGAGCTGCGGCAAGCGACTAGCATCTATGGTGGCTAACTTATCCTCCAAAGAGAGCGAGAAGAGGAGGCAAGGCGCGAGTGAGAAGCTAGAGGAACAACCTACGCAAGCATAACTCCAACACCGTGTCCACTTCCCGGACTCCGCCGAGAAGAGGCCATCACGGCAACACACGCAGTTGATTCGTTTTAATTAATTAAGGTTTAAGTTATCTACAACCGGACATTAACAAATTCCCATCTGCCCATAACCGCGGGCACGGCTTTCGAAAGTTCAATCCCTGCAGGGGAGTCCCAACTTAGCCCATGACAAGCTCTCACGGTCAACGAAGGAAAAGACCTCCTCCCAAGACGTTCCGATCAGACTCGGTATCTCGGTAATTCAAGACACTTTGATAGGTTAAAACAAAACCAGCAACACCGCCCGAATGTGCCGACAAATCCCGATAGGAGCTGCACATATCTCTTTCTCAGGGCACACTCAGATTGTCCTAGGTACGGGTAGGCCAGCCCAGAGTTGCCCCTGGTGGCCACCGGTAGCTGACAGGTGGACCAACACTCAGAGGAGCACTGGCCTGGGGGGGGTTAAAACAAGATGACCCTTGAGTCTGCAGAACCCAAGGGAAGGAAAAGGCTAGGTGGAAAATGGTAAAACCAAGGTTGGGCATTGCTGGAAAAGCTTTAATCAAGGCGAAATATCAAGGGGTTCCCATTATAACCCAACCGCGTAAGGAACGCAAAATCCGGGAACATAACACCGATATGACGGAAACTAGGGCGGCAAGAGTGGAACAAAACACTAGGCGAGGGGCCGAGCCTTTCACCCTTTACCAAGTATATAGATGCATTAAGATAACATAGCAATATAGTGATATCCCAACAAGCAAATAAAAGATGTTCCAATAGGAACGGCTCCAATCTTCACCTGCAACTAGCAACGCTATAAGAGGGGCTGAGCAAAGCGGTAACATAGCCAATCAACGGTTTGCTAGGACAAGGGTAGGTTAGAGGTTCAATCATGCAATTGAGAGGCTGACAAGCAAGTGGTAGGCATCGTAGCAGTGGCAAGGCAAAAGAGCGAGCAAACTAGCATAGCAAAGATAGTAGTGATTTCGAGGGTATGATCATCTTGCCCGCACAGTTGTCAAAGCTGACTGGATCCTCACAAGCAAACTCAACGGGCTCCTCGGTAGCGAACTCGTCTCCCGGCTCTACCCAAACAAGACAAACAAGCAACAAGGATACAATCAACCACGTGCAAGACCAAGCAATATGATGAAATGATGACATGCTATGCGGGATGCGATGCGGGATGCAAAATGCAAGATATGACAGGGAATGCATGAACCTGGCCTCAACTTGGAAAACCAAGTGTGCCACTGGATAGAGGGGATGAAATCTCTTGAAAACGATATAAAGATCATTGGAATCGGAGCTACGGTTTGGAAATGGCAAGCGTTTTAAGATATGACACCGGTCTGCGATTTACAGCAAGTAGGCATATAAATGCAACGAAATGAACATGCTACAACCACCAAACATGAACACAAAATGCATGGCAGTGATGTGCGCAAGATGGTTAACAAAACACTAGCACTGAGCCATAGGCAAATTCATCCAATAAGAGGTTCAAACAAGCATGGCAAAAACGCAAATGCAAAACAGATTCCAGACTTAGTGAAATTAACACTAGCCTGAAATTTCAGATCACGATGCTCTCTTTGGAGCAGCAAAACAACATGATAGATAATCTGGACATGACAAGTAAGAACATGGCATGGAGCTACTCAACAAGCTTAACAAAACACCCAAAGTGACCTGGGGCCAAAAGGGTTCACAAAATACTCTACCGAGCTCACGAACATAGCTCGAACACAATCAGTTTTCAGAATTGGTGAAAACTGAGACATGCTGAAATTATAACTCACGAAGGCATGTAAACGAGCTCGATGCACTCACTACGGTGCAAGTCATGGCAAGGCAAGCATATAACCAGCAAGAAGGCACAATATGCTAGCTACACATGGCAAGAACAATGGCATAGCATGCATGGAACACTAACGGTAGCATCGGCAAAATCGCAAACAAGTTGACGATCTGCCCAGATTAACAACGAAGCAAAAGTTGAGCTCGCTTGAGTCAACCTAGAGCACTCCACATATGCAAACAAAGACATGAATGGATAGAGCATAACATAAATATCAAAACTCCCTTACTGATCATCCTCAAAAGAGGCACGGATCACTAGGAAACAAGCTGGACATATAGCATCACGAACTAAAATATCCCAGACTTGGTGAAAATCACTAAGTCCCTGAAATCAGCAATCTCAGGTACCTCTCTTCGCAAGCTTGCACAAGACAACACACACATCCTAAAAATGCATGGGTGGCACCTATGGAAAGAAGACAAAATGCTTAACAATTCATCCCAAAGGGGCACAGCCATATCATGCACGGATTAAAAATGGCAAAAATGACAAAAGTGCATGATGAACTAACGGATCTGCAATTTAACTCACGAAGCCTCCTTCTAACAGCATTTTGGGCATCAGGATGAACTCAAATGCAAATGATGCAATGGAATGAAATGATGTACATGTCGAGGCGAAGGTTTTGATATATTATACGCCTACAACGGAGCTACGGTTGCGGAGATACAAGCAGTCAAAGTAGGCATAAAAAATGGATATTAGGGTTTCGGGGGAGAGGGGGGTCAACCCAGATCCAGATCCAGCGCACGGAAACCGAGGCACCGCCCGAGTTACTGTAGCAGACGGAGGAGCTCAGCGGAGCCGGAGCTTGGGGAGGAGGCCGGCGAGGCGGGGCGAGGCCGGGGCGGCGGCGGCGGTCGGCGGCGCCGGCGGGGGCGGCGTCCCGCGGCGGCGCGGCGAAGAGGCGGCGCGGCCGGCTCGGGCGGCGGCGGCGCGGAAGTCGAGGCGGAGCGGCGCGGCTCGCCGGAGTCGCGGTCGCCGGAGACGGCGGCGCGGTGGCCGGAGACGAGGGAGGCGGCGGATCCGGGCGGGAGGCGAGACCCGGGCGGCGGCGGAGCTCACCGGGCCATGGGTGCCGGACGCGGGCTCCCGGGCCGCGGTGGGAGGCGGCGGCGGCGGGGTGACGTGGCGGCCCCGGAGTGGCTGGGCGCGGCGGCGGGATGACGGACGGACAATGTCCGTCGGCGGCGGTTGTGTCCGGCGGCGGCGGGAGGAGTTGGATCTAGGGTTAGGAGAGGGAGACCCGCGAATTTCGGAATGGGGGTGTATATATAGGCATAAGTGGAGCTAGGAGAGTCGAAATGAGGTGCGGTTTTCGCCCACGCGATCGTGATCGAACGATCTAGGACATGGAGCAGAGTTTGGATGGTTTTGGGCCAAATTTGGGGGGTGTTGGGCTGCAACACACACGAGGCCTTTTCGGTCCCTCGGTTAACCGTTGGAGCAACAAACGAAGTCCAAATGACACGAAACTTGACAGGCGGTCTACCGGTAGTAAACCAAGGCCGCATGACAAGTCTCGGTCCAATCCGGAAATGTTTAATCCCCACACACGAAAGAAAGCTAGAAATGGCCACCGGAGGAGAACGAAGCGCCGGAATGCAAAACGGACAACGGGGAAAATGCTCGAATGCATGAGATGAATATGTATGCAAATGCAATGCACGAGATGACATGATATAAGATGCATGAAAACGAAAACAACACACGGAGACCAAGACCCGAACCCGAAAAATAAATATAACTTAACACCAGAAACGGCAAGAGTTGGATACAAATATGGAAAGTTACATCGGGGTGTTACATTGGAGGACCTCTTACGCTCGATGTGCGATTATCCATCACCACCACCTTCTTTACCGACCAAGGAGATATAATCACATGGGTATGGGTACTCCCCTTGGCAACTACCAAGCTTGGGGAAGGTGCCACAGTATCGTATCACAATCACATCTCCTATCTTTACCGTTTTTCTTAGTTCGATCCTATTAGTAGTATCTTGATCTAGTAGAATAAAGTTTATGGCATGATCTAGTTTTGAGTTTTGTTTTATGATCTCTCTATGTAATCGAGTCCGTGAGTTATATATAATAAAGATTAGTGTTGAGTCAAGGGCCTGATTATTTTGCCATGATCTTGGGTGAATAAAAGGAAAGAGAAAAAGAATAAAAAGAAACAACAAGTTCATATTGATCTTATTGAGAGTAATGACTTCACATAGAAAGAGTATGATGATTAAAAGTTGTTGGGAATTGGCACACATAGCTTTGGTCATTGTTGCAATTAATAAGAAGTAATAAGGAAAGAGAGGTTTTCACATATAGATATATTATCATTGACATCTTTTATAATTGTAAGAACTCATCAAAATATGACATGCTAAAGAGTTGATATTGGACAAGGAAGACAACGTAATGAGTTATGTCTTTCTTATATCAGAGATAAAGTATGTTGTCACGGTTCCTCTAACTTGTTGAGCTTGCCTTTCCCCCTCATGCTAGCCAAATTCTCAGCACCAAGTAGAAATACTACTTGTGCTTCCAAATATCCCTAAACCAGTTTTGCCATGAGAGTCCACCATATCTACCTATGGATTGAGTAAGATCCTTCAAGTTGTCATCGATGCAAAGCAATAAAAATTTCTCTAAATATGTATGATTGATTGGTGTGGGAGAAATAAGCTTTATACGATCTTGTGATGTGGAAGTAATAAAAGCGACGGACTGCATAATAAAGGTTCACATCACAAGGGGCAATATAAAGTGACGTTCTTTCGCATTGAGATTTTATATATCCAACCATAAAGTGCATGGAAACCTCTGCTTCCCTCTGCGAAGGGCCTATCCTTTATTATCTTCTATCTTATGCAAGAGTCACGGTGATCTTCACCTTTCCTTTTTCATTTTATCCTTTGGCAAGCTCAGCATGTTGGAAAGAACATGATATATATATCTAACTGGGTGTAGGGGAGCATGAACCATTATTGTTGACATTACCCTTGAGGTAAAAGGTTGTGGGGCAAAACTATGAGCCCCTATCTTTCTCTGTGTCCGATTAAAACTCTGTAACCACAAGTATCGTGTGAGTGTTAGCAATTATGGAGGACTAAATGATAGTTGAGTATGTGGACTTGCTTTTTAGCTCTGACATAGACTCTTTCCGATGTTATGATAAATTGCAATTGCTTCAGTGACTGAGATTATAGTTTGTTGGAACCCAATAAGGTTTATGATTTATACTTTTGCATTGTGAATAGATCATCACTTGAACATAAGTAATCATATGACAAAACCTATATCTGTTGCTCTTATAAGAATAATCATGATGCCTGCATGTCCGTATTTTATTTTTATCGACACCTCTACCTCTAAACATGAGGACATATTTATTGTTATTGGCTTTTCGCTTGAGGACAAGCGAGGTCTAAGCTTGGGAAAATTGATATGTCCATTTTGCATCATGCTTTTATATCGATATTTATCGCATTATGGACTATTATTTCACTTTATATCACAATACTTATGGCTATTCTCTCTTATTTTACAAGGTTTACATAAGGAGGGAGAATGCCGGCAGTTGGAATTCTGGGCTGGAAAAGGAGCAAATATTAGAGACCTATTCTGCGCAACTCCAAAAGTCCTGAAACTCCACGGAACGTCTTAAAAGAAATAAAGAAAAATCAATGCCAAAGATGAAGGCCGGGGGGCCCACACCCTTCTCACGAGGGTGCCCCCCCCTAGGGCGCGCCCCCTACCTCGTGGGGCCCCTGGTGGGTCTCCGACATCCATCTTCTCCTATATGAAGTCTTTCGATGAGAAAAAAAATAAGAAGCAACCTTTCGGGACGAGACTCCGCCGCCACGAGGCGGAACCAGTCTAGAGCTCCGGCAGAGCTGTTCTGCCGGGGAAACTTCCCTCCGGGAGGGGGAAATCATCAATATCGTCATCACCAACGCTCCTCTCATCGGGAGAGGGCATTCTCCATCAACATCTTCTCCAGCACCATCTCATCTCCAAACCCTAGTTCATCTCTTGTATCCAATTCTTGTCTCGAAGTCCGGGATTGGAGTTAGTAGGTTGCTAGTAGTGTTGATTACTCCTTGTAGTTGATGCTAGTTGGTTTATTTGGTGGAAGATCATATGTTCAGATCCTTTATGCATATTATTACCCCTCTGATTATGAACATGAATATGCTTTGTGAGTAATTACGTTTGTTCCTGAGGACAAGGGAGAAGTCTTGCTATTAGTAGTCATGTGAATTTGGTATTCATTTGATACTTTGATAAGATGTATGTTGTCTAGCCTCTAGTGGTGTTATGTGAACGTCGACTACATAACACTTCACCATTATTTGGGCCTAGAGGAAGGCATTGGGAAGTAATAAGTAGATGATGGGTTGCTAGAGTGATAGAAGCTTAAACCCTAGTTTATGGGTTGCTTCGTAAGGGGCTGATTTGGATCCATATGTTTCATGCTATGGTTCCATTTACCTTAATACTTTTGTTGTAGTTGTGGATGCTTGCAATAGAGGTTAATCATAAGTGGGATGCTTGTTCAAGTAAGAACATCACCCAAGCACTGGTCCACCCACATATCAAGTTATCAAAGTATCGAACACGAATCATATGAACGTGATGAAAACTAGCTTGACGATATTCCCAGGTGTCCTCGGGAGCGCTTTTCCTATTATAAGAGTTTGTTCCGGCTTGTCCTTTGCTACAAAAAGGATTGGGCCACCTTGCTGCACCTTATTTACTTTTGTTACTTGTTGCTCATTACAATTTACCTTATTACAAAACTATCTGTTACCAGCATGGAATCAAATTTGAAGCCCTCTGTGAAGCCGTCTTCGTGAAGATCATCTTCAGAGCGTAGCAGAGTGAGACTCTTCCAAGACCGCCGACAGGCTTCATGAGCTACGAATGAGTTCTTAGTGGCAGAATTGTGAATGTGATTGACATCCATCAAGATGCTCTACATCTGACGCTTGAACCAGTCATGATGCTTGTCCTGCTTCTGATGTAAGGCCAGAAGAAGCTCTCGGTCATTGAGTGCACAAGAACACTTCTGAGGCGGTTGAGCAATGGTGTTGTCAGTGGCTTCAGTGTTTACACGGTGAGGCACACATATATTGCCAGCCAGAGGATAAGCAGGAGTTTCAACATTGGGGACATGAGTGCCTTCAATTGGCTGCGTGAAGCTTTGGCGATCAACATTGTGAAGATAAAGTGGCTCCTTGGCAGGCTCAGGGTAGATGGCTTCAACTGATAGATCAACCTTAGGCAAAAAGATAAGATGGTTGCACGCTGATGGCTGTTAGTCGACAGAAGAGTGAAGCTTGATTAAGCGCATCACCCATGGAGCATAAAACTTCAAGCCAAGCAGATCAATTCCAGATGCAGCAAGCTGTCTGATGAAGAAATCTTGGTAATTGAATGTGATGACATTGACAATATAGAATACCAAAGTTTTCATGGTTCCTTCAAGTTTGGCTTCAGCTAAGTATCCCTTGATGGGCCAGAGAGTACGCCTCAGAATATGATAGATTGTGCGGGGTAGGTACTCAAGGTCCTTGACGAAGAACTCCTTGGGATAATCAGCATCTTGAGGCAATGGCTTCATCATGCTGAGCATCTGACCCATATTTGGTTCAGGCCGCTGGAAGATACTTGATACGTCTCTGTCGTATCTATAATTTTTGATTGTTCCATGCCAATATTCTACAACTTTCATATACTTTTGGCAACTTTTTATACTATTTTTGGGGACTAACATATTGATCCAGTGCACAGTGCCAGTTCCTGTTTGTTGCATGTTTTTTGTTTCGCAGAAAATCCTTATAAAACGGAGTCCAGATGGGATAAAAACGGACGGAGATTATTTTTGGAATATTTGGAAAATATGGGAAGAAAAATCCACGCGAGACGGTTCCCGAGGGGGGCACAAGGCAGGGGGCGCCCGTGACCCTCGTGGGCCCCTCGTAAGGCGGTTGCTGCTATTCTTTTGCCGCAAGAAAGCGAATTTTCAAGAAAAATCACGGCGAAGGTTTCACTCCAATCGGAGTTACGGATCTCCATATATATACGAAACGGTGAAAGGGCAGCCAGGGAGAACGCAGAAACAGAGAGGGACAAAGAGACAGATCCAATCTCGGAGGGGCTCTCGCCCCTCCTGATGGTGTCCCAAACTAGGGGGTACTCACCATGTCGTCTCCCGATCTGTTAGATTGGGCCGAGGACCCCCACGGCCATATACTCATGGGCCAGTTCGGACAGCTGCCGCATACATGGAAGATTCCACAAGACTTGGTGATCAAGACAAGGATTCCTCCCCACCGGCGTATTCGGCTAGGACTCTTGTTATCCTAGGCCTCTGATGCATTATATAAACCGAGGCCAGGCTAGTCGATAGATGATATGCAACAACAATCATACCATAGGCTAGCTTCAAGGGTTTAGCCTCCTTGATCTCGTGGTAGATCTACTCTTGTACCAACCATATCATCAATATTAATCAAGCAGGACGTAGGGTTTTACCTCCATCAAGAGGGCCCGAACCTGGGTAAAACATCGTGTTCCCTGCCTCCTGTTACCATCCGCCTTAAACGCATAGTTCGGGACCCCCTACCCGTGATCCGCCGGTTTTGACACTGACATTGGTGCTTTCATTGAGAGTTCCGTTGTGTGATCGGCAAAACGGTTGATGGCTCGCCTGCAGACCAACTGCGACTTCGGCATCTTCGTCACCAGCTCGACTGGTCACCTTGGTTCAACCAAGGACTGCGCCCTACCTCCGATCGTCATGCTCGGATAAGGGCCTTTACAAACATCAACTCCGATCTCTATCAAGATCATGGAGGAATCATCCAGGGAGCCCCGGGGCACAACGTCAACATTGCCCTCGGGCGACCGTGCTGTTTTTCTGGACAACATTGCCCTCGGTGGAATTGTGTGGAATTGAGTCTACAACAACCCTGGAAAATTTCGACGAGTTCCGATGGAGGAATCTCTGGCAATCCACAATATACCGGAGCCCTGTCAAATCTGGATGGGAATCTGGATGAGTTTAGAGAGTGGTGTCCAGCTTCTAGCTCGGACGTCCTTCGGAAGATCCAACCGTTCATAGGCTGCGGAACTCCCATATCTACCACCTCTCAAATTTTCAGCTCGATCCGACCGTCCAAACTCTGGGAACCTTCCGATTAGTGCATCGCTTTTCGGATCTGTTTTCTGCGCGAAAATGAATCCGACCCGAGTTCGTCTTTTTTATGAACGGGATTATGGACATCCTTTTGAAGGAAGTTTTGTATGGGGTATTGTGTTTTGTTCCTGAACATATCCCACTAACTTTAAGATCTTTTGAACATGATCTTCAACATCATGCCGGTGTCAAACCAGTCCGGCAATATTGCTCCACGGCCGCCGACCTACGCTAGACACGTCGTCACTTTGTTGAGCCGAGCTCAACTTCTTCGGATCATCATCTCAGCAAGCCGAACAAGAGTACGGCATCGCGAAGGATAAATCATCACCAACATCGCCGCCCCACGGATTACACGGAGCGGGCATACCGGCATCGCCGCACGGTCGCTTCATCAAGCCGGCATCGACCACGTCACGACCTGCATCGGCAGGGCCGCACTATTGCTTCTTAAAGCTGGTGTCCATCACGCCGACCTACTTCGACTCATCGGCTGACATCGAGGCTTCGCTATCTTGGCTGGACCGGGGGCTTCGCCATCTCTTCATCAACCTACTCCGGACACTTCGGCGCCACTAGCCGACCAGCTCTGCCACGTTAGCAGGACCAAGGGCTTTGCCTTGGTGAGCCAACCTTCGCCAGCATTGCCATGCCGTCATTTTATCGCCGATCAGGCAATGGGTGTGCGGATCGAGTCCCAATTTTGGGAATCACCTTCCTTCGGATTGCTACAACAAATAAACCAGGTGCTATTAATCCCAGTATTTTTTTTGCTTCTTTGGGTTCATTTTTCCTAAGGAATTATTACTCTGGCTTGTCCATCATATGTACACAGGTCTATCAAATGGTGGCCGCATTAACGAGGTCACATGGTGGTTCGGTCAGTCTCCGTACATAGTCCGGCAAATGCTGCATCCGGAACTCAGACCGACCTGTGAATTCAGGCTTTGCCACGCCTTTACCGCATCACGCCGACGCCCTGCATCGACATTGACTTCGGCGCCAGGCCATATTTCTTCTATTACTCACTTTGCATAAATTATTTACTATGCAATGATTTTTTAACTATTATCTCCGGTTTGCATCACTTTTTGTGCATAGGAAAATGATCCGGGTTGGGCAGTATCGTCAACTCGGTGTATTGACATACCACGCCACCTCGGCTAGATGGGGGGCTTCGTCAACACTTCATTACCCCATGCCGGGGACTTCGGCATCACTCTGCCGGCCTGCATTGACCGTGGTATGTCACCACTTCGGCGTGTCGAGCTCTCCGCTCCGACACCTCGGGACCGGCTTGGGGGACGGAGCCTTGTCCCGCATCAAGCTCGGACCGCGTCATCAATGCCGAACACATTAATCAGCTGAGGTGCTTTCATGCTCAAAGTTTTAATTTTTAACTTGTGTTCGGTTCGACCAAGCATTATACTTTTTGGGAAAAAGTTGCTTGTAATTTTTTTCCTTGTCCAAACTTTGTTTGTGACGCATAAATTCAAATACCCAATTCATTTTGGGGCTTACTTCAAGAAGCTTTTCCTCTTGCATATGATTATACTTGTACGACTTTGTTCCTTGTTCGTGTATTACGCCACAATATGCACCATATTGACTTAAGCGATTTGCAAGCTGGGTTGCCTCACTCCTGTGTTTACCCCTACGTTCCCGATTGTTCGGCTAGGGAGTAAAGGGAGCACCTCTGGGATTGTCACGATCGGGTCATCCGAGCCGGACCTCAGACTGGGTGAAGCCGAAAGCTAGCGCTCTTATAGTTTTCAATGATGGTCGGCACACAACGGAACTCACGAGTACAAACAATCTATTGCACGAGTCTCATAATAACAATGAGCACCGAAGAAAGGTATCGGTGGGGGTACTATTTTCTTCGAAGATGCTTCTTACACTTCGCAGTAATATAGCATAAGTTCCCTGAGCGCGCTTTGTCTGTTACAGCCTTATGGCCTAATTGCCTGGTTACTGGAAACACCATTGATATTCTCGACAGATGGAGTACATAACACTTTTCGGTCCTTGACCGAAGAGGGAGAAGCCGGCGGTCGGTTAAGACACGTTTAAAGTTTGGTTGAACATAGATATGATATAAGTACTTCGGTACATGCAATCATTTTTTACCCAAGTCACTTGGTGGCTCTTAAGTTTATTTGAGCCATTTTATAATAAGTGTTCTTCTTCTTAGTTGTTGCAAAGTTTTTATTACTATTATTATTCATCACTCCTTTTTTCGACACGAGTGTGTGGTCACTAGCCGGGGAGCCTAATTTCTCTCTCAAAGCCGTTAGAGTTTAGTTTGCTAAACTGGCCTAATGAGACGTACTCCGCCTTCGGATAGGAGGTTGAAGCCGTAGGCTGACCCACTTGAAGTCTTGATATAGGATGTGTCATGTTAAAGCACGATAGAAGCACTTTTTTTCTCTCTAAGACCAATTTTCGGATTGGCACCGAACACTTGATCTTGTTCGGACGTCAAGTTTTTACTGACGATTTTTAGTTTCCAAGCTTATGGCACTTTTAAACTATTTGTGTGTTTCCAGCACAAGTCTCGCAGTGCAACGCTGGACACCTTTAGAGATTCGGCAAAAATATTCTCGGATATTGCTATATATGCATCGGTTTCGAATTGTGTCTTCAGTCAATAGTTGGGTTGCCCGGCTCCTGCGCTTGCCTCCTACATTCCGCTTTGTTCGGCTAGGTGTGCAAAGGGAGAACCACTGCGATTGTGCTTCCAACTCACATGGTTAACCACCTCAGTGGAGAAAGCCGAAAACTGACTGTCACAATAAGCGTAAACTGGTCAGCGATCCGATGACGGTGTTAAATGACGGGCCATTCATAACAATGCCTGAAGTGTTTACGGCTTGACCTCGACTGTCGCCGAACACTACCGGGGGCTATTAACTGGCCTCCCAAACTAAATCCTCGATATTTTTCTCTTCTATTTGAGCTGAGGTTTCATGATCATGCTTAGCATGACAAGCCAAAGAAAGGAACCGATAGCGGGACTATTTTCTTTGGAAGACATTTCTTCTGTTAAACAGTAATATAACATGTCTCTTTGCGTACCTTTGTTTATAAAACCGTGTGGCCAGATTGCCTTGTTTGTCGTAAATCTTTGCCCTCATAAAGGCTTTATAAAGTAGGACAAACACTCCTCGGCTACTGGCCGAGGAGGTGGAAGCCGATGGTCGGTCAACAAAGTTTTGTACAATGTGGATCCGAGCATTAATGACGTAAAGTACTTGGATACATAGAGTCCTTCCACATAATTTGTGATTTTACCATGGATATCGATCCTTAATTCGGCCACCCGTGCCCGCATTATGGCTCAGGGGCTACTGGGCTTCGGGCTTATTATTTACAAATATTAAAGGGGCACATCGATCCCCTGATCTGGTGTTGCCAACCGACCAGTGTCTCGAGGGCTACTGCATTGCCTGTCCAATGCAGAAAATTTTAAGTGCAATACAGTTTCCGAGGAGATTATGATCCTCGGGTTGGTCGGCCGCACCCAACCTGAGTCTCGAGGACTGAGCATGCCGCTTTTTGTATCCCGAAGTATTCTGCCGAGCTAGGACTTGATCCTCAGGCCGATTTTGCAAATCAACCTGAGTCTCAGCGGCTACTGGGATCAGCAGTCTTACGCCATCCTTCAAGTACATCTCGGGTTTTAGACCGATACACACCTTGAGGGCTACTGGCTGTATATCTCGGCAGAGAATAAATTGCACCAAATCAAAAATATTGACAAAAAATCGGCCCACAGTCGGGGTGGTGCACCACCTCGGAAGCAGTCTGGCATAAAGCTCGGGCGCTAGTGGGTGGCTCTATAGAGGGCATTTCCAGCATTAAGCTCGGCTAAACTCCTTCAACTTTTTTGGACCAAGATGATCTATGTCATCTTGGATATAGTCCGGCGTTGGAGCTTGGACACAGTCCAGCGTTGGAGCTCGGATACATTTCCGCGTTGGAGCTTGGACACAGTCCGGCGTTGGAGCTCGGATACATTTCAGCGTTGGAGCTCGGAAGCAGTCCGGCATTGGTGCTCAGCTGCAAAAGATACCTCAAATGCAGTCTGGCATTAGAGCTCGGACACAAGAGGACACTGCCTCCCGGGAACAACTTCAAACCCGAGGTGTGGCATAAAAATAACAAGGCATTGATAAAGGCCAGAAACTTAAAGGGGCTCCTCGGATACCCGACGTGTAAACTCGTCGAATGCATCTCGGCGATCCTCAAGATCGAAGATGAGAAGATTTGTTGAACCAGTTTTCAAGACCGAAAACTGAAGATGAAGAACAGTTCAATAGAATCGAGGAGCGTCCCTAACTTGAAGACCGGTTCAGGGGCCTACTAACAGTGTCCCGGACTAGGGGGTACTCACCACGTCGTCTCCCGATCTGTTAGATTGGGCCGAGGAACCCCATGGCCGTATACTCATGGGCCAGTTCGGACAACTGCCGCATACATGGAAGATTCCACAATACTTGGTGATCAAGACAAGGACTCCTCCCCACCGGCGTATTCGGCTAGGACTCTTGTTATCCTAGGCCTCTGGTGCATTATATAAACCGAGGCCAGGCTAGTCGATAGATGATATAAAACAACAATCATACCATAGGCTAGTTTCTAGGGTTTAGCCTCCTTGATCTCGTGGTAGATGTACTCTCGTACTACGCATATCATCAATATTAATCAAGCAGGACGTAGGGTTTTACCTCCATCAAGTGGGCCCGAACCTGGGTAAAACATCGTGTTCCCTGCCTCCTTTTACCATCCACCATAGACGCACAGTTCGGGACCCCCTACCCGAGATCCGCTAGTTTTGACACCGACACCTCCCATGCCATGGAGGCCAAGGACCAGAGGGGAAACCCTTCTCCCATCTAGGGAGGATGTAACATCCCAAATTTTCAATTTGGAATGTTATACATAGGTCATTCATGCATATCATATTTTATTGCATTTCCTTTTGCGATCCTCGAAATCCTGAGCAACTCAAGGACCCTCGGAGAGAGTTGGGGATTTTCCTAGTTCTCATATTTGAACTTTTCTCAAATATTGAAACAAGGATCACATTGGTTTTAATTATTTTTCTCCCCGAAAATATTTCATATTAAAATTATATGAGAGGAGATAATATGACTTCTTGAAAATAAATGAAATGTTGGAGGAAAAATATTAAAATCAATTTGTATTTTTTTATTTGGGGTTTTATCGCTATTTTATTTGGATTAGGAAAAATGTGTGTTTTTTCAAAATTGCATTAGAGGCCCAAATAAATGTTCACTTTGTCCGCTATATTTTTAGAGGACGGGGAAAATTTATTTCAGGATTTTTGGAGTCCGTTTAGTATTTCTTTTAATCGTTTTTCTGCGCGTCGGAATATTTAAAAAAAGTGTGAACTGACTTAGTGGGCCGGGTCCGGCTAGGACACTTAGCCCGGGGGTTTATAAGCCGCGCCCCCGAGGCCCGAGGCCCAAGTCGCCCCAGCCCCCGAAACCCTAGCGCCGCCCGCCCACCGCAACGCCTTGCCGCCCCGCGCCGTCGCCGCACCGCCGCCCGCCGTCCGCCGCCAGTTTTTCCGAGAAAACCGTTCGGTTTTTTTTCGAAAGCCTAGATCTCGTTTTTTTCCTATTAGATCGGTTTTTCCGTCGGTTTATTTATTTTGCGGACGTTCGTCCGTATATTCATCTTAACGAACACCGTTCATCCGTTAGTCACAGAAAGCGAACTTTCATTCGTTTGCCTATTCTTTAGTTTTTCTTTTTCAGGGTTTTCTGCGATTATTTTCGATCGCGATTTCTGCCCCTGATCTTAGTTTCAGTTTATCTTTTCGCTCGTTTATCGGAATTAGGTGATTCAAGCGCCTGATTCTTCGTCTCAAAGCCCTCCTTATTTTTAACCAACTTGATCAAATTTTGGTACTGTAAAATTTGATTTTAGTCCATACTAGTAATCGGATCTTGTTTCTTTCATTGTTTGAGTTTCGTTGCTCCGTTTGATTTGATTCTTTTTGCAAAACGGAGTTCCTCAGTTGAACTTTCTGGTTAGATCTTCTTATTTGAGTTTTACACATGCTTCCTTGCTTGATTGCTTATGTATGCTATTGTTTGTTTGCGATAGAACACCCGGAGTGTGAAGCTTGCTACTACGAGTCTTTAGGATTTGCAGATTGTCAAGAAGGCAAGTAACACTTTGATCATACCCCTTTATCACCCAGTTTTTATGCATTAGTTTCAACCTTCACACATTGCATGAGTAGGATCTCCTAACATGTGGGTCTGGGAAGTAGATGATGAGGTAGAACCTATTGCCCGTTTTATTATCAAACCCTTGGGAGTTACTTCTATGTTATGCTTACATTTTCATGCTATGCTCGTAGACGTGGATTGGATTTGAGTGTATCCATTACAGTTGTGAGATGTTAATTAATGGTTCAACTTAAGGTGGCAACTTTAATACACATCTGGGTGGATTGCTTGTGGGCACCTAGAGAATCCAGTGTTGTCCTAGGATATCCCGGGGTACCCATGTGATCATCCTACGGTCCGCCACCCAGGCTCAAAGGGATCATAAGACTATTCATGCTAGAAACTTCCGTGTGCAGCCACAAGCTATTATGGGCTCTAGCATAGTTGAGTAAGTTGCGTAAGCTCTTGATGAGGTGGATTAGCAGATGTAGGGTATTGTAGGTGTACCAGTCCGCCCGGAGTAGAGAGCAAATGCTTCTGAAAGATTGTGTCTCGGTCATCCGTTTTTCAAACACCCTGTAGTGCGAGAAATCCAACGGAGGAGATCGAGTCTTGTGGGGAAAAATGTGCAAACCTCTGCAGAGTGTATAAACTAATCATGGTTAGCCATGTCACCGGTTATGGACATCTTGAGTATCTGGTTCTTGGATTATCCTATGGATCTCATCACTCTAACTAAATTTTGTTGGGTTGATAATTACTTTAATTGGGATTGAGTTGGAGGAACCTTCTAAATATTGTTCAACTACCATGATAGTTAAATAAAATATATTCCTTTGTTGTAGGGGAAAATTGGCTTTTCGCAAAATATATTAACCGTACAGCCTCCACGAGCCATATATGCATGTAATGATAGCATTTATCTGTTCATTACTCTCCTGTGTTACATTGCCGGCATATTCCATGTGCTAACCCGTTTTAGGGCTGCAACGTATCATGTTGCAGACTTTTTCAGACGAGGAGTAAGACGCGATAGGTCATTTGTCATGCACTCAGCTATGCCGTTGGAGTTGATGGACTCACTTTCTTCCAAGCCTTCCGATGTTATCGTATTAGATGACCTTAAGCCATATTTATTGTAATAAGTTCTCTCTTGAGACATTCGATGTAATAAGTGTGTGATTGCCACTCTGTTATAAATCCTTCGAGTACTGTGTGTGTCAACATTACCGATCCAGGGATGACACTGAAGCTCAGAGACTTGACCGTTTGAGGTCGGGTCGCTACAAGATGGTATCAGAGCACACGCTGAATGTAGGACATGACCACTAAGAAAAACCATAGGCCACTCTTCTCTACTTATTTCTGACTCCTCTCCATTTTCTACTCTTTAGGATGGCAGACTCGAGGAACAAGTTTGCACAACCAGATGAAGACACACCTTTTGGACGAGAGTTGAAGGAAGTCACTAAGTACCTGAACATTGGAATACCAAGCTTCACCGGGACCTATACTGCCACTTTACCAGAAGAGGAGCGCTGGATGATTCGAGTTCAGGTTCCAGGAAGGACGTTCTTGCCAGTTAGTAAACCCATAGAGTTTTCCTTTGATGCACCCACATGGAGTCTAGGCAAGTGTATGGTAGCCCACATTGCTATGGGACGCATCGACGAAGTTTACCACAAGTAGATTAAGAACACTATGTACCAGATATGTGGGCACCGAGATGAGCAATGGGAGATGATCAACACCAGGAAGAACATGTCGATTGCAGCATTCATCCAGGAATTAAATCATCACATTCGTCGCTAAGAGAACCAGATGTGCGCAAGCATGATAGATTTGAAGAAGGCAATGATAAGGATCACGGAGCTAGAAGAGGAGCTTAAGTCTACACACGATGAATATGAGGAGGAAATGATAATACTTGTGGAGAGGAATGACGACATGACCAGGAAGCTAGGAGTTTTTATGGCAGACCCCACGCCAGGAGGAGAAGACGATGAACCCAAGGAGATTCGTTCTGAAGACTACATCATCATCGACGACACCGACTCCGACCCGGATAGTAGTGATGATGACTATGAAGACGAAGCTGGAGGGGATATCAAGGAGTCTTCCACCGATCAAAATTTCTAGTAGACCACCATACTATTAGTAGTACACCCCCCCATATAAATATTAATAGTCTGACCACTATAACAATAGTTAGACCGATTGTATGCCCTTGCTTGATTGATTGAGTGATATGATTGTGTTTGTCACATGTGCATATGGGTAGTGTTTTCTCATTAGACCTCATTCTATTCTAATCTCTTCCCTCTAAACCTATCAGATGCCTCCGAGACGTGACCCCAGTTTTGCTTTTCCACCGGAGCTCACTCGGTTGATCCAGCAGCAGAATGCCTTGATGCAGTTGTTAGTTCAACAACAACAACAACAGCAGCAGCAGCAGCAACAACCACCACCACCACCACAACAACAACAACAACAACAACAACAGCAACAACACCAACAACAACAACAACAGCACCAACAACAGCAATAGCAACAACAATAACAACAACAACACCAACAACAACACCAACAACAACAACAACAACAACATCAACAACAACAACACCACGAACAACAACAACCCACCGCCACCACCCCTAGTTGACAGCTTAGCCCGTTTTCTGAGGCTTTAGCCGCCGGTGTTTTCTAGTAGCACCGAGCCAATAGTTGCTGATGATTGGCTGCGCGGGATTGGAAGGGAGTGGACCACTGCAGGTTGCACAGATGCTGAGAAGGTGCATTTTGCCGAACGCCAATTGGATGGACCCGCAGCCGCATGGTGGGAGAATTACACAGCCACTTTTCCTATAGCCAATATCACCTGGGAGCAGTTTTAGCAAGCATTTCGCACATCCCACGTATCCACTGGTGCTATGAGCATGAAGAAGCGTGATTTTCACAACTTACGTCAAGGGAACCGTATTGTAGGCAAGTACGTGGAGGAGTTTAGTAAGTTATCCCGCTATGCTCCAGATGATGTGGCCACAGATGCCGCGAAGCAGGAGAAGTTTATGGAAGGGCAGAATGATGAGATGAGTATGCAGTTAATGGTGGCAACATTTAACAACTACCAAGAGTTGGTAGATAAAGCTCTCATGATCGAAGGGAAGTAGTAGCAGATAGAGAGCCACAATAGGAAATATGGACAAGGGAAGTACAATTCAGGACCTCAGCAATTGCCTCGCTTTACCCCGAACTTGGGAGGGCTTACCCATAACCATGGAGGCCACACTCACAATGGAGGAAGTTCCCATAATCATAATGGCCCAAAGAATGGGAATGGGAATGGAGCAAGCAGCAATCAAAACCGTTCCAATCCAGCCACACCCGCCAAGAGGGACCTAAGCCACGTTACTTGTTTCAAGTGCGGGAATACTGGACACTATGCCACTGAGTGCCTTGAAGCGAAGAACGGAAATGGTAATGGGAGCTCTGGGAAGAAGCCCAATCCATTTAACAAAGGACATGTGAACCACGTGAATGTGGAGGAGGTTGAAGAGCAACCAGATGCAGTTATCGGTAAGTTTTTAGTTAAGCTGTTTACCGCAATCATTCTTTTAGATACTGGTGCATCGCATTCATACATATCAAGGGGATTTGTGGATAAGTATAAGTTGACCACTAAAGTTCTTAAGACACCTATGCTAGTAACCTCACTCGGAGCCGAGTATATGGCAAGCAGTGGATGTTTTCAAATGCCATTAACCATAGGTAGTCATGTTTTCCCCTCTGACTTGATAATTATGGAGTCACAAGGATTCGATGTGATACTAGGAATGGATTGGCTGTCGATCTATGGAGGAAACATCGATTGCGCCAGTAAGTCAATTCTGCTTACTACCCCGGAGGGAAAAGGGATCAAGTATGTATCCAGGCATGCACCAAGGAGAACCCAAGTACATTCTCTCACGGGAGTTGTTTAGGACGAAGTGCCTGTTGTGAAGGATTATGATAATTATGCTTCTAATGCCTATGTTAAACCATATATCGAGGTCTCCTCCGCTATGCAAGAAGAGACTAATATTTTGCAGGAGTCTATGGAAGAAGAAATTAATGACACTGTGATCTCATTGGATGGAAAAGATGATGAGGAAAGCGAAGAACAAAAGGAGGAAGAGCGGATTAGCTACCCGTGCCCACTTTCTAATGAGAGTAACTCTTCAACCCATACATTGTTTAATTTCCCTTCATGCTTACCGAAGGATGATTTCTATGATGATTGTTATGATCCCGTTGATTCTCTTGAAATATCCTTTTTGATGATGCTTGCTATGCTTGTGGCCAAGATGCCAATATGAATTATGCTTATGGAGATGAACTTGCTATAGTTCCTTATGTTAAACATGAAATTGTTGCTATTGCACCCACGCATTATAGTCCTATTATCTTTTTGAATTCTCCCAAATACACTATGTCGGAGAAGTTTACCCTTATTAAGGATTATATTGATGGGTTGCGTTTTACTATTACACATGATGATTTTGATAGATACAATATGCATGTGCTTGCTCCTCCTACTTGAAATTATTATGGGAGAGGAACTACATATACGCCTCTTTATGTTTCCCACACAGAAAAATTGCAAGAAACTGTTTATACTATGCATTGGCCTTTACTTTTTGTGCATGAATTGTTCTTTTATGACATGTCGATGCATAGGAAGAGAGTTAGACTTCGTTGTTGCATGATATATGTTACCTTGTGCTCACTACAAAATTACAAATCATTGCTAATTAAAATTGGCTTTGATATACCTTGGGATCCGGGTGGGTCCATTACATGAGCACTATATGCCTAGCTTAATGGCTTTAAAGAAAGCGCTGCCAGGGAAACAACTCGGAAGTTTTAGAGAGTCATTTATTTCTGTTGTGTGCTTTTATAAAGTTTAAAAATAAAAATAGTGTGCCAAGGTTTGCCTTTAGGATGTTTTAGATTACTTGTTGGTTTGTACGGTGCAGGACAGAAACTTTGGCTGTAGTGCGCGATTTTACATTTTTTACTGGAACGTCAAACGGTTCTGAAACTTTTTGCACTATATTTCTATAATTTTTTTTCCTAATTGTGGTAGAATTTTTGGAGTAGCAGAAGAATGGTGAATGCTCAGATTACTACAGACTGTCCTGTTTTAGATAGATTCTGTTTTTGATGCATAGTTTGCTTATTTTGATGAAACTATCAATTTATATAAGTGGATTAAGCCATGAAAAAGTTATACTATAGTAGCTATAATGCAAAAACAAAATATGAATTGTTCTGCAACAGTACTTAGAGTATTGATTTGCTTTCTTATACTAATGGATCTTACCGAGTTTTCTGTTGAAGTTTTGTGTGGATGAAGTGTTTGATGATCGAGAAGGTCTCGATATGAGAAGAAGGCAGAGAGGCAAGATCTCAAGCTTGGAGATGCCCTAGGCACACCAAGTAACTATTCAAGGAGACTCAAGCGTCTAAGCTTGGGGATGCCACGGAAGGCATCCCCTCTTTCTTCAACAAGTATCTGTATGTTTTCGGATACGTTTCATTCATGTGATATGTGCAATCTTGGAGCGTCTTTTGCAGTTAGTTTTCTCTTTTCTTTTATGCACCATGTTGGTATGAGATAGTCCTTGGTTGATTCATAGAATTCTCGTTGCACTTCACTTATATCTTTTGAGTATGGCTTTATAGAATGCTTCATGTGCTTCACTTATATCATTTGAAGTTTGGATTGCCTGTTTCTCTTTACATAGAAAACTGCCATTTGTAGAATGCTCTTTTGCTTCACTTATATTTGTTAGAGCATGGGCATATCTTTTGTAGAAATAATTAAACTCTCTTGCTTCACTTATATCTATTTAGAGAGATGACAGGAACTGGTCATTCACATGGTTAGTCATAAAATCCTACATAAAACTTGTAGATCACTAAATATGATATGTTTGATTCGTTGAAATAGTTTTGCGATATAAAGATGGTGATATTAGAGTCATGCTAGTGGATAGTTGTGGATTAGTAGAAATACTTGTGTTGAGGTTTGTGATTCTCGTAGCATGCACGTATGGTGAACCGTTATGTAACAAAGTCGGAGCATGATTTATTTATTGATTGTCTTCCTTATGAGTGGTGGTCGGGGACGAGCAATGGTCTTTTCCTACCAATCTATCCTCCTAGGGGCATGCGTAGTAGTACTTTGCTTCGAGGGCTAATTAACTTTTGCAATAAGTATATGATTTCTTTATGACTAATGTGAGTCCATGGAGTATATGCACTCTGAACCTTCCAACATTGCTAGCCTCTTCGGTACCGTGCATTGCCCTTTCTCACCTTGAGAGTTGGTGCAAACTTTGCCGGTGCATCCAAACCCCGTGATATGATACGCTCTGTCCCACATAAACCTCCTTATATCTTCCTCAAAACAGCCACCATACCTACCTATCATGGCATTTCCATAGCCATTCTGAGATATATTGCCATGCAACTTCCATCATCATCATATACATGACTTGAGCATTTATTGTCATATTGCTTTGCATGATCGTAAGATAGATAGCATGATGTTTTCATGGCTTGTCCATTTTTTGATGTCATTGCTACGCTAGATCATTGCACATCCCGGTACACCGCCGGAGGCATTCATATAGAGTCATATCATTGTTCTAGTATCGAGTTGTAATATTGAGTTGTAAGTAAATAAAAGTGTGATGATCATCATTATTAGAACATTGTCCCATGAGAGGTTATAAAAATAAAAGAGTCGAAAGAAGCCCAAATAAAAAAAGTGGCCAAAGAAGCCCACCAAAACAAAAAAAACAAAAAAAAACAAAAAAAAGAGAGAAGGGACAATGTTACTATCCTTTTACCACACTTGTGCTTCAAAGTAGCACCATGTTCTTCATATAGAGAGTCTCATTGAGTTATCACTTTCATATACTAGTGAGAATTTTCATTATAGAGCTTGTCTTGTATATTCCGATGATGGGCTTCCTCAAATGCCCAAGGTCTTCATGAGCAAGCAACTTGGATGGACACTCACTTAATTTCAGTTTGAACTTTCATATACTTATAGCTCTAGTGCATCTGTTGCATGGCAATCCCTACTCCTCACATTGACATCAATTGATGGGCATCTCCATAGCCCGTTAATTAGTCGCGTCGATGTGAGACTTTCTCCTTTTTTGTCTTCTCCACACAAACTCCACCATCATATTCTATTCCACCCATAGTGCTATGTCCATGGCTCATGCTCATGTATTGCGTGAAAGTTGAAAAGGTTTGAGAACGTCAAAAGTATGAAACAATTGGTTGGCTTGTCATCGGGGTTGTGCATGATGTGAATATTTTGTGTGGTGAAGATGGAGCATAGCCAGACTATATCATTTTGTAGGGATAAATTTCTTTGGCCATGCTATTTTGAAAAGACATGATTGCTTTATTAGTAGGCTTTAAGTATTATTGTTTTTATGTCAAATGATAGACTATTGCTTTGAATCACTCGTATCTTAATATTCATGCCATGATTAGATATGTGATCAAGATGATGCTAGGTAGCATTCCACATCAAAAATTATCTTTTTTATCATTTACCTACTCGAGCACGAGCAGGAATTAAGCTTGGGGATGCTGATACGTCTCCGTCGTATCTATAATTTTTGATTGTTCCATGCCAATATTCTACAACTTTCATATATTTTTGGCAATTTTTTGTACTATTTTTGGGGACTAATATATTCATCCAGTGCCTAGTGCCAGTTCCTGTTTGTTGCATGTTTTTTGTTTTGCAGAAAATCCATATCAAACGGAGTCCAAACGGGATAAAATGACGGAGATTATTTTTGGAATATTTGGAAAATATGGGAAGAAAACTCCACGCGAGACAGTTCCCGAGGGGGGCACGAGGCAGGGGGCGCGCCCCTGACCCTCGTGGGCCCCTCATAAGGCGGTTGCTGCTATTCTTTTGTCGCAAGAAAGCTAATTTTCTGGAAAAAAATCTCGGCGAAGATTTAAGTCCAATCGGAGTTACGGATCTCCATATATATATGAAACGGTGAAAGGGCAGCCAGGGAGAACGCAGAAACAAAGAGAGACAGATCCCATCTCGGAGGGGCTCTTTCCCCTTCCATGCCATGGAGGCCAAGGACCATAGGGGAAACCCTTCTCCCATCTAGGGAGGAGGTCAAGGAAGAATAAGAAGAAGGGCCCCCCTCTCCCCTTCTCTTCCGGTGGCGCCGGAACGCTGCCGTGGCCATCATCATCACCACGATCTTCACCAACACCTCCGCCATCTTCACCGACATCTCCATCACCTTCCTCCCTCTATCTACAGCGGTCCACTCTCCCGCAACCCGTTGTACCCTCTACTTGAACATGATGCTTTATGCTTCATATTATTATCCAATGATGTGTTTCCATCCTATGATGTCTGAGTAGATTTTCATTGTCCTATCGGTGGTTGATGAATTGCTATGATTGGTTTAATTTGCTTGTGGTTATGTTGCTCTCCTTTGGTTCCCATCTTATGAGCATGCGTGTCGATCGCACCATAGGGTTAGTTGTATATTGATAGGACTATGTATTGGAGGGCAAGACTGACAGAAGCTTCAACCTAGCATAGAAATTGATGCGTACGGGATTGAAGGGGGACCAATATATCTTAATGCTATGGTTGGGTTTTACCTTAGTGAATGTTAGTAGTTGCGGATGCTTGCTAATAGTTCCAATCATAAGTGCATAGATTTCCAAGTCAGGGATGACATGCTAGCAGTGGCCTCTCCCACATAAAACTTGCTACCACCTCTTTTCCACACTCGCTATACTACCTTTATTGCTTCTTTATCTAAACAGCCCCTAGCTTTTATTTACGTGTTCTTTATTATCTTGCAAACCTATCCAAAAACACCTACAAAGTACTTCTAGTTTCATACTTGTTCTAGGTAAAGCGAACGTCAAGCGTGCGTAGAGTTGTATCGGTGGTCGATAGAACTTGAGGGAATATTTGTTCTACCTTTAGCTCCTCGTTGGGTTCGACACTCTTACTAATCGTAAACTATTGCAATCCCCTATACTTGTGGGTTATCAAGAATACTCTGCAGTTCATTTTGGTGTAGCTGACAACCAGGCTCGTAGAGTTCACCTGGAGTGGGTAGGGAAGTAAGCTCAATAATATCTTGAGATTTGGCTTCGTGGTGCACATCTCCTGACATCCACTCAAGGACCCATGTCTTCGGATCCCTGTTGTAGCCACGAATGTCAAGAGTGGCATAGAACTGCAGCAGGAGCTCTTCATTCCAGTGTTCTTTGTCAGTGGCGAACTGTAGAAGACCAACCTCCCTGAAGTAGCCAAGGGCTTCTTCCAGACAAGGAAACCCAGCAATGGCTTCACAAACAAGACACATGTGTTGAAAGATTCTCTCTTGATTGTATAGGATGCACCAGTAGTAGTTGCACTGCTGATAGCTCCAAAAGCGATCAGAAGAGATCTTTGGCTTCGAGTAAGGATTCTTGGCACTATCAAAGAAGGTGTTATGGGCTCTGAAGCTATTCACACTGAACAATCCTGGGGGGTGCAACTCCGGGAAGCCTTGGCAGCCTGGGCTTTGGCTTCTAAACCTGGGGCCTCTGCTCCACATGATAGTCATACTGAGGTCCGGGAGTAGTGGAAGGCACCATGATTGGCCATTTCAAAGTGACCAGCTGTCCATGATTGAAGGCCTGTTCAATTGTGTCAGGCCTAGGAGATGGAATAGTGGCTTCAGCATCCATAGGGGCTTCAGGTTGCACATGAGCTTCAGGCAGAACATTGGCTTCAGGCTCCTTATTATCTTCAGCCATGATAACGTCATTGGCTTCAGTATCATTGTTGGTGGCAGCCTTAGTGTTCTCAACCTCCGTGTCTTCAATGACAGGAGGGTCGGGCACAGACACATTCTCCTCGAGAATGACTTCTTCAGTGGTGTGTGGAAACTCTTTCTTCTTCTTGACGTGGTTCTTGATTTTCTTTGGCTGATCCAGCCAGAATGTCTTCAGCAGTTTTGGCTTCAGACTCGGAGACATTCGAAGTGGGAGTGGCATCAGGAAACACTTTGCGTGCTACTGAGCTTTGTTGCACTTCTCCTTCTGGAATGCTCGACATGGTGACCTGTGCCTAGGGCCTTTGCGAAGCCTGCGGAATGCGGGCGACGCCTGTGGTGATAGAGTGGTCTGCACCATGTAGTCGTCGTCAACCACCGGAGTGGTGACTTGAGGGGTTGGAGTTCTGGGAGTTTCATCTTGAATGTGGGTGTCTTGTTGGGGGCGATCAGCCCACGAATCGACCTGAGCAATTGGCGTCACGGGACGACCAATGTTAATGAGTTCGTTATTCGTAAGAACAGGTGATGATACCGGTTAGTGCTCGAGTTGAGGAAGGACTTCATCATCTTCTACATTGTCTACACGACCAATGTCTTCAGCTATGGTGGGGTCAACAGCTGGTACTTCTTCATCTTCAGGGGCCTTTGTAGTAGCAGGCTCGTGAATCACTAGACGGTGTTCTTGGCTCAATCACAAGGGGCTCAGAGGCAGCGGTAGCAGTACGCTCTTTCTTTGAAGACTTAGTCTTCTGCTTCTTCTTGGATGGAGCATCATCAGAAGCATCCTTTCGCTTTCGCTTCCTAGCATCAGCTTCAGCTGCCCTGGTTTTCTTAAGTTCTGAAGCTGCTGAGGTGACCTCATGCTTCGAGCATGTCATGCTGGCAGGGAAGACAATGCGAGGTTCTTCTTGCCATGGTGCTTCAGTTCGGGCCGCAGTAGACTTCTTCTTCTGTTTGGCAGCCATTCTGGGGTCAATAACAGGGCGCCCCAGTGCCTTGCACTTCTCTGCCTCATTGTGTGCTTGAACAATTTTCTCTGCGAAGTATTTCATCCGCTCTCTTGAACCTTTTGCTTCTTCTCGCTTCTTGTGAAACAGTTCTTTAAGCTCATGCAGCATTTTCTTGAAGCTTTGAACCTCTGCCAGGCTGAGCTTTGCCATGTTCTTCTTGAACTGCACCTTCTCAAAATTAATTTTGTTCTTCAGCTTGACAATCTTCTGAGCCAAGGCCAACTCATTAGCAATGGCTCTGTGGAAGGTGACACTGATGTCAACTGGCAGCTGAAGATCATCAATGCTGAGGCTCGGGTCATCAAACCATTAGTCGATGAAGTGGTTCAGAATATCCATATCAAAGAGCGGCAGATCATTGAAGATCTTCCCCTCTTGCTTGCTCTTGATCAGCAGCTCAAGGGCATCATCAACAAGATCTTCATCGCTGGAGAGATCAATGGTTTCATCTTCGTTCCACAGAACGACAGCTGGAGTAAGTTCATGCCCATAAATCTTCATGGGCTTCTTCTTCTTGCACTTCTCCGTCTTCTTGGAGACACGAGACAGATCTTCTGATTGCACACTGGGTTCAGGAGGTGCAGTTGCCAATGGCTTCGCACGTGAAACTTTTGGTGTGGCAGAGGGCTTTGAAGCCTTTGATTTCTTCTGCTTCTGCGACTGAGGTGGAGCTGGCATTTCATCAGAATCCGCGTCGTTAGCTAAGTGATCCACCGTAGACCCCTGCACATCAATGTGAGTGATGAGGCCTTCGAGGTTGTAGAAGGGGCCGATTTCATTGGGATTGGCATCGCGGGTGCCATCATCCCTTGGAGCAGACGGACCAGAATTGAAATTGAGTCCAAGGTCCTTCTTGTTCTTCTTAGTTGACTCTTTTGCAAACTGATAGTTGCGCTTGAAGAGATTGTCGTCACGACACCATAAAAAATATGATGTGTCAACGTGTTTTGGCTGTAGCCCTCGGACCATGCACGGATAGAAACCTTGAGCAATGGCTTCGGGCTTGGAATTGGGCTGTATATTTCGGTACAAAATATCTCCCCATGGATGCTTGATAGCGTTCTTTTCAGCATATTCAGCAGTCACAAATCTGTACTTGAACCATTCTTCGGCCCAGTATCTTCGAATCCATTGGATTCGGGTATTGCGCTCGCCATAGGTTTCTTCAGGATCTGACTTGTACATTTCAAAGAGATCCGGAGGTAGATCCCTAGCTGTATTCCCACGGCGCTGCCTGCCGCCCTTTCTTACAGACTTGTCAGTGGCCATTGGATTCAGACTGAACGGCTTCACGACTGTAAATGGCTTCCTCTTGCTGGTCAGACAGGAACTGGCTTCAGGAGAGTTGATGTGACGCTGCGAAAACTCTGCAAATGAATGCACACTATGAGAACCAATGGATTCTCCCACGGACATGTACCTGTGACAGCATTAAGGTGCGAGGAAAGGGGAAGAGGTCATATGCTTTCTCAGAAGATTTTGAAGATAAATCAGTTTGAAGACATTGACCTCATAGTGTGAAGACATTCACTTATTTGAAGATAGTCGGTTCCAGATTTGTACGAATACATGAATAAGTACAAGTGAGGAATCTAACTAGTTGTGAAGAATAAGTGAATATACTTGGCATGATATGAGATGCAGACATGGAGAGATCCAGATATGAAAGTGAAGAAACTACTTTTGGCTGAACTGAATGGATTTGATGGATCCAAAAGGCAGTAAAAAAGTAAGTTTTAATTACAGCTTGATGAACTGCTAGACGAGATAGAGAGAGAGAGAGGCCGAGTAGTTCAATCTCCCGCGCCCTAACTTGGCAACGGAAGACACCTACAGCGGCGGCAGAGAGGACGAGGTCCGCAGCCGGCGTGAGGACGGCGTCGAAGATGTCGCGGCAGCTAAGCGCTTCGTCTCCGGCGTCGACGCGAGCTAGCGTAGGCGCTAGGGTTTTGGTGCAAGGAGAAGAGGTGGAAGAAGAGATAATGACCGCGGTGAGGTGTGTATTTATAAGGATAGGGACGGCACAGTGTTATTACACAGGTGCCCCTGGCAGTTCACATCTGAAGGACACATGGCATGCATGCAACTCATTGGTAGTTGTTCCATGTTCCCACGCACGCCTAGATTGTCGGGTGGTCATTTCGGCTTCTCCGGTATTCAGGCAAAAAGGATATGGCATTAGAAACAGATTTAAACATTTGTCTCTTTGTCTTCAGCTGACAAGGACTCAGAGAAGACAAATGACAGGTTTCAATAGAATTCATATGATTTGGACAGATAGAGTTTGAGGTAGAAGCATAGAAGAGGTTAGGGTCCGATCACATTCACTTATTTAGGGAAAAAATCAATCATGAAGACATAGCTATAAGTGAATGCTATATAGGAAAGAACACGTATATATATATATATATGTGTGTGTGTCTATATATATATCAGACAAACTCAACCCTGTGAAGATAAACATGACACCAAATCAGTGTTGAAGACAAACCAAATGCGAAGACTATGCAAATGTGATGCCAATAAAAACACTTCAAACAAGAGTTTGGTGGTGGCGTTACCCACCGTATTGGAAGTATTAGACCCAGACACAACGCACAATTATCATGGCGCTCCGAAGTCAAATTCCACATTAATGTATTCACACTTATTAGAGTGTACGTCTTCATTGATTGAAGATATACGTTACCTCGTGTGTTGCACATCTAAGTCATCAACATGCATAAGCGTTAGGATGTGTGTCCAATCACATGACGTTTGAGGATTCTAAGATATTTAGCTCACACCGCAACTTGCAAAACCTTTTCTCATCCGAGGGCTTTGTGAAGATATCTGCCAATTGCTCTTCCGTGTTGACGTGAATGATATCAATATCTTCCTTCATGACATGATCTCTGAGAAAGTGATGATGGATCTGAATGTGCTTTGTCTTCGAATGTTGAACTGGGTTGTTGGCAATCTTGATGGCGCTTTCATTGTCGCAGTAGAGTGGCACTTGCTTCATATGGATGCCATAGTCCTTGAGAGTTTTCTTCATCCATAGAAGCTGAGCACAGCAAGATCCAGTAGCAATGTATTCAGATTCAGCAATGGAGAGAGACACATAGTTCTGCTTCTTTAAAGACCAACAGATAAGAGATAGTCCAAGAAAGTGACATGTGACTGATGTAGACTTGCGATCAACCTTGTCACCAGCATAATCAGCATCTGAGAATCCAACTAGATCAAACTCTGTGCCCTTTGGATACCATAATCCTAGTGTTGGGGTGTAAGCCAAATATCGAAGAATTCGCTTCACAGCTAAGTGATGCGACTCCTTTGGTGCCTCTTGGAATCGGTGACACATGCAAACGCTAAGCATTATATCTGGCCTAGATGCACACAAGTAGAGTAAAGAACCAATCATAGAGCGGTATACCTTTTGATCGAACTCTTTAGCATTGTCGTCGGGACCCAGGTGACTTTTGGTTGGCATTGGCGTCGTGTATCCTTTGCAATCTTGCATTCCAAACTTCTTCAGACAATCTTTGAGGTATTTCTCTTGAGATATGAAGATGACGTTGCTTTGATGATGGATTTGAAGACCAAGGAAGAATTTCAGCTCACCCATCATGGACATCTTATATTTCTCTTGCATCATGTGTCCAAACTCATCATTGTATCTCTTGTCAGTGCAGCCGAAGATAATGTCATCCACATAGATCTGGCATACAAATAGTTCAACGTCGTATGTCTTCGTGAAGAGAGTCGGATCCAGGGAACCAGGTTTGAAGCCTTTGCTCTTCAGGAAGTCTTTGAGTGTGTCATACCAGGCGCGAGGGGCTTGTTTAAGTCCATACGGTGCCTTATTGAGCTTGTATACCATGTCAGGATGTTTTGTGTCTTCAAAGCCAGGAGGTTGTGCAACATACACTTCTTCTTCAATCTTGCCATTGAGAAAGGCACTATGCATATCCATTTTGTACAGGAGGACGTTGTGATGGTTGGCATAGGCTAGTAGTATGTGAATGGCTTCAAGCCTAGCCACCGGAGCAAAAGTTTCATCGAAGTCAATCCCTTCAACTTTAGTGTATCCTTGAGCAACGAGACGAGCACTACAAAAAAAATACACTTCCGTGATGATACGTGTTTGTCATGCATGTATATCCACGACGATTTTATGAAAAAATCAAGATAGTCATACATGTGCTGTCGTAGAAGTGTTCCATGACATTACCAAAATTATCATCACAAAAGTGTGCACTTCCACGACGATAAATCGCGCGTCACAGAAGTGCTTTCGTCAAGGGTGACCAACACGTGGCATCCACCGTAATGGAACGCCGTTAAGCTATTGGGTCGGGTTTTGGATCCGATAACCCATTAACAGCCCTGACCAATGGGGATTTTCCATGTGTAAAATCATCATTGGCTGGAGGAAACACATGTCAGCTCATCGTTGGGACGGATGTCATCCATTCATTGGACAGAAGGCACCTATGATACGTCGACGCGTGGCACGGCCCAACAGAGGCCCATTCCTGTGAAAAGGCCGTCCCGTTTGACTTGGTCAAAAGGTGGCGGGCCGGCACATGGAAAGCCTATTAACGGCATGTTCGCATATAGCCCATTTACAGCCCGCTAACCCAAGGCCCGTTACGCCCTATTCGAATTAGGCCCAGTAGCGTCATCTGGGCCATCCAATACGATTCCAGCCTGTTTTAACTTCTGGCCCATGTATGGCCCATGACGTCTTTCGGCCCATATGAGGCCCTATGTAACTCTTGGCCTATTAACGGCCCATGCTGAAACTGGCCCGTAATGAACAGTGTATCACTTTACACCCATTAATGGCCCGTGGTGAAACTGGCCCGTAATGAACAGTGTATCACTTTATACCCATTAACGGCCCGTTATTCCGTTGGGCCGTTTCCAGCCCATGTTATCTTTCGGCCTTCTCAGAGCCCATTTATTCTTGGGCTCATTTCCAGCATTCGTTTACGTACGGCCCATTACTGACATTTTCTGCTTGTGGGCCAAATTCAGCCCGTGGTTACAGTCGGCCCGTTTGTGGTCCGTTAATGCGATGGGCCATTTTCATAGCGTCATCAAATACCGCCTATTAACGATGGCCCGTTATGGTCGGCCCTTGAACGGACGATTCCAACTCTAGCCCGTTTACGACCATAATGCGGCATGTTATTGGCCCATGTTTGGCCAATCGATCATACGACCCGTATAAGGCCCATTGATGATACGGCCCGTAGAAGGCCCATTGTTTCTACGGCCCGTAGAAGGCCTACTGTTTCTACGGCCCGTAGAAGGCCCATTGTTTCTATGGCCAGTAGGAGGCCCAGTGTCAGTACAGTAAATATTAGCCCATGGTTATTGTGGCCTAGTTTAAAAAAATAGGTTATTGCAGCCACTAGCAAACCGCGGAAAAAGAACTGCACTGACTACAAGCAAACAAATAAACAAGACAACAAGGAAATAAATAAGCAAGCAACTTATGCTAGGCTATCACGGCTATTACACATATTACATCCACTGGGCATCAAAGTTCGCCACCAGTGCAAATATAGGGAACAAAGCAGCATATAAATGCCGCAGCAAAACAAGTCCAAAACTGAAACCACTTCAGAAGAGTTCAAGAAACAATATCCTGGGTACCCATAATGCTGGCAAGATGCTTAGCAAGCTTATTAACTTTCTCTTGTTTGGCGCTTAAATCCTCCAACGCTTGCTGTTGCACAAGAAATTACGCATCTGAGTTCTGCAGGGACTTCCTCAGTCCTTCGGCTTATTGCCACAGCACAGCTGACTGATGCCTTTCAGCTTGTAGCGGAGACTGAAGAAGCCGAAGTGATTCAGGCAGCAAATTCGAAGAGCTTGTGCCAGCGGTACTGGCCAGTAACTCGAACACTACATCAACGCAGGACTGTGGGGTTTTCTCACTGTCTACAAGATCGTTTTTATCACCTTTCTTGGATACCAATAGGGTTGTCTCACTATCTCGAACCTTATATGCATTACTTTCTCTACCATTGCATAGTGGGGTGCTCTTCTCCAATATTCTATTTGCATACTACAAGACAAACAAGCAGACACATCACAGGTTTAGCTTGTAGTATACGAAACTCATTTTGGTAAACCGGTTCAGCAGTAAGGTGGACAGGACACTAGTAGAAAAAGGGTCAAACGTGAAGCACATTAGTGCCGGTTTGAATTTGAGCCGGCACTAATGTGTACATTAGTGCCGGTTCCAACGGCTAGCCGGGCCGCTCTCATTAGTACCGGTTCGTGGCGAACCTTTAGCACCGGTTCGTGCCACGAACCGGTACTAAAGTGAGTGGTGGCAGGATGTTGTATTAAGGTAATCTTACCAAAGAAGAGAAGGAAATCTTCTTTGAATGCCTGCTTAGTATTAAGGTACCGTCTGGCTTCCCGTCGAATATAAAGGGAATAATAAACATGGCAGAGAAAAAGTTCCAGAACCTAAAGTCTCATGACTGCCACATGATTATGACGCAACTACTTCCGGTTGCATTGAGGGGGCTTCTATCGGAAAACGTTCGATTAGCCATTGTGAAGCTATGTGCATTTCTCAATGCAATCTCTCAGAAGGTAATCGATCCAGAAATCATACCAAGGTTAGAGAATGATTTGGTGCAATGTCTTGTCAGTTTCGAGTTGGTGTTCCCACCATCCTTCTTCAACATCATGACGCACGTCCTAGTTCACCTATGCGAAGAGATTAACATTTTGGGTCATGTATTTCTACACAATATGTTCCCCTCTATTGAAGATGACACCTCTATTGAAGATGACCTGTACTTGCTGTCCCAGTAACCATCTTTGAATATAATGACTTTCAAAGGGTACGAGATAAATGGTAATACATTTTACACGATCGCCGAAGATAAGAAGAGCACCAACCAAAATAGTGGTGTCCGCTTTGATGCAGAAACCAAGACAGGAAAGGAAACATATTATGGTTATATACAGGACATATGGGAACTTGACTATCGGCGTGGTTTGAAGGTCCCTTTGTTTCAGTGCAAATGGGTCAATATGACACGAGGCGGGGTAACGGAAGACCCGTAGTACAGAATGACAACAGTGGATCTCAACAATCTTGCGTATGTAGACGAACCATTCGTCCTAGCCAATGATGTGGCACAAGTTTTCTATGTGAAGGACATGTCTACCAAGCCAAGAAAAAGAAAACATAAGGAAGCGAATGCATCGTACGATGAGCCAAAGCGGCACATAGTTCTTTCTGGGAAGAGAAACATCATGGGAGTGGATGACAAGACAGACATGTCAGAAGATTATGAAAAGTTTGATGAAATTGCTCCATTCACGGTGAATATTGACCCGAGCATCCCATTAAATGATGAAGATTTTCCATGGTTACGGCGCAAAGGGACACACGCGAAGAAAAAGTTTCACACCCAAAGATCTGGGATGTGATCGGCTTCACTATCATCACTTTCTTCTGTGTTTCACACCCAGGAGGGAATCTCTGTAATAGTTAGGGTAGTTATGTGTTTTGGCATTTGAAACGCGAAGAAATTTTATGTGCAAACAAATTCTTTCATGCCTTTACTGATTTTTTTAAGCTAAATGACCCCGAAATTGAAAAGCATTTCAAATGAACTCAGAGAAAGGTTGAAAGTTGGCATGGTATCATAATTTCACCCACATAGCATGTGCAAAAAAGTAGAGAGGGTTACCGCAAAAACTGGATGCACTTCGTGTACTAAATGGACAATCTCTTTCGAAGTATCAGGGTTTCGGACGAAAACTCATCCGTTACAAAAGGCATTTCATTTTTTTAAATAACCTAAGTATTACCAAATTTAATATAATGATAAAACACACTAATATTAAACATAAGAAAAAAGAATCACTGAAAAATCTATTCTCAAAGTTAAGTTATTCACAAACTAGTGATTCACACAAATTTCAAATAAATCAAAATTTAAACTATTCAAATTTGTAAACTACCGGTACTACCAGAAAGTTTGTAATTTTTTGTACCTAAAGAAAAAATATTCACAAAGAAACTCTAAATACAGCGAAAAAACAACTCAAACAAAAATAAATAAAGCAAAAAAAACAAAAAAGCCCACCTACTGCGCCACAGCGGCCTGCATACGACTAGAAACCCAACCTGTTGTTGGGTCAAGATGCAGGCCCATAAAGGCCCAGTAGGCCCACAGGGCAGCACAGAACATTTAGGCCCAGTAGGCCTGCTTTAGAGAGGAGCTCGAGGGAGCTACCGCACTGGGGCTTATAAACCAGTGCGGACGCCCCTCGGCTAGCGAGGTGGGACTAAACATTTGGCACCGCACCTGCGCCAGCGCACCCCCTTTATTGCCGGGTGGTAGCACCAACCGGTATTAAGGGGGGCCTTTAGTACCGGTTGGAGCCACCACCCGGCACTAAAGGGGGTGCGGTTCCCGCCACTTGGCCTGGCCAAAACAGGCCTTTAGTACCGGTTGGTGGCTCCAACCGGTACTAAAGGTCCATCCTATATAACTAAACACTTCAAAACTTTCAGTTTCTCCTCTGCTTCTTCTCCTCTGCCCCATCGCCCGCCGCCCCCGTCTCCATAACCCTCGTCGCCGCCCCCGTCCCCGTCATCGCCGCCCCGTTGTCACCGCTGCGCCGTCCTGGCCCGTCCCGCGTCGTCCCCGTCCGCGTCATCACCGCCCCGTCCCCGTCGTCGCCGCCCCGGCCCGTCCCCGTCGTCGCCGCCCCGTCCCTGTCCCAGTCATCGCCATCCCCGTCGTCGCCGCGCCCGTCGCCGTCCCCGTCACCGCCCCCCGTCGCCTCTCGCCTCGCCGGTGAGCACACACACACACACATAGCATTGTTAGAAATTTTTCTTTTTTTAGTTATAGAAATAGTTAGTTATATAGCATTGTTAGAAATGTTAGAATTGTTACAATTTTTTCTATTTTTTAGTTATAGAAATAGTTAAAAAAAAGTTAGAAAATTTTCTTTTTTTAGTTATAGAAATATTAGAAATGTTATACAAATGTTAGTTATATATATAGAAATGTTATAATTTTTTTCTATTTTTTAGTTATAGAAATATTAGAAATGTTATAGAAATGTTAGTTATATAGCATTCTTAGAAATGTTATAGGAATGTTAGTTATATAGAAATGTTAGAAATTTTAGTTATCAAAATCCAATCATTAAAAAATGTTACTTTTTGCGGGCATATAGCTAGTATTTGTTCTCGACAATGCCCGGCCCGCATCCTCGCCGTCGACCCGTCCGCGACGACGTCTAGCTGACCCATGTCCGGGACTGGGCTCCGCCGGGCTGGCACTGGGAGGTGCTGCCTGGAGGGGCCCGCTGCTTGATGAGGAACCCTGCCCCGGGTCCCGTCGTCGACCCCTATCTCGTTTGGTGGCGTTCGTGTGGGCCAGTGTCGGTGCGGAGGGAGCCGGCCCCGCCGGAGGTGGTACATCGCCGTGTCAGGGAGGAGGACGAGCACATCCATCGCTACATGGTTGCGTTAGAGGGCGGCAGGGTCTCCAATACCTAGCAGTTTCTTCAGGGATCTCACTTCAGCTATGATCCTGTGAGGGTTCCTTCTCTTTCGGTGTCCACCACCCGCGCCGCAGGAACCGCGAGTGTCCTAGATTCTTCTGTAGTATTCGATCTTTATTAGCTATCTAGCCAGTGATGTACTCGATATATAATATTCGAGACGATGTATTCGAGATTATATATTATTCGAGATGATGTATTCGAGATTATATCTATTATTCGAGACGATGTATTCGAGATTATATCTATTATTCGAGACGATGTATTCGAGATTATATCTATTATTCGAGACGATGTATTCGAGATTATATCTATTATTCAAGACGACGTATTCGAGATTATATTCGATGATGCTTATTATGTACTATGATTGATTCAGTTTTTCCTTATTAATTGATTGCATACATGCATTGTAATTTGAATATATTTCTTTTGGATTAGTTAAACAAAACCTATGGCGGACAATACCGGCAGAGAGGGAGAAGAGGCCCTGTTCAATATTATACGCAATCCTCGCGGGCCAGATGATGATCAGAATGAAGAAGATTATGACGGCTCCGAATATCTAAACAACACCAGGGAGGGTGATATGATATTCAATCGCGACGACTGAATCGATGAAGTCGTGAACTATGAACAACAAAGACCGGCGAGGTACATATATTTATATAAGCAGGCATCTGGTGATCATCAAATGTTTTAAATGACTTGAAGATATATTAACGAATCGATCTTTCTTCTTTCAGCCATCCGGATCGAGCAAATCTTCAGGCAACAGGACGAAATGAGGCCCGAACAAAAAGTTGATGGAGGGCGTAAAGTACAATATCGAGGCAATCAGACCTAATGGCGAACAATTCACGCCTAAGAAGATTGCGGACAAGTTCGTTCGTCAGTGCGGAGTTCTTGTGAAGGACCAACTCCCGATCTCCCTTCAAGAATGGAGAGAGCCATCAAAGCCACATCCAGGAGTTACTTTTGTCGACGACACACAAAAATAGTTGCTTTGGGAAACGCTCATGGAACATTTCACCCTACCAGATCATTTCATAAATGCAGATGTGGAGAAAGTCCAGGACGCTGCTCTTAGGAAGATGGCGGTTGCATTCAAGAACCACAAGATTCGTGAATGGGCCATGTACGTCAACGAAGGAAGGAAGACTCCAGTATTCGAGGGAACACTAGAGAACCAAAGTGCTCATTGGGACGATTTTGTGAAATTCAAGGATTCAGAATTATCTAAGGAACGGTCAAGAATAAGCAAGGCCAATGCCGCAAAAAAGGATAAGTTCCATAAGCTGGGACCAGGTGGCTATGCGGTGGGAATGCCTAAGTGGGATAAGTCTGAGAAAGAGATGCTGGATGCAGGTGTCACTCCAGAAACATTAAGCTGGCCCCCCAGGTGCAGGAATTGGTTCTATGCGCATGGGGGGAGTTGGACCCGAAGACAGGCAAAGTTTCCAAGAAGGCATGTCTGGACGGAGCCGAAGATAAGCTACTTGTTGCAATAGAAGAGGCTCGATCCGGGTTGTTTGAGCCCAACAGAGAGAACGACAAGCTTACGCGTGCCTTGGGAAATCCTGAACACCCGGGAAGAACACGAGGCATGTGCGCTATTCCGTGGTATGAGGGGTTTTCGGACTGGAACACCGACTACAAAACCCGTGCGAGAAAGAAGATTGCGGAGGAGAAGAAGAGGAAGATGGAGGAGGAGCAGAGGAAGCTAGACTATGAACGCCTTCAAGGCCTAGAATCAGCGCACGCGGACTTGGCAATCAAATTCCAGCGGCAGCAGGAGCAGATCGACTCACTTAGCTAGAAAAGGGGGTCTCAGCAGCTAGCGGATGATCCACCAATGGATAGAACCGTCCCATCCATGCCGAGAAGCAGCGTGGATTCCGCCCCGGGCGACGCATTGCTGGATATCTACCCAGTGGATGACATCATGGAGAACACTAACTACGAGCAACACTTCAAAATGAGGAACATATCCATGAAGGTGGCGGATGCCCTTGCTTTTACAAATCCCCCCGAGGCAACCTTCCATTGCAACCCGATTCCAGCGGGCTATGCTCGTGTCTTGGTTGATGAGGTGGTGGACCAATATTCGGGGCTAGAGCTTGACATTCCTGGAGGTGACGATGAGCACACACTAGGAGAGGCCAACCATCGTATCATCCTATGGAGGAAGGATTGCATCATGTTTTGAAGGCCACCAACACCGCGTCATCCGACTCCTCATCGCAGTCCGCCACCAAGTCAGCAGACTCCCACTCCTCCAAGTCCACCAATGCGTCAGGCCACTCCTCCTCCATGTCCGGCACAGCTTCAGGCCACTCCTCCTCCAAGTCCGGCAAAGCGTCAGGCCACTCCTCCTCCAAGTCCGGCACAGCTTCAGGCCACTCCTCCTCCAAGTCCGGCACAGCTTCAGGCCACTCCTCCTCCTCCAACTCAGCCACGTCAGCCGTCTTCGCCGCCTCAGCAATCACGGAAGAGAGCCGCCTCAGCTATGGTGCATAGCGGTACAAGTCGAGGTAGTACTACAAGTACAGGCGGAGGCAAGCAATTTCAATATGGTCCAAGCCTCGCGCCTCTTCCGCTGAGGCCTTACGACAAGTCCGAGGAGGAAACCGTAGCCATATCAAAGGCCGAGGTGGAAGCCCATTTTGCACCGAAACCGCCACCGCCGCCAAGGGAGAAAGTGCCTGTGGAAAAGATTGACCACTTCATTCGTATGGCTAGACTACCAGCTCCCAATCCTGCTGACCACCTCAGGAAGTTAAATCGAGCATGTCTACATAAAGAGGCGAGCACGAGCTCGAGCAAATCAGCTGGCAAAAAATGCGGTAAAACCGTTCCCCAGCTGGGAGAATAGGCGGCGCAATCAATCCCCCCGCTTGTTGTGCCCACAACACATGTGAGTAGGCGCGCCCAATATTATTTTGGGCAAACTGTTAAAGTTCCCGGGGTGGGCGATGTGGTAATAACCGAGGAGCATATTGCGCAGGCTGAATCGATCGGGATCACTGTTGGAAAACTCCTCGATATCGAGCCCATGTATCCGACTAGAGAGGAGGAAATAAAACGGAAACATGCCCGGGGCCAACCTTTGGTCGAGCCAGAGGAGGTTAATAAGCTCCCAACGAGAATGTATGCATTGCATCAATGGTACATGGACATTACCAAGATTTCCAATCGAGAGTCCCTCATGGTGAATGTCAACGAGGAGCATTACTACCATAAGAAAGTTGTGACCGTTGAGTATTCAGAACTTTTTCAGCTATACAATAAAGACGCACTTGACAAATCTATCGTCAGTTCCTATTGTCTGTAAGTGATTCCTTTCTGTAATTTAAGTCTCAATTTAGCTGATCATTTTGATCAATCTTTACCTGTAATTATCCTCACTATATTCTTTTCTGTGGTATTATGCAGGATGAAGATTTATGAAATGAAAAAAGATGGACGCTATGGCATTGGGTTCGTTGACCCAAATACCATTAATGAATACACATGGAAATTAGATCCATATCACGCAAAATGTGTAGAGGAAAGCATGCTACAGTTCTTCAAGGAACTCAAATACAATGAAGATATAATACTTCCTTACAACTTCCAGTGAGTCACACTGTCTTGTACTACAAATTCTGTTTTTCCCTACTAGCTATAGTTACATGTTTTTTCTTACATATGCCCACTTAATTAAGACATGCAAACGTGTGTGTGTGCAGATATCACTGGATCTTGTTAATCATTAAAGTTGATGAAGGAACAGTTGAAGTACTAGACTTGCTACTTAAGAAAGCAAGTGACTACACCATCATGAACGGGATAGTCAACAGGTAATTTCAATCATTATTAACTATATCTCGACCTATTTAATTAGTTCGTCATTTCCTGATAACAACTATTTAATAACCCATTTATTCATTTTCTTTGTCGGCGGGCAGGGCTTGGGAAAAGTTCATCATGGTCACTCCAGGCCCATGGAAACAAAGTCTGAAATGGTATCGACCCAAGGTAAGTAATTAAATAGTACTAGCTAGCTGCCATCTCTTTAATTATCATGCTTGATTAATTATTATCTGATCAAAATTCCATTCTCGTAAAGGCCCTGAAGCAGGCGCCGAGGAATGATCTATGTGCATACTATGTTTCCGAGAACATTCGCATGATGGCGTCCGAAAGAAGCAAATCTCAAAGACAGGAGTGGGTACGATATCGATTGTCAGAACACTATTCACAATTTTTACACCATTATCGATATCTAGTCACACAACTAATACACATGCATATTGATCTCCTTAACAGTTCAAAGAGGTGCGGGACAAGCTCCTAGCACAGGACCGCATAGAAGCAATTCAAGAGGAAATAGCGGGATTTTTGCTCGACCAGGTCATAGATCCCAAAGGAGAATACTATTACCCGCTACCGCTTCCATGAACCACTTCCAATTGTTATCGTGCTCCGAAGGCACCAATTAGCTAGGCTAATGCCACTGGCTCCGAAGGCACCAATTAGGAGAAATTATATATATATATATATATACATGTGTGTATATATGTGTGAATTAATTAATGGTGGTTGTGAGACATTCGATGATATATATATATATATATATTATGATCGGTTCTACTAGAAATTCTATTTATATATATGCATAATGTGTACAATATGTAGTATCGTAAAATACCAGCAAATGAAAAAGAATTAAATGGAAAACACAAAATTAAATGAAAAAGAAATCATAAACCCACCCCCCCCCCAACATTTTAATACCAGTTGGTGACACCAACCGGTACTAAAGGGCTCCCTGCCCCCGAAGCTGGCTCGTGCCACGTGGTTGCCCTTTAGCATCGGTTCATGCTGAACCGGTAATAAAGGGGGGCCTTTAGTGCCTACATTTTAGCACCGGTTACCAAACCGGCACTAAAGGGCCTTACGAACCGGTGCTATTGCCCGGTTCTGCACAAGTGGGATAACAGCATGAAACAAACATATATCTATGTACTATGGTCACTGTATTGTCCATATCATTCTAGTTTATGTTCCCTAATCAAGATAGAGACACAGTTCAACTCATATATTTTTAGGACACAACAGCATAGACAGAATATAAGTGTGAGAAACTACATAGCATTGGCAGCACTTGTAATGTGCATCACATGAGAACATAATTGTTTATACAACTTAAACTGAAATCAACATACAGCAAGAAGTTAGAACAGCAATCCAGTTAAAGAAATAGGTTTCAAACATACCTGTTGCGCCATTGGAGTTTCAATTGGATCCTTCAAATTTGAAAGTAGTTGGTATGATTAAATACAGTGATGCAACAGCAAGGGGGTATGGACCATAGCTACGGAATCTGACCTGAGAATAGTTGCTCTTCTACTTTAAACATGGAGTTTGGGTTAGCTATGGTGGTCTTCGTGCTTTGGGCACTATAGTAGCTTTACAAACTGCTCGTGTGGGGGTACTCTGTGGTGGACATGGTGCTTTGTGAACTATAAGTGGGTTACTATCCGCTGGGGTTGCGGTTAGATGGGTTGTAGCTGGTTCTCTGCCCAACGGTGTAAGTGTGCAATCTGGAAGAGTCTCGATTATGTGTGGTGGGGCTAGTTTGTGGGCCAGTACAACCATGGTTCTATCTGCATCGACGGGTAGCACTGTCTTTTGTGAAGAACGGGTTTTTTGCTCCCTTAGATACTGCCATCACCCCCTCCAATTCAAATGGCTGATAAACAAGAAAAGAAATTGAACGTACAGACATTGTATGATAGACAGATGTGGTAATTCACATATATGTTGTCTAACCAAACAGGACAGGATGACACAATTTCACATATATGATGCCTAACTAAACATGATAGCATGACACAGTTTCAAATATATGATGGATAACTTAACAGGATGACATGACAAAACTATATGATGTCTTTCTAAAATAGGTTGGGATGAAATAATTCACATACATGTTATCTAAGTATACAGGATGGCATGATATAATTGACATAATTGATTCATATACTAAGCAGCTGCACTTGCATGTATGATCTCTAAACTAGGCAGACAGAATTCAATATTGTGCATATGATGTCTAAACTAAGCAATGCAAGACACCATATGCATCATATGAGAAATATAAACATTGCAACTTAGAGCATACACCTCAGGTGGGATATAGGACTGGTCATCTGTCTCTAAATCCTCCTCTGAGGAGCTCCCTGTAACCATTGAGATATATGCTTCAACAGGTACCATTGCCTGCTCTAAAGACCTTGTTTTCACTCCATATACCAAAACCGGCTCAAATGGCTGATACACATGAAGAGTAGTTCAATATACACAGATTGTCGACAAATGGAATACGTAATGGAAAAAAAAGATGGCATGAGATAATTCACATATATGATGCTTGGCTCCATGGTGGTGCATAATTCACATATATGATAACTGGCTGAAAAACATGGCATTGCATAATTCACATATCTGATATAGAAAGCAAACATGAGGCATTCACACAAAGCATGGCAATGGAAGACACCATATGCATGATATGAGCAATATAACCCAGTCAAGTTAGAGCATGCACCTCGGGGGGGGGGATACGACTGTTCATCTCTCTCTGAATCCTCCTCTGAGGAGCTATCTGTAACCTGCAAGAAATCTGCATCGATAGGTAGCACTGACTGCTCATAAGACCTTGTTTTCACTCCAGATTATCCAATGACTGACTCAAATGGCTGATGCACAGGAAGAGTAGATGAATGTATAAAGATTGTTGACAAATGGAATACATTATGGAAAAAAATATGGCATGATACAATTCACATATACGATGACTGGCTAAATAGGATGGCATTGCATGATTCACGTATATGATGCCTGGCTAAAGAAGATGGCATTGCATAATTCCCATATACTCCCTCCGTTCCTAAATATTTGTCTTTCTAGAGATTTCAAATGGACTACCACATACGGATGCATATAGACATATTTTAGAGTGTAGATTCACTCATTTTGTTCCGTGTGTAGTCACTTGTTGAAATCTCTAAAAAGATAAATATTTAGGAATGGCGGGAGTATGATATAGAAACCAAACAGGTGGCATTCACACAAAGCAAATCTAAACTAAGCTGATGACATATAAGATGTATAATGTAAGCAATGCAAGGCGCCATATGCATGATATGACCAACATCAGCATGCCAGGTTAGAGCAAACACCTCAGGTGGGAAACATGTGTGGTCGGCTCCTTCTGAATCTCCATCTAAACAGTTATCTTCCTCTGGAATACAATCTGGAAATGCAGGACGGGGGGGGGGGGCACTTTGCCCACCATGGAGCGGCGTCTGCATGACATTATATTCGCACGCAACAGTCTTCTCTTTTTCTCTACATGTTCAGTACGATTGTGTACAATATCTGACATGCATAATTCAAAAATAGTTAAATTTTGTAAAAATATTCGCATGCAAAAATCAAGACAGATGGTAGCAAACGAGTGGATGGATCCAAAACTAATGATAGTAGGTAGATTATAGCTTCAGTTTAAAAAGATAGACAATGGATCATCTATTGTTTGTTGCCCACCCAACATGAACCACATAGAAGACCCCAGGTGAACCAGATAGTAGACAGATACTATTCGTTGCTGGCTCGATATGAGACCCATGGGCAATTCAAAACTCAACATTGAACGATAAAGTAGCAGGTAATAATAACCGATGTATAACGTAAGCAAACACGACAGACTGCGACCTCTCTTCCGGAACTGTGTAGTCCTCAGGTTCATCTGCTCAGTCGATGATGGTAATGCAGTTGGCGTGGCTGCCGGGGGGATCTCTGCTGCAGTGAAAGGATGTCTGCAGGGGGGGATCTCTGCTGCAGTGAATGCTTCTGTCGATGGTGCACCTCAGGTGGGGTGGATGATGGCACAGCAGGAGCAGGACATAACACACAGAGTTTTCTTTGACGCCTATCTGGAAATGAAGTTAATCTGTAAGGGATCCTTAGAATTGGAGGATTCTATAAACACAAGGACAGGAAAAACACAGGAATAGGATAGGAATGCACTTGAAAAACAGAGCATTTGGAAACATAGGATTTCAGTCAACCTGGGTGTTTGGCTCACATGAATTGGAAGAACAGAGGAATGGAGAAACAAAGTGATGCGACGAGTGTACAACCTCTTTGGCATAGCCTTGTGGACCTCAGCATCATTGGGTTGGACGTGGAGGATGGTGATGATGCTGGTGTGACTGTCGGAGGCGGGGAAGAAGATCCGAGGCCTCTAGAAATGGCACCGAGCGTACTGCTCTGCTGTGATGGATGGTTCCGTCGTTGGAGCAGCTCCGCTAAGGTGTACGGTGACGAGCCTGAAGCATGACAAGACAGACAAATTTAATCTGATGTGGGACCCTAATATCATCTGAAATAGATGATGTAAAATACATCACCAAAAAGTGCTAGATGTAAAACGCATCAGCTGCGCCACGGCCTCTCCGACAGATGTTGTAAGTACTGTTCACTCTGAACTTAACTGAAGAAAATGAACTTCACAGTCGAAACTGAATTTTACTGTCGAAACTGATTGAACTAGTAACAGAGCATTGCAATAGATGTTTAGGGCGTTCGAGCACTAGTAGAAGAGAACCAGTGATCTAAATCAGCAGACGCTCGAGCAGGGAACGCATTAGCAGAGAGCAAGTCGTGTAGTAGCACCGCGAGCGAGTGCTAAAGCAGGAACTCCTGTAGCTGCCGGAGGTCGTGCAACAGCAGCAGCGCAACCGAGAGCAAGAGCAGGGCAGCAGCACGAACGAAAGTAGGAGCAGTGCAGCAGTGCGACCGAGAGCAAGAACAGAGCCGCAGCGCGAGCGAGAGCCGGAGCAGCTGCAGCTAGTGCCATTGTGGAAGTCGCCGCCGAGGAAGCAACGACATGGGGGAGAGACGACGTGGATGATGTGGCCGGCGACGGCGCCATCGATGGAGACACGCCATGTATGCTCGGTATCGAGCACCGGCAGCCTCGTGAGATCGAATAAAATATAAAATGGAGTGGTGAGTGCAGATCCTCCTTGGAGGCGCCGAGTTGGCCTCAGCTTCATCAGAGGAATTGGTGAGGGTGCTGCGGTTCCGGTGGGGTAGGTCAAGACGGCGCTGTGGGGATTGAGGTGGCGCGATAGACGAGGCAAACATCGCGGCAGCTCCTTGGAGGTGGAGGACGGGCGGCTAATCCGGTGGGATAACGAGATCAACAACGGATCCTCATCCGGTGCGGTGGATGAGGGACAGCGAGCTATTGCGGTGGACGACGTAGTCGGGGAAGAGTCTCCGGCTGGGCGGCGGTCGGGAGGCCGACGGAGGAGCGTGGGGTTTCACGGGTTTTGGCGGCCTCGGTGTATGAATGGGGGCGAAGGGGGAGGGGGAGCCAAGCTTAGGGACGCGCTTGTCCGAAATGTAGGGTAAGTTACCAGTGTACCCCCACCGGTTTTGACACCGCGACGTGGAGCTTCATTTCTGGCTGAGGGTTAGAAGGGGGATTTCGCGTGTCTGGGTTGTGGGAGCGATTTCGGATGAGGAGGGAGTTCTCGCGCGCGTCCAAATTTCAAGATAACAAGGCGCGGCGCGGGTTGAAGAAGTGGCAGTTTCAAAGCAGGTAAGATAGAAGATACTCGAGCTTGAAAATTTCGGGATAACAAGGTGCGCATTCCTTGTTCGGTGTCAGGACCCCGATTCCAAGTCACATCAATCTAGCCGGTAAAACTTCATATCACATTGCGGCCTCATGCACGGTATCCCCACGGGTGTTGCCTTACCATGGCCCGGGACCGTTTGCGCCTTTTGGCTCACGTATATGATAGTGTCGCTAGCATCCATATGACAGAGAACCCGGGCCAACATGGCTAGTCGTGAACCCAAAGCAGCACAGACCTATGGAGACAGGCATACGTGAATCACATCGAGCATGTCGGTCATCAGTGTGTGAATCCAGGCTGTAGCACTGGGCTAACAGGACTCCGGGGGACCCGGGCTATAGCAGGCTAGGCAGGACTCCAGATGTCACCGCGTGACATTTCCCCGAAGGGACAGACATAGGAACGAAGTGACACACATGCCGGCCAGTCAAGTGTCCAGAGCAGTAGTGCTGGGCTAGCAGGACTCCGGTGAACCGGGTTGTAGCGGACTACTATCGCTCAGGAAGCACTAGACTACATTTCCCCATATGAGAGGCTGCCAAGGATAATCAACTAGATTGTCAGATCCCACTCATACCAAGCATTTCAATCATACACACAATATTCCCAATATGAGTACATACAACATGGCATCACAACAAAACTCTACAACTCAAGTACTTTATTTTAAAAGGCTCCGAGGAGCCATACATAACATATTCATACAGGTAGGGGTCACATGACCCGACACTCAAGTCATACAATCATACAAGCACATGCGGAAGCAACTTAGTCTGAGTACAGACACTAGAAAGAAAGAAGGCTTCTCGAAGCATGTCTATCTACATAGGGCCCTCCATGGCCAGGATCACCACCTGGGTGGCAAGTCACCCATCGACGTCGAGGTCTACATAAAACCCATCGGAGGGGGTGGTGTTGTCGTCTGAAAACAGTAATTAAGCAAACATGAGTACAAAGGTACTCAGCAAGTCTTACATCAGAACCTACTATACATGCTCATTCTCAAGAAGGTGGTGGAGTTATTGCAGCAAGCCAGCTTTGACTCTTGGCTAAGCTATCCTACGGGACACCACTAGTAAAATAGTTTTCGCACACGAGTCCACTAATCACCAACACAATACTCCACCGGGGATCCTCCCTCGTCATCCTATGAGAGAGGCATCCTCGGTACTCACACTTATCTTGAGTGTTTTAGTAGTATCCATTAACTTGTCTATGAACTGTATAGGCAACCAAGTAGTCCTTTATCGAGGACGCGGCTATTTGAATAGATGATGTTAACCCTACAGGGGTGTACTTCTTCATACATGCTCTCACCACTTACCACCGTTTACACGACATGTACTCGGCAACCTTCAAGCGGAAGCCCAACAAGGGTGTCGGCCACGGCCTACCTAAACACTCAAGTCTCTAGTCCAGGTTTATCGCCTATCCAGGTTCCATCCGCAGGGAGTCCGGCTGAGGTTTCCACATACGGCCCTGAACGATGTGAACAGGGTTCCCGAGACACCAAATGGGTGACTCGGTACACTGTGCCACGGTGTATCTACCGCAACATAGCCCACCCCTAGGGTCAGCGCTATGCACGGCCGCCAACACATAACCTACAAACACCAGAAACTAATTGCAACTCCTGGATAGAGTACTAGGGTGATTAAGAAGCCGAGAGGGTCAATTAAGGATCCCAATGCATGGTAGTAGCTGATTCTTAAAATCACACATACAGATCTTAGTTCTTAGGGACGGCCTCAATGAAACAACCCACCATGTACTCCTCCATGGCCACTCATCGATACCTTTACCAAATCATGTTCAACACATCCCTCACATTACCGACATAATCATTTCACTCTAGCCCATCACCCAGATGAACCAGACCTGACACAACTCTAAGCATAGCAGGCATAGCAAGGTAGGAAACACATACAAGGCTCAATCAACTCCTACACATGCTAGTGGGTTTCATCTAGTTAATGTGGCAATGACAGGTCATGCAGAGGATAAGGGTTCAACTACCGTAGCACACAGCAGTCTGAAACGTTGTTGCCTTAATGCAGTAAATGAAAGCAGAGGCGAGAACATGGGATTGTATCGATATGATCAATGGGGATGCTTGCCTGATGTAGTGGTAGTAGGGTACTGCCCTTCAGATGGATATTCGGGGTTATCCTCGGAGGCAGAACCTACCACGAAAGACACAGCGAACATAATCAACACATGACAATATGCAACAATATGATGCATGCTATGACATGGCAAGATGAATGTGTTTTGGCCTAATGCAAGCTAAAACAGAAAGGAATGAACCCATTTGAATCAAAGATTCAAATGTTAGTTCACTTAACATAGCCATATTAGTGCATTATCTTATTTTGCTTAAACAGCAAGGTTATCTTGTTTTGTCATGCATGAAACCATTACCAATGGATAGATTGAATTTTTCTGATCAAAATTCATATATAAATCTTTTAATTTGGAGTTACAGATTAATTTCTATGATTTTTAGAAGTTTTGGATATTTTCTGGAATTTCCTATATAAAAATAAATTCAGAAAATGAATAATTGCATCAGCACTTCATCACTGTGACGTCAGCGAGTCAATGGCGCCAGGGCCAGTCAAACCTGACTGGTGGGCCCTGTCTGTCAGTGTCTCAGCTAACTAATAGAGTTAAGTTAGTACTAATTAACTGTCAGTGGGGCCTGGGCCCACATGTCAGTGACCTAAACTAACTAAAATTAGTTAATACTAATCCTAAACTAATTAACAGGTCGGTCCCACCTGTCACAGGCTCGGGGGGGAGGTCAACTTGGGCCCACACGTCAGTCCACGGGTCAAAACGTGGTCAACTCGCCGGCACCTTGACGCCGGCGACGACAGGCACGGCGGAGGGGCTCGGGTTTGCGTCTCCGGCGATCAAACGGGCGGCCGAGACCATCTACGGGGAGCTGAAAGCAAGCCGCGTCATTTGGTGGTGGAAGTGGAGCTCGGGGAGTCCAGGAACGACGCCGGCGACGACCTTGGCGGTCGCCGTAGCTCGGGTAGGCTCGGGCTTGTTGCTGCAGTGGCCTAGGCAGGACGACGCTAGCATCTACGGCTCCTACGCGATGTGGGGAGTGCGTTGGACACAAGCCCGGGACCATATGGTCACCGGAGCATGACCGGCGACGACGCAGGCGGCGGCGCGTGCGGGTGAGCTTCGTGCAGTCGATGTAGGGGACGACAGCGAGAATGGAGAGGATGGGAATGTAGCTGAGCTCACAGCGGTTGCGACGAAATAAACGGCGAGGTCGCGGACGAGCTGGAGCAGTGGTGACGGCGAAAGGGATCTCCGGCGGCGATCAGCGAAGACGAGGATGAGGCGGTAACTCCAGGGCGAGCGAGCGCTCGAGGCTCGGTCTGCTTGACGGAGAGGAGGGCGGCGGAGCTCCTGGACACGGTGGCATGGCATGGAGACGACGGAGAGCACGGCTATGGCGACGGTGCGGCTACGGCAGCGTCGGCCATCATGGGAGATAGCAAGGGAGAGAGGCAGGGGCGCGTGTGAGGTGTCCACGGGGTCGGGGCGGTGCCGCAGAGGCGCTTCGAGGCGTCGCGTTGGCGCGGGCGACGGCAGGCAGGCAGGGAGGTGGCGTGGCGAGCTCCTGTGCTCGCCGTCGAGCACCTGCTCGCCTCGCTGGCTAGGCGAAGCAGCTGCGTGGAGCGGTTGCTGGGCCGGGCCAGCTAGGTGGGCCGGCTGGTGCGCTTCCAGGTAAGCTCTAACTCTCTCTCTCTTTTCTGTTTTGCTTTTATTTATTTCCTGCTATGTGTATTGAAATAGAATAAATACTCTATTTCATTTCCAAAAACTATGGAAATATTCAGAGGCACATTTGGGAATATTCTCAACTGCCTAAAAATGCTTCCAAGATTATTTGAGCACTTTAAAATATTTATAGCATTTAAAATGCCCAAATTCAAATACTTATGGCTTGTTCAAAAATCCAAAATGGCTCCATAAATTGCAAAACCATTTTTGGCAGAGGTTTTAGTCAACACCAAAAATGGTGGGCTTTTATGAAGGGCATTTTGGGTTCATTGAAATTCCAATTGTTGGAAATTAGCATTTTCAGGGGGGTGTTGGGGTTGATTAGGCCCCATTTCAAGTTTAAAAGAAATTTAAACATGATGCACATGTTCATCCAATCCTAATGCATGAATAAAAGCAGTGATGTGACAACTCACCCCCACTCAAAAGAATCTCGTCCCGAGATTTAGGATCCACTGGGAAGAAGGTGGGGTACTCGAGTCGAAGACGATCCTCCCTTTCCCATGTGACTTCTTTCTCGGAATGGTGTGACCATTGAACCTTGAGAAACTTGATATTATGGTGTCGAGTGGTACGCTCGGCTTGATCAAGGATACGAACGGGATATTCCTGATATGAGAGGTTATCTTGTAGATCAAGCGTTTCGTGGTCCACTCCACGGATAGGATCCGCGAGGCAACGCCTGAGTTGAGAAACGTGGAAGACATCGTGAACTCTGGAAAGAAGCGGAGGTAGTTCCAATTGGTAGGCAACTTCTCCTCATTTGGCAAGAATGCGAAAGGGTCCAATGTAACGAGGAGCCAATTTGCCTTTGATACCGAAACGATGGGTTCCCTTTAACGGAGTAACCCGAAGGTAAGCCTTCTCACCGACTTCATAAGTCATGAGCTTATGTTTACGATCATATTGGCTCTTTGGACGAGACTGGGCTGTTTTCAATTTCTCATGAATAACGCGAACCCGCTCTTCTGCTTCCTGAATCATATCCGGGCCAAAGAGTTGTCTTTCCCCGGTTTCTGACCAGTTAAGAGGCGTTCGAATTTTCGTCCATAGAGAACTTCAAAAGGAGCTTTGCCCAAGCTAGCTTGATAACTATTCTTATATGCAAACTCCACGAATGCAAGGCATTTCTCCCAACCCATTCCGAATGAGATGACAGAAGCTCGGAGCATATCTTCCAAAATTTGATTGACTCGCTCTACTTGACCACTTGATTGAGGATGGAAGGCGGTGCTAAAAGAGAGACGAGTTCCCATAGCATTTTGGAAACTTTCCCAAAATCGAGTGGTGAAGAGACTCCCACGGTCTGAGTTAATTTCCAATGGAACACCATGAAGCGACACTATTCGAGAGATTTATAATTCAGCTAGCTGGCTAGCGGTGACACTCTCACGAACAGGTAGGAAATGGGCTACTTTGGAAAGACGGTCGATCACGACGAAGATGGCATTATTCCCTCTCTTGGTCCTGGGAAACCCAGTAATGAAATCCATACTGGATTTATCCCATTTCCACTCAGGAATAGCCAGAGGTTGAAGGGTGCCAGCAGGCCGTTGATGCTCTGCTTTAACACGACGACAAATGTCGCAATTAGCAATGTATTGAGCGATTTCTCTCTTCATCCTAGTCCACCAAAACCTCTGGCGTAGGTCTTGATACATTTTAGTACTACCGGGATGAATGGTGAGAGGGGATTCATGAGCTTCCTTAAGAATCAACTGACGTAAATGTTGTTTCTTGGGAACCACCAAGCGGTTCTCGAAGAAGACAACACCTCACTCATACATGGAAAAACATTTAGCAACTCCGCTAGCGATGTTCTCCTTAATCCGGGATATGCCCTTATCATACCGCTGGGCAGTTATGATCTGGTCCATAAGGTTAGGCTTCGCCAACAGGGTGGATAGGAAACCTTGAGGAACAATGTGAAGATTAAGCTTACAAAATTCCTCATGGAGAAGTGGTTGACTTTGTTGTAACATCAGGTTGTTACAATAAGATTTACGACTTAGCGCATCAGCCATGACATTGGCTTTGCCCGGGCTGTAAGTTATTCCTAAGTTCTAATCCGAGATCAACTCGACCCAACGTCATTGCCTAAGATTCAAATCCGGTTGGGTGAAGATATATTTCAAACTTTGGTGATCGGTGAAGATCTCGCAACGATTACCGAGGAGGTAATGTCGCCAAGTTTTAAGTGCATGGACTAAAGCTGCAAGCCCTAGATCATGTGTGGGATAATTTTCCTCATGTGGGTGTAATTGACATGATGCATAGGCAATTACTGACGATCTTGCATTAGTATGCAACCTAGTCCTTGTCGCGAGGCATCGCAATAGATAATAAAGTCCTTGGAGAAATCTGGTGGTACAAGTACGGGTGCAGATGTCAGGCGTCTTTTTAGTTCCTGAATGCTGAACTCGCACTCTGGGGTCCACTCGAACTTTTTATCTTTCTTGAGGAGTTCCTGAATGCTAAGCCAAGGAAGCTCCGAACTTGCTTGACCGTCTCAGGTGGAGTCCAATCAAGGACGGCTTGAACTCGCTCGGGATTGACAGCAATACACTTACCAGAGATTACATGGCCTAGATAGGTCACTTCTGGAAACCAAAATTCACACTTGGAGAATTTGTCATAAAGGCGATGCTCTCGAAGTTTCATCAATACCAGCCTTAGATGTTCGGCATGTTCCTCTTCATTCTTGGAGTAGATGAGTATGTCATCGAGGTATACTACGACGAATTTATCCAAATACTCCATGAAGACCGAGTTCATTAACCGAGAGAAGGTGGCTGGGGCATTGGTTAAACCGAAGGGCATAACGGTGCTGCAGAGGCGCTTCGAGGCGTCGCGCTGGCAGGCAGGCAGGGAGGTTGCGTGGCGAGCTCCTGTGCTCACCGTCGAGCACCTGCTCGCCACGCTGGCTAGGCGAAGCAGGTGCGTGGAGCGGCTGCTGGGCCGGGCCAGCTAGGTGGGCCGGCTGGTTGGCTTCCAGGTAAGCTCTAACTCTCTCTCTTTTCTGTTTTGCTTTTATTTATTTCCTGCTATTTGTATTGAAATAGAATAAATACTATTTCATTTCCAAAAACTCTAGAAATATTCAGAGGCACATTTGGGAATATTCTCAACTGCCTAAAAATTCTTCCAAGATTATTTGAGCACTTTAAAATATTTATAGCATTTAAAATGCCCAAATTCAAATACTTATGGCTTGTTCAAAAATCCAGAATGGCTCCATAAATTGCAAGACCATTTTTGGTAGAGGTTTTAGTCAAGACCAAAAACGGTGGGCTTTTATGAAGGGCATTTTGGGTTCATTGAAATTCCAATTGTTGGAAATTAGCATTTTCAGGGGGGGTGTTGGGGTTGATTAGGCCCCATTTCAAGTTTAAAAGAAATTTAAACATGATGCACATGTTCATCCAATCCTAATGCATGACTAAAAGCAGGGATGTGACATTCGGCAGAACAAACATAACATATAAAAAAACAATTCATACAAGCCACAAGACAGTCTTGTCCCCTTTTACTATATTGTTATAGATGCCATTGAAAAAACTACAAGAAAAATGTAAAAAAAATTGGGAGAACAAGATTACCCTGCACAGTACCAAATCGATTCGCACTTCCCTCAACAACAACAAAAAACAAATCAATTCCCACCAAAGAAAGAGTAATGTCCCTTTTTATATGATTACAGATGTCATGATCTCGAATTTCAATTTTTGAATCCACGTTATGTTGAATTCGAATATATCGTTAGGTGACCTTGCGGTTTATAATTGATGTAGTCATACATTTTGATCTTCCATCATATATGAACATTTTACTCCACCATGTGAACATATATATTGTCGTCTACCATATGCACTAAATTTGATTCAATTTTCCTTATTTGCATACGATTGTTGTCAAGTTATACAATAATTTAAATATTATCTTGATAACAAAAAACATACATATAGCAGCAATCATATTTCACTATGAACTACATGTACCATACGCTCTCCAATTCAAATATTTGTATCCATTTTATGTTGAATTCAAATCATAGTACATTATTGGTCTAGGTAGCGAGATGTTTGGAAGAATCTAAACCCTGTTTTCATACGTATGATTTTTGGCTGAATTGGGACAAGTTTTGGTATAAGCCTCTTGCAAAACCGGAGATTCTGTCAACAAGCCTCGTGGTTCCGAGAGGGAACGTGTCAGCTTTGTGTGCGAAACGATAAATGTTGCCTCCCCCCTGATTTTATTTACAGAGGCAACATAGAACTATATGAGTGCCCTGTTAAATTTCGGAATTATTTCGGTTTCATTTGGCCTTTTTATACATCAATTGAGTTTCTGGATTTTTAATGTGCATAATCTAAATATGAATTGCATGCACATGCTCCGGTGCACCAAAGTGGGTTGAAAAATCACATGTGTGTCCTTGGTTGAATTTCTAGGTCCCATGGAACAAATGAGAATGAAATTCAAACATCTGGGCGTCATGACTCGGCCGAGAACATCGAGAAACTTTGATTTTAAATTCATGTAAATCAAAAACTCGGATCATGAAACTTGGCATGGTGTCATGTCATGGCACTAACATGTTGTGGTAAAAAATTGGGCCGATTTGGAAGCTTGTGGTTCTAAGAGGGAACATGCCACCTTTGAGTGTGAAACGATATACGCTGCCCCCCCCCCCTTGAGTTTCTTAACAAAGGCAACATAGAACTACATTAGTGCCCTATTAAATTTTGGAATTATTCCGGATTCGTTTGTCATTTTTTATACATTAATTGAGTTTCTGGTCATTTAATGTGCATAAGTCAAATTTGAACTACAAGCACATGCTCTCGTGCACCAAAGTTGGTTGAAAAATCACATTTGTGTCCTCACGTGAATTTCTAGGTCCCATGCAAGAAATGAGAATAAAATTAAAACATCTGGGCATCGTGGCTCGGCCGAGAACATTGAGAAACTTGGTTTTAAAATTCTTGTAAATCCAAAACATGTTTGAAAATCATGAAACTTGGCATGGATGTCATGTCATGGTACTACCATGTTGTGGTAAAAAAATTGGCCGAATAGGAATAGATTTTGGTATAAGCTTCTGCAAACCGAAACTTCTCTCAAGTAGGCTCATGGTTCTGAGAGGGAACGTGCCACCTTTGAGTGCGAAACGATATACGTTGTCCCCCTTGAGTTTATTTACAAAGGCAACATAGAACTACATGAGTACCCTGTTAAATATTGGAATTATTCCGGCTTCGTTTGGCCTTATTTACACATTAATTGAGTTTTTGGTCATTTAATGTGCATAATTCAAATTTGAACTAGAAGCACATGCTCCCGTGCAGCAAAGTTGGTTGAAAAATCACATTTGTGTCCTCGGGTGAATTTCTACTCCCTCCTTCCATCTATATAGGTCCTAATGCGTTTTTCGAGGCTAACTTTGACCAAACGTTAGAGCAATAATATATGACATGCAACTTACACAAAGCATACCTTCTATTTTGTATGTCAAAGGAGCTTCCAATAATATAATTTTCATAGTATACATCTAATGTGCTATTAATATTGTTAATAGTCAAAGGCTGTCTTGAAAAACACATTAGGCCCTATATAGATGGAAGGAGGGAGTAGGTCCCATGCAAAAAATGAGAATAAAATTCAAACATCTGGGCATCGTGGCTCGGTCGAGAACATTGAGAAACTTGGTTTTAAAATCATGAAACTTGGCATGGTGTCATGTCATGGTAGTACCATGCCGTGGTAAAAAAAATTGGCCGAATAGGAACAAATTTTGGTATAAGCTTCTTGCAAATCGGAGCTTCTCTCAAGAAGGCTCGTGGTTCTGGGAGGGAACGTGTCACCTTTGTGTGCATAATTCAAATTTGAAATACAAGCACATGTTCCAGTGCACCAAAGTTGGTTGAAAAATCACATGCGTGTCCTCAGGTAAATTTCTAGGTTCCATGCAAGAAATGGGAATGAAATTCAAAATTCTGGGCATCGTGGCTGGGTTGGAAACATTGAGGAACTTAGGTTTTTAATTCCTGTAAATCCAAAACATGCATGAAAATAATGAAACTTGGCTTGGTGCCATGACATGGCACCAACATGCTGTGGTAAATTTGCAGTCCGATTTGCGATGGCGCACACATTAACAATCAACAAAGTCATTTTGGAGCAAGTGCTGTCACGTTACAATCGGAAACACAAGTGTATTATTGAAACCGTGGGCGTTCTACTTACTAGTACCATTTACTTGCCGCCACGCATCCCCATTTTTTATTAGCTAGGAGGCGTCGTGCTAGGTAGCTATTTGAGTACAAGAGGCGTGCAATCAGACCCCTGCGCGTGCTTATCGGGAGGAGAGCCCTTTGATCTCCATCTGCCGTCCACCTCTCTCCCAAGGTCTCCATTAATGGCGCCCCAGCCTCTGTTTAATGGTGTGGCTATGTCTCATTCAACTGAGATTTAAGAGAGAAAAAAAAAGAAAATCTGAAAGCACGGATCTTGATGTAAGATCCGACGGACCTATATAGCATCTACTGCGACTTATAGCAAGACTGATGAATATTTAAGGACGATTAAATTTTTTTTATCAAAGAAGGGCTTGCCCCTTCCGATTTTCATTACTGAAAACCATCACAATTCACAAGAAGTTCAGCACAACTCTAGCCTAACATGAAGGACTAAAAGCTACCAGATTGAAATCACAACATCCCAAGAGGCCAACAAAGGCCAAACATCCGCGCTAGAACCCAACATTTCACAACCGATGACACAATCCACATCCTAAACCGATTATTACATCAAAAGAAACCAGGAAACTAGTCTCCGCGGGGAGCGGCGATGAGCTCTTTCGTGTCCTCAAGACGCTGCTTGAGAACATCCATGGATTCCTCCACCAGCCTTTGGCGCTCGTTGCGGAGCATGTCATTCTCGTCCATAAGTTTCTTCAACAAGGCACTGGTCTCCTCCTGCTGGTCTGCACTTCGGACGATCTTCTCCCTCAGCAGGTCGCGCTCGGCCCGGAGCCTCTCATTGCCCTCCCTTAGTTGCCGGATGACGCCGGTAGCCTGTTCAAACGAGGCTATCATGTTTTCCTGCAACCTCGCCGAGCCGGAGATCTGATCCATCTGGCTATGGACGATCGCATGCATGCGCCTGTAACAGTCATCGCTTGCCAACGAGAAATTTTCCCAGGCCGCCGCGGCGCGGCGGGACATCTCTGTTGCATTCGTGGCGCGGCAGGACATCTCTGCTGCTTCCGCGGCACGGCCGGACCAGTCTGCTGCATCGACGGTGCGGCGGGACCTCTGTGTTGCTACTTCCGCGCGGCGGGACATGTTGGGTGCTCTCGCTGCAAGGAGGGACATCTCTCGTGCTTCCGCTTCCATGCTCGCCTCTCCTTGGTGGCAATCTCTCGACCCAGAACTCACGCTGTCCATGGAAGATGCAAGGGAAGGATGCTACATGACTTGTTTGTTTTTGTGGATGAGGAGTTGAGGAGGAATGTGCAGTCATCTTGGCATACTAGTATTTATAACCGAGTATTAATACGCTCCTAACTGGGAAACCATTTAGGTTGTGATCGGTGTGAACAGGTTTGCAATTCAATATAGCGTGGACTAATTTGGAATGTGACGAGACGCAAGCTCAAAATTTATTGACGGTTCTAGTTTCGAAGTGCGGCACTATTCCCTGATGGGGTACTTCTTTTTCTACTCCCTCATTTCCGGTTTTATAGGGCTTATCTCAAAATTTTAGTTTTTCCATTTTATAAGGCTCAATTTGGTTGTTCCCTAATACATGTTCAGATTCCAAGGTGCATTAAATCATTGCATGCAAGTATTAAGAGAAAATTGACCAATGCATATACTTTATGCATGCATGCTTTGCAATTAATGGATTAAACCTATCTCTCGGGACTTCTCGCACGCACCATCGTACCACCCACAAAAACTTGTACTCTGAGTTTAGTAGTACGTTATACAGGAAGAGAAGAGGTGCACGCACGCACTCGTCCTCTCACACATGCGTCTATTTTTCCTCGAAAAGGAGGATGATGACCCCCGGCCTCTGCATCTGGGAGTCACACACGCAAATTATTGAAATATATCGAGTGCAGTGCTTTGATGTGTCACGTCAACTCGTACATCAACGAGAAGTTTGATTATCCTCTCCCTCGCGGACATAACTGCACCTGCCTTTGGCTGTATGACAGGTTGGCCACACACCTGTAGGGCCCACCTGTCATACACACAAAGGCAGGAGCGTCCCTCCCTCGCCCATGAGCATGGTGGCTGGCAAGACTAGGAGAAGCTTTCGCTACATGCTCTCCCTCCCGCACGCGGTGGACATGCAGCAGTTCAATCGGTGTCAGATGGCCAGAAGCGTACTGTAGTACTCCTCCAGTACAGTAGTATTCCATCATTGTTCGACTTCCCGAAGAGGCGAAGGGCCAAGCGCAGCCCGGACGCTCGTGTGGCAGTTTCATGTGTAGAGTAGTCTAGAATAGCGTGTACCGTGCCTGTAAGCTTAAAATCGTTGGGGTCGGCTTCATGCTATGTGGCCGTCTCGAAGTTTTTTTGAGAAAGTTAAAATTGTCTTCTGGCCCTACCCGAAAACTGCCGCGCGTACTGCCCGGAAAAAGCCCCGCCCTCAACTTTTAACTACGCGAAAATTGTTCGAGCTTGTTCGTTCTATATAAACTAGCAGGGTAACCCGCGCATTTGCGCGGCTAGATTTGCTATATACTTTATGTTTTGTTGTCTTGTCCTTCCACTTTTATTTCATATATCATTTTTAGCACCTGTGAACGTTAATATCTTGATAAAACATGATTGAACTTTGGTACACCTTTTCTCATTATTTTTTATCAAGTGTTAGAAAATGGTGAAGTACCAAAAATTACATTGTGTATGTTCCATAATGAAATAGTTAGGCTGTTCTCTAGCTTTTTTATTTTTAACTCAGAGAAAATGTAAGATTGTTGTCCATTCTTTCCTCTGCCTTGTGTTTGACCATATAGTAGTTAGTCTTTCATATTAATCTCGTGCCATACTTAATCCGTTTTTGTTTGATGCATTATCTTAAAATATCTATCTCACTTTTCAACCTCGATCAACGCAATTATTGGCTAATTGTATCGAAACTGGTGAAATGTTCTCTCACTCGAGGTCATCATAACTTGTTACTTTCTGATCGCACGCACAATATTGCGTTCTCAGTATCTTGCCTAGTGGCCAAATGACATCTTATTTATTTTGTTTCCATAACAGATATGATATATCAAAAGTTATAGGTATAGAAGAAGATTTTAGCCGAAATGTGTGGTTTGAGGAAACACAATCCGACTTAGGTAGAAATCTTCGTATTAAGTATACTATTGTTTGCAACAAAAACTGATTTCTATGTTTATAGAAGTGACGTTGTTTGTCCACAACATAAAAGATTTATGTACGTACTATGTTTTTCTTTAAACTCATATTCTTGACCGGCCATGATCATATGCATGTACAGAAATTTTATCTTAAGCTCAAAGTTTTTTTCTTTTATTCTTATTGATTGGACCATCTTTGCATGTGTGCCTCTCTTACAGGCCCGTCCACATATATACTTTGCTTGGTTGTGGCTGGCGACTCTTTTTAACACTCAGTTAACCTTTGTTTTTGGTTTTTGTCAGGTTTTTGTTGTCTTCCTATTATCGGTTGACCTTGCTCAGTCTCATCCCTATATACCTCATGCAATATTATTGTCCATATATGCTTCATGCAAAAGTATTGTCTAACAAAAGGGATTTTTTGCACATGTACATATTCATGCTTCAAGCACATGCAAATTTGCAGAAAAAGAACAGCTTTTGTCCTAGAATTATTTTTGAATTCCCTTGAAAACAACCTTGTATAACCATGAAGATTTTTTTTAAACGTCATACAAATCTCTTTGTTTATCACGCGGAATTACACGCAAACAAAAATCAAAGTGTTGGCACTAAAAACATGTATTACCTGGGAGCTCATCCACGTTTTTGATATTTATTCACTATGGATAGGCAGAAGAAAAGCTAGTGACACCTGGCTCGCAAAAAGGTTAAGCACTTACGATGCCCGGCATGTGGTGTAAGCTGCAATATATACACCATTGTTACTTGCTCCTCGTTAGCGTCGAATCAGCTATTGCTCCGGCCGGATGCCATTGCTGTCCTAGCTGGAAGCCCGCAATCCCTTGGAGTCGGCGGCGCTGTGGCAGAAACCTGGGCTTCTGGCCGGGCGGCAGCTCCACGGCAACAATGACTGAATGACACCAAGTGCACTGAATACAGTCCGCCAGTGTCGAGCCTCATGCAAGACGACGGTTAGATAGTTATTGCATGGCAGCATGGGCGATGGCACCGATATCAGCCTCCGGCAGGGTGTTGTCTGCTTGTCGCGGAGGGCGAGGTGTGTCCGGGTCGCCGACCTTGCCTTCTCTCTCAACGGCGATCTTGCACTTCTTGATGAGGATTATGGCCTTCTTCCATAGTTCTCCCTTCATTGTGGGCTTCGTTCTCCTTGCATTGCTTCCACCAGCTCAGCGGCATCTTGATGAGGGGCAGCTTCCGCTGCGAACTTGATCCCGGCAGCGCCACCAGCCCCGATGGAATCGTGGTAGCGCTTCGCGGTGTTGGAGCCGTGCCGCGGCAACTCGTGTATTTGGCAGGTAAAAGACTTCCCTGCCTCATTGCTTTCCATCAGACATGGACGTAGAAACCCTTCTTTTCCTTCTATTCTAGTACTATTCAACATCTCTTTCTGTTACAAACATGTATACGTGTCCATTAGAGTTTTTTTTTGCATTTATTTGTCCGCTAGACATACATGTAGAGCCATTATTGACCGTAGTTCTTTGGCAGGAAAAATATTTGTCCGCTAGACATACATGTAGAGCTTTTCGGTTTAAGCTCAAGCTTTCCATCACATGGACGACGTGGAAACCCCCTTTTTTCCTTCTATTCTACTATTCCAACTCTTCCTGTTTTTCTTAGGAAACGAACTCTTTCTGATACAACATGTGTACGTGTCCTTCAGTTTTTTTTTTAAGATCGATCTATCCCTTAGAGTTGTACGTGTAGAGACATAATGACACGTGACCGTAGTTTTGCGTAACATCTATAACTTTTAAATCTCGGCCATTGCCATAAAAATCAACTATGTATAAATTTTTAACCTATGTGGAATAACATGGTGGCTTGTTTTACTTATGTCTTAATAATATAATAGATACAGTACTTGCTGTATGTTTATTGACCCATGGGGTTGTTCAATTAATGGAGGGGCGGGGAGCACAAGTGAATAATACTATAGTACTACTAGTAGTAAGCAGGAGTCGTACAGTAGTCACCTTAAATAGAGAGTTTCTTTTCTTTAATGCCACGTACACAAATTGAAACGCTTGTTGTAGAGAGAAAAAAGATAATCACTCCACTATATATGGACGCAGGGGCCTGATCGCTTGCCTTACTAGGGTTGCTCTCTTCATTCTCTCATCCTCTCCAGATATAAACAAGACAGTGGTAGCGACATTTTCTCTCTGCTCACCGCTGGTCACAGATCCGGCGGGATCCCTTCGGCCGGTGTGTGTAGAGGACTAAAAGGTGCATCGTTCACGCGGTCATCGTCGCCGAGGGAGGAAACCCACAGCTGCCGGAGGCGCCCGATCCTCTGCCCGTGCCATTCTCTCCGACACATGGCCGGCTCGAGAGGGCCTCCGACCCTTCTTCCTCCCTGCCGTATTGTCCGCAGATCCGACCTGCCGCCGCCGACATCCCGGCGACCCTCAGGTATAAGTTCTTCGAAAGCGGCCTTGCTCTACTGCCCCAGCTCCCCACGTGTCTGCATGTGCATCTTTTTCTACTCCCATCAGCTCTTCCAAAGCCACCTAAATTTTTAGTATTATTAGAGGTAACTAGTCGTCAACCCGTGCATCTGCACGGGCTAGTAATTAAAATATTAGTTACAACAAATATGTGATAAATTGATATGTCAAACAATAATGTTTAATAATATTTCTTCATTGCTCTAACTATTTTATAATTATATTGTTTGCATCTAATTGTATTACAACAACATAAATATTGTCGTTGTGTGATGGCAAACCATCACAAATATATAGACGATATGTGAAAATATAGATGTGCTACTTTATGAAGGTTATATAAGGGTATTTGTGTTATATATGTTTGTGGAAAACACGGTTACGAACAAAAATGTTGTTGCATATATTCGTGACCTATAAGTTTCTAAAAGGTATAAAGTTCAAGTTCCCTATTGTGCCTATATCTTCCTTACTCACCCTACTAAAAAGGGCATACATCTTCCTTTTTGCAAAGGAGGCATCATCTAACTATAAAAGAGTCTGTTGTTATACATATATAAAAATGATATTGTCGTAAATTATTCAGATTAGAAGTTCTTGTCTTTACCAGCAGATTCTTAAACAATTTCTTTGTTATCAACATGGATGGACATTCTTATATTTTCTATGCATATTAATGTCTATCTCATAGAGAATCATGTGTTTATATGAGACATTTGTGGCGCATGATACATCCAGATTATTTTTTATTATTGCAGCAATTTATAAGTGTTTAAACATGGTGTAATAGCTAGTTTTCTCTTTGTTATAAGGACAAAAAAATACATGCACAGACGTATTATATATACAAATACTTATTAGCAATCTGCAAATCTGAAGTACCATGTGAATCCATGTAAGTCACGAATCAGATGCATATTAGGGAAAGTAGTACATTCATAAAAAATGTATCTATCTATCTATCTATCTATCTATCTATCTATATCTATCTATCTATCTATCTATATCTATATCTATCTATCTATCTATATCTATCAATCTATCTATATCTATACCTACATTAATTACCGACTCCCAATAAATTCTCACGTTAATTAGAAAATAGGAGCCGTTAATCAGGTGGGGCCGAGTTATAGCGGTGTAGATTAGTTCCTTTAAAACAACGCAACTATGCCATGAAGTTTTTTTTTGAGGGACACCTATGCCATCAAGTTATGTGCACGTCACGTAAAAAGAAGATATTCCCACGTCTTGCTTTTGTTTTCAGGGAGGCACGCATCTTCTTTTCCATGCGTGAGTTTTATTAGCTTGATTAATGGCCAGCCAAAGCATTGTAGAATAATAAGGCCCAGCAAGTATGGCATCTTCACGTTATATTTTCCCAACAGATCACGGTCCCTAGAAAGAAAATCTCAATAGATCGTCAATCCATGGAAAATCGATCTTCCCAAAAGGCTCCTCCATATCACCGCGTCTCCCAGCGACTCAAAGCAGCTACCGATCTTCCTCGCACCTAATCTCCTTGCCGTACGCTGGTGATGGATGACGCAGGGTAGAATAAGGTGTGCCGGTGGTGGTTTAAAGTAGATCGTTTTGTTGGCAGCAGTGTATCTCCAATTAATCGCAAATCAAATTGGGTCATCTGCTCTGGCGAATCCGGAGCTTTGCGCTGCAACAGCTCTACCTCTCAGTTTGATGAAGGATCGAGGTCGCGGCATATTAGATTGACCAGGTTTGGCAGAGGCAGAAACCCTAGGTATGATGACCCAGCACTCCAGACCCAAGTCCTCACTTGAGAAACTCAGATCTGCTCGGAGGGTCTGAGCCCATTGTTCGTTTGGCTGCTCCCCCAATTGCATCTCCTCTCTCCGTCTCGATCTGCTGCATTTGCACGAGTACGTCCACGCAGTAAATTTTCAGCACCAAGTGGACATACTTCATGTAGAGGCCAGCATCTACAAGTCACTGCTTGCATATACATGACAGGTGTTGTTTAGACGCGGCATGTACGGTGGTAGGAGGAAGCTTCACGGCTTCGACACATGCGTGGCCAACGTACAAAGAATTGGTGGCACAGCGATTTACATCTTTGATGTTGTCGAGTTCGTCCTCGGTTGTCCGTTTCCATCTCCACAGGCAAGTAACCTACCATCAATTTTTTTAAGCTTCATGCTTAGCTTCCAGTCCGTTGGACTCATGGGGAACCCCCAATAAATTATCTTGATATCTAGCGTATGATTTAATCACCATGCACATACCCATCCAGTACAGCACGTCTAGACTTGATTATGTTGTCTTGGCTGGAGCCTATTCAGTAAGTGGCAGAGCAAACATCTAGACAGTGGGTGTACAGAGCTCAGTAAATATCTTAGTTTACTCTAACTTCTTATAATTCATTTGATGTTATATCTTATATGTGCATAAGACCTATGTACATAATCTTTTGACAAAGTAATCGATTTAACATTTGAACGCCTACGTCCTTATGTCTCTTAATAAACCTGACTGGAGGTGTGGTGATTGGCAGCCAAATCTTACAGTGCCGCTGGAAGAACAAAGAGACAACGAGTACACTCTCTACAATCCCCAAAGAATTAATTGTTGTTTCCTATGGAGGATTTGGATGTCGTCGTTATTCTCTGGATATGTATTGCACTATATTTCTACCTATTCTGCCTTTTTAGTAATATTAAGCAGAGGTATTGATACCTAGACTTTGGATAAATTCCTACACATTTACTCTGAGTTATTTCAGTTTCTGTTTTTCTCCAAGAATCACATCTAATGGACTATATATTTTCTTTGTTGATCCGGTGGTCAAATTACAAAATGGTTGCAGACAAAATTAAGGCTAGCTGAAGGGAGTATTTGAGTTCTACGGTTTTCCATTTATATTGTTTTTTTATTGTTTGGCGAACGTGAATCACTTCCTGGACGAGAAGCTAAGGTACTTCCCTTGCCTTATCCCTGAAGGTGAAGTGCTATGCCTCCTTTCCTGATTGGATATTTTCATTGTGGGTATTCAAAGCAGTATTCAACTCTGCTGACTTATATTAGATTCATCAACAGAAATAAGTCTACAAGGTGAAAGTAGTTCAACTAAACTATAGGATTTGTGGGGTTCACTCTCCATAAAAAAACATGAGGAAAATAATGTATAGTATCAGTTCACAAGGACAGTGGCAGCAGGTGACCAATCGCCGAGGAGGATTACTATGTATTTGTCTTTTTTTCTGTACATCACATTTTAACATATATGTTTATGAAGTTGTATATGTGTATACTACAAGGGAACATATGTCTATGTGCACAGGGACGTAGCTCCCTTGTAGGCATTGGGGTCAATTGACCCAAATGAAATTAAGAAATTCTTCACTGACTTAGTACCAATCACTATCTATTTGCAGAAGATGACCCCACTGTCATAGACACGACCCCATCAAACATTTTTTCTAGCTTCGTCCCTGTATGTGCATGGTTTTTTTTTCAGATTTTTGAGATGTGAAAAAAGCATTTTCGCTGAAAGACAATAAAGAGCTCTGTCGAGCTCAGTTGCTGCTTCATCTCTTCAAGAGCTTGAGCTCTCTATTGAGGGTTCTTTTTATACTTCTAATACTCAAAGCTATATTCATGCTTTGTACCTTTATTGTGAAGTTAACTGAACCTTGATTTTCTTTCTGGGCAGCCAGTTCATAGTGTACTATCAATATTTGTGTATGTGTATGCAACTGAGCTCAACATTTAGATCATATATACCCGAACCTTTCCATTCCTATGTGCTTTATATTCTTATGTTACAGTTTGAAAACCAGCCATCGAATATTATAATTGCGGTATGATTGTCAACCCCATAACAGGGAACTTCACATATATATGCCTTACCAGCTGTCCTCCAAACTTTAATTAAGGTATCATGAGGGTTGCACGATCTGTATTGTAGAATATTATCTTCAATTATGATTATGTGTTTATACATTTTGCCCTCTTCACCAACATTATCTTATTTGTCATTTGTTATTTGTAGTACGCTATTCGCCATGTACAACCATATAGGTTTACTCTTATACTATTTTGGATGAAATCTCAGGTCATATGAACCACTCAACACATTTTGTTTTGCTAGCTATGTATCCAGCAGAATGATGTATCTTGGACAAAAAATATTATTGTGAGGTTGCATTCTCTGTCCTTTATTTCACTTGGACAATCTTAAAAGCTGCATCCGAGTGTAATGTTTCCAGATGTTTTCTTTGGAAAGATGCCCAATAGCCAGCAAATATGAGGGCGCATTGGATTATGCGCCTTCATGGAAATGTGCGCAATGGAGCACTCACTTCTCTAATAGTGCTATTGCAGGAATCTCCTCTAATTAATCAGGATCTGTAAAAGTAAGTTGCACTGTTTCATATGCAATTATTTCCAAGCTAGGAGTGGCTATATGGATGATACTTTCTATTTTTAAACTTCAGTAAGGAGTGGTAATTTTTTAAGCATTGTAAGATATGTATGATATGACCATCTGAAGCTCTTTCACTAGCTCATGTGATTTTTTTTAGTTTTCATTAGATTGCTAACTGAATAGCTTTTCGTCCTATAGGATTCTCTGATGTAGTTTTTTTTAATTAGCGCTTCATGTGATAGCGTGAATGTTGTGGTGCGTGAGGTCACATCTATCACATTGTGGGCTGAAAATTACCTCTACAAGGGTAGAATTCTCTATAGCCAAAGCATAACTCAAATTAGTTATCATATTTTAGTAGTTTAATGATCTTTGATAAGTTTTTCCATCTTAGTCTACCTCAGTATATGGAGAAAAAATATTCAAACAGAAAGGACTGTAGAAAAGCTCCTGAGTAAAGACTAAGATTCGAAATGTCAAAATTTTGCGTCAAAAAAATTAAATGTTAAGCAAATACAAAAATCTGCTAATACTAAATAAAAAAATATTTATCTTCAACTTTCCCATTGGATGGGCCAAACTCATAGTAAATCAAGCGAACAATAAATGTTTAACTTTCCAGTTTTGCTCTGTCCCTGAAAAACAAAACCTAAGTATTGTGGTAAGAGATATATCAGAACCTTATAACCACCTAAGAATCCCAATGAAAGCTCGAGAGCAGTAGAATTGCATAAATAAATGCATGATAACTCGACCAATTTGAAAAAGAATAATAGCGTTAGCTTTTAACAGAAGTTTCATTGTTAAGTCAACTTAATTTGATATAGTTTTGAAACAAATCACTTCTACATTTTTGCTATTTAACAGAAAATAGTAAAAGGACCTTTTCTAACATGCATATTCATAATTTATCTAAAAGTACATTACATAGTAATTGAAAACCATCTCTAACATGCATATCTAGAATTTATCTAAAAGTACATAATATATTAATTTAAAACCTTCTCTAACATGCATATATATGAGTTAAAAAAAGGAAATCATACACTAGCCCGTGCGAATGCACGGGTTGTTGACTAGTAATACTAATCGATGGTCCAGATGATTAAACACTTATGCATCATGTCAGCGCTACCTTGCACATGGCGAGTAGGATGCAGCTGAATCGATCTGGTCCGCTCCTCCTGAGATCTAACATGCATACTTTTACTTTCAAAACTATAAGAAGACACACACATAATTCTGCCTTGCATTTTGAAAAGGCAGTTGAAGTTTTTTGCTCCATTTATTCTTTTCTCAAGATTATCTTACACTGAACTTTAGGTTTGAGTAAAATGGCATGCCACAAATAGCGATCAATAGATAGGTCATGAAGAAGCTAAACATGTAGCATGCAGTTGCATTAGATGGCATTTAGAAGGTGTTTGATACATTGCCATAAGTACATCATCATACGATGCTAAGTAATCTCTCGTTATTGTAAGGACTAAAGAATATGATAATCAGAATATATGATTGGCATGCAAATTTCCCATCTATTTCTCCACACTTATAGTAGTGTTTTGTGTAATGTCAATCCTAGTAGGATATCATTTAGAGCAAGTATTCATGTTTAGCGTATGCCTTTGTGAAAATCCTACCACCAAGTCCATACCGACATAAAATAAGTACTTTGTAATCTAAAAAATAGAGACGATAAGGAAAGATTAGCCTTATTCGGTAGCAACAAATGAATAAGTTTCCACAGCTTTGCTCGTATGGATACAGCACGACAATAGTAAATAGATAGTGGTGTGAAGCATTAGATTTACAAAAGTGACCGAAGCAAGCGACTCAGATAGAAGAGGGAAAGATGATTCTTCTAGAACCAGCGACCTGTCGAAGTATACTGTAGGGTGAATGTTTGTGTTCATCAAAAGAAAAGCTTGATAAATAATGATAAAATATTGCAAAATAAACATGAAGAGGAAAAATTAGAAGTAGTCAGTTAAACATTAATGAATTATTTGTAGTTTTTTAGTTAGTAATAAAGCTCTAACAAACACAATATATTATATGGGGAAAGAAGTGTGTACAACAATGAAAGGACACTCACGAAAAGCATTCAGGATCATATACATCTTCCGGTACAGGACAACATGGAGTCAATGTGATAACAAAGAACAGTACAATAGTAAATATAGTTTAGAAGCGTCATAGTGTCTCTCCATGTAGATGAAGAGAAATGCAGAAACACACATGAGCGTCCTGCATCTGCACCAGCTGGTGCTCTATAACCGTTTCCTCCATTTCTTCCACCATGCGCTCGACCCTGGCCAACGTCCGACCACTGCTTCCCGACAACCATGTGCACTTGCAAGTTGCAACGCCGACCTCTATTCCATATTCCAAAACATGCTCTACTTGCCGCAGTCCATGTACTTATGCTGTCTATAAATTCTTAGATTTACCTGGTGTATTATTCCATGATTATTCATTTCTTGCTTCTCATACTCACGTAAAGTTCTATATACGGTCATTGCAATTTTCACCAGCTGAAATATCAGAGAGATAATTTGAAATAAATTCGTTCCTACCAGCATTTTACTCTAGAGTTCAACTATGAAACTAATTGGTCAGATGCAGTTTGTAAGAGAAGATGGTGCGGTGTGGTGGACGGCATGTTTGTTATGTTCAAACGCGAAATTGTTGCTGACGACAACATGCCTGTGTGTCCAGAGAAGAGGCTTGAGCTGGGTACCTTTGATGGGATGTCGCTGGCATCTCAAGCAAAATTCTGGAGAAGTTGTTAGCCCAAGGTCCTGCAAGAAAGAATTTGTTGAAAGAGTTCCTACATGGAGACATATAGATTCGGAGAAGTGATCGGTTCATTAATTGAAAAAAGAAAAAAGTAGGTGTGATATTATTTTTGTTACCCCAATCGCATCTCACATTACATCTCTTTCTCCATCTACCTACTCCAACTTCAGGATAGGTCCGACATCACCACGGACTTCTGGATGGAAAAGAATCACATTGGTTACTATCAACTGAGATGAATTATAAGAATGCTAGAATTGAACCTTTGACATCAGAAGAAGAATAAATCTGAGTTTGCTATGGTACCTGATGAGCAGACAAATTTCTTCAAGATTTAAGCACATAGGCAGGAATAGGAAGAACATTCACTGCTCCATGCTTAATCGCACAACATTAATCCCCATCAACCGAATTGATCTGAGCATATTACAAAAAATTGCAGTTTAAATCTTGCATTTGTTGCTGGAACATTATCATGTACTCATGTATGCCAAAGAATCGTACTGGTTAGTATACACATGGATCAATCATAATTGTTGCTAGGATTGAACGTTCGACATGAGAAGAAGAAGTAATCTGAGGTTGCTAAGATATTTGAAGACCTCAACGGAATTGATCTGAGCATATTACAACAGAAAAATATTGTTTGAATCTTGCAATTGTTGCTGGAACATCATCATGTACTCATGTATGCAAAAGAACTGTATTGATTAGTATACACATAGATCAATCATCAGAATGCTGCTAGGATTGAACGTTCAACATGAGAAGAAGAAATAATCTATACTTGGAGGGCAGACAAATTGTTCCAGATTTTGGCATATAACACGGGAATAGGAAGAACATCCAGCGCTCCATGCATAATCCACCACATCAATCTCCTTTGACAGAATTGATCTGAGCATGCATATTGCAAAGGAAAAAAAATATTTGAATCTGGTTGATCGATCTGAGCATGTGCATCTGTCTATGCCTGAATCATCACCACTTGAATGTCAGATAGAAGAAGCAGAATCATTCCGTGCGAATAGATGTTGATCAATCTTCCAATTCCTACGCAATCGCTCCATAGGAAGAGATGATCTGTTATGAGGGGTAGGTGTTGGTACGACACTTGAAGAGCAGACAAATTCTGCCAGATTTTGGCATATAACATGGGAATAGGAAGAACTTCCAGCGCCATATATGCAACATCGGCTCGAGATAATCCATGAAGAGAGAGAAGACGTGGTGAAGGAGCAGGAAAGCCAGTCGTGTTGGCTTGCGGTGGCAGCAATGCAATACGAAGAATCACGAAAGCGTAAGGATGAACGCGAGAGGACGGTGGCGGCGACTTCAGTAGATCGGAGGCGGCCGGTGGGAGGGCGTGAGGGTGAGATTTTGTACGGAGGGGGAGATAAGATGACCATGTCAGATTGAGCGACAGGGAGCTACCTAAGTTTTTTTTTTACGTGAAATTTTGTTTTTTTCTTGGACGTATTAACGTGGGACTCTTTCGGAAATCTTGATCATTACAATTTGTTCACTTTTTCTAGAACAATATAGGATTCAATCTTAGCTGAGAGAGGGAGAGGCCACGTAATGTCTTCTCTTGAAATTCACGTGGGATAGAGATATCATGATGTTTTTTTTGTGAAATATATATATGAATATGGACATGTTTTTAGATGGGCAAGGTTTGGTATTTGTTACGTGTCGCTTTAGTCTTTTTTTTCACCACGTGAGTAACGTAAATTGTGGTGGTCATTTTTGGGCTAATCTACACCGTAATAACTCGGCCCCACCAGATAAATGGCTCTAATTTTCTGATTAACATGGAAATTTCTTGGGAGTCAGAAATTAGTATAGGTATAGAAGCTACTCCATGCATTCGAATCTAGGGTTTTGTTCAAACAACGAAGAAAGAGAGGAAAGTTGTAGCATGAATCTAGGACTTGATTCAAAGAGGAAATAATATGGTGAAAGTAATAGAGACCGGATACCCAACCGGTCTCTTGGTTGAAAAGGGAAATAATGGGAAAACACAGTACAAACTAGATAAGGAACATATCTATTATTGGTTGAAAGTGGCGGCTGGTGGATAAGTCAACAGAGTATGTCCAGGATTAGATTTGCTGCCATCACATAGTAAAAGGTCTCTAGGATTAGATTTGCTGCCCTCACATAGTAAAAGGTCTCAGGATTAGATTTGCTACCCTCACATAGTAAAAGGTCTCCATGATTAGATTTGCTGCCTCACATAGTAAAAGGTCTCCAGGATTAGATTTGCTGCACTCACATAGTACAATGGCACTCCTGCTGTTTTCCCCAGTATGATAAGTAAGTTGCTCGTTTACGCTGCTGAGTGTCCTGGTGTCCCCACGGTCCCATGCCCTTAAACCAACTCTTTAGTTGTTGTTGATTTACTGTGTCTGGTAAACAAGCAATGTCACCATTAAAGTAATCCCATATTTGAGGAATCTCATTGTTGATCGTAATGCTTCTGGTAACATGAAGCATTGTTGACGTTTTAAAATTTCTACTGTCCTTGCGTGATTGCCATGAACATAATTAAGATGCTTCTTTTCACTTTGTATATGTTTCGTATATTCTTATTGACCAGGAACTATTTACTTTCTATCTTTTTGTGCAGATAGGGATATCCATTTCACCTTGTTGCTATTGTGACCTTTTGGTGAACTGCACAAAACACTTTTTTTGGAATGAGTGTCTTGTGCAGTTCAACTAAAATGTCACGTGGGCAACATCTCCCAATTTTGGTGGAACTGCACAAAATGGTGATTGGAGTTTCCAAAATCTCCGTCAAGTTCTGCTGGTAATCTCGTGCAAGATGGAGCCGTCACTGTCACCATAATGGCACTTTATTTTAGTGGAACTGCACAAAAGGATAAGAAAATTATAGTTGCACCTTACATGAGCCGGACAGCCAACCTTAATGTTCCTCAATTTTAGTGCAACTACTAAAGAAGAACCTGCCAGCTCACAAGAGCAAGTACTTCTTGCTAGCTGAGTGATGCAATCTTTGCTTCATTTTAGGTGAACTGCAGAAAAGGCGCATGAATTGAATCATGGAACTCCAGGCAGACCTCATCCAAGTAGAGCTGGACGTTGAGTTCAAGGAGGCCGCAATTAAAGCGAAATCATGCCCTCATGTCTCCTTGTTTGTGATGTGCAAACATGTTGTGCAAACAGGAATACTCAACTACAGATGTTGTGACGGTCAAGAGCATTCGTCAAGTTCTTCGATTGTATGACATGGCTAGCCAAGATGGATTTAATCCTGATATTCACTTTATCAAAAGGCTCTAATGGGTTGGTTCTGAATCTTGCAAGCTGGGAATCAGTGAGATGTGTAGGCATCTTTGTTGTACTTATTATTTGAATCTTATTTGTTGGTTCTAAATCCTGCAAGCTGGGAATCAATGAGATGTGTAGGCATCTTTGTTGTACACTAGTAGAAAAAGGGTCAAACGTGAAGCACATTAGTGCCGGTTTGAATTTGAGCCGGCACTAATGGTACCATTAGTGCCGGTTCGAACGGCTATGCATTAATGCCGGTTCGTGTTGAACCTTTAGTACCGGTTCGTGCCACGAACTGGTACTAAAGGGGTGATGGCAGGCTGGTGTCAGGCCGGGGCCCCACGATCACCTTTAGTACCGGTTCGTGTCACAAACCGGTACTAAAGGGCTAACCTTTAGTACCGGTTTGTGCCACGAACCGGCACTAAAGGGGTCTGACCTATAGTACCGGTTTGTGACACAAGCCGGCACTATAGGGCAATTTTCAAACTCTACACCCCCCCCCCCCGTGTGTCGCCATTTCAGTTCTGAAAAAATCAAAAGAAAATGATAAAAACTTCAAAAAATAAAATCCTTCGAGAGGTAGTTATATTACTACATCTATTAGTTAGGAAAATTTGAAAACTTAAATTTGGACATGTTTTGCAAAAAGTGTAGGGAAAATGTAAAACGGCTATAACTTTTGCATACGATGTCGGAAAAAAACGTATAATATATCAAAAAATTCAGCATGAAAATCCGCATCCGATGGAGACTGCCTACAGCCTGTTTGCAATTTTTTAGAATCCTCAAATTCCAAAAGGAAAAAAGATATAGTCAAATTTAAGTTTTTTTAAAAAAATTTGTTAAATCTAGTCAAACTACTTATTCAAGAAGTATTAATGTTACTACATAATTATTCAAGAATATTAGTGTTACTAAATAATTATTTCAATTTTTTGAATTTTGGTCAAATCTGGTCAAACTATGGTCAAACTGTGGTCAAACTATGGTCAAACTTATTCAAGAAATATTAGTGTTACTAAATAATTACTGTTTTTTAGAATAATAGTTTCAAACTCAAACAGTGAAATGTGTGACTTCATGCTCAAGATAAACTCCTGAGGGTTAATAGGATTGGCATCTTACTATTGTTAGGAAAACAACAAGTGCAGACTTGGAAACGAAGGAGAATAGAACCCGAATTTAAGCATGCTCGGGCTGGAGTAGTGAGAGTGATGGGTGACCGGTCGGGAATTTAGATGATTTGGAATGAGTGATCCACACTTGAGCAGTTAAGACAGGTGATTAGAGACTAAATCACCAAATAATTCAGAAAAATTAAAAATCAGAAAAATAAAAATAAAAAAATTCCAATTTTTTTAAAAAAATCAAAAAAACCTTTAGTACCGGTTGGTAACACCAACCGGTACTAAAGGTCCCCTATACCAGGGCGCGAGCTCACGCCACGTGGTGGCACTTTAGCGCCGGTTCGTGCCGAACCGGTACTAAAGGGGGGAGCCTTTAGTGCCCACCAATTAGTGCTGGTTATGGAACCGGCACTAAAGGCCCTTACGAACCGGTTTTAAAGCTCCGTTTTCTACTAGTGGTACTTATTATTTCGATCTTATTTGTTGGTTCTGAATCTTGCAAGCTGGGAAACATGGCATGATGATGCAGAGGACAACAACCATAACAAACAGTTCAAACTTAGTAGTATTATCTTTGTGAAAGTGCGACAAATGTGCTGATCATGTGCGTTCTGAGAATAATAATTCTAATTGTTGTGCATGTTGATCCTGTGGCACTGATAGAACGAGCGAATGCATTGCTTGTTTTAAGTAAAAATTTCTATTAAAGCTAATTAAATTTAAGTAAAGTGACCACTAACTCCTGTTATTACAGTACCAATACACACCCGCTCATGAACCGACGTGTGGCCGAGGGTGCATCTTCTGCCGGGCGTGCAGCGGACATGGGAGGGGTAGTAATTGTTGTCGCCTGTACACACTGAGCTTACTGTTGAATCCTGTTCCCCAAGAGCTGAAAACGAACTGCTACCGCCTCCTACACACTCGTTCACTCGAAGAGACTCCAATGGCGATCCGAGGGGTGAGCCTGCTGGAAACTACTTGAATTAGCTACTTTGCCATCTGCCAGCTCTTTGCCGCCCGCGAGCAGACGGCAAAGAAGCTCTTTGCCATCAGCTACCCAAAAGCAGACGACAAAGAACTGGCTGATGGCAAAGACCTTCTTTGCCATCAGCTAGTTCTTTGCCGTCCGCTAGCAGACGACAAAGATTCTTTGCCGTCAGCTGGCAGACGGCAAAGAGGGAGGCGGCCCACACTAACGGGCTGATTAGGGAAAACCTAACGGGGCCCCTCTTTGCCGTCCGCTAGCAGACGACAAAGAGTAATAAAGCGGACGGCAAAGGGGGGCCGGCGGCAAACGTTTAGGTTAGTAATGGCTGAGCCCCACCCCGCCCATCTCTCTCTCTTTCGATATGTCCCCCTCCTCCCCGACGACCACCGCCAACCGCCGCCGCCCCCTTGCCTCACCTCCCCTCGCCCCGTCGCCCCACCGTCCCAACAACCCGTCGCCGCCGCCACCCGCCACCGCCCCCTGGCCCCACCGCCCGTCGCCCCGTCGCCTCCTCCACCCGCCACCGCCCCGGCGCCCCGTCGCCCGCGCCGGAGGCAGGCTCGCCGCGGGCCCCCTGCATCCGCCTCGCGCCCCCTGCCCCGGAGCCAGGCTCGCCGCCGCCCCTATGCCCGCGCCGCCCCCAGAGGCAGGCTCGCCGCGGGCCCCCTGCGTCCGCCTCGCACCCCCTGGAGCCAGGCCCGCCGCCGCTGCCCTAACCGCGGCCGTCCACCACCACCCTACGACCATCCTCCATCCTTCATCGAGAGGAGCCAAGGTGAGCATTTTTTTGTTTTTTTCTACTATTTTTCTTTGTTGTTTAGGTTTAGTTAGGTTATTGATAGGTTTAGGTTAGTGGTTGGTTTAGGTTAGTGCTAGATTTAGGTTTAGATAATTAGAAGAAGAAGAAAGTTGAAAAAAAGAAGAAGAAGTAGAAGAAGAGGAAAAAGGAAAAAAAGGAAGAAGAATAAGAAGAAAGTTGAAAAACAGAACAATATAGAAGAGGAAAAAGGAGAAGAAGAAAGAAGAAGAAGAAGAAGAAGAAGAAGAAGAAGAAGAAGAAGAAGAAAGAAGAGGCGGAGGAGGAGGAAGAGGAGGAGGGAGAAGAAGAAAGAAAAGAAGAAGAAGAAGAAGAAGAAGAAAGAAGAAGAAGAAGACCCCGACACGCCACCCCGACACCCCGACCCCCGACACCCCGACCCCGACCCCCGACACCTCGACCCCGACACGCCACCCCGACACCCCGGCCTGACACCTCGACCCCGACCCCCGACCCCCGACCCCCGACACCCTGACACCACACGCCGACCCCGACCCCCGACCCCCGACACCCCGACACCCGACCCTGACCCCGACCCCCCGACACCCCGACACCCGACCCCCTGACCGCCTGACCCCCCAACCCCGACACCACACCCCGACCCCGACACCACACCCCGACAACCGACCCCCTAACCCCCTGACCCCGACACCCCGACCCAAACACGACACCCCGACCCCGACACGGCACCCCGACACCGACACAACACCCCGACCCCCGACACCTCCCGAAAAGGTGTTCTTTGGCCTTCCATAGGCCGACGGGGTCATATATTTTTGAATTATTAGTTAGGTCATATATTTTTCGATTTTGTTATGAAAAACATCATATATAATTGTGTTGGTCGCGTAGTTTTAAATGTGCAGTTGTTTCATCGCTGCGAGGTTTGGTGTTCGACGACCTCGCCGTGCGTGACGAGCTCTGCCCCTTCGTTCGTGGGTGAGCACAAATGACATGTCCTCCTCCCCCATTAATTATTTGCTCTATTCCGATGAAACTTGATAGCTAGCTATATATTTGTCTTGAATCATCAGTATGCGTAACCAATATGTGTCTCCCGTTCGAAAGCGTCATAGTTATAAATATACATGCATTTTTATATTTATAACCTTGATTCTTTCTAATTGTCCAACGCTATCCATGGACAGCCTGAGTATGTGTAGATTGGGTTCGTTTTTCCCATATGCTTTGCTCCGGATCCGACGCATAAATTTCGTCAGTGCCTCCCCTATTGTTCTCCGGGTACACATCCTCTCTGTTTATTGCAGAGACGTGTATCAGGAGAACAGCGGGGAGGTGCTGCCGAAATTTTGCGTCGGATCCGGAGCATAGCATGGGAAAATGAACCCAATCTACACATACTCGGGTGGGATTAGGACCTATCATTACCTAGTAGAGTGTAGGTTGCATGGATGTAATAAAATTGACAAAGTAGATCAATTGATGAATATATACATGGTGAATTACATATATAATTGTTGTGTGTCCAGATGAGTGATCGTGCGTGGATGTATACCGGTCACACTGGTCAGAACAAATGGAGCGTTGAATGGTTCACAAAAACCAAGGGGTTTGTGCAAGCCGCATTTGCAAATGGCCAGAGGAAAACCTGGTGCCCCTGTTTCCGGTGCGGCAATTGAGAGAAGAGGATAGAGGCTGAAATGGGCAAACACCTGCAGAAGAGTGGTTTTACGCCCGATTATACGGTGTGGACATTTCATTGTGAGTCTGCCCAATGTGACCGAGCTGAGGTGGATCGTTATCGCACCGACGAGCATGGTACCGGGATGGAAAACATGGTGCAAGACTATGATGATGCTCGGGATTCGGACGAGGAGATGGAGGAATCTGTAAAGGCCTTCAATGAAATGTTGGAGTCTTCAAAACGCCCGCTCCATGAGCACACTGAGCTTTGTCAGTTGGATGCCATCTCACAAGTAATGGCTCTAAAGGCTCGGTTCAACTTGGGCAGAGAATGCTATGACGCAATTATGACAGTATTTGGACGCTTTCTACCCAAAGGCCATGTAACGCCCGCAAACCTGTACCAGTCGGACAAAATCCTCCGTGCACTGAAGATGCCCTATGAGAAGATACATGCCTGTGAGAAAGGATGTGCCTTATTTAGGCTTGACTATGCGGACTTGAACTATTGTCCCATTTGCAAGTCTTCCAGGTATATTGTGGTAGACAACGGTATGGGTGAGAAGACACAGACCAAAATCCTCGTTAGTGTTCTTCGGTATATGCCAATCGTACGAAGACTTCAACGTCTTTTCATGGTCGAAGAGATGGCCAGACAGATGACATGGCACAAAACAGGAAAAATATCCGAACTAGATGCAGATGGGAATCTGATGATGGTACACACATCGGATGGTTTTGCGTGGAAAAAGTTTGATGAATTACATGCTGACAAAGCGCCAGATCCGAGGCATCCTCGAGTCGGCATCAGCACAGATGGGTTTAGTGTGTTTGGTATGATGGCCGCCCAATACAGTTGTTGGCCCGTATTTGTCTTTCCACTCAATCTCCCCCCCGGACAGATTATGCAAAGAAAGAACATTTTCCTGACGTTGATAATTCCAGGGCCCAACTATCCGGGGAAAAATATGAATGTGTACATGCAGCCGCTTAAGGACGAATTGCAGGAAGCCTGGGATAATGGGTTCAAGACATACGACGCCAATAGCAAACGGAACTTCATAATGCGTGTCTGGTACATGTACTCGACGCATGACTTACCGGCATATGCGCTATTCGTTGGCTGGTGTGTGCATGGAAGGTTCCTGTGCCCCACATGCAAGGGAGCTCTTGAGTGTCGTTGGCTTCAGGCCGGTCGCAAGTTTTCTTGCTTTGACATGCATAGACAGTTCCTGGATCCTCGCCATAAGTTCAGGAAAGACAAGAAGAACTTCATCAGAGGTAGAGTTGTCAAAAACTCTGCACCACCTGCATTGACAGGCCAACAGACCCTGGATCAGTTAAACTCTGCACCACCTGCATTGACAGGCCAACAGATCCACAGCGTCTAGGGTACTTCAAGGGGTATAATTCTAAGCACGCCTGGACTCACAAAACATGCTTATGGGATCTGCCTTACTTCAAAGACCTCCTTTGCCCACACAACATCGACGTGATGCACACTGAGAAGAATATCACCGAGGCACTTTTTGGTACATTGTTCGGCATAGATGGGAAGTCAAAGGATAATACTAAGGCTAGAGTCGATCTAGAGGTGCTATGTGATAGGCCGTTACAAAACATGAAAGAACCAAAAGGAAAGTAGAACTGGACGAAGCCAAAGGCATGGTTCAATCTTGGAAGGCCAGCTATGATGGAAATTATCTTGTGGGCGCAACAACAGTTGATGTTCCCCGATGGGTACGCAGCGAATCTAAAGAGGGGAGCAAATCTTGATAAATTGAAGATATTTGGTCTCAAGAGTCATGATTGGCACATATGGATTGAGGGGGTAATGTCAGTGATGTTGTGTGGCTTCATCCCTGAGGATGAATGGCTAGTACTGGCAGAACTCAGCTATTTCTTCCGTGTTCTTTGTGCGAAGAACTATCGCCTGGTGTGCTAGAAGAAATGGAAGAGTTGGCGTCGGAGTTGATCTGCAAGTTAGAGAAGATCTTTCCCTCAGGCTTCTTTAATCCAATGCAGCATTTGATTTTGCATCTGCCAACCGAGGCAACATTGGGGGGGGCGTGCAAAATCGTTGGTGCTACCCAACTGAGAGGATGCAGAAGACGCGTCGAGAAAAATGTAAAAATAAACGTAGAGTTGAAGCATCGATGGCTGAGGCATTCATCACTGAGGAGGCGGCAAACTTCGTAACAGCACACTACGAAGCCAAAAATTGTCATTTGCGTAATCCGAAGCCTCGGTACAATGCTGACGACCCTAAAAAGGGTGGATCCAACCTTAGCCTATTCAAAGGGAATCTCGCACCAGCCAGTGTTTCACATCCAGTATCTTTGGATAACGAAGAATGGCGGACCATTTCGTTGTATATCCTCAATAACTTGATAGAAGTGCGGCCGTACATCGAGTAAGTTCTCGGTACATTATTTCGCAACTTCTATTTCCATTGAACTGCTCTTATTCCTGGATATGTCATACAGTCGATACGCCGCCATATTCTCGTATGGAGCGGTGATCCAAAAGGATTCTGTCAAGAGTATGAGCTTCTCGCAAACAAGGAGGCGGCTATCCCAGTTTCATCTCTTGGTTCAAACAAACGGTAATTTCTATTAGACAATTTCATTTCATTCGCTAATTTGTGCGTAATGCAACAATCCTTTCATATTAAACTTGTAGGCTAATTCAGAGCCTATGGACGCCGAATTGAGACACACTACTAGGGAAAAGCATAGCAGTAGCGCGGGTTTTGGGTGTATCAGTAGCACGGACGCCCGCGCTACTGATACGGCGCCACAGCTAACTTGTAGCAGTAGCGCGTGTTGACACGCGCTACTGCTATACATGGTTACCTGTAGCGTGCGTTGCAGTACAACGCTACTGCTTATTATCTGTAGCGGGTCTTATGCCCCGTGCTACTACTATTACTTTCAAAAGCAAAAAAAATATCTCGATCCCGTGCGTGTTGTCAATGGCAGCAGTTGTTCCATCCAGCGATGGTTGGGGTCGCCGGAGGCATGAACAAGCAGCGGCAGACCAGATCTGGCGGTGACTGTTGGAAGAGGGCCTGTTTCCATGGAAGAGCAAGGTAGCGGCATGGGGCTCCTCTTCTCGACCATGCCAGATATGGTCGTCCATGGCGCCTACCTGCACGGGCATGGACATGGAATTGTGAGTCAAAACAGAGGGAGAGAGAGAGAGAAAGAAAACTGAGGGAGAGAGGAAGGAGATGGAGGGAGTAGCGGGGCTGGTCACCGGTGATTAGGTCGGCGTGGTGGCGTGAGGCGGCGGCCTCCTAGACGCCGGTGGAAGACCGGCGAGCTCCTAGACGCCGGTGGCGCGAGGCGGCGCCCTTTTTTGGTGCCATGGAGGAGGAGGGGCGCATGTGCAAGAGGTCAATGTGAGAACGTATGGAGAGAGAGAGGAGGGAATGGCGGAAGAGAGGAGGGATTTGGGGGAGGGGTGTGGGGAAAAGGTGGTGGGTGCGGATTAGTAGTAGAGTGGTACGTAAAACGCGCTGCTGCTAAGAAAGTAGCAGCAGCGCGCTTTCGGTACAAGCGCTACTACTAACTGGGACCAAAAGTGTGCCCGATTTGAAAATTAGCAACAGCGACCTCAGAAAAACCGCGCTACTGCTACGGCTATAGCAGTAGCGCGGCTCGCGGCATCGCGCTGCTACTAAATGGAGTTGGGTGGGCACTGTCGGTCGATATTTGTAGCAGCGCGGGTTACGCCGAGCGCGCTACTGCTAAGCACTTGTCAGTAGCGGGTTTTCCACTCCCGCGCTACTGCTAATTAGCAGCAGCGCTCCTTTTTGAGCCGCGCTGCTACTAAGATTCTGTGTATAGGGTTTTCCCTAGTAGTGACAAGTTGCTAATGGTTTTGACTATAAGGTCCGTTCATTTGACAAGTACGACATCAACGGGTATCGCTTTCGTACCTATGGCAAAGAGCTATCTATGGCCGACCGAAAGTCTACAAATTGTTGTGTATCTGCTATCGGCGAAGGAGGTACCGAGTATTATGGGAGAGTTGAAGCAATTTATGAACTTCTGTTCTATGGTGAAAACCCACCGAATGTCGTAGTCTTCAAATGTTATTGGTTTCAGCCGACGGAGACTAGAAGGACTCATGAACATATAGGGCTAGTTGAAATCAACCAAAGCACCCATTTAGATGTTCCTGATGTCTATATTACGACTCAACAGGTGACCCAAGTATTCTATCTACCGTGGGCCTGCCAAACTAATCCAAATCTGAAAGGTTGGGATGTCTTCTATGAAGTGCCGCCACGTGCTAGACTTTCTCCCCCAAAGGAAGAGGATTATGAACCTCACATTAACCTAGATACATATGAAGGAGAATTCTTCCAAGAGACACGTCTTTCCAAAAAGCGTTTCAAGAACCACTATACTTCACCCCAAAACATTGAAGTACACAGCGACAGTGAATCGACATCACCCTAGAGGAGGAACAAGAAGAGTCGGAACAAGAAGAGGTTACTGCTGCGGATGACCTATCAATGCTTGACCGATTACGTCAAGGTGGCCTTGCACATGTTGATGCCACTGAACCCTATGAGCCCATCATTGATTATAGTGATGATGATGATTATGCATTTATTGATGACACTGATTGAGATTATTAGTAGTGTCAGGTATTCAATTTTTATGTTGTACTTGATGATGATACACTTAAGTGATATACATATTATTATTCATGTCTCGGGACTTTTTTTATGTTGTACTAATTTCGTTTATTCTTTGTCATGGCAGGTGTTGAAAAATGGTGGGCGCTGGTCGGGAGCGCGCCGAGGCACCTTCTTCGTCGGCGCGTGGTGTGAGGTCTTCCATTCCACACGCACCTCTCCGCCGAGCATTGCTGGACAGTATGGCGACACCGCCGGGCCCTTCTTCGTCGACCGCGGTGCCCAGTAGGGGACGCGGTAAGAAGAAGAGAGGAGGTGGAGCACATGGTCGCGGGAGAGGAGGTAGGGTGACTGCTACGGCGCCTTCCTCGCCGCCACCCCCAGCTGTTTCACCCGAGCACGTGACTGCTAGGGTGGACTCGTCCGAGGAGGAGGCTACACGGACACCGGTCCACGAGCCTCCGGTCCACGGGTCTTCGGCCCGCGAGCCTCGGGTTGACAGGCCTTCGGCCCACTAGACCCCAGAGGAGCACACGTCTGGATGGGGTACTTGGCCGGATCAGCCTGAGGAGCCGAGTGGCCATGCTGATGATGGCGGGGAGCCGACTGATATTGAGGAGGAGGGGGGCACCGTCTACCAGCGTGGTTGTACACTGCTCCCGTCCGTGCCGGCGACCCGTGAGCAGAGGTGGTTGATTTTCCCAGATGGGGAGAGGTAAGTGCATTTAATATTTTTGTACCTTCTGCATTCATGTTTCTTCAAATAACTAATGCGTTGGCCTTGTCATGCTGCAGGGGTTGGGACCACCATCATAGTGTCCGCCGGCCCAACTCCGTCCTTGGAGTTCTTTGTCGGTAAAACATCCCGGGGTTTGTCACCTTGCCTGGTGAGGGTCGACTTATAGAGCTTGGATTGAGTTGGGAGCACTACTTGGCTGCCTCGGCCCCGCCGGTTGAGATTATCGACGGTGTCTTGTGCAAGACGAGGGTAGACGTGGTGATCAGAAAGTTCTGCGTAATTTCTCCTTTACACAATTAAAAATCTTCAACTAGCTAGTTATTAATTGTACTAATCAATATTGTCTCATTTCACCTAAATTAGCTCTTAAACGATCCATTTCACCTAAATTAGCTCTTAAATGATCTATTTCACCTAAGTTAGCTCAAAAACGATCCATTTCACCTTAGTTAGCTCAAAAATGATCGATTTCACCTTAGTTAGCTCATAAACGACCCATTTCAACTAAGTTAACTCATAAATGATCCATTTCACCAAAGTTAGCTCAAAAACGATCCATTTCACCTTAGTTAGCTCAAAAACGATCCATTTCACCTTAGTTAGCTCATAAACGACCCATTTCAACTAAGTTAGCTCATAAATGATCCATTTCACCTAAGTTAGCTCATAAATGATCCATTTCACCTAAGTTAGCTCAAAAACGATCCATTTCACCTTAGTTAGCTAAAAAACGATCCATTTCACCTTAGTTAGCTCAAAAACGATGCCCTTCACCTTACACAAGTAGAAAACAGGGTTTTGGTCCAGGCCGGGTCAGCCCACTAGTCCCGGTTTAGTCCAGAACCGGGACCAATGGGGGAATTGGTCCCGGTTCGTGAGCCCAGGGGGCCGGCCGGGCCACGTGGGCCATTGGTCCCTGTTCTTCTGGACCTTTTGGTCCCGGTTGGTGGGATGAACCGGGACCAATGGGCCTCACTCCTGGCCCACCACCATTGGTCCCGGTTGGTGGCTTGAACCGGGACCAAAGGCTCCCCTTTAGTCCCGGTTCATGCCACCAACCGGGACCAATGAAGTGCCTATATATACCCCTCGCGTAAGAGCAGAGCACACATGGTGGTGCTCTAGCTCACCTCCTATGCACACATGGTGTTCGATGGAATGCCCGAGCCACACTACTTAAGCTTTCTCCTCTCCAAGCTCGACCTCCAAGCTCCATTTTCCACAATATTTGTCTAGGTTTAGCGGTCCGTCACGCCCCGTCCCCGTCTTCACCATCGTCGATCACCCGCGTCGAGCTCATCGCCGGCACCACCGTGGTGAGCCTCTTGTTCTTATCTTCTTTCTGAAAGGAAAAATATTCTTACTTGTATGTTTACATAGATACTTGTATTATTTTCTTACTTTTATTATTGCATCTTATATAGTGCGATGGTTTTGGTATCCGCCCCCGTCGGCCCTCGTTCTGTCTATGATTCGGATGTGGTATATATATTATCTTTATGACTATTGGTTCATTTATTGTTTATGAAAATTATGCCGACCAACGTGACATAGATTTTATTTATGTAGGATGTATGTGAATCGGAAATGCCAACCGACCCTATTGTAGAGAGGTTAAATTTAGTTGAAGAAGAAAACAATTTGTTGAAGGAAAAAATAAAAAAATGAGGAGGAGAAGATGATATTGGAGTTGCATGTTGCGGATGTCGTCGATGATCACAAGATCAAGATGGATGCAATGCGCTTGAAGATTAGAAAGATTAGAAAATATGCCATTCATACCGAGGCTTGGTATCATTATGCCGTTGGATCAATTGTTACCTTGGATGCGATTACGATCGCATTTGTTTTCTCATTGAAATGTTTTACATAGTTTCAATGTATGGTTTAATTAATTAGATGCTCTAGAGAGCTATACGTTGTTAGATGAGAACTATGTATGCACTTTGGTTTTAATGTGATGATGAACTTCTATTAATTTGGACACTTAATTATATATCATGCACGCAGATGAACCGAGAATGGATGTACGGTGACAAACACACCTACGAGTACATTAAGGGCGTGCATGAGTTTCTCGATGCGGCTGAGCCAAACAAGCAGAATGGTTTTATGTGTTGTCCATGCACTGAATGTGGGAATACGAGGTCTTACTCTAACCGGAAAATCCTTCACTCCCACCTGCTTTACAAGGGTTTCATGCCACACTATAATGTTTGGACGAGGCACGGAGAAATAGGGGTTATGATGGAAGACGGCGAAGAAGAAGAGTACGATGAAAACTATGTGCCCCCTGAATACGGTGATGCTGCAACAGGGGGGGCTGGTGAAGATCAAGAGGAACCAGACGATGTGCCCAATGATGCTGCAACGGGTGAAGCTGCTGAAGATCAAGAGGAACCAGACGATGTGCCCGATGATGATGATCTCCGCCGGGTCATTGTCGATGCAAGGACGCAATGTGAAATTCAAAAGGAGAAGCTGAAGTTCGATCGCATGTTAGAGGGTCACAAAAAAGGGTTGTACCCCAATTGTGAAGATGGCAACACAAAGCTCGGTACCGTACTGGAATTGCTGCAGTGGAAGGCAGAGAATGCTGTGGCTGACAAAGGATTTGAGAAGCTACTGAAAATATTGAAGAAGAAGCTTCCAAAGGATAACGAATTGCCCGACAGTACATACGCAGCAAAGAAGGTTGTATGCCCTCTAGGATTGGAGGTGGAGAAGATACATGCATGCCCTAATGACTGCATCCTCTACCGCGGTGCATACAAGGATCTGAACGCATGCCCGGTATGCGGTGCATTGTGGTATAAGATAAGACGAGATGACCCTGGTGATGTTGACGGCGAGCCCCCGAGGAAGAGGGTTCCTGCGAAGGTGATGTCGTATGCTCCTATAAGACCACGGTTGAAATGTCTGTTCAGAAACGAAGAGCATGCCAAGTTGATGCGATGGCACAATGAGAACCGAAAGAAAGATGGGAAGTTGAGAGCACCCGCTGACGGGTCGCAGTGGAGAAAAATCGAGAGAAAGTACTGGGATGAATTTGCAAAGGACCCAAGGAATGTATGGTTTGCTTTAAGCGCGGATGGCATTAATCCTTTCGGGGAGCAGAGCAGCAATCAAAGCACCTGGCCCGTGACTATGTATGTATAACCTTCTTCCTTGGATGTGCATGAAGCGGAAGTTCATTATGATGCCAGTTCTCATCCAAGGCCCTAAGCAACCCGGCAACGACATTGATGTGTACCTAAGGCCATTAGTTGAAAAACTTTTACACCTGTGGAATGGAAACGGTGTACGTACGTGGGATGAGCACAGACAGGAGGAATTTAACCTTAAGGCATTGCTGTTCATGACCATCAAGGATTGGCCCACTCTCGGTAACCTTTCAGGACAGACAAACAAAGGATACCACGCATGCACGCACTATTTAGATGACACTGAAAGTATATACCTGGACAAATGTAGGAAGAATGTGTACCTGGGCCATCGTCGATTTCTTCCGACCAACCATCAATGTCGAAAGAAAGGCAAGCATTTCAAAGGCGAGGCAGATCACCGGAAGAAGCCCGCCATGCGTACCGGTGATCACGTACTTGCTATGGTCAATGATTTACACGTAATCTTTGGAATGGGTCCCGGTGGACTAGCTGTTCCGAATGACGCTGAGGGACACGCACCCATGTGGAAGAAGAAATCTATATTTTGGGACCTACCCTACTGGAAAGACCTAGAGGTCCGCTCTTCAATCGACGTGATGCACGTGACGAAGAACCTTTGCGTGAACCTGCTAGGCTTCTTGGGCGTGTATGGGAAGACAAAAGATACACCTGAGGCACGGGAGGACCTGCAATGTTTGCCCGACAAAGACGACATGCCTCCGAAGCAATATAAAGGTCCTGCCAGCTACGCTATTATGAAAGAAGAGAAAGAAATCTTCTTTGAATACCTGCTCAGTATGAAGGTCACGACTGGCTCCTCGTGGAATATAAAGGGAATAGAGAAAAAGTTTCAGAACCTAAAGTCTCATGACTGCCACATGATTATGACGCAACTGCTTCCGGTTGCATTGAGGGGGCTTCTATAGGAAAACGTCCGATTAGCCATTGTGAAGCTATGTGCATTCCTCAATGCAATCTCTCAGAAGGTGATCGATCCAGAAATCGTACCAAGGCTAAGGAGTGATGTGGCGCAATGTCTTGCCAGTTTCGTGCTGGTGTTCCCACCATCCTTCTTCAATATCATGACGCACGTCCTAGTTCATCTAGTCGACGAGATTGTCATCTTGGGGCCCGTATTTCTACACAATATGTTCCCCTTTGAGAGGTTCATGGGAGTCCTAAAGAAATATGTCCGTAACCGCGCTAGGCCAGAAGGAAGCATCTCCATGGGCCATCAAATAGAGGATGTTATCGGGTTTTGTGTTGACTTCATTCCTGGCCTTAAGAAGATAGGTCTCCCTAAATCGCGGTATGAGGGGAGACTGACTGGAAAAGGCATCTTGGAAGTGACTCAATAATATGCAGGGACGGATATTCTTGGTCTCAAGCACACTACACAGTTCTACAGAACTCTACCTTGGTGACCCCCTATGTCGATGAACACAAGAACAGTCTGCGCTCCAAACACCCGGAGTAGTGTGACGACTGGATTACATGTGAACACATCAGGACTTTCAGCAGTTGGTTAGAAACACGTCTCAGAGGTGACAACACTGTTTGTGATGAGTTGTACTTGTTATCCAGGGGACCATCTTTGACTGTATTGACTTACAAAGGATACGAGATAAATGGGAATACATTTTACACGATCGCCCAAGATCAAAAGAGCACCAACCAAAACAGCTGTGTCCGCTTTGATGCAGCAACGAAGAGCGGAAAGGACACATATTATGGTTACATAGTGGACATATGGGAACTTGACTACGGACCTGATTTTAAGGTCCCTTTGTTTAAGTGCAAATGGGTCAATCTGTCAGGCGGCGGGGTACAGGTACACCCACAGTATGGAATGAAAACAGTTGATCTGAAAAATCTTGGGTACACTGACGAACCATTCGTCCTAGCCAATGAGGTGGCACAGGTTATCTATGTGAAGGACATGTCTACCAAACCGAGAAAAAGAAAAGATAAGGAAGCGAATACATCATACGATGAGCCAAAGAGCCACATAGTTCTTTCAGGAAAAAGGGACATCCTGGGAGTGGACGGCAAGACAGACATGTCTGAAGATTATGAAAAGTTTCATGAAATTCCTCCCTTCAATGTCAAGGCTGACCAAAGCATCTTGATAAACGATGAATGTTATCCATGGTTACGATGCAATAAGCAAATGACACAAGCGAAGAAAAAGTGAAGACTTTCTCCCGCAACTATTATGATGATACCATGCCAACTTTGTAATAGATGATCTTTCGTTCGAAACCCTGATACTTCGAAAGAGATTGTCCGTTTTGTACACGAAGTGCATCCAGCTTTTGCCGTAACCATCTCAACTTTGTTGCACATGCTATGTGGGTGAAATGATGATACCATGCCAACTTTCAAACTTTTCGGAGTTCATTTGAAATGCTTTTCAATTTCAGGGTCTTATAGCTCAAAAAAATCAGTAAGTACATGAAAAATAACAAATGAAGTCAGAAAGGGTTGAAAATTGATGATGTGGCTTTGAATGGTGCATTTTCAACACAGAAAAAATATGGAGTTCAAATAAGTTCAAGAAAATGAAATCCCTTTGTAACAGATGATCTTTCGTCCGAAACCCTGATACTTCGAAAGAGATTGTCCGTTTTATACACGAAGTGCATCCAGTTTTTTCCGTAACCATCTCAACTTTGTTGCACATGCTATGTGGGTGAAATGATGATACCATGCCAACTTTCAACCTTTTCGGAGTTCATTTGAAATGCTTTTCAATTTCAGGATCTTATAGCTCAAAAAATCAGTAAATGCATGAAAAATAACAAATGAAGTCAGAAAGGGTTGAAAATTGATAATGTGGCTTTGAATGGTGCATTTTGAACACAGAAAAAATATGGAGTTCAAATAAGTTCAAGAAAATGAAATCCCTTTGTAACAGATGATTTCGAAACACTGATACTTCGAAAGAGATTGTCCATTTTGTACACGAAGTGCATCCAGTTTTTGCCGTAACCAGCTCAACTTTGTTGCACAGGCTATGTGGGTGAAATGATGAAACCATGACAACTTTCAACCTTTTCGGAGTTCATTTGAAATGCTTTTCAATTTCAGGGTCTTATAGCTCAAAAAAATCAGTAAATGCATGACAAATAACAAATGAAGTCAGAAAGGGTTGAAAATTGATGATGTGTCTTTGAATGGTGCATTTTGAACATAGAAAAAATATGGAGTTCAAATAAGTTCAAGAAAATGAAATCCCTTTGTAACAGATGATCTTTCATTCGAAACCCTGATACTTCGAAAGAGATTGTCCGTTTTGTACACGAAGTGCATCCAGTTTTTGCCATAACCATCTCAACTTTGTTGCACATGCTATGTGGGTGAAATGATGATACCATGCCAACTTTCAACCTTTTCGGAGTTCATTTGAAATGCTTTTCAATTTCAGGGTCTTATAGCTCAAAAAAGCAAAAGGAATCAACTAAAAAGTTTTTATAAACCTCTAGTATTTTTGAAACTAAACTTATATAAAGTTTATGCAACTTAAATTCAGAAAGTATTTTTTGTTCAACACATTAATAGCAAAAAGAATTTAATAGCAAAGAAATAACAAAATTTGTTTTTGATTAAAACAGATATTAAAAATAACCTAAAATTACCAAATAGAGTATAATGATAAAACACTGTAATATTAAGTAGTAGGAAAAAGAATCACTCAAAAATCTAACTTCATAGTAAAGTTATTCATAAACTAGTGATTCACATACATTTTAAAACTATAAGTATTTAGTACAAATAAAAAAATAAAAAGCAAAAAATGAAACAAAAGAAGAAAACAAAAAAATTCAAATTTTAAAACTAATGGCACTAACAGAAAGTTTATAATTTTTGTGACCTAAAAGCAAAAAGAAATCACTAAAAAACTATAAGTATTTAGTACAAATAAAAAAAGCAAAAAAGAATACAAAAGAAGAAAACAAAAAAATCAAATTTTAAAACTAATGGCACTAACGGAAAGTTTATAATTTTTGTGACCTAAAAGCAAAAAGAAATCACTAAAAAAACTATAAGTATTTAGTAGAAATAAAAAAATAAAAAGAAAAAAATAAAACAAAAAAATGCCACCTACTAGGCCTCCACGGCCTGAATACGACTAGAAACCCTTATATGGGCCAGGATTCAGGCCCGCAGAAGGCCCAGCAGGCCCAACAGGCATAGCAGTGCATAGATTAGGCCCGTAAGCCTGCAATAGAGAGGAGCTCGAGAGGGATGTGGCAGCGAGGCTTATAAACCACTCCGAGCCCCTCTCAACTAGCGAGGTGGGACTAAACTTACGACCGCACCGCGCTAGCACAGGGCGTTTGGTCCCGGTTGGTAGCACCAACCAGTACTAAAGGGGTGCATTGGTACCGGATCATAACACCAACCGGGACGAATGCCCCCCTTTAGTCCCGGTTGGTGCGATCAACCGGGACCAAACGCCTCTGCTCCCCGCCCTTTGGGCTGCCGAAAAGAGGCCTTTGGTCCCGGTTGGTAGCACCAATCGGGACCATAGGTGCGCATTCGTCCCGGTTCGTGTGACGAACCGGGACCATAGGTCCGCCTATATAAGCCCACACTTGCGAAAATTTCGCCAACTGCTCCATTCCCCATCGCCGACGCCACCAGGCTGCTCGTCCTCCTCGTCACCGTCGCCGCGCCCTGCCCCATCCCCACGTGCTTGCCGTCGCCGCGCCCTGCCCCTTCGCCGTCGCCTCGCCCTATCGCTGTTGTCGTCGTCGCGCCCTCCTTCTCGTCGCCGGTCGCCCTGCCTAGAGCCCGCTGCCGTCCGCCCTGCCCCGAGCCCCGCCTCCTCGTCCCCGTCGCCGTGTGCCGCCCCGAACCCGCCGCCGTCCCCGTCGCCGTGTGCCACCCCGAGCCCGTAGTCCCCGTAAACGCGTGCCGCGCGCCCCGCGCACGCCATCCCCGTCGCCGGCATCCCCGAGCCCGCCGTCCTCCTTCCCGTCGCTGGCCTCCTCTCCCCGTCGCCGCCCGCCCCCAGTGAGCTCCCCCCTTCCCCATCCCCGTCGTCGACGACGCCACCCATTGCCGCCGCTGCTCTCTGTTTATATGCAAAAGTTACATTTTTAGAAAATCATCTATATATGTTCATATATGCAAAAGTTCTATATGAATGTGGCTATATGTATGTTCATGGAAAATAATTTTGCTCGATGATCTTTTTGTTCACGATGTTCATATAATTTTTTGATGTATGTATGAATGTCGATATGAATTGTACCTATGATATTTTTTTATTCATAGATGAATATGTATGTGGCTATGTATGTGTATGTGGCTATGTGAATATGCAAAGAAGAGGAGATGAAGAAGATGATATATTTTCTTATTCGTGGGTGTGTCGAGAGGGTCATCGATAACTTTAGTGCATTTTAGGTTATTTTCATTTTAGGTCATTTTAGGTCGTGGGTGTGTCGAGAGGGCGGCCGAGGAGTTGATGGTCGTCGAACATGAGAGGGGGGATGATAGATGATGATGAGGGGGGGAGAGGGGACGTCGGACATTCATGAGAGAGGCGGGGAAGAAGGGGAAGAAGAGGGAGAAGAAGAGGAGAAGAGGAGGAGAGGAAGTCTTCTCCTCTATTCTTTCTCCTCCTATATCTTTTCTTCTCTTCTTTTTTCTTCTTCTTCCTATATGTATTAGTTTTTTATTTAGGTTGTTAACTAGTAGATATTAATTTTGTTCATATATGTATGGATGCATGTGATATGTATGTATGTATGTATGTATCGGGTATGTCATTGTCGATATACCCCCTACCCGATAACTTCGACATGAGGGGTTCGAGAGGGGGTCTAGGGTCGCTGAGGGGTCGAGGGTCGTCGAACATGAGAGGAAGAAGAGGATAAAAAAAGAAGAGGAAAAAGAAAAAAAAGAGGAGAAGAAAGAATACAGGAGAAGATCTCCTCTATTCTTTCTTCTCCTCTCTTTTTTCTTCTTCTTCCTCTTTTTTTATCAGGAAAGAGGGTCGTCGAGGGTCGCCGAGCGGTAAGGAAGCCCTAAATAGCAAGTATCGTCGGTGTGAGATACATGTGGCCATCGGTGTCGGACACTACATCCACGTCCCACAAGTGACGCGGGCTTCGACGCCCACGTCACTTGTGGGACATGGATGTAGTGTCCGACACCGATGGCCACATGTATCTCACACCCACGATACTTGCTATTTAGGGTTTCCTCTACCGCTCAGTGACCATCGATGACCCTCGTTCCCGATAAAAAAAAGAGGAAGAAGAAAAAAAAGAGGAGAAGAAAGAATAGAGGAGTTCTTACTTGAAGCGTTGTCGAGGCCACCCCAAACCCTAGAGAAGTAGCGTCGAGGCCATTAATTAATATTAGTTATACGTTTGCCACTAATATATCCATCTGTCATGTTTGAATAATAATTGCCATGTTGTCAATATTTGTAGAAACTATAGACACTGCCCGAGACGAAGTTCAAGAAGAGTTGTTTCTCAACGACACCGATGGTCTGGAAGCAGCTGGCTATGATTATGATGGCTCCGGTGACCTAATGCCGGTGCAAGAAGGAGACCGTGAGGACGGCTCCGGTGACCCAATGCCGGTGCAAGAAGGAGACCGTGATGACGTCTTCGGTGAACGAACCGAGTCTGGCCAGGTATATATATTAGTTAAGCTTCTGTTGACTAGCTAATTGATGCATTCATTGTTTTGGTATGTACACATATTAATTAAGTCTTTGTTCTTTTTTCTAGACCTCCGGATCGAGCACAACTTCGGTAAGGAGACGAGGCCCGAAGAAAAAGGTGAGCTCGGATGAAAAGTTTGAGATCATAGCAATCGCGCTCGATGGCCAACCGATTGAACCCCTCCGGACAAAGAGCGCATTTGTTGCTCAGTGCGGGGTTTTGGTTAGGGACAAGATCCCGATCAGCATCCAGCAATGGTTAAAGCCGGCTACAGAATACCCTGAGGTGTCTTATGTCAATGATATGCAGAAAAATGATATTTGGACTGAGCTGAAGTCAAATTTCACCCTACCGCCAGAGGATGATCCAGAGAAGCCAGTTAAAAGAGCAATTAATCAAGTCTTTTGCTCTTAAGAGGATGGCAGAACTATTCAGGAGGTGGAAGAAAGGGCTGAATAAGTTTGTCGAAAATAAAGAGACACCAGAATGCAAGGGCAGATATGAGAAGATCAGAGATCACTGGCCCGCATTTGTGGCCCACAAGACATCAGAAAAGAGTAAGAAAAGATGTCGACGACAAACAAGCCAAATGCTGCGAAGAAGAAACATCACCATCGCACGGGGTCAGGTGGCTACCTCGTAGCCCGGCCTAAGTGGGCCAAGACTGAGAATGATCTGGTTGATAAAGGGATCGAACCACAGACAATTAACTGGCCAGACCGTTGCTGGACTTGGTTCTTCGGGGCTGGCGGAACCATGGACCCTGTAACAGGGAAGTGCATTTGGACGAACGATCAAATGGACATACCGGTCAGGAAGCTTCAGAAGTATATCGAAGCAGTGTAGCAAGGGACGTTCTATCCAGACAGAGAGAACGACGAGCTCACAATGGCCCTCGGGAATCCTGAGCACCCTAGACGGACACGAGGCACGCCAGGCTCCATTCCGTGGAAGGTTGGGTTTCCGGACGCAGGCGGTTACAAATCCCAGGAGAGGAGGAAAAAATTGCAGCAGACCCAAATGCAGGCACTGCAAGCAAGGGTACAAGTGATAGAGGAACGAGAAGCAAATCGCAGCAAACGTACTGCCGAAGCTTCCCCCGAAGCTACCCCGCCATCTCAGCGGAGAAGCAGCGTGGCTTCCACCGAGCTGCTTCATCCGGAGCATGCCTTGACGGCTCCTGCCAGCTATCCCGTGGATGCTATCATGGAGTATCAAAATTGCCACCTTATGACGCAATGGATGAATTTGAAGGTCAAGGCGGCTGTTGGCTCTGTTTATCCTACTAAACCCGGCGCAACTTTTCACTGCCGGCCGATTCCAGAAGGATATGCTAGGGTGATGGTGGATGAAATAACGGAGGGATTTGAGGACCTCCAGCTTGACCACCCTACCAGTGAAGTGGAGACTAGGCTGGGGTCTGCTCTGAAGACCATGCCTATGGCGGAAGGAGCTCATCAACCTTCTGAACTGGACACCTCCGCCTCCTCCTCCTCCTCCGGCAAGTCAGGGCACTCCGCCTCCTCCACCGCCTCCTCCTCCGGCGAGTCAGGGCACTCCGCCTCCTCCACCGCCTCCTCCTCCGGCGAGTGACGATCAGGGCACTCAACCGGCTCCTTCTCCGGTGCGTGGCGGCACTCCGCCTCCTTCTCCGCCTGCGCCGACGCGCCCGAGCAGCCAACCTCCTCCTTCTCCGCCTCGTCAGCAAGGGCGAAAGAGACCGGCCGCCGCTCCGGCTGCTCCGGCGCGTCGTAGTCCTTCTCCTCCGCCTCGTATGCAAGTAAAGAAGACAACTGCTCCGTCTGGTCTGCCGTCGTCTAGCAGTACAGCCAGAGGCGGGAGGAAATACATATTCGGTCCTTCTCTGAAGACTCCGGAGGAGAACGCCGAGATCGCACGAGAAGAAGTGAGGAACTACTTTGAAGGGGTGAAAGCAAAGAAACATCCACCTCCGGAGGGGAAGGTAGATCCGGTGAAAGCGAAGCGCACTCTAGCTGCCCTGACAAAACCACCCAAGTCTCCGCCGAAAGGAAACTATGATCGCATTATTGGAAAGGAATTTGCCGAAGCGGAGCGGTCGGGAAGTACTGTCTGTGATCAAAGGCTGAAAGAACGACGATCTGGGAAACAAATTGCCCAGCTCTGCGAACAAGCGAAGCAATCGTGCCCCCCACTCAAGGTGCCTAGCGACAACGTCGCTAATGATCTGAGGATGGTGCTCGATTATAGCAATCTAGGCGATTACCTGCCCGACGATGTACATTATGATTTCATGGAGGTGCAGATACAAAGATACGAGTACAGGAAGCCTCTCGTCAAAGATGAAAGATCTCTATCAACGATGATGCGAAGATTGCATGATTGGTACTTGAAAATCCGAAGAGACTTTGGGGGAGGAGTACTTTGTATGTGAAAGTTAAAAAGGAGCATGACCTCGTTGGAACTGAACTGTTGCCTGTTCCATTTGAGGAGTTCTTTCAGTTTTTCAATCAATTGGCCCTCGATAAAACAACGGTCACCTGCTACTCTCTGTAAGTAGTACTACTTCTGTCATTAACTCTCTCTATATAGCTCAGCTCTTTCATTGCATGTATTTATAATCATCCTCACTATATTATGCAGATTGAAGATCGCCGAATTGAAGAAAAGACAAGTCGGTGATATTGGGTTCATTAACACATATCTCATAGATGCAACTCATGTTAAATTTCATGCCGCAGATACCGAGGCCAACTTGCTACGATCGTTGGTAATAAATGAAAACAAAGATATAATACTCTTTCCTTACAACTTCAGGTGAGTGTTACTGTCTTGTGCCTATTTGGTTTCCCTTATATATTAGTCAAGGTTATAGTAATGTAATTGATGAGTTATGCATGCGTGTGCAGTTACCACTATATTCTCCTAGAGATTAAGCTTGAGCAGGGACTAGTAACCGTCTTAGACACAAGACGAAAAGATCCCTAGGACTAAGCAGACATGACTCAAATGCTCGAGGAGTAAGTCAAATCGATCATTATCCACCATATCAGCAACTTTGTTCATTTCCTGATATATCAAGTAATTGTTTTCTTTGTCCGGCAGGGTTTGGAAAAAATTCTCCAAAAAAGCTCCGGGACTCCCGAAGAAGCTGCAATTTAGACACCCGAAAGTAAGTACTATAGTAGCATGTTCCGCGCATCTCCTATTGATTCAAGCGCTAGTTTCATCAATACCATTTGGCATTCTTGCTTATCAGTTTGATTGACCTCTATTTCTTGTAAATTGGTTGTGGCAGGAACAAGGGAATGATTTCTGTGGATACTACGTTTGCGAGTCCATCCGCCACACGACCTGTGAGCGGGGCTACACTGACGAACAATATGAAGTACGTAAATAACAACATTCACAATTTTATTTTATTACCATCATTTGTGTTGAGTTTCATTCATTCATATATATATATATGTATTGACCCCCTTCTTCAAATTAGATGTTTCAGAAGCGGGATGAACTCCTAGCACCAGCTCGCATGCGAGAAATTGAAGAGGAATTGGCGGCATTCTTTCTTGACCACGTGATTGCTGAAGACGGAGAATACTATGTGGACCATGAGTCCGTATGATTATATTTGTAAGAGATAATTATTGTATATATGTAGCCGGTAGTGTCAGATAGATATACGAGAAATTGTTGTTCGACCAATCTCTCGGAGAAGGAGAGGTGGTCGATATCACTTCTCTCTGTATGCATATATGTTCATGACGATCTTGTGTTTCCTTCGTTTGCTTACTAGCTAGCTAGCGTGTCTAGTCCTCTCTATACATATGTATAGTACGTAGCATCGACCAAGCACGGACATAAGAGAGGACACTTCTCTCTATTAATTATAGCTAGCTAAGACAATATATGAAACACCTAAATTAACCCCCCAAAACCCCCAAACCCCCCCTTTCAAAAAAACAAAAACCCCAGCCACAGAAATGCTGACGCGTGGATGCCTATTGCTCCCGGTTGGTGCCACCAACCAGGACCAAAGGGTCTCCTGCCTGGGCTCCGCGCACAGGCCACGTGGAGGCCCATCTGTCCCGGTTCTGGATTGAACTGGGACTAAAGGGACAGGGCATTAGTACCGACCCTTTAGTCCCGGTTCAGGAACCGGGACAAAAGGCCCTTACAAACCGGGACAACAGGCCCTTTTTCTACCAGTGTTAGTTAGCTCATAAATGACCCATTTCAACTAAATTAGCTCATAAATGATCCATTTCAAATAAGTTAGCTCATAAACGACCCATTTCAACTTAGTTAGCTCATATATGATCTATTACACCTAAGTTAGCTCATAAATGACATATACTTCTTGTTCTAGTCTTCTTCTTCTAGTCACCTATTTCTAACTTTCTTATTTGCCATTTTGCAGATTTCATTCACTTCATGGAAGCTAGCTTGCTATGATGGACTGCTTGCTTTTTCTTTGATGAAACTTTGCATTCTATCTAGCTTGCTATGATGGAACTTGCTATGTTGATGAAACTTTGCATTGTAATATGTATATGGATGGAACAATGTGTATGGATGGAACTTGATGGAACTTGCTTATGTATGAATGGATGAAACTTATGTGCTGGATATGTGATATGATTGCTGTTAAATAGCCCTGTGAAATATATCTATATATGTCATATATATTTGCTGTGAAAATTGTTGAATTAAAAAAACAGAATAAAAGAGACAATATGCAGGCTCTTTGCCGTCTACCACCGACGGCAAAGGGCTCTTTGCCATCAGCAGCGGACGGCAAAGAGGCCACGTGGCAGGCAACTGTGCTTCCTGGGAGGCTGACCAATTTGGTCAGTTTGCCTACAATGGCTGACGGCACAGGCTTTGCCGTCCGCGGCAGACGGCAAAGAGCCTACAGCGGCAGACGGCAAAGGCCTGCTGTGTAGTGACGTCCAGGTGACATCATTCGGCAGACGGCAAAGGCCTGCCAAAATTTGCCATCAGCGGCGGACGACAAAGGCCTGCCATTAACCACCTAACGGAGTAACAGCGCATTTATTGCCGTCTGCATTCCTTGCCGTCCACTGCTGATGGCAAAGGCCCCTTTGCCGTCAGCCGCCCGAAGTAGACGGCAAAGTACCTCTTTGCCAGACTGTTGCGGATATTACTACTAGGCGTAAACCGGCCTATCTGGGCCGGGTTAACTTCGTTAGTAGTTAAGTATGTTAAAGCCCAAGAAGACAGAGGAGGGCTCAAGGCCCATGGTCGGTTCAAGGCCTGTAGCCATAAACCGGCGTTAGTAGTTAACTTGTATTGTAAGTTAGGAATAAGTAGAGACCAAACCGGACACATCTATGAGCCGGTATTGGGACTCCGTAAGCCGACGGGAGTCACCCGTGTATATAAGGGGACGACCCGGCGGCGGTTCAAGGATGACAGACAACAACTCGAGACATAGGCGAGGCTTGTTTGCTCCCTAGTCATCGAAACCCCCATCAATTCCATCACAACTAGACGTAGGCTTTTACCTTCATCGAAGGGGCCGAACTAGTATAAACTCTCTTGCGTCCCTGTGTCCACTTTAACCCCTTCAAGCAAACCCGTCACGATGGCTCCACGACTAAGTCCTTTCTCTAGGACATCTGTCGTGACAAAACCATGACAGTTGGCGCCCACCGTGGGGCTATCGCACGATGGTTTCAAGTTGTTTGAGGGCCTCTTTGAAGGACTCGAGGGCTACGCCGTAGGCCAGATGACTAAGTGTCGTCACGGCAAGCTCTACATCGATGACGCAGGCTGGGGCCCCGAGCCCGGCTCAATTGAGTACGGGTACCGGGTCCCCTTTGGTGGCATTCACGTTTTCATTGGCAAGATCGGTGAACCGGGCCCCGAGCTAGACATCTGCACCGACCTCGTCGAGACGGCTCAGCGTGCGCGATCCGCCCGGGTTAAACCGGCCATGAAGCGTGCCTTCGTGGGAGTCATCCATGGAGGAAGTTATGAGGATGGATCAGAATCTCGTGGCGATACCGTTGTTTGTTCCGATGACGAGTCATCGACCGGAGAAACCGAATCTCTTTATCAGCTACAAGACGGCCGGATTGGGTGCTGTTCCGATGGCGACAGTATTCCGGACCCCTCTGATCTGCCCAACCAGGTTGGAATATTCATGACTGGCACACAAGCAGCGCTTCATTCTTCGACCGCTGAGGCAACGACCTCCGGTTCAGCAGCGGCAACGGCTGCCGGGGCAGGAGGCCCTGTGCGCCCGCCGGCTCAAGTTCTATCAGAGCTATTTGATGCATTGGCTATGCTTATGGCGGAGGCTAATCCGGCGGATCACGGCGTTCACAACGCCGAGATTGCAAAAGTGAAGGAACAGATACCAGGATGGCCACGGAGCGGGCCGCTTTAGACGCACAAGCCTACAGGCTCATGTTGGACCAGAGTGCGTCACAGGAAGTCTTGAGGAGGAAGTACCGATCCCATTTGCCTCCGGTTTTTGAGGCCAGAGACCTTTTCAACACTCCAGGAGTAGGAACCGGCAATCTGATGGAGGGAAACCGGGCTGAAGCTCCCGGGGCCGGCGCACCGGTTCAGCCTCGTCAGATGGACCCGCCTCATCAAAACACCGTTATACCTCAAGCTGTTTTAACACCTCTGGGTCACTACTCCAACCCGATGGACAATCTCGTTGCCGCTGCTGCACTGCTAGAGGCCATTCCAATTGAAGGTGATTCGCCGCAGGCAGTAGAGACGTGATGGGTCAAGGAGCTTCTGAGGACAGCCTTGGTCCAACAAGAAGCATACTCGTACAGCCGCAACCGGATCCACTCGACCCCCCGTCCAAGCCGGAGCTATAGCAGACATATGGATGAACCAGCAGTGTCGAGTAACAAACGACGTGGAGCACCCCGTGGCAACAACCCGACGGGTGGTGCTGATGACGCTCAGGAAGTGGTGAACTGGGCCCAAGCGCGCAGGGAGGCCGTGTTGGCCGCACAGCATCAGGCTCGGCAGCTCACACCAGTTCGTCCAACCATCTCGATCGAACCTGGTGTTACTTCTAGTTCTTTGGGGGTGCCTTGCCTTATCCCCGCTTTACGCAATGTGTGCCTGCCCAAGGATTTCAAGGGCCTGCGTAAGGTACCAAATTACACGGCAGATCAGCCTCCGGAGACATGGGTGGAGAGCTATGAGATGGCCATGGAGATGCTTGATGCGGATGACGCGGCGTGTGCGAAATACTTCACTATTATGCTTGAAGGAACGGCCCGTACTTGGTTAAAAAGCTTGCCGGCTAATTCTATCAGTTCATGGGCCCAATTACGAGCCTGGTTTATCAGCAATTTCAAGGATACATGTAAACAACCTATGTCGATAGTGGACTTAGCTGCATGCGTCCAGGAGGAAGGAGAGTCAACAACTCATTGGGTGCGCCGGGTTTCACAAGTGTTGCACTCATCAGACCGCATCAATGCTGACACCGCAGTCTTAACCCTAGAAGGCAACTGCCGGTTTGGGCCCTTAAAGCTGAAGTTGGGACGGATGAAGCGTCATTGCACTGACATGGGGACCCTCATGGCCGCTTTGGTGAAATATACTGATTCTGATAGTACCAAGGATCCCGAATCTGATGATGACAAGATAGGGAAGGGAAAGAGGAACAGCAACTCCAAGGGTCAGCAGCATCACTGGGCAGGCAATGGTGGTGGAGGCAAGCGTAAAGCGGATGGTAACATGGACTTTGTGGCTAATACTAACGCACATGACAATGGCCAGCGACGTAGGGGTAAACCGAAAAATCGTAATGGGGCACCCAGTCCTAACCCAGAACGCCTAAATTATCTGCTAAGCCAGCCATGTCCAAGGCATGGGACGAAGGAGTCGCCAGCAAACCACCTTTGGAAGGATTGCTTTATTATGCAGGAGTTCAAGAATTCTAATAATGTCTGGTATGATCATGAATCTGGCGGTGCCTCAGGATCCGGGCCGGGTTACGGTGGAGGAAGTTCCGGTTCAGGATTTAATGGTAATCCGGGCGGACATAATGGTCAAAATAGTCAGAACAACCAGGGTGGTTACAACCAACAACAGCAACAGTCAGGTTACCAGAGCACCCCAAAGCAGTTTAGTAGTGGGCAGTACCATGTTTTCACCAGTAGCTTGGACAAGCGAGATCGGAAGGTTCAGAGGCGGGCGGTCAACTCTGTTGAACCTGCCACACCCCGTTATCTACGTTGGTCTGAACAGCCAATCATATGGAGCAGAGAGGATCACCCACCCCAGGTCGATAATCCAGGTCAGTTGGCTCTGGTGGTGGCGCCTCAGGTGGGAGGTTATAAGTTCACCAAGGTGCTCATGGATGGAGGTAGCAGCATTAATATCTTGTACTATGAGACCTTCCATCGTATTGGACTGACATATAAAAATCTTAAACCGTCTAATACGGTGTTCCACGGTGTAGTACCTGGCAAATCAGCATATCCTGTTGGCAAGATAGCTCTGGAAGTGGCCTTTGGGGATGATCATGATTCCAGGTTGGAGACATTGATGTTTGAAGTGGTGAAAATCCAAAGTCCGTATCACGCCCTATTTGGGCGACCACCTACGCCAATTTTATGGCACGGCCCTGTTATGTGTATTTGCAGCTCAAGATGCCAGGTCACAAGGGGACAATAACGGTTCACGGAAGTCACAAAATTGCTTTGGAGTGCGAGGAAGGTGATGCAGCCTATGCAGAGTCGGTTTGTGCCACCGAGGAGCTGAAGTATTATAAGGACAATGTTGATCCGGCAAACATGACTCCATTAAAGAAGCCAACTACGGAGCATGATCCGGCCCTGAAGTTCAAATCGGCAGCAGAAACTAAGCTTGTTGACTTTGTACCTGGTGATTCGTCCAAGCAGTTTAGCATCAGTGCTAATTTGGATCCGAAATAGGAAAGCAGGCTCATCGAGTTCATCCGTGAGAATCAGGACATTTTTGCATGGAAGCCCTCTGACATGCTAGGTGTACCGAGGCAACTCGCTGAGCACACCCTTAATGTGGATCCTAAATACAAACCGGTGAAACAGTTCCTCCGCCGGTTTAACGAAGAAAGACGCAAGGCAATTGGAGAAGAGGTAGCCAGGCTCTTAGCAGCTGGTTTTATTGTTGAAGTTTTTCACCCTGAGTGGCTTGCCAATCCGGTGCTGGTCCTTAAGAAAAACGGTACCTGGCGCATGTGTGTGGATTACACAGATCTTAATAAGGCTTGTCCAGCAGATCCTTTTGCCCTCCCCCGTATTGATCAAATTATTGATGCTACGGCGGGTTGTGAGCGTTTAAGTTTTTTGGATGCATATTCTGGCTATCATCAGATCAAAATGGCAGTTAAGGACTAAGAGAAAACGACATTCATAACTCCCTTTGGGCTCAAGAGTGGCCAAGCAACTTATCAATGTTGTGTGCAAAATTGTCTACATAAACAGATTGGTCGTAATGTACACGCCTACGTGGATGATATCGTGGTTAAATCCAGGGAGAAGGAGACTCTGCTTGGTGATTTAAAGGAAACTTTTGATAACCTGAGGACATACAAGATGATGCTTAATCCGAACAAATGCGTCTTTGGTGTACCGGCGGGCAAGTTATTAGGCTTCTTGGTGTCCAATAGGGGAATTCAGGCTAATCCGGAGAAGATCACAGCCATCACCTCCCTCGCTAAACCGAAGTGTGTCAATGATGTTCAGCGCCTGGCAGGCCGGATTGCCGCGCTAAGCCGGTTTATCAGTCGCCTTGGTGAGAAGGCAATCCCTTTGTATCAGATGTTGAAAAAGACGGCTCAGTTTGTCTGGAGTTCTGCTGCTGATGAAGCATTTGAGGACTTAAAGCGGCAATTGGCCAATCCGCCTGTGCTTGCCGCTCCCATTGACAAGGAGCCGTTACTGCTATATGTTGCTGCTAATGCTCGGGCGGTCAGTGTGGCTATTGTGGTGGAGCGAAAGGAGGCAGGTAAGGAGCATCCGGTTCAACGTCCGGTCTATTATATCAGCGAGGTGCTCATTGAGTCCAAGCAAAGGTATCCGCATTGGCAGAAGCTGGTGTATGGAGTCTTTATGGCGATCCGGAAGCTTAAACAATACTTCCAAGGGCATCCAATTACGGTGGTCAGTTCTGCTCCTTTGGGAGATATCATCCAAAACCGGGAAGCAACTGGCCGGATTGCCAAGTGGGCTATAGAGCTTGGGCCGCATGATTTGAAGTATGTGCCTCGGACGGCGATTAAGTCTCAAGCACTGGTTGATTTTATCAATGATTGGACGGAAATGCAAGCACCTGAAGAAAAGCCGGATCACACATATTGGACCATCCATTTTGACGGATCTAGGCAATTGGAAGGTTCGGGGGCTGGAGTCGTATTAACTTCCCCACGAGGTGACAAGTTTTGTTATGTTCTCTGCTTAATGTTCCCTTGTACTAACAACGCAACTAAGTATGAAGCCTTGCTCCATGGTCTCCGGATGGCTAAGGAGATGAATCTAGGTTGAGTTAAGTGCTTCGGTGACTCGGACCTCGTGGCTCAGCAAGTGTCTGGCACATGGGACTCCAAGGATCCACTCATGGCAGCATATCGCCGTGAGGTGGATATTGTTGCAGGTCATTTCAAAGGCTATCATGTGGACCACGTGGACCGGCAGAAAAATGAAGCGGCAGATGCTTTAAGCCGGCTGGGCTCTCAGCGCAAACCGGTTCCGCCCAATGTTTTTCTGGATGTGCTGCATAACCCGTCGGTCAAGATCCCTGGTGAAGCGGATTTGGCTATTCCTGATCCGGAAGCTCAATTGGTGGCAGCTCTTCATGTTATTCCGGATTGGACGCTTCCCTACTTGGCGTACAAGAACCGGGGCGAGTTACCAGAGGATGAGACTCTGGCCAGAGAGATAACCCGGCGATCCAAGTCCATGACTATTATCAACGGCGAGTTGCATCATTGCAGTGTATCAGGGGCATTTCAACGTTCTGTGTCTCCTGAAGAAGGCCGTGAAATTTTGCGTGAGATCCACGCAGGGGATTGTGGTCACCACGCCGGTTCAAAATCTCTAGTGGCTAAAGCGTTTCGCCATGGTTTCTATTGGTTAACTGCTCATGCTGATGCAGAGGATCTGGTCAGACGATGTGATGGTTGCCAAAAATTCTCAAGACGTGCTCATGTACCAGCTCAAGAATTGAGAATGATTCCAATTACTTGGCCATTTCCGACTTGGGGGCTGGATATGGTTGGGCCGTTCAAAAGGTCCAAAGATAAGAAGACCCACCTCCTGGTGGCAGTTGACAAGTTTACAATGTGGGTGGAGGCAGAACCTGTTAGCAAGTGTGATGCAGCCACGGCGGTTCGGTTCATTAAAAAAGTGATTTTCCGGTTTGGCTTTCCACACAGTATCATCACAGATAATGGTACCAATTTGTCCAAAGGTGCCATGAAGGAGTTCTGCGAACGAGAGCACATCCGGCTCGACGTTTCATCAGTGGCACACCCACAGTCCAATGGTCAAGCAGAAAGAGCTAATCAAGAGATCTTGAGAGGCATCAAGCCCCGGCTCATGGTTCCTTTGCAGAGAACGCCGGGTTGTTGGGTAGAAGAATTACCATCTGTGTTGTGGAGCATCAATACAACACCCAACAGGTCAACAGGATACACACCGTTCTTCATGGTTTATGGAGCGGAGGCGGTTCTCCCCAGTGATATCCGTCATGATTCACCTCGTGTGACGGCTTATATTGAAGCGGACAACGAAACGGCATGGCAAGATGCTTTGGACCGGTTGGATGAAGAGCGTGACATAGCAGCCGCCCGATCAGCGATTTACCAACAGGATCTTCGTCGTTATCACAGTCACCGAGTCAGAACCAGAACCTTCCAGGAAGGAGATTTGGTGCTTCGGCTCATTCAAGATCAGACTGATATGCATAAGTTATCCCCACCTTGGGAGGGGCCTTTCATGGTCTGCAAGAATCTGCACAACGGGTCATACTATTTGATCGATATTCGAGAACATAAGGACTCACGTACATCAGAGGAGGAGACCAATAGGCCGTGGAACATAGCTCATCTTCGACCTTATTATACCTGAGCCATTGGTTCTACTTATGTACATATTACAACGATGTATATATTAACTATAATAAACCGGAACCTCAGCTAAAGCGGGGTATCTGTTCTATTACATGAGGTGTGGTTACACGGAGTTGTTCTAAAGCGGCTTCTGGTTTAACCCTTGAGTTCGCTTTTCTAAAAGCATCGTGTTATATCACTTGGAGGATTGGTCATGTCCGAACCAATACCATACCTCTTGATAGGCGAGAGCCACCAGATCACTTGGGGACTTGGTCACGTCTGAACCACTCATGCCTCTTGATCGGCCTAAGGCCACAGAATCACTTGGGGTCTTAGTCGAACCCGAACCATCGCCATGCCACTTGGTCGGCATAACTGCCACGGTTTCATTTGGGGACCTAGCTGACTGGAACCATAGTTACACCTAACGGGAGCTTGGTCGTGTTCGGCCATGGTAACGCCATTTGATCAGCTCAAATAAATCTTTTTTGCAAATGGTTTTCTCATTGCTTTTTGCTTCGCATTTTTTTTCTTTGCCAGATTCTTTTTTCTTTTTTATTGCATTCTTTTTAAAAACCGACAAAGTTTTCAACCAATCCATTGACAGAACACAGTTCACGTCAATCTGGAGACTATTTGCCCGGTTTGATCCTTGTTGTTAACATCCTCTTATGGAGTAACACGATGTTTATTATAACCCGGCACAGTTTACATGGTAAACCAGAGTCATATATATACAGGAGCTATTATCTCCTCAATAGTGTGGGTTTGCAAAACTCCGCTTCAAGATTAGCCAAGCCAACTTCACGCTCAACGATGGCAGGTATTATGTATCTCAAAAATTTGATCATATACTTAAAATTTTGTTTTGGATGTTTTGATTTCATATATGCAGACATCATATTCCACCTGGCGGTACAACCGCGGTGGCACTTGACGAATTTCTCATTTAAGAAAGTGCTTTGGAAAGTTCATCACCACAGGAAGAACAAATTATGCACGAAAGCATATCAACATCAAAAGTATCAGCTAGCCTATTACAAGGCAACTTGGTGCCCATAATAATATAATTCTTTTTCGCAAAGGAGAGGAAGTTTTAAAACCGGCTTCCAGTTCAAACTTGGTCACCGGCCTGGCCTGATGGTTGTGGGTCATCCTGTGCCGCTTCAGCCTCCGTTTCTCTACCCAGTGGCTGGAAATCCACAGTTGTCCAGTCGATTCCCATTAATGCTTGAAAAATAGCTTCATCATGGATCAGCAATGATGGGTCAATATCGGGAGCGTAAGTATGCTTACGGATTGGAGGGATCAGATTTTCCGATTCATGGATTGGTGCAGCTATTCGCTTGTTCTAACTGTCATATTGGGCTTGATAATGAGATAAGTCTGTTCTTCAGCCAATTGACAAGCTAGCGGATGTACCTCCCGGTTTATTGCTCGCAGATCCGCTTCACCAAATTCTGACCCGTCTTCCTTCAAGCTGGGATAGCCCTGAGCCGCTTCAATAAGATCAAAATCCGGCACCCAGGCTTTTGCCCGGATTAAGGCATTGATTGCACCGGTTCGAGCAGCAGATTTCTTCAGCTCTTCAACCCGGGCAGGAAGCACTGACAGTTTCATCAGAGTATCTTGAATCAAAGTGGGCGCCGGTTTGTTATGAGATGCGGTACAGATGATCTTCTGGGCACCAGTATACAATTATTCAACCAATGTATAGGCGGCTTTTAGTTTCTTGAATCAAAGTGGGCGCCGGTTTGTTATGAGATGCGGTACAGATGATCCGCTGGGCACCAGTATACAATTATTCAACCAATGTATAGGCGGCTTTTAGTTTCTTCCGCACATCTGACCCCAAGTGACCAATGCGTGTCCCTGAAATACCATAAAGGGTTAATAAACCGGCGACTCTGTAAGAAGGCAGAGCCAATTCAGAAGGCAAACTGGCTTACCAAAGATAGCAGTAGTCATGGCATGCACGTGCCGCTTTATGCTGGTCAGTTCATCCGCCACTGGTTTTAGTGCAGCCTCGGCATCCTCTGCTCGTTTGATCAAAGCGGACTTTTCAGTGGCCCAATCCGTCCGCTTCTTCTTGAAGCTCTCCTTAAGTTGTTCCATGGCGCTTAAAGCGCTAGCCAATTCCTCTTTTGCTTTGGAGGTTTCAGCCTGTTGGGTTTTCAGATTTTCTTGGAGATCGGTGACTTGGTTTTCTTTCGTCTTCAGCTCCGCCTGCATGCATACAGATATATGCTTCAACAAATCGGTATAAGGATTCAAGTACCAACCACATAACAAGTTATGCACTTAGCACTTGGGGGCTAATGCATATTCGATCTTCATCTTTCAATTTCTTGCAAAGTCCCAAGATCAATACAAGTATTCAACTTGGCACTTGGGGGCTAATGGCTATTTGCTCGTATATATATTCTGATGCGGCAATCTCAATTACTTGAAGTACCGGTTTAACTATGCTAAGTTGAACCGGCCCTTGGGGGCTACATCGGCAAAAGTTCCAAGTATTAAGATTTATGTTAGTAAGTCCCGGTTTGAAAGAAGATTACAAACCGGCCCTTGGGGGCTAAGGAGAGTCAGTAAATATTGAAGCATACAAGCAAGAAAGAGCGTATGAAAGTTACCTCGTATTTATCCTTCATCATATTAATCAGACTGGCTTCATAGTCATGGCTGGCATACAGCCGGTTCAGGTAGCCGGAATGGATATCTTGGGCGTCCAGAGCAGCGTAAGTTGCCAGATCAGCATTCCACTTGCCTTTACCAAAGGCAGCAAATTCTTCCTTGGCAGAATGTTTGGACAAAGCAACAGGATTGCTTGGCTCGGTATGGCCAGTGCCAGTAATGACAGGACCTATGGATCTCTCAATCCGGATGGACCGGTGGATCTCTCAATCCGGATGGAGCCTGTGGGCTGATTGACAGGACCTGAGGCATTAGTAGGTCTCTCTTCAGCAATAAGATCGTCGTCTTGCTGCAGTGGATCATTGGGTATATCCTCAGGAATAGCCGCTTCAAGATCGGGTGTCTTGCCTGGCTCAAGAATGGCATCTTCTTCGGCCGCTTTGTCCAGGCGGGCCTTCTTGCTTGGCCTAGGTTTGGCCCTGGAAAGAATAACAAAATCAAATACAGCATATGTTCTAAGGCAATGTGCTGTAAGTATCATAATAAGTATAGCTTACCCAAGCACCGTTTTGAGCGGTGGCAGCTGAGTAGCCGATGACTCGCCAGAGGATGAGTGGGAAGTAACCTGGTAATCGGAGTCAGATGGATTAAGAGGTTGGTGAAAGCAGCCCGCTTTAGGACAATCACTGACAAGCAAATTAGAGATCTCTGAACAGCGTTTCTGAACCGGACTGTTCGGTAAATCGGCGGAGGTAACTACCTGGCCGCTGTGGCGGGTTGTGCGACGAGCTTCATGCTGTTGGGTCTTCATAAGAAATTTGGGATCCAAATAAGCAAGAGGATGAGAAAATTTAACTTTCCAGTTTGCCTGACGGATTTTTAGCGAAGGCAAAGGTTCTGAATCGGAAGAGAGAATAATTACCTCTGCAGCATTAGCGTGGCTGGCTTCGGCATCATCCTGACAAATATCATCATCAATAAGACGCATGAAAAATAAGCCAAGTGAGTCAAGCTCTACCTCGTGGTCCGGATTATCTACATCATCATCAAGGGCCGGATTAGAAGATGCAGTAGTTCTCTTCCTGTGGGCAGTCTTCTTTACAGCTTTAGTCTTTTGCCGGGTTGCTCTTTCCGGTTTGTCTGGCTTTTCTGGTTTCTCCTGCGGAAATTTCTTGGTCCAAAACGGATCATTGCCCGGATTACACACACTGATATTAAACGATGACCAGATATATCAATAATAGATTCAGCAAAAGGAAAAATCAAGGTCTTACAGCTTGCGGTTTGTTGGTGGCACAGAAGGGAAGCAGGACGTTTTTAGCACAGATATGTTCCGGTTCATTCAGCATCTTATTCACAGTTTCTGTGATTTCTTCATCGGTGAGCTGGATTCTGGAATGTCGCAGTGGGTCATCAACACTGCCGGTATATTCACACATCAAACTGGAGCGCTGACTAAGGGGTAGTATGCTCCATGATATCCAACAGCGAGCGAGATCAACCCCTGTTAAACCGTTGGCCATAAAGGCTCTAAGCTTCGACAGTTGAGGAGCATATTTGCTTCTCTCCTGGGCAGTCAATCTTTGTGGAAAAGGGTGTGTATTGCTGAGCTGCTCCAGACGAAAGTCGGGCAAGGGATTCTCACCAGCAAGGGAGGTATCTTTGCAGTAGAACCATGTCTGATTCCACTCTTTGGGGTGGCTGTGCAGTTTGGCATGAGGGTATGTGACCTCTTTCCTTTTCTGGATCGCCACGCCACCCAACTCCGTATTAACTCAGTACGGCGGTTTAGATGGAAAAGGTCTCGGAACAATTCCACTATGGGCTCCTCTTGAAAGAACACTTCACAGAGCACTTGGAAGTGACACATATTTGTAACAAAATTGAGGCCAGTATCTTGTGGATGGAGTTGGAAATCGGCCAAAACATCTCGGTAAAATTTAGAACCGGGTGGTTTAAAGCCCCGAGCTAAGTGATCTACAAAAACAACAACTTCTCCTTCTTGAGGAGTGGGAGGGCATTCTTTGCCGGGAGCCCTCCAATTAATGGTATCTTTGCTGCCTAAAGCGCCGATCAAGACTAGATCGTCCAGCTGAGCCTCTATGACGCGAGAAGGAACCCAATTGCATTCATATACTTCCTTGGCCATGATGGAATCTACAAGGTAGAAGATCTCGGTTCAAAAATACATTCGATCAAGGTATATTGGTATGTGCAATGTTAAACCAGAGACAGATCTATCTGAACCGGAGTTTTATGAAGCAACAACATCTGGCGGTTCAACAAGGGGACTAATGGTATAAACCGGTTTGGCAATTTTTTCCTACAAGGTTAAACCGCCGGGTATAAACATTGAAGCAGAGGAGTAAGTTTACAGAAACAGATTTCATAAGATTTCTCTACAGCGATGGATCTGAAGCAAGTTCAGAAACAAGATAAATATTCAAAGGTCCAAAAGGAGCAGTACCGAATCAATGAACAAGACGTACATACAGATCTATGGTTTTGAGATGTGCAAGTGAAGGCGAAGGGTAAACAGCTACCATTGCACAGAATAAAGATTTGCGGAGCCATCTAAAGATCTATCATACGAGCAAGACGCAGATGATGAACACTGAAGAACTGCGAAACCTTAGGTCAGATCTGCGGGGGAAAGGATGGAAGATTTAACGGAGCTGAGGAAGATGCGGAAGGTTGCCGTGATGCTCTGGTGCGCTCAGGTTGATGTAGCAGCCAAAGTTGAGGCAGAGGTCGACGGCGGCGGCGGAGATCCGAGGCTGGCGACGCAAGGAAGACGAAGAAGGCACGGAAGGAGAAAAGAAATGACCCTTCGGTCCTATTTATAAGGCAAAAGAACATGTGTCAGGCACGACAATCAAGGGGCCACGAAACGGAGCTGTCGCCTCGATTTCCACCGATCTATTAAACAAAGAAGTATAATGGATAGCTTTGTTATGACAGGTGACGTCACTCCGGTTTATAGCAATCAGAGAAGATGACATCATAGCGGTTTACCAATTTATGAGAAGATGTTGAAGATGAAGCTTTTATTAAAGGATTGACATGAACCCGTTCAAATCAATCTGGGGCCTAATGTTGGGGATATTACTATTGGGCATAAACCGGCCTATCTGGGCCGGGTTAACATCGTCAGTAGTTAAGTATGTTAAAGCCCAAGAAGACAGAGGAGGGCTCAAGGCCCATGGTTGGTTCAAGGCCTGTAGCCGTAAACCGGCGTTAGTAGTTAACTTGTATTGTAAGTTAGGAATAAGTAGAGACCAAACCGGACACATCTATGAGCCGGTATTGGGACTCCGTAAGCCGACGGGAGTCACCCGTGTATATAAGGGGACGACCCGGCGGCGGTTCAAGGATGACAGACAACAACTCGAGACATAGGCGAGGCTTGTTTGCTCCCTAGTCACCGAAACCCCCATCAATTCCATCACAACTAGACGTAGGCTTTTACCTTCATCGAAGGGGCCGAACTAGTATAAACTCTCTTGCGTCCCTGTGTCCACTTTAACCCCTTCAAGCTAACCCGTCGCGATGGCTCCACGACTAAGTCCTTTCCCTAGGACCTCTGCCGTGACAAAACCACGACACAGACCTTACTTTGCCGTGGCCTTTTGCCGTCCGCGGCAGACGGCAAAGACCTTTGCCGTCCGCCATCCATGCCTTTGCCGTCTGCCGTGGCAGATGGCAAAGTAGCTGATTCCTGTAGTGGGATATGGACTTCAGCAAGGTGTTCCCCTTTGAGTTCGCCATTCAGTCCTATGGCTGCACCAAGTTGAATGTGATGTACACCAACGATACGGACTCGGTGAAGCTCTGCCTCGCCTTAGTCCTATGGCTGCACCAGCTCCTGGAGCATTCGCCCGTTTCATCGGCAGCGCCGACTGCACCTTCGCTACGGTGGAGAGAAGGAAGAACGTGACGATTCGGCCATCTGGTGCAACAAGCTTGTCAACATCCATAAGAAATACAAGATCATCAGCAACGGGCAGGAGAAGGACTCCGTGGTTGACCTCGCTATGACCATCATCGACCCCTGATACGCCAACATGAAAGAAGACAACCTGAACACGTGGAGGTACCTCTGAATCTAGCCTACATAACCTATGCGGCCAAGGACGCATACGCATGCTACGACATGTACATGCAGATCTTGGACATGAGGGCGTGTCTGCTTCCCATAACCGACGAGTCCATGGACAGCCGCAGCGTCATGATCAAGCATGCGAGGAAGGTCTAAATGTTGTACTTTATCTATTTATAAGCATCTTTATCATCTGAGTGTTTCATGGATTAGCCTATGTGTCGTAATCATCTGTTTTGTCCAAAATATTTCTTTTAAGAACCCATTAACCTAATTGCTTTTTTTAGTGGCTATTTGCTTATGTATGTAAACTAGTTCACTTGTCCGTAAAAAAACTAGTTCACTCGGCTGCCGTGCTTTGAATCTCCTTCCTCCCAACATATTCCCCTCCTCAGGTGGACCGAGCAGGTCTCTGAATTTTCTCCCACTTTCTTTTTTGATGTAAACTGAGTTTTCTCCCAGTACTTTCCCCTAGAACCAACTCAACTGTCCCACGTCTAGCCAAAAAATAATAATACCCCACGTACTATTAACTCATAAAATTAAAATGATATTTTATTTCGTAAGTTGAAAGTTCTTACAAAATAATAATAATAATAATTGTTTATATATAACTTGGCAAGTTAACTCCTAGTGATTGTGTACATAAGCTTGCAAATATTTTACTGACGTGCAATCATGTGTTTATGTTTTTATAACATTTCTCCGTCTAGCCCAACATGATATTTTCACCCAGCCCAGCAAGTCTGCAGATTTCGAGAAAAATGCAAATGGGATTTAAACGGGCTGCATAGATGCTACATCATTTTTTCACCCAGCCCACCAAATGGACTAAGAAACAAATGGACTGACAGCTGGGTACACGGCCACAACCCAGTTTTTTTGTGATTTGCCAAGTAAGTCGCTTTGTCAGGCCTGTTGTGCTGCAAATCTTTCAAGATGAGGAGAGCTTCATTCGGGTGGCCGAGAAAATGGCCTATCAGTAATGAGAAATGGGATGTACATTTTTAAAACACATCAAACTGGCAATTAGTTTCAAATATCTGTTTTCATTTCGAGATTTTAAATTACATTAATTTTTATGCGTGGAGAATTTGTTGGATTTTATATTGATATACATTTATTTTTAAAATCAGCTTGAATGTGAGTCGAAATTTCGGGATTAAAAACAGTTCGGACCGCACCGAAATATGCAAAATTTCGTATAATTTTTTAACTGTGGCCACAATATGGGCTGTAATGCTAACAAAAAGAATATGGGCTCAAAAAAACCTTAATAATTAGCAAATGGGCTATAAATTATTAGAAATAATGGCAGATGGGTTGTATGCTGTTTTCCACAGATTTGAGGTTTCCCTAAAAAAAGGTTGATGCACAAGCAGCGCCTGTTGGATGGCCATCCAACGGCCGTCGTGCTTCTTCAATCTCTGCTCTTCCTGCTCGAGCCGCTCAAACAAACGCCGGCAGGACTGCCTGCTCCCTCCTCCCCGCGGCCGGCTCTGCTGCTGCGCAGGCCTCACCACCCCACCGTACTCCCATCTCCTAACGGCGACGGCAGACAAACCATTAAACCCTTGTACTTTCGTACTCCCCTCCGCGTGGGAAACAACTGCAGTCTTCCCTCCCTCCGTGTCATTCCCTTCCTAGGCCTCGTTGTCGTCCACCGCCCTGGTGCTCTCGGCGCGACCTGGTCAACGTGGTCAACGACCGACATGCATCTGAAGTGGACTGTACGTGGAGATGCCGACAGCTGGGTCCACGACCGCACGCAAGGAAATGCCTCCTCATTACGCGCAAAATAATGATTCCTCCACCTGACAGCTCGGACCCACTAGCTATATCTTTGCACGCAAGGAAGTGCCTCCTTATTACGCAAAAAAAAATGAATACTCCCCCTGTTAGCTGGGCTTTGTCAACTTAGTCAATATGCACGATTCTAGCTCCAATGACCATATGATGTCCATCCAACGGCCGTAGTGCTTCTTTAACCTCTGGTCTTCTTGCTCCAGCTGCCCAAACCAGCGCCGGTCGTGCCTCGTGCTCCTGCCTCCCGTGGCCGGCTGCGATGCGGCGGAGGCCTCACTGCCCCCTACTACTCCCACCGCTGGCCAGGCCATCCCTCTACTCACCCACACCCCCTGTTATTCTGCAGCGATGGCAGCCTCACACCGCAGCGAACCAGTGAACCCTTGTACTCCTCTACGCGTGGGCATCCACTGTCGCATCTTCCCCGGCTCCGCGTCGCCCCTTCATAGGCCTCGCCGTCGTCCACCGCCTTGGTGCTCTCGGCGTGGCGTGGTCAACGTGGTCAAGGAACGGCTTCCATCGGACATGGACTATACGTGGAGAGGCTGACAGCTGGGTCCACGGCCGCAGCAAGGAAGTACCTCCTTATTACGTGCAAAATAATTATTCCTCCACATGACAGCGGGGACCCACCGGACGGGCCACCGTATTTCGGGAAAAAAACGTTTGCCCCTGACTGCTGGGACCCACTAGCTACATCTTTGCACGTAAGGAAGTGCGTCCGTGCAGAAAAATGATTCGCCCCCCTGACTGCTGGGACCCACCAGCTACATCTTCGCAGGCAAGGAAGTGCCTGATAGTCGGGACCCACCTGGTCGAAGCGTATGTAGCGTTGTCACTCTGGTAGCGAACGTGTACGTACATATATACTGGTGGATGTAGAGGCGCGCACGTGTCGTAGTAGACGTGCGCACATGTCGTAGTAGAGGCGCGCACATAGCATGTACATGTACGTACAGCAGCCAGGGTGCAAGAAAGAAAATACGGCCACATATGTGTACATACGGGTGGGGTCTCGAACGCCTACTCGCGCATACGTACGGCCAGGGTCCCTGTACATGGCTGGGTCGGAACGGAGAAATAGCATCGTCGCCGTGTTCATGGGGATGCAACGGAATGCGTCGTGTTCATGGGGAGGCAACGGAATGTGTCGTGTTCATCGGGAGGCAACGGAACGCATGGGAGCCAACCGGCTGGGTCGGAATGGAATGTGTGGTCGTCTTCATCGAGAGGGCTTGGACGGAACAGGCGATGGAAACCAGGCCTGGCGTACCGCACAACGGAGGAAACAGACCTCCTACGCTCGGAACGGGGTCCTGTTGATCGGGAGGGGTCTGGCGTACCGCAAAACGGAGGAAACGGACCTCCTACGGTCGAAACGGGGGTCCTGTTGATCGGGAGGGGTGTGGCGTACCGCAAAACGGATGAAACGGACCTCCTACGGTCGAAACGGGGGTCATGTTCATCGGGAGGGGTGTGGTGTACCGCAAAACGGACGAAACGGACCTCCTACGGTCGAAACGGGGGTCCTGTTCATCGGGAGGGGTGTGGTGTACCGCAAAACGGGACTCCATGGGATACTGTTCATCTCCACCGTCGACCTCCTCCAGCCTCCACGGGCTACCGTCGACCTCCTCCAGCCTCCACGGGCTCCTGTTCATCCAGCCTCCACCGCGCGCTACTCCACCGGCTACTGTTCAACCACCCCTCCACGGGCACCCCTCCACCGTCTACTGTTCATCCAGCCCTCCACACCACGGGGTCCTATGCAACCACCCCTCCATGGGCACCCCTCCACCGTCTACTGTTCATCCAGCCCTCCACCACACCACGGGGTCCTGTTCATCCAGAGGCAACGCCACCGCTCACTGTTCATCCACCCCCCCCCCCCCGCAACGCTCACTGTTCATCCAATCGATGGGCTTCAGTTAGCAGCAGTAGCGAAGGAATCGCTCGATTGGGTTCAGTTAACAGCCATCGATCGATCGCTCGGGTTCAGTAACGCATAGCCTACAGTGCAATCGCTCGGGTTAAGTTAGAGCCCAACGCCTCGCTCGGGTTCAGTTAGAGCCAACGCCTCGCACACACGCGCGTACGTGTACGAGAGAAACACGCATCGCTCGGCCCCCGACCTCCCAACGTAACCGGGAACTCCCCGAAATTTTCCTCCCCCTCGCTTCAACCACGGTTTTTTCTGTCATGGACGGCCCAAAGAATGTCATGCAGCTGTGTCTCCGGCCCGTTCAGGACGAAAAGCCCATTTTCTGTCATGATTTTTTGTCATAGAAGTAGGAGCCCACCACATCTATGATAATACTAGGTTTTGTCACAATTATCATCATAGAAGTGTCATATGTATGACAGAAAAAAATTCGTTCGGCCCAAAATGTCACGGATGTTTCTTTTTTTGTAGTGGAGCCCTGTTTCTGACTACTTGACCATGCTCATCTTGTTTGTTGCGATAGATCCATTTGGTGCCTATGATGTTGTGCTTGCGAGGATCAGGACACTTGACCAATTCCCACACATTGTTTAGTTCGAACTGTTGAAGCTCTTCTTCCATCGCTTGAATCCATTCAGGATCCATGAAGGCTTCAGCAACTTTCTTGGGTTCAGATATAGATACATATGCAAAGTGACCACAGAAATTTGCTAGCTGTGTTGCTCTTGAACGAATGAGGGGACCAGGTGCATTCGTGCTATCAATTATCTTCTCAATCTGTACTTCATTTGCAACACGAGGCTGAACTAGACGAAGATTTTTCCCTTGCTGATCATTGTCTTCGTCTTCATCATTGGCTTCATGCTGAGCAGTGTCTTCAGGTTGACTTGGTGTAGAAATGATAAGTTCTTCTTCAGCATGTTCCTCTGAAGGTATGATTTCTCAAGTACCCATAAGCTTGATAGATTCACTTGGTGAGACTTCATCTAGCACATTTGGCAGGTGCTCTCTTTGCAAGACGCTAGTTTCATCAAACCGCACATCTACAATTTCAACCAATTGATAGTGAAAGAGGTTGAACATTCTGTTGGAGTGCGAATCCTTTCTGTAACCAAGCATGGAACCTTCATGTGCTTTCGGTGCAAATTTTGAAGTGTGATGCGGAACCTTGATCCAGCACCTACCACCAAATACTCTGAAGTAGCTTACGTTTGGCTTCTTACCAGTCAGTAGCTCATATGATGTCTTCTTTAAAAGCTTGTGAAGATAACCTTCGTTGATGATGTGGCATGAAGTATCAATAGCTTCAGGCCAGAACTTCCTTGGAGTCTTGTACTCATCAAGCATCGTTCGAGCCATCTCAATGAGTGTTCTGTTCTTGTGCTCCACGATGCCATTCTGCTGAGGTGTGTATGGAGCTGAGAACTCATGAGTGATGCCCACTATATCAAGATAAGTGCAGAGGCTGGTGTACTTGAACTCTGTGCCGTTGTCACTTCTGATGTGCTTGATCTTGATGCCATAGTTCGTCATGGCATGATTGGCAAATCGTTTGAAGACTTCCTTGATAACCCACAAGTATAGGGGATTGCAACAGTTTTCGAGGGTAGAGTATTCAATCCAAATTTATTGATTCGACACAAGGGGAGCCAAAGAATATTCTCAAGTATTAGCAGCTGAGTTGCCAATTCAACCACAGCTGGAAACTTAATATCTGCAGCAAGGTATTTAGTAGCAAAGTAATATGATAGTAGTGGTAACGGTGGTAAAAGGTAACAGTAGCAAAAGTAATATTTTTGGTGTTTTATAGTGATTGTAACTGTAGCAGAGGAAAAGTAAATAAGCGAAGAACAATATATGGAAAGCTCGTAGGCAATGGATCGGTGATAGAGAATTATGCCGGATGTGGTTCATCATGTAACAGTCATAACCTAGGGTGACACAGAACTAGCTCCAATTCATCAATGTAATGTAGGCATGTATTCCGAACATAGTCATATGTGCTTACGGAAAAGAACTTGCATGACATCTTTTGTCCTACCCTCCCGTGGCAGCGGGGTCCTATTGGAAACTATGGGATATTGAGGCCTCCTTTTAATAGAGTACCGGAACAAAGCATTAACACATAGTGAATACATGAACTCCTCAAACTACGGTCTTCACCGGGAGTGGTCCCGATTCTTGTCACTTCGGGGTTGCCGGATCATAACCCATAGTAGGTGACTATAGACTTGCAAGATAGGATAAAGAACTCTCATATATTGATGAAAACATAATAGGTTCAGATCTGAAATCATGGCACTCGGGCCCTAGTGACAAGCATTAAGCACAACAAAGTCATAACAACATCAATCTCAGAACATTTTGGATACTAGGGATCAAACCCTAACAAAACTAACTCGATTACATGATAAATCTCATCCAACCCATCATCGTCCAGCAAGCCTACGATCGAATTACTCACACACGGTGGTGAGCATCATGAAATTGGTGATGGAGGATGGTTGATGATGACGATGGGTTAGTTCCATTCAAATCATGCAAGTTAGAGTCCAAAACAAGGGCAAAAGTGTTTGGAAAACTAGATACGACGGAGACGTGTCAACTCCCCCAAGCTTAAACCTTTGCTTGTCCTCAAGCAATTCAGTCGATAAACTAAAAGTGATAAAGAAAAACTTTTACAAACTCGGTTTGCTCTTGTTGTTGTAAATATGTAAAGCCGGCATTCATGTTTTCAGCAAATATTATGAACTAACCATATTCACAATAACATTTAGGTCTCATGTTTACTCATATCAATGGCATAATGAACTAGCGAGCAATAATAATAAACCTCGGATGACAACACTTTCTCAAAACAATCATGATGTGATATAACGAGATGGTATCTTGCTAGCCCTTTCTGAGATCGCAAAACATAAATGCAGAGCACCTTTAAAGATCAAGGACTGACTAGACATTGTAATTCATGGTAAAAGAGATCCAGTCAAGACATACTCAATGTAAACTAACAGTAATGGATGCAAACGATAGCGGTGCTCTCCAACTGGTGCTTTTTAATAAGAGAATGATGACTCAACATAAAAGTAAATAGATGGGCCCTTCGCAGAGGAAAGCAGGGATTTGTAGAGGTGCCAGAGCTCGGTTTTGAAATAGATGTGAATAATATTTTGAGAGGTATACTTTCATTGTCAACATAACAACCAAGAGATGACGATATCTTCCATGCTACACACATTATAGGCGGTTCCCAAACAGAATGGTAAAGGTTATACTCCCTGTCGGTGTCAAAACTGGCTGATCTCGGGTAGGGGGTCCCGAACTGTGCGTCTAGGCCGGATGGTAACAGGAGGCAAGGGACACGAAGTTTTACCCTGGTTCGGGCCCTCTTGATGGAGGTAAAACCCTCCGTCCTGCTTGATTAATATTGATGATATGGGTAGTACAAGAGTAGATCTACCACGAGATCGGAGAGGATAAACCCTAGAAGCTAGCCTATGGTATGATTATTGTTCTGTATGTTGTCCTATGGACTAAAACCCTCCGGTTTATATAGACACCGGAGAGGGTTAGGGTTACAAAGTCGATTACAATGGTAGGAGATCTACATATCCGTATCGCCAAGCTTGCCTTCCACTCCAAGGAAAGTCCCTTCCGGACACGGGATGAAGTCTTCAATCTTGTATCTTCATAGTCGGAGTCTGGCTGAAGGTATAGTTCGGCCATCCGGACAACCCTAATCCAGGACTCCCTCAATAGCCCCTGAACCAGGCTTCAATGACGACGAGTCCGGCGCACAGATTGTCTTCGGCATTGCAAGGCGGGTTCCTCCTCCAAGTACTTCATAGAAGATTTTGAACACAAAGATAGTGTCCGGCTCTGCAAAATAAGTTTCCACATATTGCCATAGAGAGAATAATATTTACACAAATCTAATCTGCTGACGTATTCCATAGTGTGACATCGCACCACGGCCAAGCCTTTATTCGAATTGTTTTATTGTCCCACCTCAGCATGTCATGCGAGGCGGTTTCCTTGGCACAGAGATCGTGTCCCCTTATTCCGGGATTCTCATCAATACGGGTGTGGGTAACCCAACCGCTTCTAGGACTCCCAGACTATTGGCAAGTCCAAACGGCCACGGAGAGGACGCTTGATATTCACCCTCTTTATAAAGGGACAAGGCTTTTATTTTTCCCTCCCGTGCTCAATCGAATCCTTCCCCCACCTCAAGCTCAAACACCCAAAGTTCAGGTCAGGTGCTCCGAACCTTCAATCATGTCCGGATCTAGCTTTCAAAGCCGATGGGTGCCTTCCTCCGTCACGGAAGAAGACATCAAAAATTTGAGGGAGGCCAGATATCTGACCACCGAGGTTTTGCATCGGCTGCCTGCCCGAGGGCAGGCCGTCCCCTCCCCCGAATCCAACGAGAACGTCGTGTTCATCTCCCACTTCCTCCGAGGTCTAGTCCTTGCTCTGGATCCTTTCGTCAGGGGTTTGATGTTTTATTACGGGCTAGATTTCCATGATCTAGCTCTGGACTCCTATCTTCATATCACGACATTTATTGTCGTGTGTGAGGCCTTCCTCCGGGTTACCCCTCACTTTGGCCTGTGGCTCAAGACCTTTGAAGTAAAGCCGAAGATGATCGAGGGGCAACATGCAGCGTGTGGAGGTGCCTCAATATGCAAGATGACGGGAGCTCCATGGCCCAAAGGTTCCATTCCAGAGGTGTCTGAATTGTGGCAACAGGAGTGGTTCTACATCACGGCTCCTAGAAGTGGCAAGTGGGCGGCCGCCCCTGTTTTCCGCTCGGGCCCTCCACCACAACTGATGTCATGGATCAGCAGAGGTCTGAGCTGGGGTCCAGCCAAGGACGTGCCTATACTACAAAGCCGCATTCGAGATCTCTTCAATGGAGATTTTAGTTTGGTTGCGGTAATACAAGTTATGCTGGTTTGTCAAGTCCAGCCTTGAAAACGCCGGCCCCTTCGCTTGTGGGAGTTCAATCCCGAGGGACCGCGTGTCATTCAAAATTTCCTCGGCCTGACGCACGAGGAGATGTACAAGTCATTCTTAGGACCTCAGGTAGAGTGTCCGGAAATCACCGAGGACGTGGGCGTGAGTAGTAACCGTGCCGCCGAACAGGTAAGGAATCTTTCGGCCGAACATACTATCTCTCATTTGTTACGAAGTTATTTCTGAGAGTTTGCTTTTTGACCAGGACTGGCTAACAAAGGCGAAGTTGATTCGGTGTTCGGCCCCCCTCCCTGAGGGCATGGACAATCCGGTATGGGAAAAGATGCTCCAGGTCACACCTTGCCCGGAGCCAGTGAAGGAAGATACTGGGGAGGATAATACGGGCGGACGCGGGCCCCCAACGCTGCCCATTCTAACCGAGGGAGCGAGCATCTCCATGAAGGAAGACGACCGGAGGAGGAAAAGGACTGCGCCCGGGGATTCGGAAGCCGAAGCTTCCAAACGGGAGAAGAAGTCTCCCACAGAGGGTCCTACCATGGGGGGTTCTTTTGCCGCACAAAGTTCGCGGGGGGATCAATTCTCCAGCGAGTCGTAAGTGACCTGAAATGCTTTAATAGTATAGGTATGCCATCTTTTTCTTGTGAGAAAATAACCACAGCATATATCTTTGCAGTTCGGGCCTTAGCCCCTCTCAAATGAGCTCGCCTTCGGGGGATCTTCTTCCAGAGATGATGGAGAGCGAAACGCCTCCTCCGGACTCCTCCGCTCCGGAAGCGGGCGACCCCGAAGTGTCGTCACGGAGGGCCTCTCCGAGTCCGGTGAGGCCAGAAGATAATCCCATTGACCCCTGAAGCTCCCAGTGTCCGGCTCCTGAAGAGAGCGGAACAAAGAGTCCGGCACCGTCTAGTGTGCGATCGGATGTACTGAGGGAGTTGGTGGGGCGAGCGGCCATCTCAGATGAACACCGTGTGCTGATGAATACGGTGATGGAGAGAATCTCGTCCGCCGAAAGCGGATTGCATGAAGCTTTTATGAGTCTACTGACAGGCTTTGAGGTACGTAAAATAATGTATGATAGTCCTGCACATGCTAGGTGTGCCCTGTGTAGATAGTATCCCCTGAGACTCTGGTTGTCGTCGGAAACAACGACGAACAGAGGATCATATTCCTAGGTAATAACCATACTGCCTCTATGTGCAGGTGATGGAAGCTCCGGTGGCTAGCCGGACTAGCGAGTTTGCCCATTTAAAACGGTAGTTGGATCCGGCAGACGCCGACATCGAGCTTGTTAACAAAAGGCTTGACGAGGCACAGGGTAAGTGTCATTATCTGGTAAATGCCACATAGTAAGAGTAGCATGATGCCAGTATCTTTAATATGTTGTGACTACAGATGGAACTTCCACTGTTGAAGCCTTGCGGGAAGAACATGCCCGAGCCAAGGAACAAGCAAGGTTTGGTAATGCGGCTGCTTTGAAGGCGGCCGAAGAGTTGAAAGCCGGGAAGGCCGCGCATGGCGAGAGCCGAGATAAGATGGCCAAGATGGCCATAGAATTAAAAGCCGCCGCCGACCGTTGCCGGGTTCTTGAAAAGGAAAACCCAGCGAAGGCATCGGACCTTGAGAAGGCTGCTGCGACGAGAAAAGACATCCGCTCTGCTATGAGGGCGAAGAAGGAGGAGCTGCGGGAAGCCGGGGATATTGTAGCTGGGAAATCCTTTATGTTGCGGAGGAAGTTCGGAGATCCACGGTATGCCTCTCTGGATCGGCTGTGGAGTTCGGAGGATGTGTATATGGATTTGGCGGCGAGCGCTGCCGATGCAACCAAGTACTTCCAGGGTCAGACGGACCATGAAGTGGACCAGCTGTTTTGGACACAATTCCATTCTCCCGAGCGTCTCCTTTCATTGACTGAGCAATTAGCCGAATGGGCCAAACTGAATAGGTTGTCCGGACTCGCCATGAGGTCTGTTGTGGATCAGCTATGGCTGGAAAGGCCAAAACCGAACAGCTATTTCAGCTTGGTGCAGCAGTTCCTTGACGTGGTGCCACGCATTAATGCGATGAAGAGGTCGGCGTGCATAGAGGGCTCACGGATGGCCTTTGCCCGTGTTAAAGCATACTGGGCGGAGATGGATGCTACCACTGTTGCAGCGCGGGATTCGGCCATAGGTCGAATGGCTGCTGAGCACTACTTTGAAGAAGTTCTTGAGGGTGCTCGTTTGATAGAGACCAAGTGCTCAAAAAATATTATGTTTGAGTGATATGTAATCTCATTGTAAGCGAAATGCTTTTATAAATTTTTATAAGGCTATTTTTATACTTTTGCCTGAAAGTAATATGATGCCTCCTGGGCGGCCGTTTATGTATACATGTGTATAACCTGAAAGATTGCAGCCGTCGGCTTCAACCCCCACACATATAATGCGGAGGTGCTCGCAAAAAACACACGTTCACACTTAACCCAACATCTTGGTCCTATTAAGGAGGTGATAGCGAAGCGAGCGAGGCAACTGGACTATAATGCTTTAGCACCTTCACTTAGCCATCAAAGTTTGACAGTGGGGCTACTAGATAGCCCCTGGTGGCTCCGCACTATCCTAATCCCGGGGTGCGTACATGCCTGGCCGGAAAACGGCCCTTCGTTAAGGTGGAGGAATTCTAACATTCCAACAGGTCATTGAGTGGTTGACCAGTCTCACGCTATATCATGACAGTCAGTTTTCGGCTTTCTCTACTAAGGTGCTCGTCCGGATGAACCAGGGCACAATCGCAGTAGTTCTCCTAGTGCTACCTCAGCTGGTAAAGCGGAACGTAAGGCACCAAAACACAGGAGCTGGGAAAACCCAACATTTGATCAAAGACAATGATTCGGAGCTGATGCATATAGGGCCAAACTAGCGACGCCGAACACTCCCTAAGGTATTCGGTCTTTGTGGTATAAACCGGGCCTAAATAATGGCCTTTGTAAGAAGCCCCTTGTGTCCAGGTACGTGCATTGTTCTGGCGTGGCCACATGCCAAGACGTCAGCATCCTTCTCAACGGTGGATATGTATCAACGAGAGACAGTAAAAAAGGTTTACGCAGGGTCTTAATCTAAAAAGAATCCTTGGAGCGGGTCCCTGCTGCACGTATGCGCCTGTGTCTCTGTTGTGCCGTATCCTGGACTGGTGTAGCACGATGATCGTCTGTAAAAGAGAGGAATTTAGGTGAAAAAGTTGTCGTGCAAAAAGATAGTTTTTAAAGAAACCATGTATAATTCAAGATGAGAAGAAATTGCCACTTGTCTGCGTGAGTTGAGCCCCTTGTATTGACAAATAGGGGTGTGACCATTTATTCGGTATAAATAGCGGCGCCGGACTTGATTAGTTGTGTCTGAGGTCTTGACGACCTATTGGATGCTTTCGCTGGTCCGGGCGCCTTTAGTGTGCGGCTGCCAAGGCAGCCACACTCTCTTCGGCGCGCAGAGATTGCTTGATATTGCCGTTCACTGAAATGATGCCACGTGGACCAGGCATCTTGAGTGTGAGGGAGGCGTAGTGTGGTATTGCATTAAAGCGAGCGAAAGCTTCGCGTCCGAGCAGTGCTTGATAGCCACTTTGTAACGGAGCGATGTGGAAGGTTAAATGCTCGCGACGGAAGTTATCGGGGGAGCCGAATATAACTTGTAGTAGGAGGGAGCCCGTACAACGAGCCCCTGGGCCTGGCGTTACTCCTTTAAAGGTAGTATTGCTATGGCGAACTTTTGTTGGGTCTAACCCCATCCCGCGGATTGTATCCAGATATATTAGGTTTAGATTGCTGCCACCGTCCATCAAGACTCGTGTGAAGTGATATCCGCCAATTACTGGGTCTAATACCAGGGCAGCCCATCCTGCGCGTCAGATACTTGCTGAGTAATCGTGATGGTCGAAAGTGATCGGCTGAGACGACCGGTGGAAGGACTTCGCGGTGACAGGCACTTGGGTATATTTTCCTGGGAGTGCCGCGTTGTTCTTTCCCTTGATCACGTGTAACATGTTTACTGCTTGGGAGGCTCGTCCTCGTCTTCACTTGGTGTATCCTCCCCCTTGTGTACGGCGTTGAGCTTGCTGGACTGCTTGAAGACCCAACATTCTCTGTGGGTATGATTAGCAGGTTTACCAGGGGTACTATGGATCTGACATACTTGGTCCAGAATTTTGTTGATGCTAGACAGTTCATCCCTGGTGCCTTTAGAGGGCGGCTTTTGACCTGGCCAAGATCTTTAGAATCCGGCGTTTACTGCAGTGCCCTTCGTGCTGTCTTCTTTATTCCGGCGTTTGTTATTGCTGTTGCGCCATGATTTCCCGTTTTCGTCTCTAACTTCAGATGTACTGGGGTCGCTGGTGCTGCATCTGGCTAGCCAGCTGTCCTCACCCGCGCAAAAGCGGGTCATGAGGCTTGTTAATGCGGCCATCGTTCTCGACTTATTTTGGCTGAGGTGTCTGGCGAGCCATTCATCACGGGCGCTATGCTTAAAAGCTGCCAAGGCTTCGGCGTCCGGACAGTCGATAATCTGGTTCTTTTTAGTAAGAAACTTGTTCCAAAGCTTTTGGGCTGACTCTCCGGGCTGTTGAGTTATATGACTCAAATTGTCCGCATCCGGAGGTCGGACATAAGTCCCTTGAAAATTTGCCTGAAAGGCGTCTTCGAGCTCTTCCCAACTTCCAATGGAGCTTTCGGGGAGGCCTTTAAGCCAATGACGAGCTGGCCCTTTGAGCTTGAGGGGTAAGTACTTGATGGCGTGGAGATCATCTCCTCGAGCCATATGGATATGTAGGATGTAGTCCTAAATCCAGACCCCAGGGTCTGTTGTTCCATCGTATGTCTCTATGTTTACGGGTTTGAATCCCTCTAGAAATTCATGGTCCAGCACCTCATCGGTGAAACATAGGGGGTGTGCGGCACCCCTGTAGCTGGGTGTACCGCGTTGTTCGGATGTTTGTTGTGTTGCATTGTATGCTGGGGCGCTCTTGCGTGGTCCATAGATGGATCTTGTTGCGCCGGCCTTTGGGTGCGAGCCCTCGCATGGGTCGCGTGTTGTATTGTGAGTGGCGTTGTATGCCGCTCTGTGTTGGTAGAGGGGTCGTCTATCCGGCCAGGTGGTTGCTTTGATATTTGGTTGTGGGGGGTCTGAGGCCTCCTCATCGCATTCAGGTAGCAGCTTCCGCTTTGGGTAGCTCTTGGAGGGGCGATTGTCGCCGTACCTCGCTGCTGTGTTGAGTATTTTACTCCATCTGATTTGGAGTGTGTCTTGCGCAGCCTTGAGCCTTTGCTTCTGCTTTTTAAGACTCCTCGCGGTGGCAACAAGCCTTTTACGGGCATTCTGCTGCTCCGGGTGCCTGTCCGGCGTTATGTCATCCGGACCATTATCCTTGATAGAATTTGTTTGTTCGGTTTGATTATCCAGATTGCCGTTGTCCGGCAGCGGTTCGTCCTGCTCCAGCGCTGGGTCTGTGTGATCGTTATTTCTATCGAGGCGGGATTTGGGGCGGCACTTGCGTCGCCGCTTTGACTGCTTCTCGAGGGAACAAGCCTTCGGTGCGTCCTTCCGCTCCTCGTCGTCATCTTTTGGTGCGTCCACCATGTATACGGCATATGACGAGGTGGCTTTCCAGGGCCCAATAGGCGCTGGTTCTTCATCGTCTCCTTCATTGGCGTCCATACCGTCGATGTCTTCAGAGTTGAAGTCGAGCATGTCGGTTAAATCGTCGACAGTGGCTACAAAGTGGGTGGTGGGTGGGCTTTGAATTTCTGCATCGTCCGTATCCCAACCTTGCTCGCCGTAGTCCAGCCAGGGCTCTCCTGATAAAGAGAGAGACTTTAGTGTCTTCAGAATATCGCCGAAAGGCGAGTGCTGAAAGATGTCCGCGGCAGTAAACTCCATGATCGGCGCCCAATCGGATTTGATCTGCAGGGACGCGGAGGGTTCGGAGTCCGGAGAGGAGTCCGGCTCCTTGGAGTCACCAGTCTCGCGGAGTGCGGGGCTGGTATTCGGCTTGATCGCCGTTGGGATCGCAGCCCCCGAGGCGGCGTCCAACCACCCATCCTCGATCGGCGCAGTTGGCTCCGAATTAAGGGTCGAAGCCGATGCGGGTGCGGCCTCCAGGGCACTGTTCGGCGGCAGAGCTAGATCATGCTCGTCGTGATAGTGCGGCGCGCTCGGAAGTGGCTCGAATCCGTCGAAGATCAAGTCCCCGCGGATGTCAGCCGTGTAGTTTAAACTTCCAAATCTGACCTGACGGCCAGGGGCATAGCTTTCGATCTGCTCCAGATGGCCAAGTGAATTGGCCCACAGTGTGAAGCCGCCAAAGACGAAGATCTATCCGGGGAGGAAGGTATCTCCCTGGACTACATCACTATTGATGATCGTAGGAGCCATCAAGCCTAACGGCGACGACACAGAGGAACTCTCAATGAAAGCACCAATGTCGGTGTCAAAACCGGCGGATCTCGGGTAGGGGGTCCCGAACTGTGCGTCTAGGCCGGATGGTAACAGGAGGCAAGGGACACGAAGTTTTACCCAGGTTCGGGCCCTCTTGATGGAGGTAAAACCCTACGTCCTTCTTGATTAATATTGATGATATGGGTAGTACAAGAGTAGATCTACCACGAGATCTGAGAGTATAAACCCTAGAAGCTAGCCTATGGTATGATTGTTGTTCTGTATGTTGTCCTACGGACTAAAACCCTCCGGTTAATATAGACACCGGAGAGGGTTAGGGTTACAAAGTCGGTTACAATGGTAGGAGATCTACATATCCGTATCACCAAGCTTGCCTTCCACGCCAAGGAAAGTCCCTTCCGGACACGGGACGAAGTCTTCAATATTGTATCTTCATAGTCCAGGAGTCTGGCTGAAGGTATAGTCCGGCCATCCGGACACCCCCTAATCCAGGACTCCCTCACTCCCCCTCCACCAGCAACCATCAATCCATGGCTTGCTCGAAACAACGAGTGCCTCGAACTAACAAGAGTCCCGGGGGAGTTTTCTTTGCAGTTATTTTGATTTGATTTGCATAAAGCATGGGACTGGGCATCCCGGTGACTGGTCACTTTCTCGTGAGTGACGAGCAGAGTCCACTCCTCCTGAGAATAACCCACCTAACATGGAAGATATGGACAGCCCTAGTTGATACATGAGCTATTCGAGCATACAAAACAGAATGATTATTTGAAGGTTTAGAGTTTGACACATACAAATTTACTTGGAACGGCAAGTAGATACCGTATATAGGTAGGTATGGTGGGCTCATATGAAACAACTTTGGGGTGTATGGAATTGGATGCACAAGTAGTATTCCCGCTTAGTACAAGTGAAGGCTAGCAAAAGACTAGGAAGCGACCAGCTAGAGAGCGACAATAGTCATGAACATGCATTAAAATTAATCAACACCGAATGCAAGCATGAGTAGGATATAATGCACCATGAACATAAATATCATAGAGGCTATGTTGATTTTGTTTCAACTACATGCGTGAACATGTGCCAAGTCAAGCCACTTGAATCGTTCAAAAGAGGATACCACCCTATCATACGACATCACAACCATTTTAATAGCATGTTGGCACGCAAGGTAAACCATTATAAGCTCCTAGCTAATTAAGTGTGGCATAAGAAACTACAATCTCTAATTGCCGTTGCAAACATGTTTATTCATAATAGGCTGAATCAGGAACAATGAACTAATCATATTTACAAAAACAAGAGAGGTCGAGTTCATACCAGCTTTTCTCATCTTAATAAGTTCATCATATAATCATCATTATTGCCTTTCACTTGCACGACCGAATAGTGTGGATAATAATGATAGTGCACGTGCATTGGACTAAGCTGGAATCTGCAAGCATTCAATTCAAGAGAGAAGACAAGGTAATATAGGCTCTTTGTTAGATCAACAATAATGCATATGAGAGCCACTTTAACATTTTAATTATGGTCTTCTCCTCTCGACCCCCAAAGAACAAGAAAAGAAATAAAACTATTTACACGGGAAAGCTCCCAATAAGAAAAAGAAGAATGACAAATATTTTTTGGTTTTCTTTTTAATTACTACTACAAGCATGGAGAGTAAACTAATTTAAAGCTACAACAATTTTTTTTGTTTTTCTTAAGGTTTATTAAACACACAAGAAGAAAGCATAAAAAGGAAAATAAACTAGCATGGATGATACAATGAAAAAGTATGAGCACCGACAACTAGCAATGAGTGTGTGAACATGAATGTAATGTCGGTGAGAAATACGTACTCCTCCAAGCTTAGGCTTTTGGACTATGTTAGTCTATGGCCATGGCTGGCCTAGTGGATATCCAAAGTAATAGTTGGGGTCGTACTGAGATGCAGCAGCTATTGCCTCGTGAGCCGCCGCTTGGAGACGGGTTGTCTCCATCCTCCTCTTATACTTGTCTGCCTCCTCCCTGGTTATAATATATCTCCCTTTTGCCTGAGAGTCAAACAAAGCAGGAGCAGGGAGAGCGACGTGATAGGTGCGTCGTCTGTCAAAGATTAGTCGGTAATGGAGGAAGTGATCGTTCCTCTCAACAAACTGATGACTAACCATGGCCTCATAATCTAAATAAACAGGAGGCAACTCAATATCATACCAACGTATGGGTATATCAAGAAAATTAGCTAGACGGGTAGCATAAATTCCACCAAACAAATCTCCATGAGTACGATTATTATGCAACCTACGTGCAACGATAGCCCCCAAGGTTTATTGTTTATATCCTAAAACAGCGCTTCTGAGAACGCTAAGATCAGGCACACACATGTGACATGCTTCATCTTTACCATTAATGCATCTACCTATGAAGAGAGCAAAATAATGTATAGCAGGAAAATGAATGCTCCCTATGGTAGCTTGGTTATATCTCTAGATTCCCCCACAGTTATACTAGCAAGAAAATCTCTAAACTCGGATTTGCGAGGCTCACTAGTGCTGCCCCATTGTGGAAGTTTGCAAGCAGTATTAAAATCCTCTAAGTCCATAGTATAAGAATTTTCATAAAGATCAAATAGGACAGTTTGAGAATTGCGTGATGTTGAAAATCCAAACCTCCTCATAATGGAATCAGTGAGATAGTGGTATTGGCGGCACTCATGGGCGGAGACAGGCCCCAGGCAGCCCAGGCGGCTGCCTGGGGCGTGAGGCCCATCTCGCTCGTACACTGTAGCAAATATACTGTAGAATAACGAAGGTTGCCTGGGGCGTGAGGCCCATCTCGTTCGTTGCCTGCCTCATCTGCCTGCGGCCTGCCTGTGCGTCTACTTTGAGTCTGGACAAACACGAACCAGCCAGCCACCCGCAGCTCGTTCCCCTGACTTGGACGAACCCTAGGCGCCGCCCGCCGCCTACCCTGCCGGCCAGCTCCGTCCCCTTCGACCCCCTTCTGCGGCATCAGGTTGCGCCGCTGCGGTGCTGCGGGCTGCTGCCCTGTCCGACGAGGCGGCGACCTCGGCGAGGCGGCAGGCTACCCGGCGTCCGGCGAGTCGCAGCACATAGCAGACAACAGAGCAAGAGGCCAAGAGCAAAGGTATCCCTTCCTTGCTTCCTAGTTTTCTTCGAGTTCGATGTACAGCTCTGTTCGGTGGAGGCGTGGAGCTCTATTCTGAACTTCTGAATTCTGATGTATAGCTTTTAGGACAGAGACAGTGCAGCGTTGAGCTCTGTTCGTTGGAGGCGTGGAGCTCTATTCTAATCTTGTAAGCATGGCCCCCTCACTTAGGATTCACTAGGTAGAGTTCCTATACTCTGTAATTGCTAGATGCCACCATTGTTTGCTTGATGCCACTTTTTGTTAGATGTGGAAACCTATGTAGACAGATAGTAATTTTGTTTCTATAAATGTTACAGGAAGGCAAGATGAGTAAAAGAAACAAGACATTGAATTCATTTTTTCAAGTTCAAACCACGGAAACTGCAGAAACAGGTCCTTCAACTCGAACAACTGATAATGCCCCTAGTGTTACGGCTCAACTTAAACCTGGTGATATTGAATCAGACCCTGGTAAGAGAATACCAATTGAGGATTTGGATGCAGACATTAGAGATCTTGCTAGAAGGGAGTACATTAGTATGGGTCCATGTCAACCAACTGATCATACATATGAGCAGATAAATGGTAGAAGCTTTCATGATTGCTGGTATAATGATCATCGCGGTTGGTTGGAATATAGCATTGAAAAAAAGCAGCCTTTTGCTTTTATTGTTTTCTATTTAAGCAACCAAGAGCTGCAAACTATGGTGTTGAGGCGTTCACAAAAATGGATTTAAATCTTGGAAGGATGGACCTAAAGTTTTTAATCAGCATGTTGGCAAGCATGATAGTGCTCATAATAAATCTAGACAACATTATGATGATTTCAAAAATCAAAGACAAAATTTGCCACATGTGTTTGATAGGGGTTCTAAGAAGAGAGAAGAAGAATACAAAGCTCGTCTCTTCATTATATTGGGTATTGTCAAATTTTTGACACTACAAGCTCTTGCTTTTCGTGGTCATGATGAGTTTGCTAGCTCAACGAATAAGGGTAACTTCAAAGAGTTGTTGGACTTGTTCATAAAGAAAGACCCAAAGGTGGAAAAATTGTTTGGTGATGCAGGAGGGAACCATCTACTGACTTCACATGAGATACAATTGGATTTATGCAAGGCTTGTGCAGAAGAGACCACCAAAGTCATTATAGAGGAGATTGGAGATAGGAAATTTGCTTTACTTGTTGATGAGTCCAGACATGCATCTATGAAAGAGCAAATGGCTATGTGTTTGAGGTTAGTACCTTTCCTCGTATTGTATGTGTTTGTTGTTGTAGACTTGTAGGTGGATTTTGTTGAAGTTTTATATTAATCATGCTCCTTTGTCTTATGTAGGTATCTCGGCAAACGAGGGGAGGTGATTGAGAGATTCATGGCAGTTGAGCATGTTCCTGACACAAGATCAACTTCACTGAAGGTAGCTTTCGATGGTATGTTTGCTACTCTTGGCTTATCTATGTCTAATTTGAGAGGACAGGGTTATGATGGGGCTTCAAACATGAGAGGGGAATTCCGTGGGTTGCAAAGATTGATCTTGGAGGAAAATCCTTATGCTCATTATATACATTGTTTTGCCCATCAGTTACAATTAGTGGTTGTTGCTATTGCCAAGTGTTGTTCATCGGTAAGGGATTTTTTTGAATACACAAGCATGGTGGTTAACATTGTTAATGCTTCTTGTAAAAGACATGATCAATTGGCCCAAGAGCAACATGATGAAATAGTGCGTCAAATAGAGGAGGGGGAACTTCTTGTGGGAAAAGGAAAAAACCAATTAACTAACCTTGCTAGACCCGGTGATACACGGTGGGGATCACATCATAAAACCTTGTGCCGTCTTGTTCAGATGTGGAAACCAGTTCTAAAGGTATTAGAAAATCTACACAATGATGCAGATAATGTTGCACAAAGAACCACAGCCGCAGGATTGATAAAGCAAATGGAGTCCTTTGAATTTGTTCTCATATTGCATCTTATGATTACATTATTGGGCAAGACTAACAATCTGTCACAATGCTTGCAACTGAAAAATCAGAATATTGTACGTGCTGTTGGATTGATTAAAACCACATTGGATGATATTCAAAATATAAGGCAGAATGGTTGGGGTGAGCTCTTTAAAGAGATAACAGACTTTTGTGTCAAGTACAAAATTGTAGTGCCAAATATGGAAGATACTAGAACTGCTAATGGGCGTTCAAGGACTTGGGGTGGGCAGTTGGTAACTTACAACCATCATTTCAGAAATGAAATATTCAATGTGTTGCATGATCAACTTATTGTGGAGTTAAACAACCGCTTTGCTGAAAGGTCTACTCAATTGTTGAGATGCATTGCTTGTCTTGATCCCAAGAATTCATTTGCCAATTATAATGAAGACAAGCTAGTAGACCTTGCTAATATGTATGCTGCTGACTTCTCTACATATGAAGTTACTTTTGTCCTTAGAAACCAACTAGACTCATTCATTCGGGAAGCAAGAGTTGATCCACATTTGATGAATTGAAATGACCTTGGTCATCTTGCCATAAATATGGTTACAAGTAATATGCACACAACTTTTCCCTTGGTTTACCGTCTTGTTGAGTTAGCATTGATTTTACCTGTTGCAACCGCAACAGTGGAAAGGGCATTTTCAGCAATGAGCATAGAATGGTATGAGGAACAAAATGGGTGATGATTGGATGAATCATAGAATGGTATGTTACATTGAGCGGGATGTATTTGTGAGTATTGAAGAATCAAAGATCATTGAGCGATTTCAAGGTTATCGCAGTCGCAAATGCCTTTTGCCTCGTCCTGGACGTAAGTTTTCAAATTTTGCATCTATTATGAACTATTTTTGCTTCCTTTATTATGCACAGATTTGCATTTCAAAATTTATCATTCAAGGTTTAGCTTCTTCGACTATTGAAGATGTTGTTATGGGAGGGTCAGATCAACCAATCCTTTGATTTGGTATTAATCTTTTGGATCATCTATATATGCTACATATTGTCTTTTGATTTATCTTGCTTTATTAGTTGACCCATCATGGAACAAATGCTGCCATGGAATATTACGTTTGGTGTATTATTAGTTATGCAACATAAATTGACTTTCGTATGCGTTGAAACTGGAGTTTTTTTGGGTAGCTTTTAGCCCTTAGTTTCTCGCCTGGGGTGTCAGCCAATCCTGGCTCCGCCACTGGCGGCACTTATCTGCCTCGAAGCTCTCAAGATCGGCGTTACGCACATACGCGTTAAATTCTTCCTTGATTCCTGCTCGATCCATAAAGTCCTCTGAAGGCCATTCACAAGCCCGCACCTGAGCTTCCCTCGGTGGTTCATCATCTGCATCGCGTATTACGAGTCTGGGTCCCTGCTTCCTTGAAGGACCACCTTGGTACATTTTCCTAAACATATTTCTTCCTCTGAAAAAATTCTGAAATTTTAGTAACTTCAAAATTAAAGTGAACCAAACTCAACAAAATTGATAGCAACTACTCCTACAAGTGCCTAGAGGCAATATCGTGCATAAAAACTATTTTTGACCATATAAATTTGACATGCAAGCTCAAGAACAGGGTCACCTAAGCAGCAAAAATATGCAATGTATAAAGCACTAGAACAAGAACTAATTGGACCATTGGAGGAGTCACATACCAAGGAACAATCCCCCAAAGCTGTTTTTTGAATGGAGGTTTGAGCAAGGAGATCGAAAATGGCAGCAAAATGAGCTTGGACTCGGGTTTGAGCTGGTTAGTGATGTTTGTGGGAGGAAGGAGTCTGTGGTAGCTGGAATAAGTGGAGGGGAGCCACCGTGGGCCCACGAGGCAGGGGGCGCGCCCAGGGGGGTAGGGCACGCCCTCCACCCTCGTGGCCAGGTGCTTGCTCCCCCTGCAGTGTTCTCAGTGCCAGATATTCTCAAATAATCCATAAAAAATCATATTTAAATTTTAGGGTATTTGGAGAACTTTTATTTTTGGGGTATTTTTATTGCATTGATAATTCAGAAAACAGACAGGAATTACTATTTTTGCTTTATTTAATATAAATAACAGAAAGTAAAAAGAGGGTACAGAGAGTTGTGTTTTCTAAATTCATCCATCACATGCTCATCAAAAGGAATCCAGTAACAAGGTTGATCTAGTCTTGTTAACAAACTCATTCCGAATAACATGGAACCGGAGAATTTTCGAATAACACTAGGTTACCTCAACGGGGATATGCACATCCCCAACAATAACAATATCATATTTCTTCTTGAGAGTAGGAAGAGGAAATTCAAAACCTCCAATAGTAATTGTTGAAATTTTTCCAATAGAATTGATACTGTAGACTTGAGGTTGTTTCCTCGGAAAGTGTACCGTATGCTCATTACCATTAACATGAAAAGTGGCATTGCCTTTGGTGCAATCAATAACAGCCCTGCAGTATCCAAAAAGGGTCTTGCAAGAATAATATACATACTATCGTCCTCGGGAATATCAAGAATAACAAAGTTCGTTAAAATAGTAACGTTTGCAACCACAATAGGCACATCCTTAGAAATACCGACAGGTATAGCAGTTGATTTATCAGCCATTTGCAAAGATATTTCAGTAGGTGTCAACTTATCCAAATCAAGTCTATGATATAAAGAGAGAGGCATAACACTAACACCGGCTCCAAGATTACATAAAGCAGTTTTAACATAGTTTCTTTTAATGGAGCATGGTATAGTTGGTACTCCAGGATCTCCTAGTTTCTTTGGTATTCCACCCTTAAAAGTACAATTAGCAAGCATGGTGGAAATTTCAGCTTCTGGTATCTTTCTTTTATTAGTAACAACTAGTCATCAACCCGTGCTCCTGCACAGGCTAGTATTTTTCAAACACCATATATGCAAACATAAATCACGCATACTCTCTTGAAAGATAACTCCTCTCTGATATTTAGGGATGCACGTTTCTGACTCGCATGATATCCTCTGACCATCCTTATTTAACCAATGAAATAAATTTTAAGAATTGGTGTGATATGAAAGCATTTAGTTAATTGAGTTGAACTAAAGAGGTTCATATAATACACTAAAGGGTGCACCTCGTCACCAGGGACGGCTGTCTAAACTACTTCAAACAGTGATAGTACACCTTTGCATCGTACACCTTTGCCTCTGATGCATTAACCATCATGGGATAGATTCATCTTCTGGAATAAAAATAGATACCACTTACTACATCAAAAGAACTTGAAAGCTGATGCGAGTCAGGATTTCCATGCTTGGGAAGGAACATGCTCACTCTGGGAGACAGAGAGGCTGGATAGACGACACTGTATTTAGATTATTTCTAACATGGACGCAGCAGCAGGGAATTGTCTCGACGATGTTCCTATCTGTAGTATTGGCGAAATATAGGTATTGATGCTAGGACGCTGCAGGGTATTGATCTAATAGTTATGGTTAAATAATTAGTCGATCCACACGAACAATTATCTAATTTTTTTATAGGATTTACATAAGATATAAGATATACATGATCAAAGAAACGGCATGTGTGCATAGCATATAAATGAAAAGCTGAACTTATGTACTCATTATAAGTAGAACTTCAAAAACACGGAATACTTTATCTGGCCGTATTTTTTTCATGTATGCAAATTTAATCCCACAACAGAATGTATCATGCATCACATTGGTACTTCACAGAAATCGTAAAATCTAAACAGAAGGAACATGAAAAATAAATACAGGAACAACTATTACACATGCTGAAAATTTACAGAATACGAAGCTGAATACTACTACTCAACAACAGGTGAGGTGACGCTTGACAGCAGCTTAGACATGATGACACACTTGCTGCAATACAAATTCATATGAAATTGCAGAGACACTCAGCTTCCTGTGGGAGACAATCTTCACATGGATTTAATAGGTGTGCTCTCCTGGGTGGACCCTGCCGCTATTCATGTGGTTTCTCTGCACGAATTTGAGAAGGTCAGGAGAATGGTTGGAGGAGTTCAACGAACCGTGGCGTCAATTTTTCGACGACTGTGGCGTCATCAGCAGGCTGCCGTACTTCCTCCACTCAATCTACAACCTCAATAATACTGGTGGCTGCCTGACCTTTTATTGAACGTCCTTCTCCACCGTCCATTATCGGCCATTGTGGTTTGCAGTTTGGTCAAGGCATGAAAGATGAAGAGATTGCAAAGATCTCCTACTCACCCCCATCAACCAAGATCGATTGCGTCCAATGCATCCTGATTAGCGCTGAGATTCGAAGGATGGGGATCGGGGAGAGATTGGCTGGATTATTTGCTGTAGGTTATGGCTGAGATCCGAAGGAAGAGGGTCGGGCTAGGGGCTTGCTGGATTGTTTTTCCTGGTTGAGGGCTAATATTAGAAGGAAGTGGATCGTGGAGAGGTTGGATGGATTGTTTTTTTTCTCCTTTTTAAGATTTGATACGTGGGACTACATACCAGGACTCCATGAGGGTCCTCATCGTGGGAGAGGTTGCCTGTTTTTTTTTAATTTGGCACGTGGGACAACGTGAGATGACTCTATATGAGGGACACTTTCTTAACTTGTAGGATGTGTGGTGCCTTTTTTTCCTAGTAAAGTGGAGAGTCCTAGGGGAATAAGGTTGAGAGGACAGGAAAATGCATGGTACTTCATCCGATGGCTAATCATATACTATATATTAATCCTACGGTCAAAATTTATTAACTTCAAGGATTAACGTGGTGTCTCGTATGGTGCCTCTAATTAGTAAATATAAGATTTCTTTCATGTACTTAGTGTAAGGATTCATTTTAAGCATATCAGTCAAACGCATACGCAAAAAGATAGGTCTAATCATTTCATCAAAGCGCTCAAAATCCTCATCATCCTTTTTCTTGGATGCTTCGGGAGGAAAAGGCATGGGTTTTTGAACCCATGGTTCTCTTTCCTTACCGTGCTTCGTAGGAACAAAGTCTCTCTTACCATAACGTTGATTCTTTGATTGTGGGTTATCAAGATCAATAGCAGGTTCAATCTCTACTTCATTGTCATTACTAGGTTGAGCATCAACGTGAACATCATTATTAACACTATCACTAGGTTCATGTTCATTACCAGATTGGGTTTCAGCATCAGAAATAGAAATATCATTGGGATTCTCAGGTGTGTCTATGACAGGTTCACTAGAAGCATGCAAAGTCCTATCATTTTTCTTTTTCTTCCTCTTAGAAGGACTAGGTGCATCAATATTAGTTCTCTGAGAATCTTGCTCAATTGTCTTAGGATGGCCCTCAGGATACAAGGGTTCCTGAGTCATTTTACCACCTCTAGTCATAACTCTATCAGCATTATAATTTTTCTTACTATTCAATTCATTGAGCAAATCATTCTGAGCTTTAAGTACTTGTTCTACTTGAGTGGTAACCATAGAAGCATGTTTACTAATAAGTTTAAGTTCACCTTTAACATTAGCCATATAATCAACCAAGTGTTCAAGCATATCAGCATTGCGTTTTAATTCTCTACCAAAATAAGCATTGAAGTTTTCTTGTTCAACCATAAAGCTATCAAACTCATCCAAGCATGGGCTAGGAAACTTAGTAATGGGATTACAGCTTTATCATATCTATAGAGAGAATTTACCTTTACTACTTGTGTCGGGTTATCAAGACCATGTACTTCTTCAACTGGCGGTAGATTAAGACCATGTATTTCTTCAATAGGAGGTAAATTCTTAACATTTTCAGCTTTAATACATTTTTATTTCATAGATTCCTTTGCCTTTTGCATATCTTCAGGACTGAGAAATAGAATACCCTTTTCTTCGGAGTTGGCTTAGGAGTCAGTTCAGGAATTGGATCAGGAAGTTCCAATTATTTTCATATGTCAACATATTATTTAATAGAATTTCAGCTTCATCTGGTGTTCTTTCCCTGAAAACACAACCAGCACAACTATCCAGGTGGTCTCTGGAAGCATCGGTTAGTCCATTATAAAAGATATCAAGTATTTCATTTTTCTTAAGAGGATGATCAGGAAAAGTATTAAGTAATTGGAGAAGCCTCCCCCAAGCTTGTGGGAGACTCTCTTCTACAATTTGCCCCCCGGCAACGGTGCCAGAAAATAGTCTTGACAACCCACAAGTATAGGGGATCGCAACAGTTTTTGAGGGTAGAGTATTCAATCCAAATTTATTGATTCGACACAAGGGGAGCCAAAGAATATTCTCAAGTATTAGCAGCTAAGTTGCCAATTCAACCACACCTGGAAACTTAATATCTGCAGCAAGGTATTTAGTAGCATAGTAATATGATAGTAGTGGTAACGGTGGTAAAAGGTAACTGTGGGAGTCCTAGATTAGGGGGTCTCCGGACAGCCGGACTATATCCTTTGGCCGCACTGTTGGACTATGAAGATACAAGATTGAAGACTTCATCTCGTGGCCGGATGGGACTCTACTTGGCGTGGAAGGCAAGCTAGGCAATACGGATATGTATATCTCCTCCTTTGTAACCGACCTTGTGTAACCCTAGCCCCCTCCGGTGTCTATATAAACCGGAGGGTTTTAGTCCGTAGGACAACAGACAATCATACCATAGGCTAGCTTCTAGGGTTTAGCCTCTCCGATCTCGTGGTAGATCAACTCTTGTAACACTTATATCATCAAGAATAAATCAAGCAAGACGTAGGGTTTTACCTCCATCAGGAGGGCCTGAACCTGAGTAAAACATCGTGTCCCCTGCCTCCTGTTACCATCCGCCTTAGACGCACAGTTTGGGACCCCCTACCCGAGATCCGCCGGTTTTGACACCGACATTGGTGCTTTCATTGAGAGTTCCTCTATGTCGTCGCCGTTAGGCTTGATGGCTCCTACGATCATCGGTAGCGATGTGGTCCAGGGTGAGACTTTTCTCCCCGGACAGATCTTTGTGTTCGGCGGCTTCGCGCTGCGGGCCAACTCGGTTGGCCATCTGGAGCAGATCGAAAGTTACGCCCCTGGCCACAAGGTCAGGTTTGGAAGCTTAAACTGCACGGCCGATGTCCGGGGAGACTTGATCTTCGACGGATTCGAGCCCCTACCTTGTGCGCCGCGCGGTCACGATGAGTATGATTTAGCTCTACCATCGGACCGTACTCAGGAGATCGCACCGGCAACCGCTCCGAGCCTCAATTTAGAGCCAGTTGCGCCATCCATGGACGGGTGGATGGAACCCCTCATGGAGGCCGTACCCTCAGCGGCGATCGATCCAAATATCGACCTTACCCTTCATGAAAGCCGTGTTGCCAAACTGCCGGATTCTTCTCCAGCCACGGACTCCGAACCGCCTGCGCCCGTTCCAATCGAATCCGATCGAGCGCCGATCATGGAGTTTACCTCCGCGGATATTTTTCGGCACTCGCCCTTCGGCGACGTAATGAACTCATTATGGTCTCTCTCCTTGTCAGAAGGATCCTGGACGAACTACGTCCGGAAGGATTGGGATACAGATGACGAAGATTTTCGCCACCCACCCACCACTGACTTAGTAGCCACTATCGATGACTTAACCGACATGCTCGACTTCGACTCCGAAGACATCGATGGTATGGACGACAATGCGGGAGTCGAAAAGGAATCACTGCCCACAGGGCACTGGACGCCCACTTCGTCACATGGCGTATACATGGTGGACACACCCAAAGAAAATAACGACGAGGAACGAAAGGACGCAGCGAAGGGTGGTTCCCTCGAGCAGCATTCAAAGCGGCGGCGTAAACGCCGCTCCAAATCCCGCCTCAGCAGAAATAACGATCACATAGACCCAGCATTAGAGCAGGGTGAACCATTGCCCGACCACGGCAACACGGAAAATCAAGCCGAACAACCCAACCCCGTCGGAGATAACAGTACAGACGACATCACACCGGACAGGCGCCAGGAGCAACGTAATGCCCACCAAAGGCTTGTTACCACGGCGAGGAGTCTGAAAAAATAGAAGCAAAGGCTCAAGGCTGCACAAGACACACTCAAAATCAAATGGAGTGAAGTACACAACACAGCAGCGACGTACGGCGGTAATCGCCACACCAAGAGCTACCCAAAGCGGAAGTTGCTACTTGAATTCGACGAGGAGGCCTTAGATCCCCCGCAACCAAAAATTAAAACAGCCATCTGGCCGGATAGACGACCTCACGGCCAACATAGAGCGGCAAGCAATGCCGCACATAAGCCAACACGCGACCCACGCGAGGGATCGCATCAAAAGGACGGTGCAACCAGATCCATTTATAGAGCACGCAAGCGCGCTCCAGCATACGATGCAACACAACAAACATCCGAACACCATGGTACACCCAAATACAGGGGTGCCGCACACCCCCTATGTTTCACCGATGAGGTGCTGGACCATGAATTTCCAGAGGGATTCAAACCCGTAAACATAGAGGCATACGACGAAACAACAGACCCTGGGGTCTGGATTGATGACTATATCCTCCATATCCATATGGCTCGAGGAGATGATCTCAACACCATCAAGTACTTACCCCTCAAGCTCAAAGGGCCAGCTCGGCACTGGCTTAAAAGCCTCCCCGAAAGCTCCATTAGAAACTGGGAAGAGCTCGAAGACGCCTTTCGGGAAAATTTTCAAGGGACATATGTCCGACCACCGGACGCAAACGATTTAAGTCATATAACTCAACAGCCCGGTGAGTCAGCCCGAAAGCTTTGGAACAGGTTCCTCACTAAAAAGAACCAAATAGTTGACTGTCCAGGCGCTGAAGCCTTAGCAGCCTTTAAACATAGCATCCGAGACGAATGGCTTGCCAGACACCTCGTCCAAGAAAAGCCGAGAACAATGGCAGCATTAACAAGCCTCATGACCCGCTTTTGCGCGGGTGAGGACAGCTGGCTAGCCCGATGCAGCACCAGCGACCCAAGTACGTCCGAAGTTAGAAACAGAAACGGGAAATCACGACGCAGAAAAAATAATAAGCGTCAGAATAAAGAAGACAGCCCGAAGAGCACGGCGGTAAACGCCGGATTCAGAAGCTCTCGGCCAGGTCAGCAAAAGCCGCCCTCTAAAGGCGCCAGAGATGAACTGTCCAGCTTAAACAAAATTCTGGACCAAATATGTCAGATCCATAGCACCCCCGATAAACCTGCAAATCATACCCACAGAGATTGTTGGGTCTTCAAGCAGTCCGGCAAGCTCAACGCCGAACATAAGGGGCAGGATACGCCAAGCGAAGACGAGGATGAGCCCCGCAAGCAAAACACTGGGGAACAGAAGAAATTTCCACCAGAAGTCAAAACAGTAAACGTGTTACACGTGACAAAGGGGAGAAGCAAAGCGGCACTCCCAGACAAACATGCCCAAGGACCTATCACCGCGGAGATCTACCACTAGCCGTCTCAATCAATCACCTTCGACCATCATGATTACTCAACAAGTATCCGGAGCGCAGGATGGGCTGCCTTGGTATTAGATCCAATAATTGACGGATACCACTTCACACGAGTCCTGATGGATGGCGGCAGTAGCTTAAACCTGATATATCAGGACACAATCTGCAAAATGGGGATAGACCCAACGAAAATTTGCCACAGCAATACTACCTTTAGAGGAGTAACGCCAGGCCCAGGGGCTCATTGCACGGGCTCCCTGCTACTAGAGGTTATATTCGGCTTCCCCGATAACTTCCATAGCGAAAATTTAACCTTCCACATTGCTTCGTTCCAAAGTGGCTATCAAGCACTACTTGGACGCAAAGCTTTCGCTTGCTTTAATGCAATACCTCATTACGCTTCCCTCACACTTAAGATGCCCGGTCCACGTGGCATCATTACGGTAAATGGAAATATTGAGTGATCCCTGCGCGTGGAAGAGAGTACGGCTGCCTTGGCAGCCGCACACTAAAACAGCCTCACCAACTAAAGCATTCGATATGTCATCAAGACCACGGACACGGTTAGCCGAGTCCGGCGCAGCCATATGTAATTCATACAGTTTTGATGGCCACACCCCTATTACAAATACAAGGGGCTCAACGCGCGCATACAAGTTCCTCTCTTTTACAGATGACAATCATGCTACACCCGTCCAGGATACGGCACAACAGAGACACAGGCACAGACGTGCAGCAGGGACCCGTTCCACGGATTCTTTTTAGATTAAGACACTGCGTCAACCTTTTTTACTGTCTCTTGTTGATACACATCCCTCGGATTCTCAATACAATTGAGAAGGATGCTGACGTCTTGGCATGTGGCCACGTCAGAACAATGCACGTACCTGGACACCAGGGGCTTCTTACAAAGGGCACTGTTTAGGCCTAGTTTACACCACAAAGACCGAATACCTTAGGGAGTGTTCGGCATCGCGAGTTTGGCCTTATATGCATCAGCTCCGAATCATGTCTTGGGTCAAACGTTGGGTTTACCCGGCTGCTGTGTTTTGCTGCCTTACGTTCCGCTCTATCGGCTAAGGCGGCACCAGGAGAACTACTACGATTGTGCCCTGGTTCATCCGGACGAGCACCTGAGTAAAGAAAGCCAAAAACTGATTGTCATGATATAGCGCGAGACTGGTCAACCACTCGATGACATATCGGAATCCTAGAATTCCTACGCCTTAACGAAGGGCCGTTTCCCGGCCGGGCATGAACGCACCCCGAATTCGGGTGAGTGCAAAACCACCAGGGGCTATATAGTAGCCCCACTGTCAAACTCCTATGGCTAAGTGAAAGTGTTAAAGCATTATAGTCCGGTTGCCTAGTTCGCTGCGCTATCACCTCCTTATTAGGACCAAGACGTTGGATTAAGTGTGAATACGCATCTTCTGCAAACACCCCCGCATTATATGCGCGGGGGCTGAAGCCGAAGACTGCAATCTCTCAGGTTATATACATGTATACATAAACGGCCGCACAGGAGGCACCACAATACTTTCGGGCAGAAGTATAAATACAGACTTGATAAACTTAATAAAATATTGTTTTTACAATGGGAATACATGTCACTCAAACATATTATTCTTCGAGCACTGGGCCTCTATCAAACGAGCACCCTCAAGAACTTCTTCAAAATAGTGCTCGGCAGCCACTCAGCCTATGGCCGAACCCTGCGCCGCAACAGTGGTAGCATCCATTCCGGCCCAGTATGCTTTGACACGGGCAAGGGCCATTCGCGAGCCTTCTATGCACGCCGACCTCTTCATCGCATTGATGCGCGGCACCGCACCAAGGAACTGCTGCACTAAGCTGAAATAGCTGTTCGGCTTCGGTTTTTCCGGCCACATATGATCTACGACGGACCTCATGGCAAGTCCGGACAATCTATTGAGTTCGGCCCATTCAGCAAGCTGATCGGTTAGTGGAAGCGGACGCTCTGGAATGTTAAACTGCGACCAAAATAGCTTGTCCACTTCACGATCTGTTTGATCTCGGAAGTATTCAGCCGCATCGACAGCACTCGCCGTCAAATCCAGATATGCGTCTGCCGAACTCCACAACCGATCTAGAGGAGTATACCGTGGATCTCCGAACTTCCTCCGTAGCAAAAAGGGCTTCCCAGCCACAATATCACCGGCTTCACGCAGCTCCACCTTCTTCGCTCTCATGGCAGATCGGGTGTCTTTGGTCGCCATCGTGGCCTTTTCGAGGTCCGTCACCTTCGTTCGGTTTTCTTATTCAAGGACCTGACACCGGTCGGCAGTGTATTTTAACTTCATAGCCATCTTGGACATTTTTTCTTTGCTCTCGCAATGCGCGGCCTTCTCGGCTCTTAACTCTTCGGTCGCCTTCAAAGCAGCCGCATTACTACTCCTTGCTTGTTCTTTGGCTCGGGCAAGTTCCGCTCAAAGGGTCTCCACGGTGGCAGCTCCATCTGCAGTCACAACATATTAAAGATACTGGCGTCACGCTGCTCTTACTATGTGACATTCACCAGAAAATATCACTTACCCTGTGCCTCATCAAGCCGCTTGTTAACAAGCTCGATGTCGGCATCCGCCGCATCCAGTTGCCGCTTCAGTTCGGCAAACTCATGTGTCCGGCTAGCCAACGGAGCTTCCACTACCTGCACATAAAGGCAGTATGGTTATTACCTAGGACTGCAATCCTCTATTTGCCACCATTCTCGGTGACAACCAGAGTCTCAGGGGCTACTATCTACACCGGGCACACCTAAAAATGCGCGGTACTATCGCAAAGGTATATCATTTTACGTACCTCAAAGCCCGATAGTAGACTCAGAAAGGCGTCATGCAACCCGCTTTCGGTGGACGAAATCCTTTCCATCACCATACCCATCAATGTACGATGTTCTTTCGAGATAGTCGCTCGCTTCAGCAGATCCCTCAGCACGTCCGACCGCATACCAGATGGCGCCGGACTCTTTTGTTTGACCTCTTCAAGAGCCAGATGCTGGGGACTTCGGGTGACTATAGGATTATCTTCTGGCCTCACCGGATCTGGAGAGGCCCTCCGTGACGACACTTCAAGGTCGCCCGCATCTTGAGCGGGGGAATCAGGGGGAGGCGTTTCGCTCTCCATCATCTCCGGAAGAAGGTCCCCTGAAGACGAGGTCTGTTGAGAAGGGCTAAGATCCGAACTGCAAGATAAACGCTTCGGTTATTTTCCTCGGAAGTAAGGTAGAATATCTCCGCTATTAAGTAGATTTTGATCTCTTACGACTCGTTAGAGGGCTGATCCCCACACGAACTTTGTGCGGCAAAAGCACCCTCCGAGACGGGACCCTCTGGTGGAGTTTTCTTCTCCCGTTTGGAAACCTTGGTTTCTGGATCATCAGAGGTAGTCATCTTCCTCCCCCGGGGCAAAGGAATGTCAGACTCCTTCTCTTGGCTATCCTCCCTCACGGAGGCGCTAGTTCCCTCGGTTGGAACAGATAGCGGTGGAGGGCCGCTTTGGCCCTCTTTATTCCACCTTCATCTTCCTTTGAGGGCACTAGGCAAGGTGCTGGCTCGAGCATCTTTTCCAGCACCGGATTGTCCAAGCCTTCGGGAAGGGGAGCCGAACACCGGGTCATCTTCGCCTTTGCTATCCAGTCCTGGTCAAAGAGCGATCCTTCATAATGATGTCATGATAAAAGAAAGAGTGTGTGTTCGGCTAGAGGATTACTTACTTGGGCCGCGGTGCGGTTGCTGCTCAGCCCCACGTCCTCGGAGGTGTCCGGACACTCTATCTGGGGTCCAAAGAACGACTTGTACATATCCTCATGCGTCAGGCCGAGGAAATTCTGAATAGTGTGCGGTCCTTCTGGGTTGATTTCCCATAAAGGGAGAGGCTGGTGCTTGCAAGGCTGGATTTGATGAACCAGCATGACTTGCACTACCATAGCCAAACTAAAATCTCCCTCGAAGAGATCCCGGATGCAGCTCTACAGTATGGGCACATCCTTGGCGGGACCCTAGCTCAGCCCCTAGCTGATCCATGACATCATTTGTGGTGGAGGGCCCGAGCGAAAGGTGGGGGGAGCTACCCACTTGGCACTTCTGGGAGCGGTGATCTAGAACCACTCCCTTTGCCATAATCCGGACACCTCTGGAAAGGAACCTTTTCGCCACGGAGCTCCAGCAATCTTGCTTATTAATGCACCTCCGCACGCTGCATACTGCCCCTCGACCGTCTTCGGCTTCACATCAAAGGTCTTGAGCCACAGGCCGAAGTGAGGGGTAATGTGGAGGAAGGCCTCACATACGACAATAAATGCCGAGATGTGGAGAAAGGAATCCGGGGCTAGATCGTGGAAATCAAGCCCGTAATAGAACATCAAACCCCTTACGAAGGGATCCAGAGTGAGGCCTGGTCCTCGGAGGAAGTGGGAGATGAACACGACGTCTTCGTTGGGTTCAGGAGTCAAGTATCTTGCCTCCCTCAACTTGTTGATATCCTCTTCCGTGACGGAGGAGGGCATCCACCGGCCCTGGAGGCTGGATCCGGACATGATTGAAGGTCTGAAGCACCTGACCTGGGCTTTGGGTGTTAGAACTCGAGGCGGGGGAAGGATTCGATTGAGCACGGGAGGAAAAAAGTAAAAACCTTGACCCTTTATAAAGAGGGTGAATATCAAGTGTCCTCCTCGTGGACATTTGGGACTTGCCTAAAATCTAGGAGTCCTAGGCGTGGTTGGGTTATCCACGCCCGTATTGATGAGAATCCCGTAATAAGGGGGACACGATCTCTGCTTTGACAAGACGTGTCAAAAAAACTGCCTCACGTTATGTGCGGGGAAAGTTAAAGAAAACAGTTCGAATAATCACCGGGCCATGGCATAATGTCATGTTGCCAAAACGTGTCCGCAGATTAGATTTGTGGAAATATTATTCTCTTTACGGTGGTATGTGGAACTTATTTTGCAGGGTCGGACACTATCCTTGTATTCAAATTCTTCCGTGGTGTATTCGGAGGAGGAACCCGCCTTGCAATGCTGAAGACAATACTGCGCGCCGGACTCATCGTCATTGAAGCCTGATTCAGGGGCTACTGTGGGAGTCCTGGATTAGGTGGTCTCCGGACAGCCGGACTATATCCTTTGGTCGGACTGTTGGACTATGAAGATACAAGATTGAAGACTTCGTCTCGTGGCCGGATGGGACACTACTTGGCATGGAAGGCAAGCTAGGCAATACGGATATGTATATCTCCTCCTTTGTAACTGACCTTGTGTAACCCTAGCCTCCTCCGGTGTCTATATAAACCGGAGGGTCTTAGTCCGTAGGACAACAGACAATCATACCATAGGCTAGCTTCTAGGGTTTGGCCTCTCCGATCTCGTGGTAGATCAACTCTTGTAACACTTATATCATCAAGAATGAATCAAGCAGGACGTAGGGCTTTACCTCCATCAAGAGGGCCTGAACCTGGTTAAAACATCGTGTCCCCTGCCTCCTGTTACCATCCGCCTTAGACGCACAGTTCGGGACCCCCTACCCGAGATCCGCCGGTTTTGACACCGACAGTAACAATAGCAAAAGTAATATTTTTGGTGTTTTATAGTGATTGTAACAGTAGCAGAGGACACTACAAAAGATTGAGCCTATTGTGACGAGATGAAAATGTCTTCAAATAGCTAATAACGTCACAACTTACCCTGAGTGACGTTTTATGGGCGTCACAAGCATCTTCACTGAATCCCCGTCACAGATTACTCCTAATGACGGCGCGTACACAAAAATGTCACTGAAAATGGGACCTTCGATGACGTTTTATGGAACGTCAACAACTTCCAATTTCCATGACGGTGGACTGATGTCACATCTTAGGAGCAAAGATGCCATATTGTACCATATACAGTGACAGAGTAACATCACTTATGCCACATCAACATCTGCACATATTATCCCACTATACTAGCCTCACTACTTTCATTATTCATGAAGATGACATTACCAAGATATATTTACTTTATTTTGAATAATTTACAAAGAATTATCAAATCCACTATATTACAAATGCAAATCACAACAAGTATTTAATTTCCATGACATCACATTATATAAATAAGTTAAGAGCCAAATCACATTGTAAATTGGACTGAAAGACAAATCATAGTATATAATCGTCTCAACCAAATCATCCTCTAAATAGAAATGACAACAGAAAATAACGCTGCTGAAGTTTGACATGACAATAGATAACTAAGAGACCACATGTGTTGTCCTCATGATTGCAATGTATGATTCTACAACTATCTTTCTATCACAATAGGATGGCCTTCATCCACCGTCAGGTTTGGGCTGATTTGCTTGCTCAGTTGCTTTAGCCAGATCACATGCTTTTTCTTGAGCTTGAAGTCTCGCGGCTAACTCCTCCCGGTGCCTACAAATTGATAATCCACAACAGTGTGTTGCATCTTAATGAGATGAAAACATACAAAATAACAAGGACTCCCATTGGCGCGCCCTCCTCCTAGGGCCGGCCTCCTCCTCCCTTGCTCCTTTATATACGGGGGCAGGGGGGCACCCTAGAGATACAAGTTGATCCACGTGATCATATTCTTAGCCGTGTGCGGTGCCCCCTTCCACCATAGTCCTCGATAATATTGTAGCGGTGCTTAGGCGAAGCCCTGCAATAGTAGTACATCAAGATCGTCACCACGCCGTCGTGCTGACGGAACTCTTCCCCGACACTTTGCTGGATCGGAGTCCGGGGATCGTCATCGGGCTGAACGTGTTCTAGAACTCGGAGGTGCCGTAGTTTCGGTGCTTGATCGGTCGGGCCGTGAAGACGTACGACTACATCAACCAAGTTAACGCTTCCGTTGTCGATCTACAAGGGTACGTAGATCACACTCTCCCCTCTCGTTGCTATGCATCACCATGATCTTGCGTGTGCGTAGGAAATTTTTTGAAATTAGTACGTTCCCCAACAGGGCGCCGGCGTATGGGCCGTGTGCGACGACGACGGACGGCGGCGCGGCGGGTACACGAGAGCGAGAGACGTACGGGTTGGAGATGAAAGAAGTGGGGAGATCTAACTGAATTTTCGTAAGTGTTGTATATATAGGAGATCTAACAGAGCGCGAGAGGTTGGAGACGAAAGAAGTGGGGAGATCTAACTGAATTTTCGTAAGTGTTGTATATATAGGAGAGGCCTTTAGTACCGGTTGGAGCCACCAACCGGTACTAAAGGCCAACTTTGGCCAGGCCAAGAGGCGGGAAGAGCAGGCCTTTAGTACCGGTTGGTGGCTCCAACCGATACTAAAGGCTGGTCTTTAGTACCGGTTGGAGCCACCAACCGGTACTAAAGGCCTCGCGCTGCCACCCCAAAGTTTAGTCCCACCTCGCCGGGCGAAGGGCAGCCGCACTGGTTTATAAACCCAGCCGCGGCTACCTCTTCGAACTCCTCTATATAGCAGGCTTGTGGGACTAAATTCTGCGCGCTGCACTGTGAGTCTGCTGGGCCTTTAAGGCCTGTAATTGCACGCCCATGGCGTAGCAGGCCCACAGGACAGCGCCCCAATTTTTTTTATAGTTTTTTTCTTTTCTGCTTTATTTTCTTCTATTTATTTCTGCGTATACTAGTTTTTTGTATAGTTTTTTCTTTTCTGTTATATTTATTTTTTCTATTTATTTGTGAGTAGTTTTTCATCTAGTCTGTTTTATTTTTTGTTCTATTTATTTCTGAGTAGTTTTTCTTTTCTGCTATATTTATTTTGTTCTATTTATTTCTGAGTAGTTTTTTCTTTTCTGCTATATTTATTTTGTTCTATTTATTTCTGAGTAGTTTTTTTATATATTTTTTTTCTTTTCATCTATAGTTTTTTTCTTTTCTGCTATTTTTTCTTTTCTGCAAAACTTGATGGTCAAAGTCTGGAGTTATAACCAAAGTTAAAAAAAAGAAATGCCGACGTGCAATTAGTTTTTCATAACAGAAGAAGTCCGGAGTTGTAATAAGGTATTAAAAATAAAAAAGAGGTGCAATGCTCGTTAATTTGCTTCAAGTCTTTCGGAATAGTGTAAACTGCACTGCGCACAGCTCCGTGCAGTCTACCATATTCTTGAAGGCTTGAAGCTAAGCAACGTGAGCATTAAGCCTCTTCTTCATCGTCTCTGCACTCAGGGCTTATAAACCGCTACTAGTCCCTCTTTCTTCGCGAGGTGGGACTAAAAACAGCTTGCCATAACCTCATTAGTACCGGTTCGTGGTACGAACCGGCACTAAATGGTGATGGTGGGGCCATAGCCTGACCGCAGGCTGACACAGGTACGAACCGGTACTAAAGGTTCATCATGAACCGGTACTATTGATCGCCGGCACGAACCGGCACTAATGTACAGATTAGTGCCGGCTCTAATTCAAACCGGCACTAATGTGCTTCACGTTTGACCCTTTTCTACTAGTGTTCGCTCCAGTCACAAGGATGGAATCGGTGAGGCTAGTTATAGCTCTCGCGGCTCAAGAATCTTGAAGGCTACATCAGATGGATGTAAAATCCTCCTTTTTCAACGGGGAGTTGAAAGAAGAAGTATATGTGATGCAACCACCGGGTTACATCAAAAAGGGAGAGGAGCACAAGGTGTTGAAACTACACAAGGCATTGTACGGGCTATGCCAAGCTCCTCGGGCGTGGAACATCAAGCTTGATCGTACACTAGTTTCTCTTGGTTTTGAGAAAAGTCCACTGGAGCATGCTATGTACAAGCGAGGTAAAGGCAAGGATCGTCTTCTAGTGGGCATCTATGTTGATGATCTCTTAATAACTGGAGCAGATGAGGAGGAGATTGCTAGATTTAAGCTACAAATGAAGGAGCTTTTCAAGATGAGTGATCTAGGGCTCTTGACTTACTATCTCGGGATCGAGGTACATCAAAAGCCGGAGGGAATCACACTATGCCAGGAGGCATATGCAAAGAAGATTCTTGAAAGTTGTAGCATGGAGGACTGCAATCCAAGTCATGTTCCAATGGAGCCTCAACTTAAACTTAGTAAGAGGAGCCAAGCACCCGCGGTTGATGCAATGGATTATAGAAGTGTGGTCGGAAGCCTAAGGTATCTTGTGAATACACGACTAGAGTTGGCCTATTCCGTTGGCGTAGTGAGTCGCTTCATGGAAGCACCCACGACAGAACATTGGGCAGCTGTGCAACAAATACTCGGGTACATCAAAGGGACAACTAACTTTGGTTGTGTCTATTTGAGAGAAAAGCGGAAGGAGATGGTGGAGCTACTTGGCTACAGTGATAGCGACTTGGCAGGAGATATTGACGACCGTAAAAGTACCTCGGGCGTGGCATATTTTTTGGGAAGAAGCATAGTGACTTGGCTATCACAAAAGCAGAAGGTGGTTGCATTATCATACTGTGAAGCAGAGTATATTGCAGCTGCAACCGCAGCAGGTCAAGGTGTGTGGCTAGAAAGGCTACTCGGTGACCTCACTGACAAGGAACTAGGAGTGGTGCTCTATGTTGACAACAAGTCCACGATCGCCTTATGTAAGAATCCAGTGCATCATGACAGAAGTAAGCACATTGATATAAGGTATCATTACATACGGGATTGCATGGAAGAAGGCAAGATTGAAGTCAACTACATTTGCACCGACGACCAGCTTGCAGACATCCTGACCAAGTGTTCAGGGCGACAGAAGTTCACGGAGATGCGGAGAAGGATCGGCATCCAAGCTGTAAAGTGAGGACATCGTGCTTAGGGGGGTGATTGTTGAAAATAATCACGATTAGGTAAGTATAGTCTGGCACGGACTTGTAGCAGTAACCTAGTCGTACATGTACTAGGTAGAATATTGGTAATATAAATACCAGTGCGTGTATCCCCTGTAACGACAGATCAAATCAATACAAACCAAAGGCACGACACGAGCCTTTTGTGCGATACAACTCGACGTGTCTCTCCTGTGCTAGTCTCACGAGTTAGCTTTGTTTTTGTTCATCGCACTCGCTTCCGTCGTCGGTCGTCGCGTGTCGCCGGAAAGTATTCGGCGACGTCGTCTGGGTCAACATTGTTGAGGCACGAGGTGAGAAACGAGGCTGGGGAAGGCGCTGGAGTGGGCGATGGTGACGATGAGGCGAGCGGCTATGATGTTGCCTGTCGAGGCTGGCGGCATCGATGTCTGCGTGTTGGCGGCTCCGATCTTGGCCGGCGAGGCGTGGCGGCCGGTCCTTGTGGAGAGCAAGCGCGATGGCCGGGGCTTGAAGGGAGGGCGGGCGAGCAGCCGTCCTTGGAGAAGGATTGCATGGCTGGTGCAGCAGGGTGCGCCGGCGGCGGGATCCTCAAATCTCGCCGCTGGATGCAGTCGTGGGGGAGAGGGGGTCGAGATGGGGATGGAAATTGGGGGGAGTTGGTTCCGCCCGGCTGAAAAAAAGAGGGTAGAGAATTAATTTGATATATAGTTGGCTGACAGGTGGGGACATATAGTGGATGTAGAAAAAAATTAGAAAAGAGGAGCGAAAAGTGTTTTGTAGTCGAGGGAATGGTTTATTTTCAGAGTTAAATACCCATCAAAAAATCAGAGTTAAATACATATGTCTTATAAATAGTACCTCCTCTGTATCTAAATATAAAATTATTTCAAACAGTGGTGTAACTTGTACATTTGTTCCATGTATTATTTTTAAGAACTCTACCTAAATATATGTGGAAGGTCGCACGACCTTATGATTATGAAGATTGAACAAAGAAAAATAAGTACTTCAAAGTGGTAACACAGGGTGATTGTTTTCCATAATAATGTTAGAATAATCTCTGCTCAAGATGTTAACTTACAGAGACATTTGTATGACACGGATATAGGTCAATGTTGAAATATATGCGATAAATAGCCTGAAATTCATCTAAATTTTTTGAGATAAAAAAACTACGGATGTGCCATATGCATCATCTCACGAACATCCCTACCAAATTGTTTCCATCCACACTAACTTGCATTTTTTAGATGGAGCCAAACAACTATAACGCCATGGGCATCAGTTCACGAAAACCCATAATCACTCTTTTCCCAGCCACTATTTACTTCCATTATAGACAGAGCAACATACGTAAAGACTATGGAGAGGCCCATTGCAAACACCACTGTGTAGGTCCTACCACTCAATAACTCATGAAGCATTTGTGGCAGGCCCCACTTCTGGACGTTACATGATGGAAAAATGAGCATCACACATTTGTAATATTCGGTGACTCCAGTAGACTTGTCGTGGAAATTACCAAACCGTCATAGAAATAGGCAGCCAGGTGGGGCTCAATGCATGAGGCAATTGAGTGACATTACACGTCACCGATTTGCGGTAATAAGTGACGCCACCTACAAAACGTCACATATTGGGTATTTCTGTGATGTTCTCAACCACCGTCATCAGGATTTTCGTCACAGTATCTCAATTTTCTTGTAGTGGGAAAGTAAATAAGCGAAGAACCATATATGGAAAGCTCGTAAGCAATTGATCGATGATAGAGAATTATGCCGGATGTGGTTCATCATGTAACAGTCATAACCTAGGGTGACACAGAACTAGCTCCAATTCATCAATGTAATGTCGGCATGTATTCCGAATATAGTCATACGTGTTTATGGAAAAGAACTTGCATGACATCTCTTGTACTACCTTCCCGTGGCAGCGGGGTCCTATTGGAAACTATGGGATATTAAGGCCTCCTTTTCATAGAGTACCGGAACAAAGCATTAACACATAGTGAATACATGAATTCCTCAAACTACGGTCATCACCGGGAGTGGTCCCGATTCTTGTCACTTCAGGGTTGCCGGATCATAACGTATAGTAGGTGACTATAGACTAGCAAGATAGGATCAAGAACTCTCATATATTGATGAAAACATAATAGGTTCAGATCTGAAATCATGGCACTCGGGTCCTAGTGACAAGCATTAAGCATAGCAAAGTCATAGCAACATCAATCTCAGAACATGGTGGATACTAGGGATCAAACCCTAACAAAACTAACTCGATTACATGAGAATTCTCATCCAACCCATCACCATCCAGCAAGCCTACGATGAAATTACTCACACAGGGCGGTGAGCATCATGAAATTGGTGATGGAGGATGGTTGATGATGACGATGGCGACGGATTCCCCTCTCTGGAGCCCCAAACGGACTCCAAATCAGCCCTCCTGAGAGAGTTTAGGGCTTGGCGGCGGCTCCGTATCGTAAAACGCGATGAATCCTTCTCCCTCATTTTTTCTCCCCTAAAGTGAATATATGGAGTCAGGGTTGAGGTCGGTGGAGCGTCAGGGGGCCCACGAGGCAGGGGTGCGCGGCCCCCACCCTCGTGGACATGTGGAGGCCCCCTGACATGGATCTTCCTTCCAGTATTTTTTATATATTTCAAAATAATTCTCCGTTGATTTTTAGGTCATTCCGATAACTTCTATTTCTGCACAAAAATAACACCATGGCAATTCTACTGAAAACAGCGTCAGTCCGAGTTAGTTCCATTCAAATCATGCAAGTTAGAGTCCAAAACAAGAACCATGTGTATCTTGAATAATCATCAACAATGACGAAACCATAGAGGCAAGCAGTGGTAGTGAGAGTAGAGTAGTGAGTAGGACCAAATAAGTCCATGTGAAGCAGCTCGAAAGGTTGAGATGTCGTCATGATTGTCTTCAAGGGATGCTTGGCCCTTGTCATCTTTCCAGCTTTGCAAGCACCACACAGTTCCTCATGCCAGCATGCCCTAGCCTCCGATGTCAGAGCCAGCATTCTGACGCCTTTACTAGAAGACATACGGCCAACTGTGGTCCTACTGAGAAGTCTACCATGTACAAATCGTCCTTTCGATATCCTTCAAAGACTAGAGATTTGTCAGATTCCATAAGCACAAGGCAACGATACTTTCCAAATATCACTACCATATTCAGATCACAAAGCATTAAGACAGACATTAAGTTGAAACCAAGGGATTCAACAAGCATCACTTTATCCATGTGCTGATCCTTTGAGATTGCAACTCTACCTAGACCCAATACCTTGCTTTTACCAGTGTCAGCAAATGTGATTTGACTCTTGTCAGATGGACGTAAGGTTGAGTCCATGAGAAGACTTCAATCACCAGTCATGTGGTTAGTGCATCCACTGTCCATAATCCATTCAGAAGCCTTTGGTATCGTACCCTACAGTGTAGTTAGGGGGATAGGCTTCACCAAGGGAAACGTGAAGCATAAACATTTGATGAACAAGCATATTATCAAAGTTCAGATCCTGGTTAGGGCAGATCGGATGACTGTCAAGAAAACCAGGAACAAAATACATAGTAAGACCATTTGGGCATTTTATCTTGCGCCCCACAAGATGTTTTAGGTCCCCAGCATAAGCATCAGACGCCTTTGATTTCCGGCTGGAGACCCTTCCCTACAAAAGAGAGTTAAGTTTTCTTTATCACCCACATTTTCAGGTGTGGCTTCGAAGGAATGAGTCTAAGTGCAGCATCTGAGAACTTTGGCTTTGGAGCCCTAGCAAATAGCCTTGCAGGAAGTGAATAATACTCATAAGAATAAGCAGAGTAGTTCTTGGTATTATCAACATGGCGGTTTGATGAAACACGCTCATATTCACAGGACTGAGTATGGTTTCCCTACAAAACATTGGTGTTAGGGTGACTCCGGTGAGTCCTCTGTCTGTATGAAGCCTTTGGACCGGGGTTTGTCTTCTTCCCAGGTGGTGTCATGATGACATTCACCTGAAGATTTTCAACACAATGCTTGGGCACCCAGATCTTCTTCAAAGGGGGTCCATTCCTGAAGTTAGTACCAATATACCTAGCAAACACTTCACCATTCTGATTCTTAAACAGTTTATAGTTTGCATCAAAGGATTCATCAATGATAATCGGGTTAGCACAAGTGAAGCCAGATAAGGTAGATGGATCCACTGAAGGTCCCTTTGCAGCAACACATGTGGTTTTGGGGTACTTCTTAGGCTTACAGTAAGAACTATCAACATTCATTTTCCTCTTGAACCCTACGCCCTCTTTCCTAGGGTTTCGGTTCAGAATCTGTCTCTTGAGGACATCACATAGTGTCTGATGCCCTTTGAGACTTTTGTGCATTCCTGTCTCAAGCAATGTCTTCAACCTGGCATTCTCATCAGCAATAATAGTGGTATCCTCAGCAGAGGGGTTAGTTATCACATCAGTAGTTGAAGATATTGCATCAGTAGTAGCAGTATAACATCCAGCAACAGAAACAGCATTATCATGCTCAAGACATTTTAGACATGGTGGTTCAAATCCTTCCTGAGCAGAATTCATCTGTTGAGCGCGGAGTGACTCGTTCTCCTTTTGAAGATCTTCATGAGCCGATCTCAAGTTCTCAACCTCTTGCTTCCTTTGAAGATAATCATAAGAGAGATTTTCATGAGTAGTTGAGAGCGTTTCATGATGAATTTCAAGTTCTTCGTACTTAACATGAAGATTTTTGATGTCTTTAATTAAGGACTGAGATCGGGTCAATTTCGCGTCCAATGGGTCATCGCTTTTGTCTAACAGTTTTTGAATATGTTCGATGACATTCTGTTGTTCAGTTCCAATTTTAGCAACTGTTCTGTAGCTAGGTTTAGATTCACATTCAGAGTCATCTTCACTTGATATTTGAAAGTAAGCATCGCGTGAGTTTACCTTGGCACCACGTGCCATGAAGCAGTAGGTGGGTGCAGAGTCATCCTCATCATTAGCATCAGTGTTGGTGACGAGGCCATTGTCTTCAATGTTGAAGATGGAATTGGCGATGTATGCTGGAGCTAGAGCCAGGCTTGCCATGCCTGAATCAGATTCCTCTTCATACTCCACCTCCACCTCCTCAGATGCAGACTCCTCCTCTGAATCCATCTCCTTGCCAACAAACGCACGAGCCTTGCTGGATGAGCTCTTCTTATGTGATGAAGACTTCGACGAAGACTTGGAAGAAGACTTTGAGGATTTCTTCTTCTTCCTGTCATCAAAATCATATTCCTTGCTCTTCTTCTTCTTGTTCTCATTGTCCCATTGAGGACATTCAGATATGTAGTGATCAGGTTTCTTGCACTTGTGGCACGTTCTCTTCTTGTAGTCACGGGAGGAAGCTTCATCATTTCTTGAGCTGAATCTCGAAGACTGTCTGAAGCCTTTCTTCTTGGTGAACCTCTGGAACTTCTTCACTAACATGGCAAGTTCCTTTCCAATGTCTTCAGGATCCTCAGAACTGCAGTCAAATTCTTCTTCAGATGAGGAAACAACCTTTGCCTTCAAAGCACGAGTTCGGCCATAGTTGGGACCATAGATATCTCTATTCTCAGATAACTGGGACTCATGTGTGTTGAGCCTCTCAAGTATGTCAGACGGATCGAGAGTCTTGAAGTCAGGGCGTTCTTGAATCATCAGGGCCCGGGTGTCAAATGAGTTGTCGAGTGAACTCAAGAGTGTCTTGACGATTCATGCTTGGTGATCTCAGTGGTGCCACGTGCATGAAGCTCATTTGTGATGTCAGTGAGGTGATCAAACGTCATCTGAACATTATCATTGTCATTTCTCTTGAAGCGGTTGAAGAGATTGTGAAGAACACTGATCCTTGAGTCTCTCTGGGTTAAGACGCCTTCGTTAACCTTGGAGAGCCAGTCCCAGACTAATTCACAGTTTCCAGAGCACTCACACGACCATACTGTCCTTTGGTCAGATGACCACAGATGATGTTCTTGGCAGTAGAATCCAGTTGAATGAACTTCTTTGACATCAGCAGGGGTGACACCTTCACCGGCCTTGGGAACGCCGTTCTTGATGACATACCAGAGGTCGACATCAATGGCTTCAAGATGCACGTGCATCTTATTCTTCCAATAGGGGTAATCAGTGCCATCGAAGACAGGGCACGTGTCGGAGACTTTGATTATCCCTGCAGTCGACATGGCTAAAACTCCAGGTGGTTAAGCCAAATCAGATAGAACAAGGGAGCACCTTGCTCTGATACCAATTGAAAGTGCTAGTTATCGACTAGAGGGGGGTGAATAGGCGATTTTTATGAAAGTCTTCAAAACACGGGGGCTTTGAAGACAGACAGTAGAAATGAACCTATTGATGTGCAGCGGAAGGTAGACTACACTAGACAAGCCATAGTCATATAAGCAATGAAGTGAAAGCGCGAAGACTATCAGCGGCTAGGTAGTATGGATCAAGATGGAAGATAGTATGAAGCCAAACAACAACAGTCTTCAAACAATGAAGTCAATCAGATCATGCAAGAAGGCAATGACTTCACGAAGACAAACTGTAAGTAAAGAGAGGTAAATGGATAGAACCAGTTGCTTGATGAGGACAAGGATTTGTTGGACCAGTTCCAATTGCAGTGACAACTGTACGTCTGGTTAGGGAGGCTGAGATTCAACTCAGAAGACTCGTCTTCACCTTATTCCCTAGAGCTAAGGACACATAGTCCTCGCCCAATCACTCTGGTAAGTCTTCAAGGGAGACTTCCAAACCTTCACAGACTTCGTTCACCGGCAATCCACAATGACTCTTGGATGCTCAGAACGTGACGCCTAACCGGCTGGAGGACTCATAGTCCTCAAATGTAACAAGTCTTCAGGTCATGCAGACAGAAAGACTTCAATGATGCCTAATACTCTTCGGATCTGGGTGTTTAGGGCTTTGTCCTCGCAAGGATTTCTCTCTTAAATGCTTCGGAGGTGGGTTGCTCTCTAACGACAAAAGCCGTGCACTAACTCTGAGCAACCACCAATTTATGGTGTAGGGGGTGGGCTCTTTATAGCCAGGAGGCAACTGATAACCCACAAGTATAGGGGATCGCAACAGTTTTCGAGGGTAGATTATTCAACCCAAATTTATTGATTCTACACAAGGGGAGCCAAAGAATATTCTCAAGTATTAGCAGCTGAGTTGTCAATTCAACCACACCTGGAAACTTAATATCTGCAGCAAAGTATTTAGTAGCAAAGTAATATGATAGTAGTGGTAACGGTAGCAAAAGGTAATGATAACAAAAGTAATGTTTTTGGTATTCTGTAGTGATGATAGTAATAGAAACGGAAAAGTAAATAACCGAAGAACAATATATGGAAAGCTCGTAGGCAATGGATCGGTGATAGAGAATTATGCCGGATGTCGTTCATCATGTAACAGTCATAACCTAGGGTGACACAGAACTAGCTCCAGTTCATCAATGTAATGTAGGCATGTATTCCGAATATAGTCATATGTGCTTACGGAAAAGAACTTGCATGCCATCTTTTGTCCTACCCTCTCGTGGCAGCGGGGTCCTAGCGGAAACTAAGGATATTAAGGCCTCCTTTTAATAGAGTACCGGACCAAAGCATTAACACATAGTGAATACATGAACTCCTCAAAGTACGATCGTCACCGGGAGTGGTACCGATTATTGTCACTTCGGGGTTGCCGGATCATAACACATAGTAGGTGACTATAGACTTGCAAGATAGGATCAAGAACTCTCATATATTGATGAAAACATAATAGGTTCAGATCTGAAACCATGGCACTCGGGCCCTAGTGACAAGCACTAAGCATTGCAAAGTCATAGCAACATCAATCTCAGAACATAGTGGATACTAGGGATCAAACCCTAACAAAACTAACTCGATTACATGATAAATCTCATCCAACCCATCACCGTCCAGCAAGCCTATGATCGAATTACTCATGCACGGCGGTGAGCATCATGAAATTGGTGATGGAGGATGGTTGATGATGACGATGGCAACGGATTCCCCTCTCCGGAGCCCCGAACGGACTCCAGATCAGCCCTCCCGAGAGGTTTTAGGGCTTGGCGGCGGCTCTGTATCGTAAAACGCGATGAATCCTTCTTTATTTTTTTCTCCCCGAAAGCAAATATATAGAGTTGGAGTTGAGGTCAGAGGAGCTCCAGGGGGGCCACGAGGTAGGGGGCGCGCCCAGTGGGGCAGGCGCGCCCCCACCCTCGTGGCTAGGGTGTGGGCCCCTGGTCTTCATCTTTTGCAGGGATTTTTAATTATTTCCAAAAAGACATTCCGTGAAGTTTCAGGTCATTCCGAGAACTTTTGTTTCTGCACATAAATAACACCATGGCAATTCTGCTGAAAATAGCGTTAGTCCGGGTTAGTTCCATTCGAATCATGCAAGTTAGAGTCCAAAACAAGGGCAAAGTGTTTGGAAAAGTAGATACGACGGAGACGTATCAACTCCCCCAAGCTTAAACCTTTGCTTGTCCTCAAGCAATTTAGTTGACAAACTGAAAGTGATAAAGAAAAACTTTTACAAACTATGTTTGCTCTTGTTGTTGTAAATATGTAAAGCCAGCATTGAAGTTTTTAGCAAAGATTATAAACTAACCATATTCACAATAACGCTTAGGTCTCTTGTTTACTCATATAAATGGCATAATCAACTAGCGAGCAATAATAATAAATCTCGGATGACAACACTTTCTCAAAACAATCATAATATGATATAACAAGATGGTATCTCGCTAGCCCTTTCTGAGACCGCAAAACATAAATGCAGAGCACCTTTAAAGATCAAGGACTGACTAGACATTGTAATTCATGGTAAAAGAGATTCAGTCAAGTCATACTCAATGTAAACTAACAGTAATGAATGCAAATGACAGTGGTGCTCTCCAACTGGTGCTTTTTAATAAGAGGATGATGACTCAACATAAAATTAAATAGATAGGTCCTTCGCAGAGGGAAGCAGGGATTTGTAGAGGTGCCAGAGCTCGGTTTTGAAATAGGGGTGAATACTATTTTGAGCGGTATACTTTCATTGTCAACATAACAACCAAGAGAGGGTGATATCTTCCATGCTACACACATTATAGGTGGTTCCCAAACAAAATGGTAAAGTTTATACTCCCCCTCCACCAACAAGCATCAATCCATGGCTTGCTCGAAACAATGAGTGCCTCCAACTAATAAGAGTCCCAGGGGTAGTTTTTTTGCAATTATTTTGATTTGATTTGCATAAAACATGGGACTGGGCATCCCGGTGACCAGCCATTTTCTCGTGAGTGAGGAGCGGAGTCCACTCCTCTTGAGAATAACCCGGCTAACATGGAAGATACGGACAGCCCTAGTTGACACATGAGCTATTCGAGCATACAAAACAGGATATTTATTTGAAGGTTTAGAGTTTGGCACATACAAATTTACTTGGAACGGTAGGTAGATACCGTAAATAGGTAGGTATGGTCAACTCATATGGCATAACTTTGGGGTTTATGGGATTGGATGCACAAGCAGTATTCCCGCTTAGTACAGGTGAAGGCTAGAAAAAGACTGGGAAGCGACCAGCTAGAGAGCGACAACAGTCATGAACATGCATTAGAATTAATCAACACCGAATGCAAGCATGAGTAGGATATAATCCACCATGAACATAAATATCGCGAAGGCTATGTTGATTTTGTTTCAACTACATGCGTGAGCATGTGCCAAGTCAAGTCACTTAAATCATTCAGAGGAGGATACCACCCTATCATACCACATCACAACCATTTTAATAGCATGTTGGCACACAAGGTAAACCATTGTAAGCTCCTAGATAATCAAGCATGGCACAAGAAACTATGATCTCTAGTTGTCATTGCAAACATGTTTATTCATAATAGGTTGAATCAGGAACGATGAACTAATCATATTTACGAAAACAAAAGAGGTCGAGTTCATACCATCTTTTCTCATCTCAGTTAGTCCATCATATATCGTCATAATTGCCTTTCACTTGCACAACCGAACGATGTGGATAATAATAACAGTGCGCGTGCATTGGACTAAGCTGGAATCTGCAAGCATTCAATAAATAGGAGAAGACAAGGCAATATGAGCTCTTTTGTCAGATCAACAATAATGCATATAGGAGTCACTTCAACAATTTATCATGGTCTTCTCCTATCGACCCCCAAAGAAAAGAAAAGAAAAGAAATAAAAGTATTTACATGGGAAAGCTCCCAAGCAAAAGAAGAACAGGAAATCTTTTTTGGTTTTCTTTTTAATTACTACTACAAGCATGGAAATTAAAAGTAGCTAAAAGCTACAACTAATTTTTTTGGTTTTTTTCTTAAGGTTTATTAAACACACAAGAAGAAAGCATAAAAAGGAAATAAACTAGCATGGATGACACAATGAAAAAGTATGAGCACCGACATCTAGCAATGAGTGTGTGAACATAAATGTAATGTCAGTGAGAAATACGTACTCCGGCAAGCTTAGGCTTTTGGCCTAAGTTGGTCTATGGCCACGGCTGGCCTGGCGGATATCCATAATAATAGTTGGGGTCGTACTGCGATGCAGCAGTCATTGCATCGTGGGCTGCAGCTTGGAGGCGAGCTATCTCGGCTCTCCTCTTATACTCTTCTGCCTCCTCTCTGGTTATAAAATATCTCCTTTTTGCCTGAAAGTCAAAGAAAGTAGAAGCAGGGAGAGCGATGTGATAGGTGCGTCGTCTGTCAAAGATTAGTCGGTACTGGAGGAACTGATCGTTCCTCTCAACAAACTGATGACGAACCATAGCCTCATAATCCAAATAAGCAGGGGGCAACTCAATATCATCTTCATGTATGGTTATACCAAGAAAATTAGCTAAGCGGGTTTCATAAATTCCCCCAAAGAAATCTTCATTAAATCTATTAAGATGCAACCTACATGCAACAATGGCTCCCAAATTATAAGATTTATCTCCTAACACAGCACTCCTAAGAATACTGAGGTCAGGGACAGACATATGACATGCCTCATCTTTACCATTAATGCATCTACCTATGAAGAGAGCAAAATAATGTATAGCAGGAAAGTGAATGCTCCCTATGGTAGCTTTTGTTATATCTCTAGATTCCCCCACACTTATACTAGCAAGAAAATCTCTAAATTCAGATTTGCGAGGTTCCCTAACACTACCCCATTGTGGAAGTTTGCAAGCAGTAGTAAAATCCTCGAAGTCCATCGTATAAGATTTTTCATAAAGATCAAACAGGACAATTGGAGAATTGCGTGAATATAAAAATTCAAACCTCCTCACAAAGGAACTAGTGAGATAGTGGTACTGGCGGCACTTTCCTCCTCGAAGCTCACAAGATCAGCGTTACGCAAATATGCGTTAAATTCTTCCTTGATTTCCGCTCGATCCATAAAGTCCTCTGAAGGCCATGCACAGGGCCGCACTTGAGCGTCCCTTGGTGGCTCATCATCAGCATCACGCATTGCAAGCCTGGTTTCTTGTTTCCTTGAAGAGCCACCTTGGTACATTTTGCTAAACATATTTCTTCCTCTGAAAAATTTCTGAAATTTTTAGTAACTTAAAATAAAAGTGAACTAAACTCAACAATATTGATAGCAACTACTCCTACAAGTGCCTAGAGCCTATATCATGCATCAAAACTACTTGGAACCATATAAATTTAACATGCAAGCTCAAGAACATGGTCACCTAGGCGGCACAAATTTGCAATGAATAAAGCACTAGAACAAAAACTAATTGGACCAATGGAGGAGTCACATACCAAGGAACAATCCCCCCAAGCAGTTTTGTGAGAGGTGCTTTGAGCAAGGAGATCGAAAATGGCAGCAAAATGAGCATGGACTCGGGTTTGAACTGGATAATCGTGTTTGTGGGAGGAAGAAGGAGTGTGAGGGTGCAAGAATAAGTGGAGGAGGGCCACCGTGGGCCCACAAGGCAGGGGGCGCGCCTAGGGGTGTAGGGCACGCCCTCCACCCTCGTGGCCAGGTGGATGCCCCCCGTTTTGTGTTCTTAATGCCAAATATTCAAAAATATTCCAAAAAATCATATTTAAATTTTAGGACATTTGGAGAACTTTTATTTTTGGGGTATGTTTCTATTGCACGGATAATTCAGATAACAGATGGAAAATACTTATTTTTATTTTATTTAATATAAATAACAGAAAGTAAAAGGAGGGTACAGAGAATTGTGTTCTCTAAATTCCTCCATCTCATGATCATCAAAAGGAATCCACTAACAAGGTTGATCACGTCTTGTTAACAAACTCATTCTGAATAACATGGAACCGGAGAATCTTCGAATAACACTAGGTTACCTCAACGGGGATATGCACATCCCCAACAATAAGAATATCATATTTCTTCTTGAAAATAGGAAGAGGAAATTCAAAACCTCCAAAAATAATCGATGCAATTTTTCCAATAGAATTGATACTGTGGACTTGAGGTTGTTTCCTCGGAAAGTGTACCGTATGCTCATTACCATTAACATGAAAAGTGAAATTGCCTTTGTTGCAATCAATAACAGTCCCTGCAGTATTCAAGAAGGGTCTTCCAAGAATAATAGACATACTATCGTCCTCAGGAATATCGAGAATAACAAAGTCCGTTAAAATAGTAACGTCTGCAACCACAACAGGCACATCCTCACAAATACCGATAGGTATAGCAGTTGATTTATCAGCCATTTGCAAGGATATTTCAGTAGGTGTCAACTTATTCAAATCAAGTCTACAATATAAAGAGAGAGGCATAACACTAACACCGGCTCCAAGATCACATAAAGCAGTTTCAACATAGTTTCTCTTAATGGAGCATGGTATAGTGGGTACTCCTGGATCTCCAAGTTTCTTTGGTATTCCACCCTTAAAAGTATAATTAGCAATCATGGTGGAAATTTCAACTTCTGGTATCTTTATTTTATTAGTAACAATTTCTTTCATGTACTTAGCATAAGGATTCATTTTAAGCATATCAGTTAATCTCATACACAAAAAGATAGGTCTAATCATTTCAGCAAAGCGCTCAAAATCCTCATCATCCTTTTTCTTGGATGGTTTGGGAGGAAAAGGCATGGGTTTCTGAACCCAAGGTTCTCTTTCTTTACCATGTTTCCTAACAACAAAGTCTTTCTTATCATAACGTTGATTCTATGATTGTGGGTTATCAAGATCAACAACATGTTCAATTTCTATATCATTATCATGGCTAGGTTGAGCATCAACATGAACATTATCATTAACATTATCACTAGTTTCAGGTTCATTACCATATTGTGTTTCAGCATCAGAAATAGAAATATCATTTGGATTCTCAGGTGTTTCAGTAATAGGTTCACTAGAAGTATGCAAATTCCTATCATTTCTATATTATTTCTCTGAGAATCTTGCTCAATTCTCTTAGGGTGGCCTTCATGATACAAAGGTTCCTGGGTCATTCTACCAGTTCTAGTAGACACTCTAACAACATAATCATTATTCTTACTATTCGATTCATTGAGCAAATCATTTCGAGCTTTAAGTACTTGTTCTACTTGAGTGGTAACCATAGAAGCGTGTTTACTAATAAGTTTAAGTTCACCTTTAACATTGGCCATATAATCACCCAAGTGTTCAAGCATATCAGCACTGTGTTTTAACTATCTACCAAAATAAGCATTGAAGTCTTCTTGCTTGACCATAAATTTATCAAACTCATCTAAGCATGGGCTAGCAAACTTAGTAAATGGGATTTCAGCTTTATCATATCTATAGAGAGAGTTTGCCTTTACTACCTATGTCGGGTTATCAAGACCATGTGTTTTTTCAATAGGAGATGGATTAAAATTATGCATTTCTTTGACAGGCGGTAAATTAAGAACATGTATTTCTTCAGTAGGAGGTAAATTCTTAACATCTTCAGCTTTAATACCATTTTCTTTCATGGATTTCCTTGCCTCTTGCATATCTTCAGGAGTGAGAAATGGAACACCTCTCTTCTTCGGAGTTGGTTTAAGAATAGGCTCAGGAAGTGTCCAATTATTTTCATTCGTCAACATATTATTCAATAGAATTTCAGCTTCATCCGGTGTTCTTTCCCTGAAAACAGAACCAGCACAACTATCCAGGTAATCTCTGGAAGCATCGGTTAGTCCATTATAAAAGATATTAAGTATTTCATTTTTCTTAAGAGGATGATCGGGCAAAGAATTAAGTAATTGGAGAAGCCTCCCACAAGCATGTGGGAGACTCTCTTCTTCAATTTGCACAAAATTATATATATCCCTTAAAGCAGCTTGTTTCTTATCAGTAGAGAAATATTTAGCAGAGAAGTAATAGATCATATCATGGGGACTACGCACACAACCAAGATCAAGAGAATTAAACCATATCTTAGCGTCACCCTTCAATGAGAATGGAAATATTTTAAGGATATAAAAGTAGCGAGTTCTCTCATCTTTAGTGAATAGGGTGGCTAAATTATTTAGTTTAGTAAGATGTGACAAGACAGTTTCAGATTCATAGCCATAAAAAGGAGCAGATTCAACCAAAGTAATTATATCAGGATCAACAAAGAATTCATAATCCTTATCAGTAACATAGATAGGTGAAGTGGCAAAAGCAGGGTCAGGTTTCATTCTAGCAATAAGGGATTGCTTCTTCCATTTAGATAATAACTTCTTTAAATCATATCTATCATTGCAAGCTAAAATTGCTCTAGCAGATTCTTCATCTAGAACATAACCCTCAAGAACAACAGGCAATTCATATTTATTAGGGGGAGAGTCTTCATCATCACTTTCATCAATATTATCACTTTCAATAATTTCATTCTCTCTAACCATAACAAGTTGTTCATCAAGAAATTCACCAAGTGGCATAGTAGTATCAAGCGTAGAAGTAGTTTCATCATAAGTATCGTGCATAGCAGAAGTGGCATCATCAATAACATGTGACATATCAGAATGAATAGCAGAAGCAAGTTTAGGTGTCGCAAGCTTACTCAAAACAGAAGGTGAATCAAGTGCAGAGCTAGATGGCAGTTCCTTACCTCCCCTCGTAGTTGAGGGATAAATATTGGTTTTGGGATCTCTCAAGTTCTTCATAATGATAAGCAGATATAAATCCCAAGTGACTCAAAGAATAGAGCTATGCTCCCCGGCAACGGCGCCAGAAAATAGTCTTGATAACCCAAGGGGATCGCAACAGTTTTCGAGGGTAGAGTATTGAACCAAAATTTATTGATTCGACACAAGGGGAGCCAAAGAATATTCTCAGGTATTAGCAGCTGAGTTGTCAATTCAACCACACCTAGAAACTTAATATCTGCAGCAAAGTATTTAGTAGCAAAGTAATATGATAGTAGTGGTAACGGTAGCAAAAGATAATGATAACAAAAGTAATGTTTTGGGTGTTTTGTAGTGATGATAGTAATAGCAATGGAAAAGTAAATAAGCGAAGAACAATATATGGAAAGCTCATAGGCAATGGATCGGTGATAGAGAATTATGCCGGATGTGGTTCATCATGTAACAGTCATAACCTAGGGTGACACAGAACTAGCTCCAATTCATCAATGTAATGTAGGCATATATTCCGAATATAGTCATACATGCTTATGGAAAAGAACTTGCATGATATCTTTTGTCCTACCCTCCCATGGCAGCAGGGTCCTAGCGGAAACTAAGGGATATTAAGGCCTCCTTTTAATAGAGTACCAGACCAAAGCATTAACACATAGTGAATACATGAACTCCTCAAACTACGGTCGTCACCGGGAGTGGTCCCGATTATTGTCACTTCGGGGTTGCTGGATCATAACACATAGTAGGTCACTATAGACTTTCAAGATAGGATCAAGAACTCTCATATATTGATGAAAACATAATAGGTTCAGATCTGAAATCATGGCACTCGGACCCTAGTGAGAAGCATTAAGCATAGCAAACTCATAGCAACATCAATCTCAGAACATAGTGGATACTAGGGATCAAACCCTAACAAAACTAAATCGATTACATGATAAATCTCATCCAACCCATCACCGTCCAGCAAGCCTACGATGGAATTACTCACGCACGGCGGTGAGCATCATGAAATTGGTGATGGAGGATGGTTGATGATGACGATGGCGATGGATTCCCCTCTCCGGAGCCCCGAATAGACTCCAGATCAGCCCTCCCGAGAGGTTTTTGGGCTTGGCGGTGGCTCCGTATCGTAAAAACACGATGAATCCTTCTTCTCTAGTTTTTTCTCCCCGAAAGAAAATATACAGAGTTGGAGTTGAGGTCGGAGGAGCTCCAGGGGGCCCACGAGGTAAGGGGGCGCCCCCCCACCCTCGTGGCTAGGGTGTGGCCCCCCTGGTCTTCATCTTTTGCAAGGATTTTTTATTATTTCCAAAAAGACGTTCCGTGAAGTTTTAGGTCATTCCGAGAACTTTTGTTTCTACACATAAATAACACAATGGCAATTCTGCTGAAAATAGCGTCAGTCCGGATTAGTTACATTCAAATTATGCAAGTTAGAGTCCAAAACAAGGGCAAAAGTGTTTGGAAAAGTAGATACGATGGAGACGTATAAGCAACCCGACCTGATTTGTCAAAATGACCCAGGATCACTATGGATTGACACGTATCTAATGGTCGGATTTTAAACACACGCGGTAGCTTGACTTGGGCTGCAAGTAAGGCTGACTCATCTAGCTCTGGATAAGATTTGCTCTCATTGTCTTCACTCGAAGACATAGGATTTGGCTGAGCATAACTTCAGTCACTCTGACTTTGTTCACTTGGACCCCACTTAACAGTGCGGTGGTTCCTGTGACTCAACAAAGAAGAAAAGGAAACTACGAAACAACTATGTCTTCGCACTCCATAGTTTTCACGTGAATGTCTTCTCGAGTCATAATCTTCGTTCTGAATATCTTCACAGAACACCATTGTCTTCAATGTCTTCACACATTTCTAGGGGTCATCTCTGGTAGGTAAACCGAATCAATGAGGGACTACTACCTGTGTTATCCTGCAATTCTCACAAACACATTAGTCCCTTAACCAAATTTGTCGTCAATACTCCAAAACCAACTAGGGGTGTCACTAGATGCACTTACAATTAGTAACCCGGCGGGCAGGTCGGGCGGATAATAAGGCCCAAGGCTCAGAAGGCCGGCTCGTGTTATGGTGGGCCGGCTTAAGATGAAAGGCATAAGAAATATTTTCCACAAATGAAGCAAGACTAGGACTCCACTTGTAATAGAGTAATCCTAATCCTACTAGGACTAGTCATTTAACCCGCACCTTCAACTTATATAAGGAGGGGCGGGGCACCCCAAGGGGGACAAGTTGGACAAGTCTAGACAGACAAATCAATAGCTCTCGAGATAGAGGTAGCAAAATAGCACCCTTGTAATTGTGGGCATCACCATGATCAACATCAATGAAACAGGATGTAGGCTTTTACCTCCACCGTGAGGGGCCGAACCTGGGTAAACCTCATGTCTCTCATCCTACTCAACCCCAGTCAAACTACCAAATATATGTGTTGGCCTAACGACTAAGTCCTGACACTAAGGACATCTACTGTGACAAATCCACGACAGTTGTCGCCCACCGTGGGGCCTGCGCACGATGGTATTGAGTTCTTGCAGGGTGCTATCCCAGGGATCGAGAAATTTCGCCCAGCTTATTGAAGAGTTCCGGCCGGCTCGTTGCAGAGTTCCGGCCGGCTCATCGAAAAGTTCCGCCAGGCTCATCTAAAGGTTTCGCCGGCTCCTCGGAAAGTTCTGGCCGGATCATTGAAAAGTTCCGACCACCTGGAAGAAAGGTTCCGTCTAAATCACCAAATAGTTCTGGTCGCCTCGACGAAAAGTTCTGTCCGAATCGCCAAAGGGTTCCAGCCAAATCACCGAAAGGTTCTGTCCGAGTCAGCAAAGAGTTCCGACTTAGGTTACATAAAAATTCCGGCTCTAAAAGCTCCGGCTCAAAAAATTTTGGCCGGGTTATCAAGAGGTTCTGGCTCAAAAAGTTCCGGCCAGATTATCAAAACGTCCCGGCTCAAAAAGTTTCGGCCGGGTTATCAAGAGGTTCCAGCTCAAAAAGTTCCGGCCGAATTATCAAAATGTTCCGGTTCAAAAAGCTCAGGGTCATCTATTGTTACTGGTAATGGTAGTATGCCCATCCACGCCACTGCTCAGCCTCCATATATAAGTTAATTTCTGGACCACACAAGGATCATCTGGCGTTCAGATGCATCAGGTGATATTTGTCCAAGCTTATTTTCTTAACACATTATTTTTATCAAAGAACAAATACTCTGGCTGGTGATATTTTTTGATGCAGGACAATTGTTCACTGCAAGAGCGATCGTCGTATCATGTATATCATACATCTGACCATTTTATAATGCTCAACGAATGTATGTGCAAGCCGCCACCTCTGCGGCCCACTCTACATCAACATGACATGGCTAGCTCGCCCGTCCGCACGGCTTACCGCGCCTGCGAATTACTCTCTATCCGCACCGGCTTATAATACCACGACCGAATCATTTGTCTATACCCGTGCTCGACTCGCCCATGTGCATGCTGTCTGTGATGTCGCGGTTGTCTTGATTGTCCGCCCTGCGGTCCGGTCTATTCCAGCAAATCTAGAGCAAATTATATTACATTATCAATCTCCGCCTGCACCGGATGGCTCAATGGACAGGTGCACAAGTCGCCGTCACTGTGGTTTGTTTAAACTTCAACAACCAGTTGGGATGAATCATCAGTTGGGTTATTGACACACCTCATACGGGATCATTTATAATCTGGCGAGCTTCAACATTTTACAGCATTCCACTGTTCAACTATATGTCAGTTTATATCACAGTCAAATATCAAGAATCTTAAGACAACTCCTTGAGTCGTCTTAAGACTCGGGGGCTACGATGACATGACTTATCAAATATTGTGACATTCAAGAACTCTAGGTCATTGGAGGGAAAATAACCCGGTCCTGGAGGCTATTGCTACATTGATGAAAGTTTAGAGGCAATCAAAAAATATTGTGAGATTCAAGAACTCCGGGTCATTGGAGGGAAAATAACCCGGTCCCGGAGGCTACTGCCACATTGATAAAAGTTTAAAGGGAGTCAGAAAATTTCCGGCTTAAAGAGTGCCTGGCAATTTAAAAGTTTCAGCTCAAAGGAAGAGTTCCGGTTTACAAGAAAAGGTTTCGGTTTAATATCCGGTTCAAGAGAAATCTCTCTCCCATAATATTCTGAGCTCTCACTATCCGGTGCAACATCCGGTTCAAGGAGAGTTCATATCTCGCAAGTTCGAATTCTCGGAAAAATTAAAGGTTGCCAAAGAGAACTTGCTGAAGTGCGCAGTTCAAACATGGGTATCCTGCCTCATTGACTTATCACATTATTGGTCACTTGGGGGCTTCCTGCTTAATGAGCATAGCTGTGATTACCCTCTTGATCCTGCTTGCACGCCTTGTTACAAATTACTTGGGGGCTTCCTTCTCATTGAGCATAGCTATGACTACCCTCTTAATCCGGCTTGCACACCTTGTTACAAATTGTATGAGGGCTTCCTGCTCATGAAGCATCTCCTTGACTACACTTTGATCCATCTTATACGCCTTGTTGAAACTAACTTGAGGATTTTCTGCCCAAGTTAAAAGATTACCAAAGAGAACTTGTTATGGTGCGCAGTTCAAACATAGGTATCCTGCCTTGATGGCTTAATATATGTCACTTGCGGGCTTCCTGCTCATTGAGCATAGCTATGACTACCCTACATAGCCAAACAACGGTTTGCTAGGACTGGGTGGGTTAGAGGTTTGACATGGCAATATGGGAGGCGTGATAAGCAAGTGGTAGGTATCGTAGCATAGGCATAGCAAAAGAGCGAGCATCTAGCAAGCAAAGATAGAAGTGATTTCGAGGGTATGGTCATCTTGCCTGCAAAGCTCTCAGAGTTGCATTGATCCTCGTAAGCGAACTCAACGGGATCCTCGTTCAAGAACTCGTCTCCCGGCTCTACCCAAACAAGAACAACAAGCAAAAGGAGCACAATCAACCACGTGCAATGCTCAAGCAACATGATGCAACACATGGTATGATATGCGGGATGCAGTATGTGATGCATATGCATGATTCGAAAAGGAATTATTAAACCTGTCCTCAACTTGGAAATCCAAGAGTGCCACTGGAAAGGTGAGTTGATTTTGGTTGAAATCGATATAAAGATCACCGGAATCGGATGCACGGTTTGGAAATGGCAAGCAAAACAAATATGGCACCGGTCTGCGATAAATAGCAAGTGACCAACTAAATGCATCAAGATATACATGCTACAGCACTCAAACATAACAAAATAATACATGGCAGGGATCCACTCATGATGCTTGACAAAAGATGAACACTGAGCTACACCTAATTCATCCATTAACAGGTTCAAACAAGCATGGCAAAAGTGCAAAAGATTACTGGTTTCAGACTTAGTGAAATAACAACAAATCAAGAATTTATCATCAGGAAGCAATCTTTAGAGCATGAAAACTACATGCTACAGGAACATATCATGGAAAAGCAAGGCATGGCATGAAGCTACTCAAAGCAGATAACAAAAGTCCCTTAGTGATCTTGAGCCAAAAGGGATCAGAAAATACAATTGCAAGCATGTGAACATAGAAAAAACATAAACAGATTCAGACTTTGTGAAAAACTAGAGCATGCAAAACAGTTAACGAGTAGGCATGTTTACGAGCTCGATGCACTCACTACAAGGTATTCCATGACAAACTAAGCATACACCCATCAAGAAGACATGGCATAGAAGCTAGACATGGCAAGAACAACAACATAGCAGGCACGGATCAACAACAACAACCTCGGCAAAATCATTAAACAAGTTAACAATCTTCCAGGAACATTTTATAGCAAAAGTAGAGCTCGATTGACTCAAGCTAGGTTGCTCCATAAATGCAAACAAAGATATGGATGGATAGAGCACCACAATATTAACAAAACATCCTTACTGGTCATACTCAAAATAGGCACGGATCACTAGGAAACAACATGAACATATGGCATAAAAACAAAAACAAAACAAGGACTTGGTGAAATTCTAAGTCCCGGAAATCAGCATCAACGATTAAGCTACTTTGCATGCTTGTGCTAGTCATCACAAAGATCACAAAAATACATGGCATACACCCCTGTAAAGATGGCATGGCATTCTACAAAACACATGTAGAGCTCAGGATCATAGCATGCACACATTAATCATGGCAAAAATGACAAAAGTGCATTTGCTGAAACAGATCTGAAATATTCCTCACATAGCCCTCTTCCAACAGCATTTCGGGCATCAAGATGAGCTCAAATGAAAATGATGCAATGAGATGAAATGATGTACTCATCGAGACGAACATTTTGATATGCTACACGCACGAATCGGAGCTATGGATGCAGAGTTATGGTATGCGGAGAAATGCTAAAAATTAGGGTTATGGGGAAAAAGTCAACCCTCGTCCCAGATCTAGATCTGGGCACTGTAGCACGCCCGAGGAACGAGGTTCGCCGGATTCATCGCCGGAGACGACGGAGCTCACCGGAGTTGATGGAACTTGTCGGATCCGCCGACATGGGACTCGCCGGAGAGGATGAAGGACGACGATGGGCGGCGGAGGAGACCGGGCGGCGCGGGGAGGTTGCGGCGGAGGAGCTCCCCTCCGGCCGGCGACGAGGAGCTGCGGCCGGCGCGGATCTTGCGGCGGCATGGCGAGCCGGTGCGGGCGAACGGCGGCACCGGCCGGCGAAGGGCGGCGCGCGGCGTCGAGCGCGAGGAAGAGGATCGGGCGAGGTGGCGGGAGGCGATGGGCCGAGAGGGCCGGACGCGGGCCCCGCGGGCCTGGCGCGGTCGGCGGTGATGCGGACCCGCCCGGGACAGGTGGCGTCGGCGGATTGGTCGGCGGCGGCGGGCGGATACGTCCGATCGGTGGGATTTTGTCCGGCGGCGGCGGGGACAAAAAAGACTATGGTTAGGGTAGGAGAAGACCCAGAAATTTCGAGGCGAGACCTATTTATAGAGGTAGGGGGAGCTAGGAATCTCCAAATGACGTGCGGTTTGCGGCCACGCGATCGTGATCGAACGCTCTAGATGATGGAGGGGTTTAAGGTGGGTTTTGGGCCACTTTGGAAGGGTGTTGGGCTGCAACACACACGAGGCCTTTTCGGTCCCTCGGTTAACCGTTGGAGTATCAAACGAAGTCCAAATGGTACGAAACTTGACAGGTGGTCTACCGGTAGTAAACCAAGGCCGCATGACAAGTATCGGTCCAATCCAAAAACGTTTAACCCCCACACACGAAAAGAGGTAGAAAGGGACACCAGAGGACATAGGAGCGCTGGAATGCAAAACGGACAACGAGGAAAATGCTCGGATGCATTTGACGAACACGTATGCAAATGCAATGCACATGATAACATGATATGAGATGCATGACAAAGAGAACACACACAGAGACAAAAACCCGACAACGATGAAATAGAATAATTTAGTGCCGGATACGGCAAGAGTTGGGATACAAATATGGTAAATTACATCCGGGGTGTTACAACACTCCACCACTACGAAAGGATCTCATCCTGAGATCTAGGACAGGAAAAACTCCGGGTACTCAGAACGGAGGTGATCCTCGCATTCCCAGGTGGCTTCACGGTCGGAATGATGTGACCACTTGACTTTGAGGAATTTGATTGACTTGTTGCGAGTCTTGCGCTCAGCTTCTTCAAGGATAGCAACGGGGTGCTCACGATAAGAAAGGTCTTCTTGGATATCAATGTCTTCGAGGTTGACGGTGCGGTCAGGGTTCTTGAAGCACTTGCGGAGTTGAGACACGTGAAACACGTCGTGCACGTTTGCGAAGTTGGAGGGAAGCTCAAGTTGATAGGCAAGATCGCCTCTCTTGTTGATGATCTTGAAAGGACCCGCGTATCTAGGGGCAATCTTCCCTTTGATACTGAAGCGACGAGTACCTTTCATTGGAGAGACGCGGAGGTATACATGGTCTCCGATCTCGAAAGCCAAATCACGATGCTTACTATCATAGTAACTCTTCTAGCGCGATTGCGCGGCTTTGACATTATCACGAATGACTTTGCACATCTCTTCTGCCTCTGTGATCAAGTCATTTCCAAAAGTTGACGTTCACCAGTCTCTGACCAGTTAAGAGGAGTACGGAACTTCCTGCCATAGAGAATTTCAAATGGGGCCTTGCCCGAACTCGCTTGGAAGTTGTTGTTGTAGGAGAACTCGGCATATGGAAGACAATCTTCCCACTTCATACCGAAGGACATAACGCAAGCCCTGAGCATATCTTCGAGAATCTGATTGACACGCTCGACTTGGCCGCTAGTTTGGGGATGAAAAGTTGTGCTGAAACGGATGTTGGTGCCCATGGCCTTCTGAAAAGAATCCCAAAACTTGGAGGTGAACATGCTGCCACGATCTGAAGAAATCAACTGTGGAATGCCGTGCAGAGAGACAATCCGAGAGGTATATAGCTCTGCCAATTGAGCTGCTGTGATGGATTCTTTGATAGGAAGGAAATGAGCCACTTTAGTGAGTTTGTTGATGACAACGAAGATAGCATCATTGCCACGCTTGGACTTTGGAAATCCAGTCACGAAGTCCATCTCAATGTGGTCAAACTTCCATTTTGGAATGGCAAGAGGTTGGAGGAGACCAGCTGGTCGTTGGTGTTCTGCCTTCACTCTTCTGCAGACATCACATTCATTCACGAACTGATCAATCTCGCGCTTCATTCGAGTCCACCAATACGACTGTTTGAGGTCATGGTACATCTTCGTACTCCCAGGGTGGATGGAGAGGAGTGAATTGTGAGCCTCGTTCACAATGACTTTACAAAGGTTACCTTTAGGCACAACAATGCGATCCTCGAAGAAAAGAGTATCCTTGTCATCAAGACGATAGCACTTGTACTTGGGTTGACTCTTGGCAATCCCAATTTCACCTTCTTCACCATAGCATCAAGAAGTTGAGCCTCACGAATCTGATCTTCAAAGTAGGAGAGACTTGGAGGTTGGCGAGGAAACCTTGAGGAACAACTTGCAGATTGAGTTTGCGGAAAGCTTCACAAAGCTCGAGTTGGTAAGGCTTGAGAATCAAACTGTTGCGGTAAGCCTTTCTACTCAATGCGTCAGCAATTACATTGGCCTTGCCTGGAGTATATTCGATGCTCGGATTATACTCTTGAATCATTTCGAACCAACGAGTCTGCCTGAGGTTGAGATTAGGCTGAGTGAAGATGTACTTGAGACTCTTGTGGTCAGTGAAGATGTCCACTTTTCGTCCCAATAAGAGATGTCTCCAAGTCAAAATAGCATGCACAACTGCCGCCAACTCGAGGTCGTGAGTGGGGTAGTTATTTTCATTGGGCTTCAACTGGCGGGAGGTATAGGCCACAACTTTCTTCTCTTGCATCAACACTGCACCAAGACCTTGAAGAGAAGCATCACAGAAGACCTCGAACGGTTTGGATTCATCAGGAGGAGTCAGAACTGGAGCAGTGACTAATTTATCTTTCAGGGTGTTGAAAGCGATGTCACATTTAGGAGACCAAACGTACTTGACGTGCTTCTGGAGAAGGTTGGAAAGAGGCTTCGCGATCTTTGAAAAGTTCTCAACAAACCTTCGACAATAGCTTGCGAGCCCAAGGAAGCTGCGGAGTTGCTTCACGTTCCGAGGTGGTTCCCAATTCACAATTGCAGACACCTTCTCCGGATTAACCGCTATGCCCTTGGCAGAGATGATATGTCCAAGGTAGAGAACCTCATCGAGCCAAAACTCGCACTTTTAAAACATGGCTTAGGACTGATGTTCTCTGAGCTTATCCAGCACCAAATGCAAGTGCTTGGCATGATCCTCCTTGTTCTTGAAAAAGACCAAAATGTCATCGAGGTAGACCAAGACGAAGTCATTTGTGTAGGGGTTGAAGATGAAATTCATCATGCGAGAGAATGTTGGAGGAGCGTTGACGAGGCCGAAAGACATGACAGTGTATTCATACGAACCATAGCTTCTTCTGAATGTTGTCTTGGGGATATCTTGCTCACGAATTCTAATCTGGTGATAGCCCATACGGAGATCAAGCTTGGAGAATACTTGAGCACCTTTCAGTTGTTCAAACAGCTCGTTGATGTTGGGAAGTGGGTACTTGTTCTTTATAGTCTTCTTGTTCAATGGACGGTAGTCAACACAAAGTCGGTCCATTCCATCCTTCTTCTTGACAAAAAGAACTCCACAACCCCACGGAGAAGAACTAGGTCGGATGGGACCCATTCGCTCTTGTTCATCGAGTTGCTTCTTCAGCTCCTTCAACTCTTTAGGTCCCAGCTCGTAAGGCCGTTTGCAAACAGGTTCCGTGTCAGGCTCAAGATCGATTACGAATTCAACTGGCCGATGCGGAGGCATTCTTGGAAGCTCTTCTGGAAAGACGTCTTGATATTCGCAAATGACTGGAATTTTAGAAATGGCATCCAGTTCACCCTTCTCATTGAGAGAAAAAGTCGAATGGTATCATCCCTTGCGGCAAAGACAATTACATCCTCAGACGAATGAGTCAATTGAATCTTCCTGGCAGCACAATCAAGCTGAGCCTTGTGCTTATAAAGCCAATCCATTCCAAGAATAAGATCAATATCCGAGTTACGAAGGACCACTGGAGAGGACAGAAACTTGTAGTCGCCCAACATGATAGAGACATCGGGAGCAACCAAACTAGAAGTCAAAAGCTTGCCGGGAGAAACAACTTGCATGACTTTGGGCATAACCTCAGTATCAACATTGTGCTTCGATGCAAATGGGAATGACAAGAAAGAATGCGATGCACCAGTGTCTAAAAGTACTTTTGCAGGAACATCGTTAACAGGAAGGTTACCCATGATGACATCTGACGAGTCCTCTGCCTGAGCTGCGCTCAACAAGTTGACCTTGGCGTGCTTGGGGTTATGCTTGACCACTGCGGTACTTGCAGATCTCACAGGAGGAGGAGGAGGAAGACGCCTCTAATTGAAGCATTTGTTGGCATAGTTACCCTTCTGTTGGCACTTGTTGCACGTGACCTCCGAGAGTGGACGGTGATACGGAGCACTTGATCTTGGAGCTTGAGACGAAGTCTTGTTCTGAAATCCAGGGTTGGGTGGGTGGGAAGATCCATTGCCACCTTTGCTCTTCTGCTGATAAGGCTGACGGAACGGAGGAGGAGGCAGCCAATACTTTTGCTGCTTAGCCACTTGAGTTGAGGAAGAAGGAGTTGCGTCTCTGACTCGCTTCTTGGAAGCATGGCACTTCAGTTGGGCAGCCTCTTGCTTCATTGCCATGTTGTAAAACTCATCGTACTTCTTGGGCTCAAAAAGGACGAGAGCTAGCTGGGGTTCTTCTCTGAGACCACCCCTGAACTGGTATATCATGCTCTTCTCGTCAGGGACGTCTTGCTTAGCGAAACGGGCGAGCTTCTGAAACATGATGTTGTACTGGTAAACAGACATAGTGCATTGCTTCAGGATGCGGAATTCCTCACGCTTGCTTTCAACAACACTCTGAGGAATATGATGAGCTTTGAAGTCTTGACGGAATTCATCCCAGGTAATCACACGGCCTCCTCTGGAATCTTTGTATTGCTGAAACCATTCTGCAGCTTGGTCTTTGAGTTGGAAGGAGGCAAACTTGACAAAGTCCTCAGGCATGACGTTACTGCACTCAAAATGCTTTAATATGTCCATGAGCCAATCATCAGCGTCTGAGGCCTCGACACAGTTGTTGAAGGTCTTTGGCTGGTTAGCAAGGAACTGGTTGAGTGTAGCAAACTGATTCTCATTGTTGCCATTGCCTTGGTTGCGCTCTTGCAGAATTTGCATGATCAGCTGCGTGTTTGCATTGGTAGCGGCCATCACAGCTTGCCATGCCTCCGGAGGTGGAGGTGGTGGTGGCGGATCCTGATTCCGGTTCTGACCCTTAGCAGGAGCCATCCTGAAGAGGGTGACATCCGTTAGCATCTTGACAGAAATATATTCAAGCTGAATCAAACGGATTGAAATTGCAACTTATAGTCTTCACATCCGAACAAAATGAACGAATGCATTCCAATTGAAATGGTCACATTTCCATAAATTGAGAAGCCACTAGATAGAGGTAGAGGAAAAACAACAAGGTACGGACAAGAACAAATACTTGGTGAGGATTACCCAATCCCAAACTAAATATCCGTGGAAGAAGAACTAGAGCTACAAGAATTCCCACCTATGAAACTCCCGAACCTTTCCGGTTATGCAATCAGGTGTTGGCGATACACGGGAAGAATAATATCTCACCCAAATCTAGCAAATCCTACATCCAGCTGTATCCATCCTTCAACACATAGTCGGAAATCATTTACCTTAACCTTCAAAAAGCATCCGTTATACAAGTTATGGCAATACTCCCGAACTCCCGCCCCAGTACTGGGTGGCGTCGAGGTTATCTCACCAACAACTGCATAAAAGAGATTTTCGATGTCGGCGAAACTCAGGTATTCCAGAATCTCAATGATAAAATTGTGATGACAACACCTCGGAGCTCAACTCCCCGGGACACTGCCACAACCCCTAAATGTCAGGAGGCACCAAGAACAATGTTCTCGTCACAAAACCATCGGAACCATTCCAAGATACCCGCGTGATCCTAAATTTTTTTTTGTGAAATTTGAGGAGAGAAGAGTCAAAACTCTACATCAGGATGCCTCACCAGAGCGACGAAGGGACTGAGGAGTAAAAAGAATTCCTAACTCTCTGATATATATAATCCTAAAGGACTCAAAACATTTTTCTATACTCAACAACGCCAAGCAGGGGGCTCGTAAGGTCTGGGAAGGCTCTGATTACCAACTTGTAACGCCCTCGATGCGGCTATATCTCCTACGTGTCGAAGCACGACTTAGAGGCATAACCGCATTGAAAGCAATGTCACAAGTGAGGTAATCTTTGCAAAAAACCCATGTACATAAATAAAGGGGAAAGGTACATAGTTGGATTACACTCGCCACGTCACACAAATACATAAATAAGTCATTACATTCATCCAATACACTCAGGGTCCGACTACGGTACCAAAATAAAGATCAAACCCCCAAGTGCAACAACGTCCCCATTTGCCCCAACTGGGCACCAGTACTGATCATCTGGGAAAGACACATAGTAACGACGAGAGTCTTCATCAAACTCCCACTTGAGCTCAGTCATATCATCTGGAACGGTATCATCGGTCCCTGCATCTGGTTTTAGAAGTAATCTTAGAGTCACGGGGACTCAGCAATCTCGCACCCTCGCGATCAAGACTATTTAAGCTTGTAAGGTAAGGTATGATGTGGAGCTGCAGCAAGCGACTAGCATATATGGTGGCTAACATATTCGCAAAAGAGAGCGAGAAGAGAGAGCAAAAGCACGGTCGAACAACTATGATCAAGAAGTGATCCTAGAACAACCTACGTCAAGCATTACTCCAACACCGTGTTCACTTCCCGGACTCCGCCGAGAAGAGACCATCACGGTAACACACGCGGTTGGTGCATTTTAATTAAGTTAAGTTTCATGTTATCTACAACCGGACATTAACAAATTCCCATCTGCCCATAACCGCGGGCACGGCTTTCGAAAGTTCAAATCCCTGTAGGGGAGTCCCAACTTAGCCCATCACAAGCTCTCACGGTCAACGAAGGATATTCCTTCTCCCAAGACAATCCGATCAGACTCGGCATCTCGGTTACAAGACATCCTCGACAATGGTAAAACAAGTCCGGCAACACCGCCCGAATGTGCCGACAAATCCCGATAGGAGCTGCACATATCTCATTCTCAGGGCACGCTTAGATGAGACATCCTACGAGTAAAACCAACCCTCAAGTTGCCCCGAGGTGGCCCCGCAGTCTACTCGGTCGGACCAACACTCTGAGGAGCACTGGCCCAGGGGGCTTAAATAAAGATGACCCTCGGGCTCCGAAAACCCAAGGGAAAAGAGGCTAGGTGGCAAATGGTAAAACCAAGGTTGGGCATTGCTGGAGGAGTTTTATTCAAGACGAACTATCGGGGGTTCCCATTATAACCCAACCGTGTAAGGAACACAAAAATCCGGGAACATAACACCGATATGACGGAAACTAGGGCGGCAAGAGTGGAACAAAACACTAGGCATAAGGCCGAGCCTTCCACCCTTTACCAAGTATATAGGTGCATTAAGATAAACAAGATAATATTGTGATATCCCAACAATAAACAACGTTCCAAAAAGGAACGATCTCCAATCTTCCCTTGCAACTAGCAACGCTATAAGAGGGGTTGAGCAAAGCGGTAACATAGCCAAACAACGGTTTGCTAGGACATAGTGGGTCAGAGGTTTGACATGGCAATATGGGAGGCATGATAAGCAAGTGGTAGGTATCGTAGCATAGGCATAGCAAAAGAGCGAGCATCTAGCAAGCAAAGATAGAAGTGATTTCGAGGGTATGGTCATCTTGCCTGCAAAGCTCTCAGAGTTGCCTTGATCCTCGTAAGCGAACTCAACGGGATCCTCGTTCACGAACTCGTCCCCCGGCTCTACCCAAACAAGAACAAAAATCAAAAGGAGCATAATCAACCACGTGCAATGCTCAAGCAACATGATGCAAACATGGTATGATATGCGGGATGCGGTATGTGATGCATATGCATGATTTGGAAAGGAATGATTAAACCTGGCCTCAACTTGGAAATCCAAGAGTGCCACTGGAAAGGTGAGTTTATTTTGGTTGAAATCGATATAAAGATCACCGGAATCGGATGCACGATTTGGAAATGGCAAGCAAAACAAATATGGCACCGGTCTGCGATAAACAGCAAGTGACCAACTAAATACATCAAGATAAACATGCAACAGCACTCAAACATAACAACAAAATACATGGCAGGGATCCACTCATGATGCATGACAAAATATGAACACTGAGCTACGGCTAATTCATCCTTTAACAGGTTCAAACAAGCATGGCAAAAGTGCAAAATATTACTGGTTTCACACTTAGTGAAATAACAACAAATCAGGAATTTAACATCAGGAAGCAATCTTTAGAGCATGAAAACCACATGCTACAGGAACATATCATGGCAAAGCAAGGCATGGCATGAAGATACTAAAAGCACATAACAAAAGTCCCTTAGTGACCTTGAGCCAAAAGGGATCACAAAATACAATTGCAAGCATGTGAACATAGCAAAAACATAAACAGTCAGACTTTGTGAAAAACTGGAGCATGCAAAACAGTTAACGAGTAGGCATGTTTACGAGCTCGATGCACTCACTACGAGGTATTGCATGACAAACTAAGCATACACCCATCAAGAAGACATGGCATATAAGCTAGAGATGGCAAGAACAACAACATAGTATGCACGGATCAACAACAACAACCTCGGCAAAATCGTTAAACAAGTTAACAATCTGCCAGGAACATTTTATAGCAAAAGTAGAGCTCGATTGACTCAAGCTAAGGTGCTCCATAAATGCAAACAAAGATATGGATGGATAGAGCACCACAATATTAACAAAACATCCTTACTGATCATCCTCAAAAGAGCCACGGATCACTAGGAAACAACATGAAAATATGACATAAAAACAAAAACAGAACAAGGACTTAGTGAAATTCTAAGTCCCTCAAATCAGCATCAACGATTAAGCTACTTTGCATGCTTGTGCTAGTCATCGCAAAGATCACAAAAATACATGGCATACACCCCTGTAAAGATGGCATGGCATTCTACAAAACACATGTAGAGCTCAGGATCGAGACGAACATTTTGATATGCTACACGCACGAAACGGAGCTACGGATGCAGAGTAATGGCATGCAGAAAAATGCTAAAAAATTAGGATTATGGGGAAAAAGTCAACCCTCGTCCCAGATCTAGATCCAGGCACTATAGCACGCGCGAGGAACGAGGTTCGCCGGATTTGTCGCCGGAGACGACGGACCTCACCGGAGTTGATGGAACTTGCCGGATCCGCCTCCGGCCTGCGACGAGGAGCTGCGGTCGGCGCGGATCTTGCGGTGGCGCGACGAGCCGGTGCGGGAGAAAGCCGGCGCCGGCCGTCAAAGGCCGGCGCGTAGCGTTAGGCGCGAGGAAGAGGATAGGGCGAGGCGGCGGGAGGCGATGGGCCGAGAGGGCTGGACGCGGGCCCCGCGGGCCTGGCGCGGTCAGCGGTGATGCGATCCCGCCCGGGACAGGTGGCGTCGGCGGATTGGTCAGCGGCGGCGGGCGGACACGTCCAATCGGTGGGATTTTGTCCGGTGGCAGCGGGGCCGAAAAAGACTAGGGTTAGGGTAGGAGAAGACCCGGAAATTTCAAGGGGAGACCTATTTATAGAGGTAGGGGGAGCTAGGAAGCTCCAAATGAGGTACGGTTTGTGGCCATGCGATCGTGATCGAACGCTCTAGATGATGGATGGGTTTAAGGTGAGTTTTGGGCCACTTTGGAAGGGTGTTGGGCTGCAACACACACGAGGCCTTTTCGGTCCCTCGGTTAACTGTTGGAGTATCAAACGAAGTCCAAATGGTATGAAACTTGACAGGCGGTCTACCGGTAGTAAACCAAGGCCGCATGACAAGTATCGGTCCAATCCGAAAATGTTTAACCCCCACACACACGAAAAGAGGTAGAAAGGGACACCGGAGGACATAGGAGTGCCGGAATGCAAAACGGACAACGGGGAAAATGCTCGGATGCATGAGATGAACACGTATGCAAATGCAATGCACATGATGACATGATATGAGATGCATGACAAAGACAACACACACGGAGACAAAAACCCGGCAACGATTAAATAGAATAACTTAGTGCCGGAAACGGCAAGAGTTGGGATACAAATAATGTAAATTACATCTGGGGTGTTACACGATTGGTCATGTGAGGCCCGACTTATAGGTTTGAAATAAGGATTAGCTCAGTGGCTATGCAGCCCTTGAATAGCACTTGATATTGAGGCTTGGCAGCCTATGAAGGCCTTGTTTTTCTGGTTTGTATTTTCTTTGAACATTTTTTAGGTTCATCTTTTGTGACGTATTGATATATGGTTGAAAATTGGTTAGGGACATGTTGCCTTGATCCTTATGATTCATATTTGAATCTATCTGGAGTTTTGATAAACCAATCTTGCTCTGGGCGATAAGTCGCCAGTATGCTTTGATTATGCACTTGGAGTTCTATGCTCTCAGTTTTTGGAATGTTACCCTTGCTACATATTGTGTTGTAAGCCGGCAGTATGAACTGATTTCACATGCCATGTAGCCTTGATTATATGACTCATAATTGAGCATCTTTGGGTTTGATGACCTGCCCTAATAGCGGACGTTAAGTCGTCAGGATATCTTTTCCTTGAGCAATCCAAATCATGATATTGCATGCCTACGAGTCAATACCCGCGACGGATTATAATTATTAAGGTATCACCATGATGTCAAATCTCCATGTATGTTTTCCAATAATGGTATGAATATTCGGGTTTTTGATAACCCGACCTGGCTTTGGATGTTAAGTCGCCAGTGTACTTAGATTGCGCAATTGGTGTTATGCGCTATGAATCTTTGGGCTGTCAACCTCATTGGATATGGTGATGTAAGCTGGCAGTGTGAACTAAATTCACAGGTATATTTTGTAATTGTTATATGAAGATGTGAGGTTTGATAACCCGCCCTGGCTTTGGACGTTAAGTCGCCAGTATATTTTGGATTGCGCCATTGGAATCATGTGCTTATAAATCATTGGATTGTTACCCTCACTGGATGTGGTGATGTAAGCCGACAATTTGAGCCAATTTTCTAGGTATGTTTTCAATTTTTTGATGAATATGCGTGGTTTGATAACCCGCCCTAGCTTTTTACTTTAAGTCGCCGGTATGTTTAGGCTTGAATGGCCTTAATTCTAGTGTTTTCCATAATTGCACAAGACTATATTATGTTTGGGTTGTTACCTGCCCTGACTTTTGACATTAAGTCACCAGGGTATTTGTTGTTTAAACTTTGTGTAGGACATGCAGAGCTTTACACATAAAGATACTACTATTGCTCATATGAATCATTGCGTTTAAGCCCATCATCTGGCCATCTGAAAATATTGTCGGGTTATTCTGCTCCGGGTTATATCTTATCATATATATATTTACTAATTGGAGGCACCTTTCTTGATCTCTTATTAATCCACATCATCAAGATCAAGATTAATACTAATTGGAGGCACCTTTCTTGATCTCTTATTAATCCACATCATCAAGATTAATTAAACCGTTAGATTATAAAATTTACGACTAGGATGAAAAGACAACTTGCGTAATGCAGATGATCCAATCCTATGAAAAACGGACCTGACACGTCCAACTTATAGTCAAACGAATAAAACAAACTCCACCAGCCGAAAAAAAAGCTTCACGTAAAAAAACAAGGAAATCCTCACGTAAAAAAACTCCACCCATGCGCACAAATTAGGAAGGAAAGCTGCCATTTAAAGAAGAAAAAAAACTCCACCAAAAAAAGACTCACGTAAAAAAGAAACAAACAAGGAAATCCTCACGTAAAAATTCCTCATGTAAAAAAAAACTCCACCCGTGCCCACAAATTAGGAAGGAAATCTGCCGTTTAAAACGCAAACGATAAAGTACCAAAACAAATCTATCTATAGAAAGGAAACAAATCGATGATCCGGCTGATTGCCACTGAAAAAAAATAATAGACAAACAAGAAAATCCTCACGTAAGGAAAACAAAGAAAGCATCCATCTGTTCCCACAAATAAAGAAGGAAAGCGTCCATTAAAAATTATGTTGATAATAAAATACCAAAACAAATCCAACGATAAAAAGGAAAAGAATCCACAATCCGTTTGATTGCCCGCGAAATAAAAATAACCCTCAATTAATCCAGATAAACAAAATCAATTAACCGTTAGATTCCAAAATTTATGATTCAGGACTAAATGAAAATTTGCATAACACTGATCATCCCGTCCTATAAGAAAAAACACATGCGACACGTCCAACGTTTCTCAAACAAAAAAAAGGAAAGCCTCACGTCTAAAAAAGAAAAAAAACAAGATAAGCCTCCAGTAATTGTCGAAAAAAAAGAATCCTCACGTCAATTGAAAAAGGGAAAGCCCCACCTCCATTCATAAAACACGGAAAGCCTTCTCCCGTTCATAAGGAATTTCCATATCCAGCTGATTGCCCGTGAAATAATAATAAGCAACCATGGCTCCGTCAATCAACTATTCACTCGAGAAAAATCTGCGTGGAGTCCGATGTCTCCTCATGTGCTTCGATCCTGCTCTCCTCCCTATGGTAGTAGGGATAGAAAGTATTGTAAATGTTCAAGCACATTGATCATAAAACAAATTCTTCGAAGATTCTTTTTTGGTACAAAGAAGATCATGAAATCTAAATTAGCTATCACACAGTTCCCAGCCAATCATACAAGACTTTCTTTAAGAAGTTATTGGTTAATACAAGAACATAAAATACAAATAACAAATGGTCCTTAAAATGATTAAAAATGCAGAAATCTTTTTTGCTACAGTATCATGCTCTACTACTAGGAATTGTACTACTACTCCAAATGATCGTTTTTAGACCGTATATAAGATTTATTGAATTCAAAGATCGTATCTTTGACCATATTTATACAAAAGATATCAACATCTACAATACTAAAGTTATACAACCTGAAAATTAAATTCGTTGCACATCTAATGATATTGATTTTGCATTATGAATCTTGATTTTTTCAATAAAGTTGGTCAAACTTTATGAAGTTTTACTTCTGACAAATCATATATGCGGAGTAAAAGGGACCAGAGGAGAATTTACTATTAGAAGTGCTAGCCCGTGCAGACGCACGGGTTGATGACTAGTTGCTACTAATTGAGCTTATTGAGGCTACAAGACGCCAAAGTGATCTTTTCAAAAACTGAACATGACTATGAGACAACATGGGTGGATTATCAGTTATTGATTTTTACAAAGGCTATAAGCCGTTGGGTTACAGAAATCCCGGATTACAATGGATATGTATTAAGTCGCCATCGGCCAAGAGTAACCGGGTATTTAACTACGGATTTATTGTCAACAGATAAGGTATTGAAATCTTGAATAGCCAACATGGCTGGATTTTCATTATGATATTGAATGATTGAGGTTTTCATAATGGGTTATATTATTCAAATCTTGAATAGTCAACATGGCTAGATTTTTATTATGGTTATTAATAACCAGTTTTATGATTGAGGTTTCCAAAAGTCGCTTTAGCGCAATAGTTATTTATCAATAGATATGATTTATTCTACAATGGAAGGAATAGTCCCGAGTCGCTGCAGGCACACGACCCGGCACTTGGGGGCTACATTATTCAAATCATGATTATATCAAATATGGAAGTCACACGTCGCTGCAAGCATGCACCATGACACTTGGGGGCTAATGCAAGGTCATTTTTAACTTGCCTTATTGAAGACCCGACCTGTCACATTGTGATGAGCCTGCCTTTGGGGGCTACTAATTGCTCCTATCAAAGATAACCCGAAACTTGGGAGCTACATCATTTGGTGTTATTAATTACTGCTCAAATCTAAATGATCATATCTACAAAGTCCCTGCTCATTATTGCATAATGACCTGGCCATTGGGGGCTACACTGGTTGAAATTTTTATGAGCACAATGATGAAGCTATGTACCTAGGGTAGGGTCACGGACCTGTCCTAACTGACCTACCCAAGGACACCTCTAGAAAAAATCACCTTTCAATCGACTTGGAGGTGTTCCACTCGACAGACTCGAAGACATTCGACCAAGAAGAAATTACTTGACCAAGATCCAACCACTCGACGGCCAGGAGACCTAAAGTCACTCCGCACGCTAACGGTCGGTCATTAAGTAGCTTTTATGGTCATCATAGCACTTTATTACTAGCGTTATCAGTAACGTCCTACCTTAATGTACATTGAACCCTTCGTAACGTGGGCTGGCCGGGGTCCTGGCGCACTCTATATAAGCCACCCCCCTCCTCCGAGACAAGGGTTCGCACCTCTGTAACTCATACACACATAATCCAGTCGACCGCCTCCGGGCTCCGAGACGTAGGGCTTTTACTTCTTCCGAGAAGGGCCTGAACTCATAAACCTTGCGTCCTTACAACCTCTCCATAGCTAAGACCTCGCCTCTCCATACTTACCCCCCTACATCACTGTCAGAGTTAGAACCACGACAGTTGGCGCCCACCGTGGGGCTAGGAGTCTTAGCGCCTAGTTGGAGAAGTTGCGATTTTTTCTGATCTCCTTGATCATGGTTCCGGGCGGAGCTTTGGTGGAGAGCCGCGAGATCCGTCTCGGCGCGCTCACGTTCATCGCCGACGACTCCGCTTGGCTTCAGGAGGCTCCACTCGACGTCTACGCGCTCCCCGTCCGCGGGGCGACACACTTTCGCGCATGTGTCCGTGGTGTCCTCCTGCGGCAGCCGTCGACCCAGTATCAGTCGGCTCCCGTGGCATCTCCCCGCCCTGTTTCTCGCCGGCGCAAGCGCTCCGGTCAGTCGAGGCTTCAGAGGTGGGTGAGGCATGCGGTGGCCCGCCAGTCGGCCAACCCACAAGTCGCGGCAATCGAGCCCGACGAATCCCTCTACGGCCTGTTCGACCTGTCGACTGGCTCCGCAGAGACCGCATCCGAATGCGACAGCAGTGACCCAGCTGCAGAGGTTCTGGTGATCGATGGGCCACACAGTCCTCCCGGTTTCCCCCGCGCTGACGGAGGCGCGGATGGGGGCGACCTGTCGCGTCCTCACGAGGAGTATCTCCCCGAGCCTCTCATGTCGTTGCAGCGGGAGGAACTTCGCCGCCGGAACATGGATGCACTCCACACTCCTATCATTGGAGAAACCCCCGAGGCCCGAGCCTTGGAGGGCGCGCGCTTGGCTAACTTGGCCGAGCACACTCGACAGGGAAATCTCCAGCGAATACTCGACGGGCGAGCGCGTCAACGGGCTCCAAAATCCAGTCGACGTCAAATCTTTCCGCCCCCGCAGGTATATCGTACTCCGATTCAGAATTTGGCGGTTGCGGCCCGTATAGCAGAGTCGATTCAGCCCTCCCAGTCAGAGGCTGGCAGGGGCTTGTTGCAAATCAGAGCGTTGCTCCGGGCAGCGGGAGACCAGAATTCTACTGTTTCTCAGTCGCGGAACAGGATCCACAGTCGATCCGTTGCAGCGGATACAGTCCAGTCGGCTCACAGCCCAAGATCGCCTCCGAGGCGTGAGGGGCGTGGAGACCGGCGTGATCAGTACAGAAGGAATGAGCAGTATGATCACCGATTCGATCATGATGATCAACGTCGAGTGCCAACCCCTCCCCCGAGGAGTGGATCATATGTGCCTCGACAGCAGGTGGACAGACGCCCTCATAGTGTTGGGCGGAGAATTCCAGTCGACCCCGGGGAACCAGGCTTTGATGCGAGATCCATTCTCGTTCAAGGTTTGGTCGACAGGAATAGAGCTCACCGAGAAGGCCATGACAGAGATGCGCCTACCAGTAGCAGAGTACATGTTTCAGGGCCAGAGTGTTTCAGTTGAGCCATCAGATCCGCTGTAATTCCTCCCAACTTCAGGTTGGCGACTGGAGTTAGTAAGTTCACCGGTGAGTCCAAGCCCGATACTTGGCTCGAAGATTACCGAGTGGCTATCCAGATTGGCGGTGGGAACGACGAGGTAGCCATGAAACACCTGCCTCTCATGTTAGAAGGCTCGGCCAGAGCGTGGCTGAATCAGTTAGCACCCAGCAGCATTTACACTTGGGAGGATCTCTCCCGAGTGTTTGTCACCACATTTGAAGGAACATGCAAGCGACCTGCAGGCCTTACGAAATTGCGGTCTTGCATGCAGAAACCAAATGAAACTTTGAGGGATTACATCCAGAGGTGGATCACATTGCATCACACAGTTGAAAATGTACCAGATCATCAAGCGGTTTATGCCTTTAAAGAAGGCATTAAGTACAGAGAATTGAATCTGAAGTTCGGTCGAACCGGAGAGATGTCTCTGAATCGGATGATGGAGATTGCCACCAAATACGCTAATGGTGAAGATGAGGATCGACTCCGGAGTGGCAAGCATAAAGCAGTCGCCCAGGAAACCGGAGGAAATTCCAGTCGAAAACAGAAGCGGAAAGCCGAGCCAGCCGCTCCTGGGGCGCCCCTGGCCGTAACCCAGGGAAAATTTAAGGGAAAACCCAAAGGACCTTGGAACCCCAAGAAAGTTAAAGACCAAGATGGAAATGATGTTTTGGATCTACCGTGTCACATCCACACCAAGAAATATGAAGAGGGTAGACTCATTTACCCAAAGCATACCACTCGACAGTGTCGGCTTCTGATCCAGCAGTTTCAGGGCAAGCAGTCCAAAGATAAGGAAAAGGAGTCGGACAAAGTTGAGGACAAGGAAGATAGTGACGATGGGTACCCCCAAGTCAATTCCACCCTGATGATTTTTGCTGATGTTGAGAGCAAAAGTCGACTGAAGGTTATTAACCGTGAGGAAAATATGGTTGCTCCGGCAACACCCAATTATCTGAAGTCGTCCCAGACTGCCATCACATTCGACCAGTCTGATCACCCTACGCACATTGCCACCCCTGGGAGGCAAGCTCTGGTGGTCAACCCAGTTGTCGAAGGCACTCGACTGACCAAAGTCCTGATGGATGGAGGCAGCGGTTTGAACATACTGTATGCAGAAACATTGAAAGGGATGGGCATTCCGATGTCCAGGCTCAGCACCAGTAACATGAGTTTCCATGGAGTCATTCCTGGGAAGAAAGCCGAGTCACTCGGCCAAATTGCTCTTGATGTGGTTTTTGGTGATTCCAAGAATTACCGCAAGGAAAAGTTGACATTCGAAGTTGTGGATTTCCAAAGTGCTTATCACGCTATTTTGGGCAGGCCAGCTTATGCACGCTTCATGGCTCGACCATGTTATGTGTATCTTAAATTGAAGATGCCTGGTCCGAAAGGTGTGATCACTGCTATAGGCAATCGGGAGAAAGCAGAAGAGTGTTTTCAGAAAGGCTCAAAGATTGCTGACGCTCAGATGGCGGTGGTCGAGCTACAAGAGTATTAGAAGACCGCAGATCCGGGTGAGTTGCTACGAGCTAAGAAGCCTGCTTCAGAATCAGCTTTTCAGTCGTCCGGTGAAACGAAGGCAGTTCACATTCACCCGACCGATCCAAACGCTACTCCGACTCACATCTCAACGACGGTCAACTCCAAATAGGAAGAAGCGCTCATCCAGTTCCTCCGTAAGAACTGGGACATCTTCGCATGGAAGCCTGCTGACATGCCTGGAGTTCCCAGGGGGCTGGCTGAGCGCCGTCTACGAGTCGACCCAAAATTTAAACCTGTGAAAGAACATCTTCGACGGTCCGCCATCCAGAAGAGGAAGGCCATTGGCGAGGAGGTGGCTCGGCTCTTAGTAGCGGAGTTCATCCGAGAAATTTACCACTCCAAGTGGCTCGCCAATGTTGTCATGGTCCCCAAGAAGGACAAGTCACTTCGCATGTGCATTGATTTCAAGCATGTCAATCGGGCCTGCCCGAAAGGTCATTTTCCTCTCCCTCGCATCGACCAGATAGTCGACTCGACCGCGCGATGTAAGCGTTTGTCTTTCCTAGACGCCTATTCCGGGTACCATCAGATCCGTCTGTACGGGCCCGATGAGATCAAAACAGCTTTCATCACTCCATTCGGGTGCTTCTGTTATGTCACCATGCCGTTCGGCCTCAAGAATGCCGGAGCCATGTTCATGAGGATGATTCAGAAGTGTTTGCTCACTCAAATCATTCGGAATGTGGAGGCATACATGGATGATATTGTGGTCAAGTCACGGAAGGGTTCCGACCTGCTGACTGACCTTGCTGAAACCTTTGCCAACCTCAGGAGGTATGATATCAAGCTCAATCCATCAAAGTGCACGTTCGGAGTTCCAGGTGGGAAGTTACTCGGTTTTCTCGTTTCCGAACGGGGAATCGATGCCAATCCTGAAAATTTTGGTACTATACTCTGGATGAAACGTCCTGTGCGTGTGCATGACGTCCAGAAGCTTACAGGATGCTTGGCCGCTTTAAGTCGATTCATCTCTCACCTCGGTGAAAAGGAATTGCCTCTTTACCGACTGATGAAGAAGTCCGACAAGTTCGAGTGGACTCCAGAAGCCGATGCAGCGTTTATAGAGCTCAAAGCTCTGCTCTCCACCCAGCCGGTGCTTGCTGCCCCTATCAGCAAGGAGCCTTTGCTGATTTACATTGCAGCCACAGGACAAGTTGTTAGTACATTACTCACGGTCGAGCGGGAAGAAGAAGTAAAGGCCTTCAAAGTTCAGCGCCCAGTATATTATGTTTCTGAAGTTTTGACTCCTTCAAAGCAAAGATATCCTCATTACCAGAAGCTTGTATATGGGATTTATATGACCACGAAGAAGGTTGCACATTACTTCTCCGATCATTCCATTACAGTCGTCAGCGATGCTCCACTATCAGAGATTTTGCACAACAGAGATGCAACTGGTCGAGTGGCCAAATGGGCAATTGAACTTCTTCCCCTAGATATCAAGTTTGAGGCAAAGAAAGCTATCAAGTCCCAAGCAATTGCAGATTTCGTTGCCGAGTGGATCGAACAGCAACTTCCGACTCAAGTTCACTCGGAGCACTGGACCATGTTCTTCGATGGATCTAAGATGCTGAATGGTTCCGGTGCTGGGGTAGTATTGGTTTCCCCCTGAGGAGATAAGCTCAGATATGTTCTCCAGATTCACTTCGATTCCTCCAATAACGAAGCAGAATATGAAGGACTTTTGTATGGGTTGCGCATGGCCATTTCACTCGGCGTCCGTCGCCTCATGGTCTATGGCGACTCATATTTGGTGGTTAATCAGGTGATGAAATAATGGGACGTCAGAAGTCCAGCTATGACTGGTTATTGCAATGTAGTGAGAAAGTTAGAGAAGAAATTCGAGGGGTTAGAGCTTCATCACATCCCCCGACTAAAAAATCAAGCGGCTGATGATTTGGCAAAGATAGGCTCCAAGAGAGAAGCCATCCCCAGCAATGTGTTTTTGGAACACATCCACTCGCCATCAGTCCAAGAAGATCCTTTTACAGATGAAGCCCCGCAGCCAAAGAGTGCCACAGATCCGACTGAAGTTGAAATTCCGGCAGTGGTCGACCTAATCATGGAAGTTTTGGCAATCACCCCTGACTGGACGATACCATACATCGCGTATATCCTGAGAAAGGAACTCCCGGAGGACGAAGAAGAGGCTCGACAGATCGTCCATCGATCCAAGGCCTTTACAGTCATAAAGGGACAGTTGTATAGAGAAAGCGCGACTGGAGTCGGTCAGAAGTGTATAACACCGGAAGAAGGTCAGATAATCCTTGATGATATCCACTCGGGGACCTGTGGTCATCATGCGTCCTCTCGGACCATTGTGGCTAAAGCATACCGGGCGGGATTTTACTGGCCAAGAGCGAATGAAATGGCAAAAGAGATAGTCGGCAAGTGTGAAGGGTGCCAGTTCTACTCCAACATGTCGCACAAGCCTGCATCAGCCCTGAAGACCATTCCACTCGTCTGGCCCTTCGCTGTTTGGGGACTGGACATGGTTGGCCCATTGAGAACAGGTAGGAGCGGTTTCACACATGTGCTTGTGGCAGTCGACAAGTTTACCAAATGGATTGAAGCTAAGCCTATCAAGAATTTTGATGCTTGCACTGCTATCAGTTTCGTCAGAGAGTTAACATTCAGATATGGAGTCCCGCATAGCATCATCACCGACAATGGGTCAAACTTTGATTCAGACAAGTTCAGAGCTTTTTGCGCCTCTCAAGGCACACGAGTCGACTACGCATCGGTCACCCACCCCCAGTCGAATGGACAAGCAGAAAGGGCAAATGGTCTGATCCTCAAAGGACTAAAGCCTCGACTGATGCGTGATCTCAAGCACGCAGCAGGCGCTTGGGTCGATGAGCTTCCGTCAGTTCTGTGGGGATTGAGGACCACCCCGAATCGGTCGACTGGAAGAACTCCGTTCTTTCTGGTTTACGGAGCGGAAGCAGTCCTGCCGAGTGATCTACTTCACAATGCACCCCGAGTCGAGCTTTATACCGAAGATGAAGCAGAACAAGCCCGGCAAGACGTAGTCGACCTCCTGGAAGAAGAAAGAGAAATGGCTATGATCCGATCGACCATTTGTCAGCAAGACTTGCGTCGATTCCATGCCAGAAATGTGAAGAGTCGAGCCTTCCAAGAAGGAGATTTGGTCCTCCGAGTGGATCAACAGAAACCACACAAGCTCGCTCCTACTTGGGAAGGTCCCTTTATCATCACCAGAGTCCTCCACAATGGAGAGTATCACCTTTACAATGTCGATCGCCAGATCGATGAGCCACGAGCTTGGAATGCAGAACTGCTCCGCCCCTTTCACACTTGAATTCTCACTCGGATGAGATGTAATAAGAAAAACTTCTGTAGTCTATTTATCAAAGACAAGAGTGTTACAAATTTTCCTATAATTGTTGTTGCTTTTGTTTGCGTGTGAAATCCCCCAGTGGGTGGCTTAGCTGCGAATCTGTTTTGCCTAAGTTTGTAAAAAAAATCCTACCGAGTGGTGAGCCAGACTCCCACTCGGAGGCTTAGCTGCAGCTCAGTGCTCGCCTAAGTGTTTGAAAATCCTACGAGTGGTCAGCCAGACTCCCACTCGGAGGCTTAGCTGTAGCCCAATGCTCGCCTAAGTGTTTAAAAATCCTACCGAGTGGTGAGCCAGACTCCCACTCGGAGGCTTAGCTGCAGCCCAGTGCTCGCCTAAGTGTTTAAAATTCCTACCAAGTGGTGAGCCAGACTCCCACTCGGAGGCTTAGCTGCAGCCCAGTGCTCTCCTAAGTGTTTAAAAATCCTACCGAGTGGTGAGCAAACCTCCCACTCGGAGACTTACTTGCAGCCCAGTGCTCGCCTAAGTGTTTAAAATTCCTACCGAGTGGTGAGCTAGACTCCCACTCGGAGGCTTAGCTGCAGCCCAGTGCTCGCCTAAGTGTTTAAAAATCCTACCGAGTGGTGAGCAAACCTCCCACTTGGAGGCTTAGCTGCAGCCCAGTGCTCGCCTAAGTGTTTAAAATTCCTACCGAGTGGTGAGCCAGACTCCCACTCGGAGGCTTAGCTGCATCCCAGTGCTCGCCTAAGTGTTTAAAAATCCTACTGAGTGGTGAGCCAGACTCCCACTCGGAGGCTTAGCTGCAGCCCAGTGCTCGCCTAAGTATTTAAAAATCCTACCGAGTGGTGAGCAGACCTCCCACTCGGGGGCTTAGCTGCAGTCCAGTACTTGCGTAAGTTTGAAAAAATCCTACCGAGTGGAGAGCAGACCTCCCACTCGGGGGCTTAGCTGCAGTCCAGTACTTGCCTAAGTTTGAAAAAATCCTACCGAGTGGAGAGCAGACCTCCCACTCGGGGGCTTAGCTGCAGTCCAGTACTCGCCTAAGTTTGAAAAAATCCTACCTAGTGGAGAGCAGACCTCCCACTCGGGGGCTTAGCTGCAGTCCAGTACTCGCCTAAGTTTTTAAAATCCTACCGAGTGGAGAGCAGACCTTCCACTCGGAGGCTTAGCTGCAGCCCAGTGCTCGCCTAAGTACGGAACACATCCCAATCCGCAAGGACGACGAGGTGCAAATCGACTGCTACCTTCTCCTTCGGAGTTGCACCACAAATACAAAGTTATTTCGAGTGAAGAACAAGTTCCACTCGACTGATAATTCTTGAAGATATTCAACGATAAATCAGGTTCTAGACCGCAGATCAAAGTACTCGAGCCTCCAGCTCGACAGAGTTTAACGGTTACAAAATCCACTCGGCATTCCGAGGAAAATTTAAAGCGAAGAATAAAAGTTTTTATTCCTCATGCGGAGGACTGGAAGGGGCGACGAACTCGTCCAAGTCGATCCCGTCTACAATGCGAGTGGCAGCAGCAATGAAAGTCTCCATGAAGTCTTGAAAGTTGTGCTTCCTGGTATTGGCAACTTGGATGGCGGCCAACTTTTCTTCTCGCGCCTCCTTGCAGTGGGCGCGGACCAGAGACAGAGCGACGTCAGCGCCACATCTAGCAGAAGATTTCTTCCATTCCGCCACTCGACCTGGGACTTCATTCAGTCGAGCCATCAGGGACTCGAGGTCATTCTGAAGCGTCGTCCTAGGCCAGAGCGACGTGTCGATCCGTGACATCGCAACCTTCAACCGAGCAAGATAGTCAACAACGCCGGCAACACGAGATTCCAGTCGGAGCACGTTCATAGCAGCCTCGTCCTTCACTGGAGAATTGATGGGGTCCAAGTCTGTCTCCACTCGACTGGTCTCCTCTTCGAAGTTCTGGCAGAATTCTGTAAACACAATTCAAGGATAAGTCAGTGGCTCTGCGCAGATTTGGTAACTGCAAGTCAGTCGGGCCGGAGTAATTACCCTCCAGCATGACGAACAGCTTCTTGGCGAGTCCACCGAGATAAGCCTCCAGATCGTTCCTCTCCCCGCTAGTTCACTTGCCTTGTCATTCAGAGCTATATTGGCATTCTTCAGACGGCTTGCCTCTCGATTAGCCGCGTCGAGAGCAGTTTTCAGCCTGGAGTTTTCCTTTTCAAGAGTACCGACTGAAGCCAGTTTTTCTTCAGCAAGCTTCGTTTTGTTCAGGGCCTCCTTCTGCGCTTCGGCAAGGTCTTGATCCTTCTTCTTCAGAGCCTCCTCCATTTTGTCTGCGAAACAACAAGTGAGATCAACATCGAGGACGGCCAGAAAGAAAGGACAGTCGACAAAAGCTCACCAGCCATACCTTTTGCTTCATCCCTCGCCTTCTGCAAGTTCTCCTGAGCAAGCTTCAAGGCAAGGTTCAGCTGGATCTATTTGTTCTCCAACTCAGTGTAGCGAGCCACAAGTTCGCAGGATTTCTTCAAAAAATCATTCGACAGACATCCAAGATAAGTTGCTTCTGAGTAACCAAGAGACAATGATGGCGTTTCTAAGACTACAGCCGAATCAAAAACATTCGATAGTAGTCTCGGGGACTACACCCAGTGGGTGCACTCAGCGTGCCCCCACTGGTTCGACCAAAAAAAATCGACTGCCCGCAGCCGACCGTGTACAGTTCCATTCGACATGGCCTGACCAGACCGAGTGAAGAAGTTCAGCTAAAGCAACACAATATAAAGACTACAGTCGACTGCCAGCAGTCCACCGTAGTCTCGGGGACTACACCCAGTGGGTGCACTTAGCGTGCCCCCACTCGTCAAAAAGATTAATAGACACACCCAGTGGGCGTACAGATATAAAGATCTTCGGAAAAGAGATTCTTCAGATAGCATATCCTAACAGAACAAGCGGTGAATCGACTGACCTGGACGTTGCTCTGAAGAGCTGAGCTCGCGTCATAAGCTGCTTGGCTGGCTTCCCGAACCACCTTCACTTGCTCCATCATGATCCTCGTCTGGCGTATAGCCTCTTTAGCGGCACCCACTTGGTCCTCAGGTACGTGGTGTGTGGCAAAAAGCGAAGGTGGATTTGCAGTCGACGTCGAAGGCCGGACACTCGTAGAGGTTCAGCGAAGGTCACAGAAACCCGAGTGGTATCACCACCCTCCCGGACTGCGGCCTCAGGCGCCGGAGTAGTTTGTGGGGTCTTGCCAGCCGGTGCCCTCCTGTTCCTTCGCGCCATCAGCGGCACTTCGTTGTCATCATCAGGGAGGTCAATGACATGAGGAAGAGCTACAAGAAAAATCCAATCGACCAGAATTATAAGAAATCGTCAGTCGATTAAAAGCAGAGCATCGGTAATCGTACCGGGGTTGGAGGTAACAGCATCTTCCATCTCTTGATCGTCGTCCTTGGCGGAGATCTTCGAGGTGGCAGCACTGCAAATTTCGAAAGTCAGTCAGCTTATTCAATGAGTCGACCAAGAGTCTGTCACGTTCGACAAAGGAAAACAAATTCTACTATTACCCAGAAATGGTGGGGACAGTCATCTTCATCTTGGGCAGAGCCTTGGGCGGCTTGGACGGCGTCGCGCGTGGGTGCTTGGGAGCTTTTTCTGTCGGCGCTGGAGATGAGGTCCGAGGGCGCTTCGACGACTGCCCAACAGGGACAGTCGCCTTACCACGTTCCCGCGCAGGGTCGTGTGTAAGCTTGGATCGCCGTTCCGAGCGGGGAGGTTCGACTTCTTCCTCCTCCTCTTCACTGGAGTCATCGTCGTCATCCCCCTCTCCTTCGCCGTCAGATTCCCACTCTTCTCCCTCGTCTCCACTTTCGCCTCCACTCGCCTCTCCTTCCTCGGCCTGCTCCTGTGCTCCATTGGGTGTCGAGTACATCTCAGTAGTGGCCTAGAGGACAACAAACGAGACAAAAGTCAATCGACTGATCCAAAAAGAGCAAATAAAGAAAGCAAGATCACAGTCGGAAACGCAAGGTCAGACCTTGTCCAGTTCGAATGTTTGGTCGAGTGGAGGAATCCTCCTGGCTCCTCGGGGGTTGTCCTTGTTCCCTGTGATACTCGACAGCCACCCTTCCAACATCTTGTCAGTGACCTCCTCTGGGTGAATCCGAGTGGTGTCTTCGAGACCCGAGTACAGCCACATCGGGTGGTCATGAGCCTGAAGCTGTTGGATGCGCCTCCGAAGGAAGACTTCCAACAAGTCCATGCCAGTCACAGCCTCGCGGACAAGCTGAACCACTCGACCGACCAGCACCTTGACTTGCGCCTTTTCCTCCGGCGTCACTTTCAGAGAGGCAGGTTTTTGTGCTCGATTCAGAGAAAAAGGGGGAAGCCCAGTCGACTGTCCTGGGGTCACCTGGTCTTTACAGTAGAACCAAGTCGACTGCCACCCACGGACTGACTCGGGAAAAGTGATAGACGGAAAGGAACTTTTTCCCCTCATCTGGATTGCGAGACCCCCGCATAGCTGGATCACCTGCGTCCGTTCGTCACTCGACTTGGCCTTCTTGACCGACTGAGAGCGGCAAGTGAAGATGTGCTTGAAGAGTCCCCAATGGGGGCGGCAACCCAAGAAGTTTTCACACAAGGAAACGAAAGCAGCAAGATACACAATAGAATTGGGAGTAAAGTGATGGAGCTGCACTCCAAAGAAGTTCAAGAAGCTTCGGAAAAAAGGGTGAGGAGGCAGAGAGAATCCGCGATCGATATGGGTGGCGAGGAGGACGCACTCACCATCAAGAGGTTGGGGTTCGACTTCTTTCCCCGGGAGGCGCGCAGATTCGTGGGGAATGAATCCCCCCTCGACCAGATCATCAAGATCATCCTGCCGAATCACCGACGGCATCCAGTCACCCTAGATCCAATCCTTGGGCAGAGCAGTCCTCAAGGAAGATCCGCCCTGAGCGGACTTCTTCCCCTTCCCCTGCACCGCTGCCTTCTTCGCGCACTCCAGAGCCGACGTCTTCTCCTCCACCATCATCGTCGGCGAAGCTCGAACAGACCTACGGCACCAAGGTGGGAGCGGAGGTGGCGGAGGATCTTGTGAAGGAAGGGGGAAAAGTGAAGGCGCACTGTTAGGGGGTCCCGAGCCGGCAGCTTATAAGAGGTCGCTTCCGAGTGGCTGACTGGTAGGCCCAGGTAATCCCGTCAAATCCCGCAACGGGCGCGCGCGCGGTACGTGGCAAAAAAGGGGGGCGCGGGGATCGAGGAGCTTCCGTCCTATCCCATCCGATTACTGTGGCCGCCCCCGTCCCGCGCGCTTCCCGAAATTCAAATCCCGCAAAATCCGCGGGCCGCAGAACAACTCGTCAAACAGAAGATCCCTTTCACACCATCACTCGGAACTTCACAAGTAAAGAAATTCACTCGACAAGAGGCCAAGAATGGATCAAGGCGACTGAAAGAAGTTGGCGACGTCATCTGTGACAATTGATCCAAAACAAGACGTTCATACAACATGAAGAACCAGTCGGAAAGATCCCCAACTCCTTCCCCACTCGAACCTCAATCCATTCGGGGGCTAATGATGAAGCTATGTACCTAGGGTAGGGTCACGGACCTGTCCTAACTGCCCTACCAAGGACACCTCTAGAAAAATCACCTTTCAATCGACTTGGAGGTGTTCCACTCGACAGACTCGAAGACATTCGACCAAGAAGCAATTACTCGACCAAGATCCAACCACTCGATGGCCAGGAGACCTAAAGTCACTCTGCATGCTAACGGTCGGTCATTAAGTAGCTTTTATGGTCATCATAGCACTTTATTACTAGCGTTATCAGTAACGCCCTACCTTAATGTACATTGAACCCTTCGTAACGTGGGCTGGCCGGGATCCTGGCGCACTCTATATAAGCCACCCCCCTCCTCCGAGACAAGGGTTCGCACCTCTGTAACTCATACACACATAATCCAGTCGACCGCCTCCGGGCTCCGAGACGTAGGGCTTTTACTTCTTCCAAGAAGGGCCTGAACTCGTAAACCTTGCGTCCTTACAACCTCTCCATAGCAAAGACCTCGCCTCTCCATACTTACCCCCCTACATCACTGTCAGAGTTAGAACCACGACACACAAGGCAATTACAAATCCCAGGTTGCTGCAAGAATGACAACCCGACACTTGGGGGCTACATATGTCGAATATTCAGTTTATGACTAGTGACTGAGATGAACAACCTGGATTTCTTTAAGGTTGCGACATTTATATTGAAGCAAGTCTTAAGCTGTTGCTACACTCCCTTCTTAAGACTTGGGGGCTACAAGTGATATGCATATAAGGGAGGTACATTTTCGAGCTTGATGTTAGCAACAATAATGACCGGTGCCATCAATATTTCCAAACCGGCAAATTTGGCAATGATAAACCGGCAAGTTCTACATCTTCAAGCCGGCTGAAAATCAGATGAGTATTTCAAGACTAATATTTTTGTTAAGCATTGGGAGCTGAATCAAATGAATTATTCTTCACAATATTTTTCTGTGAGAAACCAATATCAGCAAATTGATTCTGAGGCTGGCCTATTGACCCGGACTATCCAAAATAAGGAAATGATAAGGACTTAAGGATGAGCAGGTGCCGGCTTACAAGAATTTTTAACCTGGAGCACAACCTGTCAAATTTGTTCTTATGTTTATTTTGCAGGATCAGTTTAACATGGATAAATCCAAATTAAACTGGGGGCTAATGTCGGGGATATACCCTGGGTGTAACCCAGCCGGATGTATGACCCGGCTGGAGCTTGGCAACTCACTGGTGACCCGCCCGGAGCTTCGCGACTCACGGGTAACCCACCCCGAGCTTGGCGACTTATTAGTAACCCGGCGGGCGGGTCTGACGGATAATAAGGCTCAAGGCTTAGAAGGCTGGCTCGTGTTATGGTGGGCCGGCTTAAGATGAAAGGCATAAGGAATATTTTCCTACAAAGGAAGCAAGACTAGGACTTCACTTGTAAAAGAGTAATCCTAATCCTACTGGGATTAGTCATGTAACCCGCCCCTTCAACTTATATAAGGAGGGGCGTGGCATCCCAAGAGGGACAAGTTGGACAAGTCTAGACAGACAAATCAATAGCTCTCGAGATAGAGGTAGCAAAATAGCACCCTTTTAATTGTGAGCATCACCATGATCAATATCAATGAAGCAGGATGTAGGCTTTTACCTCCACCGTGAGGGCCAAACCTGGGTAAAACCTCGTGTCTCTCGTCCTACTCAACCCCTCTCAAGCTACCACATAGATGTGTTGGTCTCACGACTAAGTCCTGACACTAAGGACATCTGCTGTGACAAATCCACGACACTACCATACAGTGGCGGTGCCAGGATCATAAACCTGTGATGTCAAACTTCTCTAATGATGGTTTTTGTAGGCTGGTTATAAACATGAAAAAATCTACTTTATTGCGAACATGTTTATTTATTGTAGCAAGCCCTTTGTGATCATTGATAGGTATATAAACAACAACATCGGTGAGAGAAGAAAATTGGATCTACAATTCTGATTCTTAATAGAAAAAACATCTCTTGCATCCAAATTCTACTATTGCTGGTGAGAGAAGAAAATTTAAAGAGGCCTGGAAGCTAGAGAAGGAAGACAACATACTGAAATAATGGAACTTACAGATATATGGGAACGTCGTGGTGTTTGATTAGTATATTGGCAGCAATATTGAACTATAGATCAATTCAGTCTGGATCAATCGGTGCCCGCGGATGCTGGATGGTGCGTCGCTCGCGGCTCTCCGTACAGTGCATCGGCGTCGTTCGCGGCTGTGGATGGCCGGAGGTTTCCACGCCTCACGGCTCACGCCCTGACCAAAGATCGTCGGCGGGACGACGGGAGGAGGTTGCGGCTCATGGCGGTTGTCCATGTTCTGGCGAGACATTGAGACGTCCACGATCGAGAAGGTTTTTTTTCTTCGCAACACACGATCCAGAAGTTCCTTTCTTGGGATACACGAGCTAGAGGTTGTAAGGTTAGAGAAATCTAAGGAGAAAAGTATGTAAGTTTAGGTTATTTCCCGATTCACTAAAGGGGACCGCCAAGAAGGTAATTTTTGCTATGGCCCAGCTAACTGTTTTCCAAAACAAATGCTAAATAGACGGGATTAACGTGGTGAGGATCATGGACTCACGGAAATCCTGTGTGGTCGCTTGACTACACAAGTCTAACGTGGCTTCGCCACTGCTACCATAGGAGTGTCAGCTAGGACCATTTCATTCATGCACTAGTACGCGTCGGTGCTATACAAACAGGTTTAACCCTTTCCACGACGGCATTTGGAACCGTCGCCAAGTGAGTGTGGGTGATAGGGGGGTTCCATCCCACACGACCCATAAATCGTCGGGGATAGGCCCTCCTGGGACACAGGTTGGGGCCGTGTGCGATCGGGAGAGGCATCAAAACCCAATCATTTCCGTAGGTATGTACATCCCACATGGTGAATCCTAGAAAAACATTTTCGCAGGTATGTACATCCCACACGGTGAACCCCAGAAAAAACATTTCGTAGGTATATACATCCCACACGGTGAATCCCAGAAAAACATTTCCGTAGGTATGTGAAAGTGCTAGTTATCGACTAGAGGGGGTGAATAGGCGATTTTTATGAAAGTCTTCAAAACACGGGAGCTTTGAAGATAAACGATAGAAATGAACCTATTGATATGAAGTGGAATGTAGAGTACACTAAACAAGCCATAGTCAAGTAAGCAATGAAGTGAAAGCAAGAAAACTATCAGTAGCTAGGTAGTATGGATCAGGATGGAAGATAGTATGAAGCCAAACAAAAACAGTCTTCACACAGTGAAGTCAATCAGATCATGCAAGCAGGCAATGACTTCACGAAGACAACTGTAAAGTAAAGAGATGAGAAGGATAGAACCAGTTGCTTGGAGAGGACATGAATTTGGTAGACCAGTTCCAGTTTCTATGACAACTGTACGTGTGGTTAGGGAGCCTGAGATTCAACTCAGAAGACCGCGTCTTCACCTTATTCCCCTTGAGCTAAGGACACACAGTCCTCACCCAATCACTCTGGTAAGTCTTCAAGGTATACTTCCAAACCTTCACAGACTTACTTCACCCGCGATCCACAATGACTATTGGATTCTTAGAACGTGACGCCTAACCGGCTGGAGGATTCATAGTCCTCAAGTGTAACAAGTCTTCAGATCACACGGACAGAAAGACTTCAGTGATGCCTAACACTCTTTGCTCTCATTGTCTTCGTTCGAAGACATAGGATTTGGTAGAGCATCACATCACTCACTCTGACTTTGTTCACTTGGATCCCACTTAACAGTATGGTGGTTTCTATGACTCAACATAGAAGAAAAGGAAACTACGAAACAACAATGTCTTCATACTCTATAGTCTTCATACGATGTCTTCTCATGTCATAGTCTTCAATGTGAATCTCTTCACGGACCACCATTGTCTTCAATGCCTTCACAAATTTTTAGTGGCCATCTCTGGTAGGTAAACCGAATCAATATGGGACTACTACCTGTGTTATCCTACAATTCTCACAAACACATTAGTCCCTCAATCAAGTTTGTCGTCAATACTCCAAAACCAACTAGGGTGGCACTAGATGCACTTACAGTATGTACATCCCACACGGTGAATCCAGAAAAACATTTCCATAGGTATGTATATCATAGTCAATCCAAGGAATACATTTCCATTCTTATGTACATCCCACACGGTCAATCCAGGGAAAACATTTCCGTTCGTATGTACATCCCACACAGTTTTATGTGTAGGCTCATGTGTGAAAAGTGTAGCTATCACACACGGTCTGCCTTGGTTAACTGTTTGCTTTTATCAACTACATCACACATGATTTGATGAAGAAAACTGTGTGGCATTGGGCTATCCATCGCAAGTGCTTTTACTGCTAGAACCATTTGCAAAGGTCCAAGACACATTTAGCAGGTTTATTAGTTTACAATTAATAATTCTAGTATTATGCAAATTCACATTTCATATCGAACAGTTGTTTGCCAATTTCATATCAGGCACATAAATATATTATAACATCATAGTAAGATAGCTACATGAAAACAGCACAGTACAACATATAGCTACTTCAACTTCATAAGAACAATATATTCATTTCCCTAATCGAGATCATCCAGGCTTGTCTTATTCACCTCTACTTTCAGTTCAGTAAGAACCTGTTTTGCACGGGCCAACTGGGAAAGTGCCTCCTCCTTCACCAACACCATCTTAGAAAAGTCTGATTTAAAAAATCTGAGCTCATTCTCCACCTTCAACTTTTTATCCTGCATCTTCAAATATTCTTTAGCGTTGACAACAGTTTCTCTAAGCATACGTCTGTTCTCTTCCTCATACATGCTCCAGAGCTTCGCTAGGCACATCTTCAAAGACTATGGCCACTCTTGATCAACCCACTCCAAGTAAGAACACTTTCGTTCATCCTATAATATTTAAAACTAGATCAGTAACAATTGTAGGGGAAATGTTTATAGCAACATAGAAAATCACCAATGCTTATTTTGAAAAACTTAAGAAACATGTTAATTATGACATCTCTTCTCAAAAAGAGCAATGTGCAAATGAATTAATTGCTACTGAGACAACAACCAAATCCTGGAACATCAAAATCTATAATTAACTACAACAACGCTACAAGTTCTTACTCATGTACAATAAGTGACAAATTGAACATTTTATGAGGAAGGTAAATATAACTGCACAGCATAGCGATAGTGTTTGGATGATAGAAAATTGATACTAACAGGTGTTTACTTGCACAAATTTAGTAATATAGAACAAATAGCACTAAGGTCGTCCACTATGTATGCCAAAACTGGTGTAAAGACAACTGTTGCTACATCTCGCACTGGTGCGCTGCAGTGGCGAGCCAATGCAACGGAAAAAAATTAGGGACCCGGACTCTGGAGCACGTAGTTCCTTCGATGCCCGGTTCCTTTGTGCCATAAAGATTTAGTATTTTACTGCTTGGCTGATCGGATGTGTGGACCAAAGTTGGTTGCACAAACTGCTCAAGCGGTGCCAAATAATTTTCTAATGGCATCGCTGATGAGATGGCAACAATTTAAGATACTAGGTACAAACTGTGACACTGTCTTAGGATGCGTTTGGTTGAACGTGTGGTATGAATGAGTTCGGACCATGACAGTGTTTGAATAACATCTAACAAATGATTTGTAACAACGAAAGAGAGTCTAACCTTCTTTGCACATGCCAGAAACTTCCTCCCACTGTCCACAAATTCAAACGCAACTAGCATCACGCATGGAGATTGATGGTGACAACGAGCAGATAGATCTTCAGCCACCCCGCTCCATTCGTTGCCACTGTTGGTCCTAGGGAGCTACAAGAGGAAGAAATGACTCAAATCGACCACCGGGTAAAAATCCTTCAGTCCAAGTCATAGCCTGAGAGAGAGAAGAGAGGCATACTCCGGTGGTGAAGGAGTCATCGCCGGAGGAGGAACCACTGAAGAGGTCTTTGACCAAGACCATGGCGACCCCGGCGGTAGGATGCGAGATGAAGAGAGCGAGGAAGCGGCTATAGCTTAGGAAGGAAGGTGGAAACGGGGGAAATGTGACTTGTAATCGGGGAGAAAAAGTGTGGGTAAGGGGGAGGGGCGGGGGTAGATATTTTGGTGGTAGGCCAAAATTTTGGATATGTGGAGGGAAACTTTGCGCGCGGTGCCGCTGGACCATTCACTTTGAACGATTGTGTGCATCGCAAATGATTCTTCTACTTTACGCGCATGGCATGAGTTTGATAATTCAAAATTTGTTGGAAATTTCCCGGGTACGTCATTGCATAATTTAACATCGCTTGCTAATTTGGGCACACAAAAGAGCGTACAGCAGACAGACTACACTAACTGAATCGAGCAATTTTAGTAATTAAACAGAGCCAGTTGACCTAAACATTGCGCTAACAAAAGACCAGCATTAAAAACAAAGCCTAAGTATGCATAATTTTAACAAATCCACCGCCGCGCCGGCCTATGCATCGCCGGTGTGAGATGAGATGTCGATGACTTGTCCTGGCGACATGCCGCCCTTGGTGGACTCCGCGTCCCCTTGCTAAAGTCGACCGCGTCCTCGTCCTCGTCCTCGTCCTCGGCGCCGTCCTCAAGGTTGTAGTACTCGTAGTAGTGGCTGCCACAGAGCTGGCGTTGGTAATCCACTGCCGATTCCTCGACGGACAAACTCTTCTCTACCACGGCCTCAGCCACGCGCAAATCCTCCTCCCGGCGCTCCTCCATCTCCACCGCCTCCTGCATTTCCAACTCCCGCTTGGCGACCTCATGAGGAAGCAGGTGCTCCATGGCCACCACCGCCTTTTCGGACGTGGGTTGCATGCTGGAGTCCGAGGTGGCCTCGAATATCTTGGCGTGTGCATCCTCGATCTTGGCGTGGATGGCCTCGACCTGGGCCAGGACGACATCGGTGGCACTCAGGGGACAAGTCAAAAGAGAGCGAGAAGACAAGTCAAAAGCATGGTCGAACAACTATGATCAAGAAGTGATCCTAGAACAACCTACGTCAAGCATTACTCCAACACTGTGTTCACTTCTCGGACTCCGCCGAGAAGAGACCATCACGGTTACACACGCGGTTGATTCATTTTAATTAAGTTAAGTTTCATGTTATCTACAACCGGACATTAACAAATTCCCATCTGCCCATAACCGCGGGCACGGCTTTCGAAAGTTCAAATCCCTGCAGGGGAGTCCCAACTTATCCCATCACAAGCTCTCACGGTCAACGAAGGATATTCCTTCTCCCGAGAAATTCCGATCAGTCTCGGCATCCCGGTTACAAGACATCCTCGACAATGGTAAAACACGTCCAGCAACACCGCCCGAATGTGCCGACAAATCCCGATAGGAGCTGCACATATCTCGTTCTCAGGGCACATTCAGATGATCTCTCCATACAACTAAAACCAATACTCGAGTTTCCCCGAGGGGGCGCTGCACAGGGCTCTAGTTTGGACCAACACTCGGAGGAGCACTAGCCCAGGGGGGTTAAATAAAGATGACCCTTGGGCTCCGGAAACCCAAGGGAAAAAGAGGCTAGGTGGCAAATGGTAAAACCAAGGTTGGGCATTGCTGGAGGAGTTTTATTCAAGGCGAACTGTCAAGGGGTTCCCATTATAACCCAACCGCGTAAGGAACGCAAAATCCGGGAACATAACACCGATATGACGGAAACTAGGGCGGCAAGAGTGGAACAAAACACTAGGCAAAAAGGCCGAGCCTTCCACCCTTTACCAAGTATATAGGTGCATTAAGATAACAAGATAATATAGTGATATCCCAACAATAAACAATGTTCCAACAAGGAACGATCTCCAATCTTCACCTGCAACTAGCAATGCTATAAGAGGGGCTGAGCAAAGTGGTAACATGGCCAATCAAGGGTTTGCTAGGACATGGTGGGTTAGAGGTTTGACATGGCAATATGGGAGGCATGATAAGCAAGTGGTAGGCATCGTAGCATAGGCATAGCAAAAGAGCGAGAATCTAGCAAGCAAAGATAGAAGTGATTTCGAGGGTATGATCATCTTGCCTGCAAAGTTCTTAGAGTTGACTTGATCCTCGTAAGCGAACTCAACGGGCTCCTCGTTCACGAATTCGTCTCCCGGCTCTACCCAAACAAGAACAACAAGCAAACGGAACACAATCAACCATGTGCAATGCTCAAACAACATGATGCAAACATGGTATGATATGTCGAATGCGGTATGTGATGCATATGCAAGATTTAACAAGGAATGATTGAACCTGGCCTCAACTTGGTAATCCAAGAGTGCCACTGGAAAGGTGAGGTAATTTCGGTTGAAATCGATATAAAGATCACCGGAATCAGATGCATGGTTTGGAAATGGCAAGCAAAACAAATATGGCACCGGTCTGCGATAATCAGCAAGTGACCAACTAAATGCATCAAGATAAATAAGCTACGGCACTTAAACATGACAACAAAATACATGGAAGGGATCCAATCATGAAGCTTGACAAAAGATGAACACTGAGCTATGGCTAATTCATCCATTAACAGGTCCAAACAAGCATGGCAAAAGTCCAAATGATAACAGGTTTCAGACTTAGTGAAATTAACACAAGTCTGGAATTTATCATCAGGAAGCACACTTTAGAGCATGAAAACTACAAGCTACAGGAACTTAACATGGCAAAGCAAGGCATGGCATGAAGCTACTCAAAGCACTTAACAAAAGTCCCTTAATGACCTTGAGACAAAAGGTATCATAAAATACAATTGCAAGCATGTGAACATGGCAAAAACATAAACAGATCTCAGACTTAGTGAAAAACTGGAGCATGCAAATTAGTTAACGAGTAGGCATGTTTACGAGCTCGATGCACTCACTACAGAGCATGGCATGACAAACTAAGTATACACTCATCAATAATACATGGCATAGAAGCTAGACATGGCAAGAACAACAACATAGCATGCACGAATCAATAGCAACATCCTCAGAAAAATCACTAATCATGTCAACAATCTGCCACGGTTCACTTTATAGCAAAATTAGAGCTCGATTGACTCAAGCTAGGTTGCTCCATATATGCAAACAAAGACATGGATGGATAGAGCACAACAATGTTAACAAAACATCCTTACTGATCATCCTCAAAAGAGGCACGGATCACTAGCAAACAACATGAACATATGGCCTAACGACAAAATCAGGACAAGGACTTTGTGAAATTCTAAGTCCCTGAAATCAGCATTACCGATTACTCTACTTTGCAAGCTTGTGCTAGTCACCACAAATATCACAAAAATACGTGGCAAGCACCTCTGTAAAGATGGCATGGCATATAACAAAACACATGTAGAGCTCAGGATCATATCATGCACACATTAATCATGGCAAAAATGACAAATAGCTATTTGCTGAAACAGATCTGCCAAATTCCTCACATAGCCCTCTTCCAACAGCATTTTGGGCATCAAGATATACTCAAATGAAAATGATTCAATGATATGAAATGATGTACTCGTCGAGATGAACATTTTGATATGCTACATGCACAAATCGGAGCTACGTGTGCAGAGTTATAGCATGCCAAATTTTGCAAATATTTAGGGTTTGGGAAATGAAAAGTCAACTGAAGCGTTTCTCAGATCCAGATCCAGCGTGTTGTTACTGTAGCTGGCGCGAGGTACGAGGTTCACCAGAGACGTCGGGGAAGTAGAGGCGGCCGGCGAGGGCGCGGTGGTCACTGGAGTTGGAAGGAGGCGGCGGCGAGCTTCGGGTCGGCGGGCGGCAGAGGACGTCGCCGGCGCGGTCGGAGCGCCTCGAGGCCCGGCGAGCTCGCTGCGGCGGCGGGGCGAGGTCCGGCCGGCGAGAGTTGGAGGTCAACGACGCAGACCGGCGAGCAGCTCCGGCGGGCGGCGCGGCGAGCCGAACGGCGGCGCGGTGAGCCGAACGACGGCGCGGGCGCGAGCGCCTCGGGCGGCGATGGGAACAGGCGGCGGTGGGGTAGATGGGATGCGGGGGCCTGGTTCGGGCCAAACGGGCCTCGCGGCGAAGAAGGGCGGCGGTGCCACATGGCGGAATGCCATTGGTGCGGGGTGGCGGTGCGGTGGTGTCCGGCCTGACCGGACGTGTCCGGCGCGGCGAGAGGGAGAGGATCTAGGTTTAGGGTAGGAAGAAGACCTGGGATTTTTGGAGGAGGAGCTATTTATAGGCATCGAGGGAGCTAGGAAGCTCCAAATGAGGTGCGGTTTGCGGCCACGCGATAATGATCGAACGCTCTAGATGATGGAAGAGTTTTTGGTGGGTTTTGGGCCAAATTGGAAGGGTGTTGGGCTGCAACACTCACGAGGCCTTTTCGGTCCCTCAGTTAACCGTTGGAGTATCAAACGAAGTCCAAATGGCACGAAACTTGACAGGCGATCTACCGGTAGTAAACCAAGGCCGCTTGGCAAGTCTCGGTCCAATCCGGAAATGTTTACCGCCCACACACGAAAAGAGGTAGAAAGGGGCACCGGAGCAGATAGGAGCGCCGGAATGCAAAACGGACAACGGGGAAAATGCTCGGATGCATGAGACGAACACGTATGCAAATACAATGCACATGATGACATGATATGAGATGCATGACAAGGCAACAACACACGGAGACAAAAACCCGAACCCGAGGAAAATAAAATAACTTAGGCCGGAAACGGAAAGAGTTGGGATACAGATAAGGTAAATTACATCTGGGGTGTTACAATATTCCCTGCAAAGTAGAACACATTTCCCATGTCTATGATTGTTGGTTTGGACCCACGCGTCATAGGCAGGGCGCATGTCAAAATTGTGCAATCAAATTTTCTGTGGGGACAAATACATGTATGCCCCCGAGTTCAATATTCATCGCAACAGTTTCAGAGCAAAGAGAAGCTTTGCATTCATTATTCGCATATGACTGCTTAAGTTTTAGAATTTCTGGTATTGAGTGACAAGTTATTGAATTTGCAATTGCACTAATATGTTATTTTAATTTTGGCACCCATTGCCCTATAAAAGAAAGGCAAATCCTTATATTTTTGCAAGTGGCCACATATTTATTTTCCTCAACTGTGAAATCAATGGCACCTTCTTACTGCTACATCTGTGCAATGTCCTTGTTATACTGAGCTATCCATCCATGTATGATCTCAACTTCCTGTCTCCTTTGTTCTACAACCTAGTCTGGGTCATCCTTGGTTGCATATCTGAACTCCAAATGATGGGCCCCTGAACAGCACCACCACAAGTAGTCATGCGTTAGTATGTTCAGAATACTTTTGACCTTGCATATTTTCTGCAACTTCATGTTTACCTTTCTCTGTGACAAGAGCAATGATGCTGGATGATATGTTCTTGAGAACCCTGATAGCATTTTGAAAAGAAAGAATATTAGTATTGTTTACTATGGTAAAAAAATACCTCAATGGTTGAAACTATCAACTGAATAATTCATATAGTGAAATCTTTTACTCTTACCCCCCTCGACTCCACGGGTCTCGCATCCCGTTGGAGAAGATGATGTTGCTCCCAAACCTCTTGAGAACTTTGTCAATTTTCTGCACTGGATTGTGAAATTCAGTAGCACCAGGTGAGCACATGCCACCCACCAATTGTTGCTACTGACGGTCCATATGTAAACACTAAAAAATCTGAAATAAACTTACATGGCCACCATATTCAGTAGTGATCCAGTTCATCCTCGGGCGAACCTCATAGCTGGCAAAGCAGCCCTCGGACTTCTCTTCGTAGCTGAAGCCGGATGGCGGAAACATGCTCTCATTCGACACCGTCATTGGCATGACCATCTCTGTGCAAGCCTGCACATAAGTTGTTTCAGGAAACAAACACATACGAACTTCAGTCTTGCAATGTTATCAGTAAACCACATGTATGTCACTGTCAGTCAGGATTTTACCTGCCAGCCCCAGCCGCTGAGGCCATGGGGGTCATCCCCACTCTCAACCTGGAAGCATTTCTGGTCGCGTGTGTAATTGTAGTATAGACTCACCGCTGCAAAAGCTTTTTCGACGACGTCTGCACCCGCGGGAAAAGAATCAATGATCTTGCACATCTGTAGAAATGACAGGGGAATTACATGCTTAGCAGAGGAGGAAAAAAACAGGTCCTATTTTTGCATGACTCGGTTTAGTAACTCCGAAACTCTTATTTCTTTGTCCATTCACTTGATGTAATGCAGGCAAGAGTAAGGGATGTAAATTGGGTTACAAGTGGCTAACCTCCTTGACAGGGTAAGCAGGCAGATTCATCATGAAATTGGCTGGAGTTGGATAGTTCACCATGGCTGTGTATGTGAATGCCATCCATAGCCAGTTGGACAGCGAACTAGGGAACCGCACGGTCCTAAAAGTTGAGGGATAACACAACGTCAGTCATCATCCATTCATTCAGATGCGGCGCTCTTCATTAGTTCACCACACTGGCAATCTTGTCAAGATGAGGTTTTCATGTCCAGTCATGTTTGCTTTACTTACACTTCACACAAAGAAAACAATACTTTCGGTCTTAATCCCATGTTTTTCTCCCTATATTAATGAATGGGGTATTGAATTCATGCTTAAGCCAGTTGCTCCAAAAGTCCGAACTGATGAAGAGAGGCGGACAATATATTTTAGCACTCGCCCTCACGTCTAGGATATTTTAGTCCTTCGACGTTGGATTGATGTAGGTCATGGAATCTTTTTTTAATACAACGCAGGGTCTTGAACTCAAGACCTTTTTGGATGGAGAGAGACGGCGATATATTTAACATGGGGTCTCCCCAGCAGTTTTCAGTAAAGGAAAAAGGAAGGAAGAATCTCCTTGTATGTTATGATTGAGAGTTGGTGGTGTGTTGGATAAAGCTTACTTGCAGGCCCTGAATGTTTTGCTGAGCTCCAAGAGGCCTTTGTCGCTAGATCCCCTGTCATCAAGCACATCCCAGGCTGCCTTGATGACACTGAAGCATTCTAGAAAACACATGTAGAGCTCAGGATCATAGCATGCACACATTAATCATGGCAAAAATGACAAAAGTGCATTTGCTGAAATAGATCTGAAATATTCCTCACATAGCCCTCTTCCAACAGCATTTCGGGCATCAAGATGAGCTCAAATGAAAATGATGCAATGAGATGAAATGATGTACTCATCGAGGCGAACATTTTGATATGCTACACGCACGAATCGGAGCTACGGATGAAGAGTTGTGGCATGCGGAATAATGCTAAAAGTCAACCCTTGTCCCAGATCTAGATCCAGGCACTATAGCACGCGCGAGGAACGAGGTTCGTCGGATTCGTCGCCGGAGACGACGGAGCTCACCGGAGTTGATGGAACTTGCCGGATCCGCCGACGTGGGTATCGCCGGAGAGGATGAACGACGACGAGGGGAGGCGGAGGAGACCGGGCGGCGCGGGGAGGTCGCGGCGGAGGAGCGCCTCCGGCCGACGAAAAGGAGTTGCGGCCGGCGCGGATCTTGCGGCAGCGCAGCGAGCCGGTGCGGGCGAAGGGCGGCGCCGGCCGGCGAAGGGCGGCACGCGGTATCGGGCGCGAGGAAGAGGATCGGGTGAGGCGGCGGGAGGCGATGGGCCGAGAGGGCCGGACGCGGGCCCCGCGGGCCTGGCGCGGTCGGCGGCTATGCGGTCCCGCCCAGGACAGGTGGCGTCGGCGGATTGGTCGGCGGCGGCAGGCGAACACGTCCGATCGGTGGGATTTTGTCCGGCGGCGGCGGGGATGAAAAAGACTAGGGTTAGGGTCGGAGAAGACCCGGAAATTTCGAGGGGAGACCTATTTATAGAGGTAGGGGGAGTTAGGAAGCTCCAAATGAGGTGCGGTTTTCAGCCACGCGATCGTGATCGAACGCTCTAGATGATGGAGGGGTTTAAGGTGGGTTTTGGGCCACTTTGGAAGGGTGTTTGGCTGCAACACACATGAGGCCTTTTCGGTCCCTCGGTTAACCGTTGGAGTATCAAACGAAGTCCAAATGGTACAAAACTTGACAGGCGGTCTACCGGTAGTAAACCAAGGCCGCATGACAAGTATCGGTCTAGTCCGAAAACGTTTAACCCCCACACACGAAAAGAGGTAGAAAGGGACACCAGAGGACATAGGAGCGCCGGAATGCAAAACGGCCAACGGGGAAAATGCTCGGATGCATGAGACGAACACGTATGCAAATGCAATGCACATGATAACATGATATGAGATGCATGACAAAGACAACACACACGGAGACAAAAACCCGACAACGATGAAATAGAATAATTTAGTGCCGAAAACGGTAAGAGTTGGGATACAAATAAGGTAAATTACATCCGGGGTGTTACAACACTCCACCACTACGAAAGGATCTCGTCCCGAGATCTAGGACTAGAAAAACTCCGGGTACTCAGAACGGAGGTGATCCTCGCGTTCCCAGGTGGCTTCACGGTCGGAATGATGTGACCACTTGACTTTGAGGAATTTGATTGACTTGTTGCGACTCTTGCGCTCAGCTTCTTCAAGGATAGCAACGGGGTGCTCACGATAAGAAAGGTCTTCTTGGAGATCAATGTCTTCGAAGTTGACGGTGCGGTCAGGGTTCTTGAAGCACTTGCGGAGTTGAGACACGTGAAACAGGTCGTGCACGTTTGCGAAGTTGGAGGGAAGCTCAAGTTGATAGGCGAGATCGCCTCTCTTGTTGACGATCTTGAAAGGACCCACGTATCTAGGGGCAAGCTTCCCTTTGATACCCAAGCGATGAGTACCTTTCATTGGAGAGACGCGGAGGTATACATGGTCTCCGATCTTGAAAGCCAAGTCACGATGCTTACTATCATAGTAACTCTTCTGGCGTGATTGCGCGGCTTTGAGATTATCACGAATGACTTTGCACATCTCTTCTGCCTCTGTGATCAAGTCATTTCCATAAAGTTGACGTTCACCAGTCTCTGACCAGTTAAGAGGAGTACGACACTTCCTGCCATAGAGAATTTCAAATGGGGCCTTGCCCGAACTCGCTTGGAAGTTGTTGTTGTAGGAGAACTCGGCATATGGAAGACAATCTTCCCACTTCATACCGAAGGAGATAACGCAAGCCATGAGCATATCTTCGAGAATCTGATTGACACGCTCGACTTGGCCGCTAGTTTGGGGATGAAAAGTTGTGCTGAAACAGATGTTGGTGCCCATGGCCTTATGAAAAGAATCCCAAAACTTGGAGGTGAAGATGCTGCCACGATCTGAAGAAATTAACTGTGGAATGCCGTGCAGAGAGACAATCCGGGAGGTATATAGCTCTGCCAATTGAGTTGCTGTGATGGATTCTTTGATTGGAAGGAAATGAGCCACTTTAGTGAGTTTGTCGATGACAACAAAGATAGCATCATTGCCACGCTTGGACTTTTGAAATCAAGTCACGAAGTCCATCTCAATGTGGTCAAACTTCCATTCTGGAATGGCAAGAGGTTGGAGGAGACCAGCTGGTCGTTGGTGTTCTGCCTTCACTCTTCTGCAGACATCACATTCATTCATGAACTGAGCAATCTCGCGCTTCATTCGAGTCCACCAATATGACTGCTTGAGGTCATGGTACATCTTTGTACTCCCAGGGTGGATGGAGAGGAGTGAATTGTGAGCCTCGTTCACAATGACTTTACGAAGGTCACCTTTAGGCACAACAATGTGATCCTCGAAGAAAAGAGTATCCTTGTCATGAAGGCGATAGCACTTGTACTTGGGTTGACTCTTGGCAATCCCAATCTTCACCTTCTTCACCATAGCATCAAGAAGTTGAGCCTCGCGAATCTGATCTTCCAAAGTAGGAGAGACTTGGAGGTTGGCGAGGAAACCTTGAGGAACAACTTGCAGATTGAGTTTGCGGAAAGCTTCACAAATCTCGGGTTGGTAAGGCTTGAGAATCAAACTGTTGCAGTAAGCCTTTCTGCTCAATGCGTCAGCAATTACATTGGCCTTGCCTGGAGTATATTCGATGCTCGGATTATACTCTTACATTGGTCTGCCTGCGGTTGAGATTAGGCTGAGTGAAGATGTACTTGAGACTCTTGCGATCAGTGAAGATGTCCACTTTTCGTCCCAATAAGAGATGTCTCCAAGTCAAAAGAGCACGCACAACTGCCGCCAACTCGAGGTCGTGAGTGGGGTAGTTCTTTTCATTGGCCTTCAAATGGCGAGAGGTATAGGCCACAACTTTCTAATCTTGCATCAACACTGCACCAAGACCTTGCAGAGAAGCATCACAGAAGACCTTGAACGGTTTGGATTCATCTGGAGGAGTCAGAACTAGAGCAGTGACTAATTTCTCTTTCAGGGTGTTGAAAGCGATGTCACATTCAGGAGACCAACGTACTTGAGGTGCTTCTGGAGAAGGTTGGAAAGAGGCTTCGCGATCTTTGAAAAGTTCTCAATGAACCTTCGATAATAGCTTGCGAGCCCAAGGAAGCTGCGGAGTTGCTTCACGTTCTGAGGTGGTTCCCAATTCACAATTGTAGACACCTTCTCCGGATTAACCGCTACACCCTTGGCAGAGATGATATGCGCAAGGTAGAGAACCTCATCGAGCCAAAACTCGCACTTTGAAAACTTGGCATAGAACTGATGTTCTCTAAGCTTATCCAGCACCAAATGCAAGTGCTTGGCATGATCCTCCTTGTTCTTGGAAAAGACCAAAATGTCATCGAGGTAGACCAAGACCAAGACCAAGACGAGCGTTGACGAGGCCGAAAGACATGACAGTGTTTTCATATGAACCATAGCTTGTTCTGAATGCTGTCTTGGGGATATCTTGCTCACGAATTCGAATCTGGTGATAGCCCATACGGAGATCAAGCTTGGAGAATACTTGAGCACCTTTGAGTTGTTCAAACAGCTCGTTGATGTTGGGAAGTGGGTACTTGTTCTTTATAGTCTTCTTGTTCAATGGACGGTAGTCAACACAAAGTCAGTCCGTTCCATCCTTCTTCACAAAAAGAACTCCACAACCCCACGGAGAAGAACTAGGTCGGATGAGACCCATTCGCTCTTGTTCATCAAGTTGCTTCTTCAGCTCCTTCAACTCTTTAGGTCCCAGCTTGTAAGGGCGTTTGCAAACAGGTTCCGTGCCAGGCTCAAGATCAATGATGAATTCAACTGGCCGGTGCGGAGGCACTCCTGGAAGCTCTTCTGGAAAGACGTCTTGATATTCGCAAACGACTGGAATTTGAGAAATGACATCTAGTTCACCCTTCTCATTGAGAGAAAACAGTCGAATGGTATCATCCCTTGCGGCAAAGACAATTACATCCTCAGACGAATGAGTCAATTGAATCTTCCTGGCAGCACAATCAAGCTGAGCCTTGTGCTTAGAAAGCCAATCCATTCCAAGAATAAGATCAATATCCGAGTTACCAAGGACCACTGGAGAGGACAGAAACTTGTAGTCGCCCAACGTGATAGAGACATCGGGAGCAACCAAACTAGAAGTCAAAAGCTTGCCGGGAGAAACAACTTGCATGACTTTGGGCATAACCTCAGTATCAACATTGTGCTTCGATGCAAATGGGAATGACAAGAAAGAATGCGATGCACCAGTGTCTAAAAGTACTTTTGCAGGAACATCGTTAACAGGAAGGTTACCCATGATGACATCTGACGAGTCCTCTGCCTGAGCTGCGTTCAACAAGTTGACCTTGGCGTGCTTGGGGTTATGCTTGACCACTGCGGTACTTGCAGATCTCACAGGAGGAGGAGGAGGAAGACGCCTCTAATTGAAGCATTTGTTGGCATAGTTACCCTTCTGTTGGCACTTGTTGCACGTGACCTCCGAGAGTGGACGGTGATACGGAGCACTTGATCTTGGAGCTTGAGACGAAGTCTTGTTCTGAAAGCCAGGGTTGGGTTGGTGGGAAGATCCATTGCCACCTTTTCTCTTCTGCTGATAAGGCTGACGGAACGGAGGAGGAGGCAGCCAATACTTTTGCTGCTTAGCCACTTGAGTTGAGGAAGAAGGAGTTGCATCTCTGACTCCCTTCTTGGAAGCATCGCACTTCAGTTGGGCAACCTCTTGCTTCATTGCCATGTTGTAAAACTCATCGTACTTCTTGGGCTCAAAAAGGACGAGAGCTAGCTGGAGTTCTTCTCTGAGACCACCCCTGAACTGGTATATCATGCTCTTATCGTCAGGGACGTCTTGCTTAGCGAAATGGGCGAGCTTCTGAAACATGATGTTGTACTGGTAAACAGACATAGTGCCTTGCTTCAGGTTGCCGAATTCCTCACGCTTGCTTTCAACAACACTCTGGGGAATGTGATGAGCTTTGAAGTCTTGACGGAATTCATCCCAGGTAATCACACGGCCTCCTCTGGAATCTTTGTATTGCTGAAACCATTCTGCAGCTTGGTCTTTGAGTTGGAAGGAGGCAAACTTGACAAAGTCCTCAGGCCTGACGTTACTGCACTCGAAATGCTTGCATATGTCCATGAGCCAATCATCAGCGTCTGAGGCCTCGACACAGTTGCTGAAGGTCTTTGGCTGGTTAGCAAGGAACTGGTTGAGTGTAGCAAACTGATTCTGATTGTTGCCATGGCCTTGGTTGCGCTCTTGCAGAATTTGCATGATCAGCTGCGTGTTTGCATTGGTAGCGGCCATCACAGCTTGCCATGCCTCCGGAGGTGGAGGTGGTGGTGGCGGATCCTGATTCTGGTTCTGACCCTTAGCAGGAGCCATCCTGAAGAGGGTGACATCCGTTAGCATCTTGACTGAAATATATTCAAGCTGAATCAAACGGATTGAAATTGCAACTTATAGTCTTCACATCCGAACAAAATGAACGAATGCATTCCAATTGAAATGGTCACATTTCCATAAATTGAGAAGCCACTAGATAGAGGTAGAAGAAAAACAACAAGGTACGGACAAGAACAAATACTTGGTGAGGATTACCCAATCCCAAACCAAATATCCGCGGAAGAAGAACTAGAGCTACAAGAATTCCCACCTATGAAACTCCCGAACCTTTCCGGTTATGCAATCAGGTGTTCGGGATACAGGGGAAGAATAATATCTCACCCGAATCTAGCAAATCCTACATCCAGCTGTATCCATCCTTCAACACATAACCGAGAGAACTTCGGAAATCATTTACCTCAACCTTCGAAAAGCATCCGTTATACAAGTTATGGCAATACTCCCGAACTCCCGCCCCAGTACTGGGTGGTGTCGAGGTTATCTCACCAACAACTGCATAAAAGAGATTTACGATGTCGGCGAAACTCAGGTATTCCAGAATCTCAACGATAAAATTGTGACGACAACACCTCGGAGCTCAACTCCCCGGGACACTGCCACAACCCCTAAATGTCAGGAGGCACGAAGAACAATGTTCTCGTCACAAAACCATCGGAACGATTCCAAGATACCTGTGTGATCCTAAAAAAATGTGAAATTTGAGAAGAGTAGAGTCAAAACTCTACGTCAGGATGCCTCACCAGAGCGAGGAAGGGACTGAGGAGTAAAAAGAATTCCTAACTCTCTAATATATATATATAATCCTAAAGGACTCAAAACATTTTTCTGGACTCAACAACGCCAATGATTCGATCAAGCAGGGGGCTCCTAAGGTCGGGGAAGGCTCTGATTACCAACTTGTAACACCCTCGATGCGGCTATATCTCCTATGTGTCGAAGCACGACTTAGAGGCATAACCGTATTGAAAGCAATGTCGCAAGTGAGGTAATCTTCGCAAACAACCCATGTACATAAATAAAGGGGAAAGGTACATAGTTGGCTTACACTCGCCACGTCACACAAATACATAAATAAGTCATTACATTCATCCAATACACTCAGGGTCCGACTACGGTACCAAAATAAATATCAACCCCGAAATACGACAACGCCCTCGATCGCCCCAACTGCGGACCAGTACTGATCATCTGGGAAAGACACATAGTAATGACGAGAGTCTTCATCGAACTCCCAGTTGAGCTCGGTCATATCATCTGGAACGGTATCATCGGTCCCTGCATCTGGTTTTAGAAGTAATCTGTGAGTCACGGGGACTCAGCAATCTCGCACCCTCGCGATCAAGACTATTTAAGCTTATAGGTAAGGTAAGGTATGATGTGGAGCTGCAGCAAGCGACTAGCATATATGGTGGCTAACATATTCGCAAAAGAGAGCGAGAAGAGAAAGGAAAAGCACGGTCGAACAACTATGATCAAGAAGTGATCCTAGAACAACCTACGTCAAGCATTACTCCAACACTGTGTTCGCTTCCCGGACTCCGCCGAGAAGAGACCATCACGGTAACACACGCGGTTGGTGCATTTTAATTAAGTTATGTTTCATGTTATCTACAAGCGGACATTAACAAATTCCCATTTGCCCATAACCGCGGGCACGACTTTCGAAAGTTCAAATCCCTCCAGGGGAGTCCCAACTTAGCCCATCACAAGCTCTCACGGTCAACGAAGGATATTCCTTCTCCCAAGACAATCCGATCGGACTCGGCATCCCAGTTTCAAGACATCCTCGACAATTGTAAAACAAGTCCAGCAACACCGCCCGAATGTGCCGACAAATCCCAATAGGAGCTGCACATATCTCGTTCTCAGGGCACGCTCAGATGAGACATCCTACGAGTAAAACCAACCCTCAAGTTGCCCCGAGGTGGCCCCACAATCTACTCGGTCGGACCAACACTCAGAGGAGCACTGGCCCAGGGGGGTTTAATAAAGATGACCCTCGGGCTTCGGAAACCCAAGGGAAAAGAGGCTAGGTGGCAAATGGTAAAACCAAGGTTGGGCATTGTTGGAGGAGTTTTATTTAAGGCGAACTGTCAAGGGGTTCCCATTATAACCCAACCGTGTAAGGACCGCAAAAATCCGGGAACTTAACACTGATATGACGAAAACTAGGGTGGCAAGAGTGGAACAAAACACTAGTTATAAGGCCGAGCCTTCCACCCTTTACCAAGTATATAGGTGCATTAAGATAAACAAGATAATATTGTGATATCCCACCAATAAACAACGTTCCAACAAGGAACGATCTCCAATCGTCCCCTATAACTAGCAACGCTATAAGAGGGGTTGAGCAAAGCGGTAACATAGCCAAACAACGGTTTGCTAGGACATGGTGGGTTAGAGGTTTGACATGGCAATATGGGAGGCATGATAAGCAAGTGGTAGGTATCGTAGCATAGGCATAGCAAAAGAGCGAGCATCTAGCAAGCAAAGATAGAAGTGATTTCGAGGGTATGGTCATCTTGCCTGCAAAACTCTCAGAGTTGCCTTGATCCTCGTAAGCAAACTCAACGGGCTCCTCGTTCACGAACTCGTCTCCCGGCTCTACCCAAACAAGAACAACAAGCAAAAGGAGCACAATCAACCACGTGCAATGCTCAAGCAACATGATGCAAACATGGTATGATATGCGGGATGCGGTATGTGATGCATATGCATGATTTGGAAAGAAATGATTAAACATGGCCTCAACTTGGAAATCCAAGAGTGCCACTGGAAAGGTGAGTTGATTTCGGTTGAAATCGATATAAAGATCACCGGAATCGGATGCACGGTTTGGAAATGGCAAGCAAAACAAATATGGCACCGGTCTGTGATAAACAGCAAGTGACCAACTAAATGCATCAAGATAAACATGCTACAGCACTCAAACATAACAACAAAATACATGGCAGGGATCCACTCATGATTCTTGACAAAAGATGAACACTGAGCTACAGCTAATTCATCCATTAACGGGTTCAAACAAGCATGGCAAAAGTGCAAAAGATTACTGGTTTCAGACTTGGTGAAATAACAACAAATCAGGAATTTATCATCAGGAAGCAATCTTTAGAGCATGAAACCTACATGCTACAGGAACATATCATGGCAAAGCAAGGCATGGCATTAAGCTACTCAAAGCACATAACAAAAGTCCCTTAGTGACCTTGAGCCAAAAGGGATCAGAAAATACAATTGCAAGCATGTGAACATAGCAAAAACATAAACAGATTCAGACTTAGTGAAAAACTGGAGCATGCAAAACAGTTAACGAGTAGGCATGTTTACGAGCTCGATGCACTCACTACGAGGTATTGCTTGACAAACTAAGCATACACACATCAAGAAGACATGGCATATAAGCTAGACATGGCAAGAACAACAACATAGTATGCACGGATCAACAACAACAACCTCGGCAAAATCGTTAAACAAGATAACAATCTGCAGGAACATTTTATAGCAAAAGTAGAGCTCGATTGACTCAAGTTAGGTTGCTCCATAAATGCAAACAAAGACATGGATGGATAGAGCACCACAATATTAACAAAACATCCTTACTGATCATCCTCAAAAGAGGTACGGATCACTAGGAAACAACATGAACATATGACATAAAAACAAAAACAGAACAAGGATTAGCTCAGTGGCTATGCGGCCCTTGAATAGCACTTGATATTGAGGCTTGGCAGCCTATGAAGGCCTTGTTTTTCTGGTTTGTATTTGCTTTGAACATTTTTTAGGTTCATCTTTTGTGCCGTATTGATATATGGTTTAAAATTGGTTAGGGCCATGTCACCTTGATCCTTATGATTCATGTTTGAATCAATCCGGAGTTTTGATAAACCGATCTTGCTCTGGGCGGTAAGTCGCCAGTATGCTTTGATTATGCACTTGGAGTTCTACGCTCTAAGTTTTTGGAATGTTACCCTTGCTACATGTTGTGTTGTAAGCCGGCAGTATGAACTGATTTCACAGGCCATGTAGCCTTGATTATATGACTCATAATTGAGCATCTTTGGGTTTGATGACCTGCCCTGATAGCGGACGTTAAGTCGTCAGGATATCTTTGCCTTGAGCAATCAAAATCATGATATTGCATGCCTACAAGTCAATACCCGCGACGGATTATAATTATTGAGGTATCACCATGATGTCAAATCTCCATGTATGTTTTCCAATATAGTATGAATATTCGGGTTTTTGATAACCCGACCTGGCTTTGGATGTTAAGTCGCCAGTGTACTTAGATTGTGCAATTGGTGTTATGCGCTATGAATCTTTGGGCTGTCAACCTCATTGGATATGGTGATGTAAGCCGACAGTGTGAACTAAATTCACAGGTATATTTTGTACTTGTTATATGAAGATGTGAGGTTTGATAACCCGCCCTGGCTTTGGACGTTAAGTCGCCAGTATATTTTGAATTGCGCCATTGGAATCATGCGCTTATAAATCATTGAATTGTTACCCTCACTGGATGTGGCGATGTAAGCCGACAATTTGAGCCAATTTTCTAGGTATGTTTTCAAATTTTTGGATGAATATGCGAGGTTTGATAACCTTCCCTAGCTTTTTACTTTAAGTCGCCGGTATGTTTAGGCTTGAATGGTCTTAATTCTAATCTTTTCCATAATTTCATAAGACTATATTATGTTTGGGTTGTTACCCGCCCTGGCTTTTGACGTTAAGTCACCAGGGTATATGTTGTTTAAACTTTGTGTAGGACATGCAGAGCTTTACACATAAAGATACTACTATTGCTCATATGAATCATTGCGTTTAAGCCCATCATCTGGCCATCTGAAAATATTGTCGGGTTATTCTGCTCCGGGTTATATCTTATCTTATCTTATATCTTATCTTATATTATATTTACTAATTGGAGGCACCTTTCTTGATCTCTCATTAATCCACATCATCAAGATTAATTAAACCATTAGATTATAAAATTTACGACCAGGATGAAAAGACAACTTTCGTAACGCAGATGATCCAATTAAAACCATTACCGTGCGCATCAAGGGCGTAGCCTTGCCAGTGGCGGAGCCAGGGGTATTCCTGGGCATTCCATGGAATACCAAAGAATCTGGCCCCAAAAAAATTAAGTATACATGTTATACATCGAAGCCCACTAGAGCAGCCCATCCAGCCACGCACCAGACGCCAACAACAGAGCAGGTCTCCGTCTCTCACTCTTCCTCTCTCGATGCAAATCTCCAAACCTAGCGACCGTTGACGGCGCCGGCGCCATCGCCAGCAAGCGAGGTCCGACGGACGAGGTCGGCCCTCTGCCCCTCTAGCCGTCTCCCTTCCCTCCCCTCCGGCCTCCGTGGCTGTGGTCCGTGCGGGGCAGCGCCGCAGCGGGCTTCCTCCGGCCTCCGTCGCCGTCAGCAGTCGCCGCTTCAGTCCGCCAGCCGACAGGCTAGAAGGAGAAGCCACCCAATGTCCAATCCATCCAGTACTGCATCCATCTACAAATTACCAAGGTAAATTTCCTCTGTCTTTTAAACAAATCTGAAGCTTTTTTGATAAATTTCCACTGCTAGAAGCCACTGATCTGCCACGGATTGATTGCTACTTTGTTGATTTGTTCTTGTATAAATTGTAATTGTTTGTACAATTGTCCATCAGTTCATGCCACTGATTTCTACTTTGTTTGTCCATTCAATCCATGCCACATTGCAACTGCCACTTATTTCTACTTTGTTTGTGTGATGTAGATGAAGAAGTATGTTGGCATATTTGAATTGTGGGACATATCTTCAAACTAAGGCAAGAAAAACAATTTCTACGTCCACATTTGTTGTTTGTTCTACTATATTGCTTTGGTCAATTTTTTTTGCTAGTATTATTGGTGGTCATCGAGTCATTGATATTGTCACAATGTTATTTTGTGGCATCGATGTATGGTCATCGAGTCATAACTATTATATTGTTGTTAGAGATATTGCCACAATGGTATTTTGCTACTATTATAAATGTATGGTCATCGAGTCACTAATGTTACCATCTTACTACATATTTATCGTTCTATTATATTGCTTAGGCAAAAAAAAATTACAAGAATACCAGGAGTAAATTCCTGGCTCCGCCACTGAGCCTTGCGCTAGCCACGTCGGCAGAACGAGCCGAGCGAGGTACTGTGCGGGCTGTTCGTTTTCACCGGGCCACGTGTGTGTTATGCCCCAGCCCAATCGCAGCCCTAGCCCCGTTTCCAATCCCACCCCCCGCGAGTCCTCCCCTTCTCCCTCTCCCTCCTCTCTCTCTCTCAGTCGTCCGCGGCGGCGGCCGCCGCCGACCTACCTCCACGGCTGCTGCTCCTCGCGCTCTATATGCTCCTCCACCGCATGGATTCGTCAATCCCATCCTTCGGTGGTTTCCTGCATCGGTTTTACCCATCTAGGGTTTCGGTGTGGTCGACCTACTCGTCGCCAGCGATGCTCTAGTGCGTTGGTCCGTTCGTCTCCGTCTCCTGCCGTGCTCTCTCGTGGTGTTGTGCCTCCTAGATGGCGCTCCTGTGCCTCGGATGCACGCCCCTCTCTCCCGAGCTCGATGAGAAGCAGTGGTGCCCCCTTTCTCCTGAGCTCCAAATCCATCCCAACAGCGCTAAGGTAACCAGCGGCAGAGGCTCCCACCTAGCACCTCTCTCCTCCTGCCCCCTCCTTCTCCTCCTATGTGTTTTCGATTTTTTCTGCGTGTACTTGCACGTTCATGGATGTAGAGGTAGCAGATTATGTTTTCTGTGTAATATTTCATAAGCTTAAACTTCAAGGAGTAGATGTAATGCTATTGTCTTTTGCCTCCCTCCATGTTATCAGTATGGGTGCCATCTTCTTATCCCAGATTCTTCCAATCTTATCATCTTTATTTCACTTACTCTCACATTTTTCCTTATTTTTGGCTTGTTTGATAAGTTCAGTTTGTCTTGCTGCAGGGATCCTAATTTAGGTTCTACTCCAATCAACAAATAGAGTGCAACCCTTGAGTTCATCCCGATACAGTGGCAGTCACATAAGATGGAGCATGGAAATGGATGAGCAGGTACCACGTTGCTGCCTCCCTCCCATCCATCCAACCTTCGTCATGTGTTGGATCCAACAATAGATATATGTATACTATATTAAAAGCCTTATCACTTATATTCTCATATGGGGAATCTAGGTTTCATTCAGGCCATGCACGTTATTCAGTTTCACACTATCTTGCATAAATTCAGGTCTGGTTTTGTGCGTGATTATTTACATTTCACGCTTTAAGGATTGTTCGGTTCATGCAACGTGTTGTTCCAGTAGTTCATGATGATAAGGTCTGACTCCATGATATACTAGCATTTTATTTTTAGTTTCAGTGGTAGCAGGTCAATGAACCATTGGTGTACAACATTTAAGCAAGCAATTTTTATGCATTTTTATTTTTAGCACATAGTATTGAGTATGTTCTAACCGTGCAACTTGAGAGATTCCTTGCCAACGTGACTTATACAATTCTCTGAACTCTTATGAAATATGCAGCAGGACTCGTTACAGTGTGTCGCCTTTGAATGAGAGCTGCAATATTTCTTTTGTAGCTGCATGGGTACCAATTTTTTGTTATCCCTGATCCTTCCAAAATAAAGTTTAGAGAGATCAAAATGTTACATGCTCAAGGGCGCCGAGGAGTGTACTACTCAATTCAGTTCTATAAGAATCATACTGAAAAATCTCCTCGCATTATCAGGTATTACTCAGTTTTTACATTTGCATCAAGTAGCTAAACTGAACACTGAATAAACACACCATAGTTAATAAACCAATTTTAACTTGAAAGAGCATTTTGTAACTGAGAATATTGGCACTTGGATGATGGTCTCAAAAGTAAAAGAATTTTTTAATCTGCTTAGACAGTGGCAATTCTTATACTGATATTTGTTATAGCAGACTTATACTAATTTCACATGGTTTTAACTTTTAGGATCCCATAATTATGGGAGCGAAGAAATTAGCGCTTTACAGATTTCAGTGATCAAATCATTTAGTTAGTATGTGTCTCTCTTATTTTCTTTTCAGTTTGACAAGGAACATGCCTATGGTATCAGACATGATTTTGGAAAAGAATGGAAACAAATGGGAGTCTCTTATTTAATGCACATAACTCAAAAGGATCTTGGGGTTGTTAATAAATTTCACTTTCTTTTTACAGGGTGATAGCTCTTTCAAATGGATGAAAGCTCATCTATGTGAAACATGGTTTTGGTGAACTGATTGCCCTTATCAACATTTTAGGTATATAATATTATTCTTAGTACCTTGTAGATAACACTTAATAGAGTAAATAAATACCTATTTTCTGTCCCTACTCCGAACATTATGTTAGCATTAGTTGCCTCGAAGTGTATGTCTATGGAGATTATCCATGTCCGCGTAAATTCTTGAGATGACCTAAATTGCAAATTGTTGAATTCAACCAAATCCAAGAAATTTACTGGGTCACCCTTCCAGTTACTTATTTGTTATTTAATCATGTCTTCATGTTATGGAATCAATTATAGCAGAATATGACTCCTCTTGGTTATTTGCCTTTGGAGCAAAAAGGTATATGTTGTATTCTAGAACACCTACCAGTCTATATTTGAAACAGAAAAACCGACCACTTAGTTATTTGTTATTATGTTCTCTTGTGTTGGATGCTCTAAAATAAAACAATTTTATGGTTTCCTTTCCATGTTTATATACATAGTATTTTTCGGAAATTCTTTTTGCTTATCGAATATGCAAGTTTACACATTGTTATTATGCTACTGTGCAAATTCTCCAGCAGTCTGATATTGTAAGTTGTATATTATGCTTTGCATCTTTTTCCAGAATGATGTTGCCTTTTTGCATGGGTATTGTGTTGTACTATAAATGTTGTATTGGCAAATGTTTGTCTGAATGCCCTTTTTTATTGCAACGCCGGGTTACCACCACACGAGAGGGTCAGCCCGCCATCCAATTCAGATGACCTTGTCTGACCTACGGGAGCAACCAGCACGGGCCAGCTATGGATTTGCTCGAGGAGGTGTTCTACGAGGAGGTTGATGCTGCATTTTCCGAGACGTGATGTCGCCTTCTTGTGTTAATTGGGCCTGAAGATTTTGAGTTTGAATTATGTGCAGGAATTCGACCCCATAAAGTACATTATGGAAAATATTTCGGAAGAAGCGTGTGATGCCACCTATTTCTATAAGAAGGTCAGTGTGTCATTTATAATCACCTGAAGTCATTATCACCACAGTGCATGCTATGCAAATTGCATCCCAAATTAACCATGTTTAATGATCTACTATCCTGGATTCCTTGCCAAAAACATGTTCTGGGAGGAATATTTAGTTCTGATATCCTCTTGTCAAGATATTAACAACACATCCTTGCCTTTAGCACAGATATTTAACCGGTTAATATATCTGATTTGCTTACTTGATCAACCTACGTATGAACCTTTTGTATAGTATTTTAATTGGTCGACATACTTGTAGATCTGTTTCTTAGACAACGACCAGTCTTGGCTATAGAAACTTGCTCGCTGTAGTGATAGTATCTTGTAAAGGACGCAGATAACTCTTATTATTCCTATAAAAAATAAAATAAATAATAGAATCTGCTTATGCTGAGAACTATAAAATATATTGTGCTCATACTAGTAGAATATGCTAGAGATGTCGAAAATGGCCACAATCACACTTCTTGCTTTCTGCCATACTAACACACTTGGTTGTGTAATCAGAGCCCATATGTGGTTGCTATGATTGTGTGTCAGAGTCTAATTAGCTAGGGGGTTAGTTAATGGTTGTGTGTTGGGAGTCTAACTATCTCAGAGATTCTTTACCACCACCTCCCGAGCCAAGAGCGGACATAGCGACGAAGCAAGGCATCTCAAACATAAATATTGCCTTAACTTCTTGTTCAGAAGGTTGATCTTAACTTCTTGATATTCTCTATTTGATACTAATAACTGAGAATCTCCCCAAATTAACCCGGCCATTTTGCTACGTAGCCAACTCTTACTTGAATCGATACATCTCAGCTCATGTTCTCAAATCAGTCAAGAGGTTATTGCGTGCTCAGTCTTATCTACAGATTAATTATTTTCTTCAAGCCAACAGTCTTCTCTATGTATATCTAACCACATAGGGAGTTCTTACATGTTTATAGTTGTATTAATCTTCATACATTTGACAGGTGCACAAGGTACCATGCAAGCAACTAGGCCGGCTGCGATCATGCTGCAGGGGCTGAATATATTTGTATCTCTGTAAGGCATTTTAAGGCTGCCTTAAGACACGAGGAAGTATGCCTTTACTTTTGGACACTGCCATGTGCCATCCATTGCTTCTGAACCACCATAATCGTTCATGTAACTCTTAAGAATACATTCTCTGAGTGTGTTGTTTTTGCACAACTCTATCTTAAAATTGCAGCTAGGAACTTGCACGACCCAGTACTAAACATGCATGTACTTTGAGTGTGATGAAAATAACACCCTGTGTTACAAATAAGAAAGTGGAAGGGGCGTGTCCATACCTGGCAGCGCCCCAGTTTCCTCTCAGGAGGCCTGCAATGGCGGGCCCTTCTTTGCTTCTTCCTCCTTCGCCAGGTATTAGTATTATACCCATGATCTTCAAGTTTAATATATGGTGCAGGTCAGAGGCCTCTCTGAAATTATTATCACCTATATAATACCTGAAACTAGCACTCTTAATAATGATAAATTGTTCATTCTACCTAAAAATCTTCTAAGTATGCGAGGCTAGCTTTTCAAACATAAATGTTTGGCTCTTTTTGTGTGCGTCTATATTTGTTCCATAAAGTATCATTTGAACCATTGTGCTTAAATAAACATTGAAAAGCTTATTTTTTGTCTTTCTGATGCCTTTTCGTAAAGAACTGATGATCGATAGTGACAACATTACACATGATTAAGCTGTAGCACTAAGTTGTCCCTATGATTCGTATATCTGAGTGAAGTATAACGATCTATCTGATCAATCCATTTAACTGTTTTCAGGGTGGTTTGGTGTGCGAAAAACTGTTGGACTTGATAGTTAATGAGCCTGTTGTTATCATGGAAGAAGGTTTTCCTAATGCCATACAACGTGGATAATCAATTAAAGAGATGCAGACATCAGAGTTGAGGTGAAAATTTGAGGATTGAGTGATTGACTAATGATATAGTTTTTAAATTGTGCTTGCTGATAAGAAAACACTCCATGTTTTTGGCTGGTTTATTGTGTGAATGGATTGCCGCTCGTCATGTGTTCCTGCTTATGCTTCACCGATGACCAGATCTAAAATTGTCTTTTGGTTTGTCAGGACTTGTACGCATTGCACACTCGTCCGGTTTCCTTCACATTCCTTGTTGATTTTTCTTTGCTTAGAGTTTTACTTGTTGGCTTTGCTCTGGGTTAATCATAGTTGTTGTCATTGTTGGTATGTGGCCTTGTAATTCATTCAGAGCGACATAAATTCAACTGATCCTGGTGAGGAGTGTGTTGTGCATGATCGATCTGTTGCTCGACGGCGCAGCAGAGTGTCGACACGATCGCTCTGTTCCAGAGTGCGTGGCTATTTAGTTTTGTACTATCTGTAGCTTATTCTGCCATGCACCTTTGCATTGTTGGCTTTATGTTAGAAAAATGAACCTAACTATTGCATTTTAAATAAAAGTAAATCGCTGAAGAGTATCTATCTTGGCCTTTTTTAGCTCATAAGGTAACTTCTGATCATCCATGCAGACACATCCAAGGGTTCCTATTATGCCACCCTAATTTTTGATTTCCTTACTACTGATGTTGTCCTTCTAAGTAGGTGTAGCATTTCTAACATAAAAATATCATTTCCATTTACTAATATATTTAGTCATGTGAGAATGCTCCAATCTTATATATTGGGAGATCTGAGTTTATATTAAATTCCTGAATGCTGGTTAGTGCTTGTATCAGTCACTATCACGTGATGTGTTCACTACTTTTTTGGGAAATCAGGGAAAAGATATAATAATTCTTGACTTATCCTGTGATGTCATGCGTTCGCGCTCTTGTTCAATTTTCCCTTGATCCAAACACAAGAAATGATAATATGTATGGTTCTTTACTTTCCTTATCATTCATAGGTAGTTTCAAATGATGGGAAGATGGTTAGGTGACGAGTGCCCTCTCCGATGTGGATGCTGAAGAAGTTCAGGTTAGAATGTAATCCGTCGGATCATCTATTTGATATGTCATGCGTCTAAAACTTACGTATTTTCTATACTCAGTCTTGAATTATTGTTGCTGAAAAATTACCCGATGATCAGGTATCGATGTTTGTTAGCATGATTAATTGTGGATGCAATGTTCAAGATTGATATTATCTGTGATTGTCGCATCATGCTAGGAACTGACGAGGGCAACCATCACCACCAATTAGTCAGAGTTTCGCCACCACGCAAACATCCGTGAAGGAGACATCTCCCATCGCAAGGCGCCTCCTCACCCTCACCGTGCATCGGCTCTAGACGCACAATGGACGTATGAATATAATCTATTTTTGTGCGAACCTCTTAAGTATAATTTATGATGTGTTGAACCTTGACTCTGCTTTTGTACCTGCAATGTGTTGCTTTTGGAAGCTAGCATATATGCTGTCGTGCATGTAACCTCTAAAATTGCTACTCATCAGGTCTAACTGTATCTGTTTATGTCTATAATGCGACTGATGTATATCTGTTAATTTTTGCTGCTTTGCTCTGTTTCAAATATCAGTTTCTTGACACAAACATAACGTAGGCTCATTAGTACAGATATGACGGTGGAAAGGGCGCGTCCTACCTGGCACCGCCCAGCTCCCACTCAAGCGGCGCGCCAGGGCGCGCCCCAACCACTAGTCCTATGAAAAACGGACCTGACACGTCCAATTTATAGTCAAACGAAACAAACAAACTCCACCCGCAGAAAAAAAAGCTTCACGTAAAAAAACTCCACCCATGCGCACAAATTAGGAAGGAAAGCTGCCATTTAAACAAGAAAAAAACTCCACTAAAAAAAGACTCACGTAAAAAAGAAACAAACAAGGAAATCCTCGCGTAAAAATTCCTCATGTAAAAAAAAACTCCACCCGTGCCCACAAATTAGGAAGGAAATCTGCCGTTTAAAACGCAAACGATAAAGTGTCAAAACAAATCTATCTATAGAAAGGAAACAAATCGACGATCCGGCTGATTGCCACTGAAAAAAAATAACAGACAAACAAGAAAATCCTCACGTAAGGAAAACAAGGAAAGCATCCATCTGTTCCCACAAATAAAGAAGGAAAGCGTCCATTAAAAATTCTGTTGATAATAAAATACCAAAACAAATCCAACGATAAAAAGGAAAAGAATTCACAATCCGGTTGATTGCCCGCGAAATAAAAATATGCCTCAATTAATCCAGATAAACAAAATCAATTAACCGTTAGATTCCAACACTACTAGGAAAAGGCCTACTAATGGCGCACCAGTTTTGCGTACTAATGGCGCATCACTGGTGCGCCATTAGTATCACGCCACTAGTATTTATTACTAATGGCGCACCATCCAGTGCGCCATTAGTATATAACACCATGCGCCATTAGTATGCCTCCCAGGGCCATATTTAATCATGTGCTTTGGCACACTAATGGCGCACTGTGGATGGATGCGCCATTAGTATACTTGACATACTAATGGCGCACTCTGTAGTGATGTGTCATTAGTATGAATATTAGGTTTTATTTTTTTTACTTTTCTGATTTTTGCACAGGTTACAAAATATATTATTTGACTGAATATAGACAGTAGCACACAGCAACAGCAGATTCATCGAATACAATAGAAGATTAGTCTTCGAATACAATTCATCATATTAGTCTCCAAATTCAAAAGACCGAAGAAAAATAAAACATTACAAGTCTCGAGACCGCGAGTATCGAGTTTGTCGGAAGTAATACTAATCCTAAGAAGTCCTACTAATCATCATCATACAACTTCTACTCATTATTCATAACAAGTCATACGATCATCATCTTGATAGTTATCAAACCAACCCTACTTAATTATTCTTAGCACATGATCATCAGTATTAGGCAGGACCTAAATACCCTATTTAAGCTAAAATAGCATAAAACAATATAGACCCTGACTCTCCATTATGGAGAATGGAGAACATCCTGTCTTCAATTCTTGCGCTTCGCTTCCTTTTGCTTTCAAGAAGCTCCTTACGACTGTCCATACATTTTTTCCATCCTTTGATTTTCATGTCTCCACTTCTTTTAGAAATCTCGTATGGACAGTTGAGATTCGTAGGACGACCTGGCTGTATGTTCAAAACATTAACACTACCTTTCTGATACATCATATGAGGCACACAATTCTCTGGGATTATCTGTTGAAAAACATAGTAATAACTTTATAGTTAGCAATGATGTCCTAGTTTTAGAAGTATGCAAAAGATGCACGGATGTCGTAATAGTAAAAATCTTACCAGGGTATCTCCATGGTAGTTACCGTAGTTGAACACATGCACTAGTGGCACGTATTTACCAAAATGTTGAGGAGTTTGATTGTGGATAGTGTAATTCTCAATGTCAGTACAAAATCCGACCAGATGATTTTTCTCCTTGTAAGTTGTTAATTCGGAGCCATCGGTGTAGTGGGTTTTGTCTACCATCTCCCGCACATTCTTTGAACAATAAAAATAAGTTGTCAATGGAAATAAGTTGTCAACTATTTTGAAATAAACAATATAAATTAGCTAATAACTATGTTTGAGAAACTCACATAGCGGTAGAACTGGAGGCGTATCAACAAGGACCCAAATGTCCATATTCTCTTGGTTGATGTCAGGATTACCAAGATCCATGGTGATAAGCATACCCTCATCAAAACCATACATCTTGCAAAATGCTTTCCAATTTTTGCAACCAAAATGGGTTACGCTCTCATATAGATTTACTTCAAAGTCCACATCGTGATGAGTCCTTAGGTGAATTTTCTTTGTTTCAGAAATTTCATGGTCTTCAAAATCCATCCTCTCCAAGACATAGCGTCTTGCATGGCATGGGATAAGCTATACTCGAATTGTAAAAGATGAAAATTACACATTGAAATAGTTGAAGTCATGCTTAATTATGAAAATAACACTTGTCGTCGTTGTGTACCGTTTCAACTTCGAAGGTCTCCTCGAGCTTAATGCTGAAGCGCCGATCATTGTCCAGGTGAGGCATGTCGCACAGACCTCGATTGTCGTGGCATCAGTCGCACTCCGCCGGGAGACTTTCGTCGTCCGATGATGATGACGACATATCCTACGTTCATAATTCAAAACTACATCATTTAGGGTTTGTCGACACCGAGGCATCCTAAAAGCTAAGCTTTTATCATTTAGGGTTTGTCGACGCTGAGGCACCCTAAAAGCCTAAGCTTTCATCATTTAGGTTCTTATCGACACCGAGGCACCCTAAAAGCCAAGGTTTTATCATTTAGGGTTTGTCGACATCGAGGCACCCTAAAAGCCTAAGCTTTCATCATTTAGGTTTTGTCGACGTCGATGCATGCATTAGTCGCAAGTACCCCATATGTCCTATTTTTAGCAAAGTCATGCTAAAATTCACGGAAAATTTCGGCATGGCCTTTGCTAAAAATAGGACATATGGAGTACCCGAATTTGCCGGAACAGAAGTTAATCAACATTCCGGCAAACTCAAGGGCCTCTCGGGGTACCTGCAAATTCATCACGACACAATGGTCGGAGACAAAACCGAGCAAACTAGCAAGATGATCATCATCTTTAAAAGTCATTACTTGTCAAATAAAGAAGAAGGAACAATTTATTTGTGACATAATTGGCCCATACAGAAGAAGCAACACCCTGCACTAGCCTAAAAACAAGTGAAGTTTCACCCATATAAGAACAACTTTATAAAAACAGAGAAGTTGCTATGTTTTTTCTACTGCTAGGAAAAACATCACTCATTGGAAATGAAAATCTCAGTACCAGCATTTTGAGCTTTGAAATGAAATACAGTAGTAGTATTAGTAGTATATGGAGTAGTATCTTGTCTAGTAGTAGTATTAGTTGTATATGGAGTAGCAAGTTTTGCCTCAAAGACCGCAAAAACTATGTTTTTCTCAATTCAGATAGCTAAGTGGAAAACCACGTCAAGTCCTGTTTTAATACTCTATTTCTCAATGCATGCAATTGGTTTCATCTGGACTACATCATAGAACCACCAATAAAGGACGCTGAAAAAATATATAGAGATGCCTACGGTTCCTATCCTTGAGTAGCATGATTAGAGATGAGTAGATCTCCTAAAGGTGTCATAAGCACCTGCTGTTACTCTTGGAAGCAATGCAAACATGTAAAAGTTATTACTGTTGACAATACTACTCAAATATCCAACTATCAGGACACAAGGCATGATAATCCATCTAATCTAATGAAATCTGAACTCAACTTGATCATGGTTCATGCCCTCAGACACATCAGCACCTCAAGAATGCCATGAAAAAAATGAAAAGGACCAAGACAATCACCACACAAGTGAAGAGAGAACTCGGGGCCTCTTTGACAAAAATGAAAAGGACCAATACAATGAAAAGGACCAGTGAGATGAAAAAACTAAGGTAAGGGGGGGCATCAAAACGCAGAAGTGCATAACACAAGCTCGCTGACATAGACACACATAACAGCTGCACAACAGCATAGACATTAAACATGTGCAGAGATCACAACCAACAGAGGCATAACAGTAGAAATTACAGGTGTAGATTGCTCTGTTCAACAAACTTCCTATCAGTCCAACAATGTTTCTGAATCTAAACTTTTTCAGTTAACAGAACCTAAACCTGATAATGTTCAGTTAACAAAAGGGGGGGGGAAGGGGAACCGGTGCAGCTCACCGAGAGGAAGACGATGGCGAGCTCGTGCGGGGATCGACGGTGAGGCCGCGGTGGCCGGAAGTGGAAGAAGGCGCAGACGCCCTAGACGATGGAGGCGTCGGTGTCGTAGAGGTGCCGGAGACCTTGCCCTGTGAGACAGAGAAGGGGCCGTCAGCCCCGGCGTAGGCGGGGGGCAAGGGGGGGAGGAGGAGGGGAAGGGGAGGAGGAGGGTCGGGGGGCGTACAGTGCTGCGTCGCTGCTCGGCGCCGACGGCAAGGAGGAAGGCGAAGACGTTGAGGGTCGGGGCGGCGGGGGTGGGGGCGCGGGGGCGCGTGGGCGGCGGGGGTGGAGTCCGGCGGGGGTCGGGGCGGCGGCGTCGTGGGTCTGGCGAGGGAAAGAGGGACGAAAGGGGATCTCTGGCGAGGGAGAGGGAGGACTTAGCTATAGGGGGAAGCTTACTAATGGCGCACCACTCGTCGGTGCGCCATTAGAAATCTTTTTTTAGATAGCAATGGCGCACCCACCGCCGGTGCGCCATTAGAAACCTTTTTTTAGATAGCAATGGCGCACCAGGCCGGTGCGCCATTAGTATATTTATTATTATTATTATTTAATAAATGAATATGAATATGAAACAGTAATATTTTTTATAAAAACAGTAATAATTGTTGTTTAACAACAATTGTAGTCTACAATTTTTTATAATTATTTTTTAGAAAATGAATATGAATATGAAACAGTAATAATTTTTTATAAAAACTATAATAATTTTTAAAAAATATCATCAAATTTGTTATTTGAAAATATCATCGGCGGTGGCGGTGGAGCGGGGGAGGGTGCGGGGGGGTCGTCGGCGGCGGTGGAGCGGGGGAGGGTGCGGGGGGTCGGCGGCGGCGGTGGAGCGGGGGAGGGTGCGGTGGGTCGTCGGTGGCGGTGGAGCGGGGGAGGGTGCGGGGGGTCGTCGGCGGCGGTGGAGCGGGGGGGGTGCGGGGGGGTGCTCGGCGGCGAGGGGGATCTGGCAAGGGGGATAGCTATCGAGAGGGAGGGGGATCGAGATCGAGTGTCCTCATGAATATTCAATACTTTCATATGGAATATGAAAAAATATCATCAAATTTGAAAAAAAATTCATGAATTCAAAAAGTGCCCATGAAATTTAAAAATATTCATGATATCAAAAAGTAAAAAAAAAGTGCTTATTACTAGTTTAAACTAGTAATGACGCACTATACAACGGTGCGTCATTAGTAGTTTTGCAAAAAATTAAAAAAAATACAGTAGTGGTGCACTCTGCGGCTAACTACTAATGGCGCACTCTGCCCAGATGCGTCATTAGTATGTTTGAAAAAATGAAAAAAAACATTTTATTACTAGTGGCGCACCGTGAGCCTGGTGCGCCATTAGTGTCTTCCACACTAATGGCGCACCAACAGATGGTGCACCGTATATAGTAATGGCGCACTATATGTCTGATACGCCATTAGTGTTATTTTCATCTATAGCCCTTTTCCTAGTAGTGCAAAATTTATGATTCAGGACTAAATGAAAATTTGCATAACACTGATCATCCCGTCCTATAAGAAAAAACACATGCGACATGTCCAATGTTTCTCAAACAAAAAAAGGAAAGCCGCACGTCTAAAAAAGAAAAAAACAAGATAAGCCTCAAGTAATTGTCGAAAAAAAAGAATCCTCACGTCAATTGAAAAAAGGAAAGCCCCACGTCCATTCATAAAACACGGAAAGCTTTCTCCCGTTCATAAGGAATTTCCATATCCAGCTGATTGCCCGTGAAATAATAATAAGCAACCATGGCTCCGTCAATCAACTATTCACTCGAGAAAAATCTGCATGGAGTCCGATGTCTCCTCCTGTGCTTCGATCCTGCTCTCCTCCCTATGGTAGTAGGGATAGAAAGTATTGTAAATGTTCAAGCACATTGATCATAAAACAAATTCTTTGAAGATTCTTTTTTGGTACAAAGAAGATCTTGAAATCTAAATTAGCTATCACACAGTTCCCAGCCAATCATACAACACTTTCTTTAAGAAGTTATTGGTTAATACAAGAACATATAATACAAATAACAAATGGTCCTTAAAATGATTAAAAAATGCAGAAATCTTTTTTGCTACAGTATCATGCTCTACTACTAGGAATTGTACTACTACTCCAAATGATCGTTTTTAGACCGTATATAAGATTTATTGAATTCAAAGATCGTATCTTTGACCATATTTATATGAAAGATATCAACATCTACAATACTAAAGGTATACAACCTGAAAATTAAATTCGTTGCGCATCTAATGGTATTGATTTTGCATTATGAATCTTGATTTTTTTTCAATAAAGTTGGTCAAACTTGATGAAGTTTTACTTCTGACAAATCATATATGCGGAGTAAAAGGGACCAGAGGAGAATTTAATATTAGAAGTGCTAGCCTGTGCAGATGCACGGGTTGATGACTAGTTGTTACTAATTGAGCTTATTGAGGCTACAAGACGCCAAAGTGATCTTTTCAAAAACTGGACATGACTATGAGCCAACATGGGTGGATTATCAGTTATTGATTTTTACAAAGGCTATAAGCCGTTGGGTTACAGAAATCCCGGATTACAATGGATATGTATTAAGTCGCCATCGGCCAAGAGCAACCAGGTATTTAACTCCGGATTTACTTGTCAACAGATAAGGTATTGAAATCTTGAATAGCCAACATGGCTGGATTTTCATTATGATATTGAATGATTGAGGTTTTCATAATGGGTTATATTATTCAAATCTTGAATAGTCAATATGGCTAGATTTTTATTATGGTTATTAATAACCAGTATTATGATTGAGGTTTTCAAAAGTTGCTTTAGCGCAATAGTTATTTATCAATAGATATGATTTATTCTACAATGGAAGGAATAGTCCTGAGTCGCTGCAGGCACACGACCCGGCACTTGGGGGCTACATTATTCAAATTATGATTATATCAAATATGGAAGTCACATGTCGCTGCAAGCATGCACCATGACACTTCGGGGCTAATGCAAGGTCATTTTAACTTGCCTTAATTATTGAAGACCCGACCTGTCACATTGTGATGAGCCTGCCTTTGGGGGCTACTAATTGCTCCTGTCAAAGATAACCCGAAACATGGGAGCTACATCATTTGGTGTTATTTATTACTGCTCAAATCTAAATGATCATATCTACAAAGTCCCTGCTCATTATTGCATAATGACCCGGCCCTTGAGGCTACACTGGTTGATTTTTTTTATGAGCACAAGGCAATTACAAATCTCAGGTTGCTACAAGCATGACAACCCGACACTTGGGGGCTACATATGTCGAATATTCAGTTTATGACTAGTGACTGAGATGAACAACCTGGATTTCTTTAAGGTTGCGACATTTATATTGAAGCAAGTCTTAAGCTGTTGCTACGCTCCCTTCTTAAGACTTGGGGGCTACAAGTGATATGCATATAAGGGAGGTACATTTTCGAGCTTGATGTTAGCAACAATAATGACCGGTGCCATCAATATTTACAAACCGGCAAATTTGGCAATGATAAACTGGCAAGTTCTACATCTTCAAGCCGGCTGAAAATCAGATGAGTATTTCAAGACTAATATTTTTGTTAAGCATTGGGAGCTGAATCAAATGAATTATTATTCACAATATTTTTCTGTGAGAAACCAATGTCAGCAAATTGATTATGAGGCTGGCCTATTGACCCGGACTTTCCAAAAGAAGGAAATGACAAGGACTTAAGGATGAGCAGGTGCCGGCTTACAAGAATTTTTAACCCGGAGCACAATCTGTCAAATTTGTTCTTATATTTATTTTGCAGGATCAGTTTAACATAGATAAATCCAAATTAAACTGGGGACTAATGTCGGGGATATACCCTGGGGTGTAACCCGGCCGGATGTATGACCCGGCTGGAGCTTGGCAACTCACTGGTGACCCGCCCGGAGCTTGGCGACTCACGGGTAACCCACCCGAGCTTGGCGACTTATTAGTAACCCGGCGGGCGGGTCTGACGGATAATAAGGCTCAAGGCTCAGAAGGCCGGCTCGTGTTATGGTGGGTCGGCTTAAGATGAAAGGCATAAGGAATATTTTCCTATAAAGGAAGCAAGACTAGGACTTCACTTGTAAAAGAGTAATCCTAATCCTATTGGGATTAGTCATGTAACCCGCCCCTTCAACTTATATAAGGAGGGGCGGGGCATCCCAAGAGGGACAAGTTGGACAAGTCTAGACAGACAAATCAATAGCTCTCGAGATAGAGGTAGCAAAATAGCACCCTTGTAATTGTGAGCATCACCATGATCAATATCAATGAAGCAGGATGTAGACTTTTACCTCTACCGTGAGGGCCAAACCTGGGTAAAACCTCGTGTCTCTCGTCCTACTCAACCCCTCTCAAGCTACCACATAGATGTGTTGGTCTCACGACTAAGTCCTGACACTAAGGACATCTGCTGTGACAAATCCACGACACTACCATACAGTGGTGATGCCAGGATCATAAACCTGTGATGTCAAACTTCTCTAATGATGGTTTTTGTAGGCTGATTATAGACATGAAAAAACCTACTTTATTGCGAACATGTTTATTTATTGTAGCAAGCCCTTTGTGATCGTTGATATGTATATGCACAACAACATCGGTGAGAGAAGAAAACTGGATCTACAATTCTGATTCTTAATAGAAAAAACATCTCTTGCATCCAAATTCTACTATTGCTGGTGAGAGAAGAAAATTGAAAGAGGCCTGGAAGCTAGAGAAGGAAGACAACGTACTGAAATAATGGAACTTACAGATATATGGGAACGTCGTGGTGTTTGATTAGTATACTGGCAGCAATATTGAACTATAGATCAATTCAGTCTGGATCAATCGGTGCCCGCGGATGCTAGATGGTGCGTCGCTTGCGGCTCTCCATACAGTGCATCGGCGTCGTTCGCGGCTGTGGATGGCCGGAGGTTTCCGCGCCTCACGGCTCACGCCCTGACCAAAGATCGCCGGCGGGACGACGGGAGGAGGTTGCGGCTCACGGCGGCTGTCCATGTTCTGGCGAGACATTGAGACGTCCACGATCGAGAAGGTTTTTTTTTCTTTGCAACACACGATCTAGAAGTTCCTTTTTTGGGATACACGAGCTAGAGGTTGGAAGGTTAGAGAAATCTAAGGAGAAAAGTACGTAAGTTTAGGTTATTTCCCGATTCACTAAAGGGGACCGCCAAGAAGGTAATTTTTGCTATAGCCCAGCTAACTATTTTCCAAAACAAATACTAAATAGACGGGATTAACGTGGTGAGGATCATGGACTCACGAAAATCATGTGTGGTTGCTTGACTACACAAGTCTAACGTGGCTTCGCCACTGCTACCATAGGAGTGTCAGCTAGGACCATTTCATTCATGCACTAGTACGCGTCGGTGATATACAAACAATTTTAACCCTTTCCACGACGGTATTTGGAACCGTCGCCAAGTGAGTGGGTGATAGGGGGTCCATCCCACACGACCCAGAAATCGTCGGGGATAGGACCTCTTAGGACACAGGTTGGGGCCGTGTGCGATCGGGCGAGGCATCAAAATCCAATCATTTTCGTAGGTATGTACATCCCACATGGTGAATCCTAGAAAAACATTTTCGTAGGTATGTACATCCCACACGGTGAACTCTAGAAAAACATTTCCGTAGGTATATACATCCCACACGATGAATCCCAGAAAAACATTTCCGTAGGTATGTGAAAGTGCTAGTTATCGACTAGAGGGGGTGAATAGGCGATTTTTATGAAAGTCTTCAAAACACGGGGGCTTTGAAGATAAACGATAGAAATGAACCTATTGATATGAAGTTAGAGTACACTAAACAAGCCATAGTCAAGTAAGCAATGAAGTGAAAGCAAGAAGACTATCGGTAGCTAGGTATTATGGATCGGCATGAAAGATAGTATGAAGCCAAACAACAACAGTCTTCACACAGTGAAGTCAATCAGATCATGCAAGCAGGCAATGACTTCACGAAGACAACTGTAAAGTAAAGAGATGAGAAGGATAGAACCAGTTGCTTGGAGAGGACACGAATTTGGTAGACCAGTTCCAGTTGCTATGACAACTGCACATCTGGTTAGGGAGGCTGAGATTCCACTCAGAAGACCGCGTCTTCATCTTATTCCCCTTCAGCTAAGGACACACAGTCCTCGCCCAATCACTCTGGTAAGTCTTCAAGGTATACTTCCAAACCTTCACAGACTTAGTTCATCCGCGATCCACAATGACTCTTGGATTCTTAGAACGCGACGCCTAACCGGCTGGAGGATTCACAGTCCTCAAGTGTAACAAGTCTTCAGATCACACGGACAGAAAGACTTCAGTGATGCCTAACACTCTTTGCTCTCATTGTCTTCGCTCGAAGACATAGGATTTGGTAGAGCATCACATCAATCACTCTGACTTTGTTCACTTGGATCCCACTTAACAGTACGGTGGTTTCTATGACTCAACATAGAAGAAAAGGAAACTACAAAACAACAATGTCTTCATACTCTATAGTCTTCATACGATGTCTTCTCATGTCATAGTCTTCAATGTGAATCTCTTCACGGACCACCATTGTCTTCAATGTCTTCACACATTTTTAGTGGTCATCTCTGGTAGGTAAACCGAATCAATATGGGACTACTACCTGTGTTATCCTACAATTCTCACAAACACATTAGTCCCTCAATCAAGTTTGTCGTCAATACTCCAAAACCAACTAGGGGTGGCACTAGATGCACTTACAATATGTACATCCCACACGGTGAATCCAGAAAAACATTTCCGTAGGTATGTATATCATAGTCAATCCAATGAATACATTTCCGTTCTTATGTACATCCCACACGGTCAATCCAGGGAAAACATTTCCGTTCGTATGTACATCCCACATAGTTTTATGTGTAGGCTCGTGTGTGAAAAGTGTAGCTATCACACACGTTCTGCCTTGGTTAACTGTTTGCTTTTATCAACTACATCACACATGATTTGATGAAGAAAACTGTGTGGCATTGGGCTATCCATCGCAAGTGCTTTTACTGCTAGGACCGTTTGCAAAGGTCCAAGACACATTTAGCAGGTTTATTAGTTTACAATTAATAATTCTAGTATTATGCAAATTCACATTTCATATCGAACAGTTGTTTGCCAATTTCATATCAGGCACATAAATATATTATAACATCATAGTAAGATGGCTACATGAAAACAGCACAGTACAACATATAGCTACTTCAACTTCATAAGAACAATACATTCATTTCCCTAATCGAGATCATCCAGGCTCGTCTTATTCACCTCTACTTTCAGTTCAGTAAGAACCTGTTTTGCACGGGCCAACTGGGAAAGTGCCTCGTCCTTCACCAACATCATCTTAGCAAAGTCTGATTTAAAAAAATCTGAGCTCATTCTCCACCTTCAACTTTTTATCATGCATCTTCAAATATTCTTTAGAGTTCACAACAGTTTCTCTAAGCATACGTCTGTTCTCTTCCTCATACATGCTCCAGAGCTTTGCTAGGCACATCTTCAAAGACTATGTCCACTCTTGATCAACCCACTCCAAGTAAGAACACTTCCATTCATCCTATAATATTTAAAACTAGATCAGTAATAATTGTAGGGGAAATGTTTATAGCAACATAGAAAATCACCAATGCTTATTTTGAAAAACTAAAGAAACATGTTAATTATGACATCTCTTCTCAAAAAGAGCAATGTGCAAATGAATTAATTGCTACTGAGACAACAACCAAATCCTGGAACATCAAAATCTATAATTAACTACAACAACGCTACAAGTTCTTACTCATGTACAATAAGTAACAAATTGAATATTTTATGAGGAAGGTAAATATAACTGCACAACATAGCGATAGTGTTTGGATGATAGAAAATTGATACTAACAGGTGTTTACATGCACAAATTTAGTAACATAGAACAAATAGCACTAAGGCCGTCCACTATGTATGCCAAAACTGGTGTAAAGACAACTGTTGCTACATCTCGCACTGGTGCGCTGCAGTGGCGAGCCGATGCAGCGGAAAAAAATTAGGGACCCGGACTCCGGAGCACGTAGTTCCTCCGATGCCCAGTTCCTTTGTGCCATAAAGATTTAGTATTTTACTGCTTGGCTGATCGGATGTGTGGACCAAAGTTGGCTGCACAAACAGCTGAAGCGGTGCCAAATAATTTTCTAATGGCATCGCTGATGAGATGGCAATAATTTAAGATACTAGGTACAAACTGTGACACTGTCTTAGGATGCGTTTGGTTGAACGTGTGGTATGAATGAGTTGGGACCATGACAGTGTCTGGATCACATCTAACAAATGATTTGTAACAACGAAAGAGAGTCTAACCTTCTCTGCACATGCCAGAAACTTCCTCCCACTACCCACAAATTCAAACGCAACTAGCATCACGCATGGAGACTGATGGTGACAACGAGCAGATAGATCTTCAGCCACCCCGCTCCATTCGTTGCCACTGATGGTCCTAGAGAGCTACAAGAGGAAGAAATGACTCAAATCGACCACCGGGTAAACATCCTTCATTCCAAGTCATAGCCCGAGAGAGAGAGAGAGAGAAGAGAGGCATACTCGGGTGGTGAAGGAGTCATCGCTGGAGGAGGAACCACTGAAGAGGTCTTTGAAGAAGACCATGGCGACCCCGGCGGTAGGATGCGAGACGACGAGAGCGAGGAAGCGGCTATAGCTTAGGAAGGAAGGAGGAAATGGGGGAAATGTGACATGTAATCGGGGAGAAAAGGTGTGGGAAAGGGGGGAGGGGCGGGGTAGATATTTTGGCGGTAGGCCAAAATTTTGGATATGTGGAGGGAAACTTTGCGCGCGGTGCCACTGGACCATTCACTTTGAACGATTATGTGCATCGCAAACGATTCTTCTACTTTACGCGCATGGCATGAGTTTGATAATTCAAAATTTGTTGGAAATTTCCCTGGTACGTCATTGCATAATTTAACATCGCTTGCTAATTTGGGCACACAAAAGAGCGTACAGCAGACAGACTACACTAACTGAATCGAGCAATTTTAGTAATTAAACAGAGCCAGTTGACCTAAACATTGCTCTAACAAAAGACCAGCATTAAAAACAAACCCTAAGTACGCATAATTTTAACAAATCCGCCGCCGCGCCGGCCTATGCATCGCCGGTGTGAGATGAGATGTCGATGACTTGTCCTGGCGACATGCCGCCCTTGGTGGACTCCGCGTCCCCCTTGCTAAAGTCGACCGCGTCCTCATCCTCGTCCCCGTCCTCGTCCTCGGCGCCGTCCTCAAGGTTGTAGTACTCGTAGTAGTGGCTGCCACAGAGCTGGCGTTGGTAATCCTCCGCCGATTCCTTGACGGACAAACTCTTGTCTACCTCGGCCTCGGCCACGCGCAAATCCTCCTCCCGGCGCTCCTCGATCTCAACCGCCTCCTGCATCTCCAACTCCCGCTTGGAGACCTCATGAGGAAGCAGGTGCTCCATGGCCACCGCCGCCTTTTCGGACGTGGGTTGCATGCTGGAGTCCGAGGTGGCCTCGAATATCTTGGCGTGTGCTTCCTCGATCTTGGCGTGGATGGCCTCGACCTGGGCCAGGACGACATCGGTGGCACAGACGGCAGCTCGAGCGCTCTCGCATTTGCAGCCGCCGTCGCAGCAGTAGCTGCAGCTGCCCTGTCGGCTGCCGCGGACGCCCTCTCAGTGGAAGCGACCGCGCTCAATGTGGATGCGGCGGCACTCTCGGCGTAGGCGGCCACGCTCCCAGCGCAGGCGGCGGCACTCAGGGGACGCGGCCATCGTACGGGGCTTCATGAAGCGTTTCCACGGCGTCATCTTTGCAAGAAGGGGGTGTGGGAAAGGGGATCGGGATTCAGGGATTCGGGGGTTGCCGGCACTGGAGCAGACAAGCCCGTGAAGCTCAAGGAGGGAGACTTAAATAGACCCAAATATTTTCATCTCAAACGGTTCCTAAAAAACAACTTTGTGTGATGTTGTAGATATTTTTTTATTAGCTGTGAAAGACAAATTTAGTAAAGTGGCAACGGATGGTGTTTTAAATGTACGAGAAATTTTGTAGTACTAATACAACTGTCATGTCAAATTTTAAAAAAATTCAGGGGTCATTTGACCTTTTAAGACATTTAAGTGGTTTTCTAGCCATTTAATGATCGTAATTGAAATTTGAACTACATGTACATGCAACAGCTAACCATAACAGTTTGAAAACTCATATTGTGTGTACTTGTGTGCGATTTAATTCCATGTGCAGTAAATTGCAAGGATATTTCAAACATATTGGTTTAACGGCTATGACACAATTAAGCATGGAGTGACATGGCATTTTAATTCCAAAAAATTAGAAAAATATCAGAAACACATGAAACCTTGGTTGATGTAATGTCATGCCACCAAGATGGTTTGGTAAAAAATTTGGCATGTTTGAAAAAAGTTTGGACACACACCCTTCACAAACCGGAGCAACTCACTAGAAGGCTCATGGTTTCGAGAGGGAACAATGCATGTTTGATGACAAACCGGAGATAGCTTCCTCTTACGGCCTTCAATTGTTTTCTACGTCTAACATGCACTACTACAACTGTAATGTGAAATTTTGGAATATTCTAGGGGCCAGTTGACCTTTTAAAGACATTGAAGTGATTTTTTAGCCATTTAATAACCGTAATTCAAATTTGAACTACATCTACATGCAAGCTAACCATAACGGTTTGAAAAATCATATTTCTGTACTTGTGTGCGAGTTAATTTCATGTGTAGTAAATTAGAAAATTTTCAAACATATTTGTCTCACGACATGAACACATGCATATGTATGCATGGAGTGACATGGCATTTTAATTCTAAAATATTAAAAAAAACATTAGAAACACATGAAACCTTGGTTGATGTAATGTCATGCCACCAAGATGATGTGGTAAAAAATTTGGCATGTTTAACGAAAGTTTGGACAAACACCTCACAAACCGGAGCAACTCACTAGAAGGCTCGTGGTTCCGAGAGGGAACAATGCATGTTTGATAACGAACGGGAGATATATAGCTTCCTCTTACGGCCTTCAATTTTTTTCTACGTGTAACGTGCAGTACTACAACTGTAATGTGAAAATTTGGAAAATTATAGGGGTCATTTGACCTTTTAAAGATATTTAAGTGATTTTTTAGCCATTTAATGACCGTAATTCAAATTTGAACTACATCTACATGAAACGGCTAACCATAACGGTTTGAAAAATCATATTTGTGTACTTCTGTGCGAGTTAATTCCATGTGCAGTAAATTAGAAGAAATTTCAAACATATTTGTCTCACGACATGGACACATACATATGTATGCATGGAGTGACATGGCATTTTAATTCCAAAAAATAAAAATAAATATCAGAAACACATGAAACCTTGGTCGATGTAATGTCATCCCTCCAAGATGATGTGGTAAAAAAATTGGCATGTTTGACGAAATTTTGGACACATACCCCTCACAAACCGAAGCAACTCACTAGAAGGATCGTGGTTTCGAAAGGGAACAATGCATGTTTGATGACGAACGGGAGATAGCTTCCTCTTACGGCCTTCAATTGTTTTCTACGTCTAACATGCACTACTACAACTGTAATGTGAAATTTTGGAATATTCTAGGGGCCAGTTGACCTTTTAAAGACATTGAAGTGATTTTTTAGCCATTTAATAACCGTAATTCAAATTTGAACTACATCTACATGCAAGCTAACCATAACGGTTTGAAAAATCATATTTCTGTACTTGTGTGCGAGTTAATTTCATGTGTAGTAAATTAGAAAATTTTCAAACATATTTGTCTCACGACATGAACACATGCATATGTATGCATGGAGTGACATGGCATTTTAATTCTAAAATATTAAAAAAAACATTAGAAACACATGAAACCTTGGTTGATGTAATGTCATGCCACCAAGATGATGTGGTAAAAAATTTGGCATGTTTAACGAAAGTTTGGACAAACACCTCACAAACCGGAGCAACTCACTAGAAGGCTCGTGGTTCCGAGAGGGAACAATGCATGTTTGATAACGAACGGGAGATATATAGCTTCCTCTTACGGCCTTCAATTTTTTTCTACGTGTAACGTGCAGTACTACAACTGTAATGTGAAAATTTGGAAAATTATAGGGGTCATTTGACCTTTTAAAGATATTTAAGTGATTTTTTAGCCATTTAATGACCGTAATTCAAATTTGAACTACATCTACATGAAACGGCTAACCATAACGGTTTGAAAAATCATATTTGTGTACTTCTGTGCGAGTTAATTCCATGTGCAGTAAATTAGAAGAAATTTCAAACATATTTGTCTCACGACATGGACACATACATATGTATGCATGGAGTGACATGGCATTTTAATTCCAAAAAATAAAAATAAATATCAGAAACACATGAAACCTTGGTCGATGTAATGTCATCCCTCCAAGATGATGTGGTAAAAAAATTGGCATGTTTGACGAAATTTTGGACACATACCCCTCACAAACCGAAGCAACTCACTAGAAGGATCGTGGTTTCGAAAGGGAACAATGCATGTTTGATGACGAACGGGAGATAGCTTCCTCTTACGGCCTTCAATTGTTTTCTACGTCTAACATGCACTACTACAACTGTAATGTGAAATTTTGGAATATTCTAGGGGCCAGTTGACCTTTTAAAGACATTGAAGTGATTTTTTAGCCATTTAATAACCGTAATTCAAATTTGAACTACATCTACATGCAATGCCTAACCAAAATGGTTTGAAAAATCATATTTCTATATTTGTATGCGAGTTAATTCCATGTGTAGTAAATTAGAAGGAATTTGCAAACATATTTGTTTCACGACATGGACATATGCATATGTATGCATGGAGTGACATGGCATTTTAATTCCAAAAAATTAAAAAAATACCAGAAACACATGAAATCTTGCTTGATGTAATGTCATGCCACCAAGATGATGTGGTAAAAAATTGGCATGTTTGACGAAAGTTTGGACACACACCCCTAACAAACCGGAGCAACTCACTATAAGGATCGTGGTTCCGAGAGGGAACAATGCATGTTTGATGACGAACGGGAGATAGCTTCCTCTTATGGCTTTTAATCTTTTATACGTCTAACGTGCATTACTACAACTGTAATGTGAGATTTTGAAAAATTCTAGGGGTCATTTGACCTTTTAAAGATATTTAAGTGATTTTCTAGCCATTTAATGACCGTAATTCAAATTTGAACTACATCTACATGAAACGGCTAACCATAACGGTTTAAAAATCATATTTGTGTACTTGTGTGCGAGTTAATTCCATGTGCAGTAAATTAGAAGAAATTTCAAACATATTTGTCTCACGACATGGACACATGCATATGATGCATGGAGTGACATGGCATTTTAATTCCAAAAAAATTTAAAAATCAGAAACACATCAAACCTTGCTTGATGTAATGTCATACCACCAAGATGTTGTGGTAAAAATTGGCCTGTTTGACAAAAATTTAGACACACGTCCCTCACAAACTGGAGCAACTCACTAGAAGGCTCGTGGTTCCGAGAGGGAACAATGCATGTTTGATGGGAACGGGAGATAGCTTCCTCGTACGGCCTTCATTTTTTTCTATGTGTAACGTGCACTGCTACAACTGTAATATGAAATTTTGGAAATTTCTAGGGGTCATTTTGTTGGAAATATGCCCTAGCAGCAATAATAAAATGGTTATTATTATATTTCTTTGTTCATGATAATTGTCTATTGTTCATGCTATAATTGTGTTTTCCGGGAATTGTAATACATGTGTGAATATATATAGACCACAACACGTCCCTAGTGAGCCTCTAGTTGACTAGCTCGTTGATCAAAAGATAGTCATGGTTTCCTGACTATGGACATTGAATGTCATTGATAACGAGATCACATCATTAGGAGAATGATGTGATGGACAAGACCCAATCCTAAGCATAGCTCAAAGATCGTGTAGTTCGTTTGCTATAGCTTTTCCGAATGTCAAGTATCATTTCCTTAGACCATGAGATTGTGCAACTCCCGGATACCGTAGGAGTGCTTTGGGTGTGCCAAACGTCACAACGTAACTGGGTGACTATAAAGGTGCACTACGGGTATCTCCGAAAGTGTCTGTTGGGTTGGCACGAATCGAGACTGGGATTTGTCACTCCGGATGACGGAGAGGTATCTCTGGGCCCACTCGGTACTGCATCATCATAATGAGCTCAATGTGACGAAGTAATTGATCACAGGATCATGCATTACGGTACGAGTAAAGTGACTTGCCGGCAACGAGATTGAACAAGTGTTTTTCAATGAAGGATCTTGGAGAAGCTGCTTACATATTAGGCATCAAGATCTATAGAGATAGATCGAGACGCCTCATTGGTCTTTCACAGAGTACGTACCTTGACAAGATATTGAAGAAGTTCAATATGGATCAGTCAAAGAAGGGGTTCTTGCCTGTATTGCAAGGTACGAGATTGAGCACGGATCAATGCCCGACCACGGCAGAAGATAGAGAAAAGATGAGTGTCGTCCCCTATGCCTCGGCCATAGGGTCTATCATGTATGCTATGCTGTGTACCAGACCTGATGTAAACCTTGCCGTAAGTTTGGTAGGAAGGTACCAAATTAATCCCGGCATGGAACACTGGACAGCGGTCAAGAATATGCTGAAGTACCTGAAGAGGACTAAGGATATGTTTCTCGTTTATGGAGGTGACGAAGAGCTCGTCGTAAAGGGTTACGTCGATGCTAGCTTCGACACAGATCTGGATGACTCTAAGTCACAAACCGAATACGTGTATATTTTGAATGGTGGGGTTGTAAGCTGGTGCAGTTGCAAGCAAAGCGTTCTGGCGGGATCTACATGTGAAGCGGAGTACATGGCAGCCTCGGAGGCAGCACAAGAGGCAATCTGGGTGAAGGAGTTCATTACCGACCTAGGAGTCATACCCAATGCGTCGGGCCCGATGACTCTCTTCTGTGACAACACTGGAGCTATTGCCCTTGCCAAGGAGCCCAGGTTTCACAGGAAGACCAGGCATATCAAGCGTCGCTTCAACTCCATTCGTGAAAGTGTTCAAAAAGGAGACATAGATATTTGTAAAGTACATACGAACCTGAATGTGGCAGATCCGTTGACTAAACCTCTCCCTAGAGCAAAACATGATCAACACCAGAACAACATGGGTGTTCGATTCATCACAATGTAACTAGACTATTGACTCTAGTGCAAGTGGGAGACTGTTGGAAATATGCCCTAGAGGCAATAATAAAATGGTTATTATTATATTTCTTTGTTCATGATAATTGTCTATTGTTCATGCTATAATTGTGTTATCCGGAAATCGTAATACATGTGTGAATATATATATATATACCACAACACGTCCCTAGTGAGCCTCTTGTTGACTAGCTCGTTGATCAAAAGATAGTCATGGTTTCCTGACTATGGACATTGGATGTCATTGATAACGAGATCACATCATTAGGAGAATGATGTGATGGACAAGACCCAATCCTAAGCATAGCTCAAAGATCGTGTAGTTCGTTTGCTATAGCTTTTCCGAATGTCAAGTATCATTTCCTTAGACCATGAGATTGTGCAACTCCCGGATACCGTAGGAGTGCTTTGGGTGTGCCAAACGTCACAACGTAACTGGGTGACTATAAAGGTGCACTACGGGTATCTCCAAAAGTGTCTGTTGGGTTGGCACGAATCGAGACTGGGATTTGTCACTCCGTATGACGGAGAGGTATCTCTAGGCTCACTCGGTAATGCATCATCATAATGAGCTCAATGTGACCAAGTAGTTGATCACAGGATCATGCATTATGGTACGAGTAAAGTGACTTGCCAGCAACGAGATTGAACGAGGTATTGGGATACCGACGATCAAGTCTCGGGCAAGTAACGTACCGATTGACAAAGGGAATTGTATACGGGATTGATTGAATCCTCGACATCGTGGTTCATCTGATGAGACCATCGAGGAGCATGTGGGAGCCAGCATGGGTATCCAGATCCCGCTGTTGGTTATTGACTGGAGGGTCGTCTCGGTCATGTCTGCGTGTCTCCCGAACCCGTAGAGTCTAGACACTTAAGGTTCGGTGACGCTAGGGTTGTTGAGATATTAGTATATGGTAACCCGAAAGTTGTTCGGAGTCCCGGATGAGATCCCAGATGTCACGAGGAGTTCCGGAATGGTCCGGAGGTGAAGATTTATATATAGGATGTCAAGTTTCGGCCATCGGGAAAGTTTCGGGGGTAATCGGTATTGTACCGGGACCACCGGAAGGGTCCCGGGAGTCCACCGGGTGGGGCCACCTATCCCGGAGGGCCCCATGGGATGAAGTGGGAGGGGAACCAGCCCCTAGTGGGCTGGTGCGCCCCCCATGGGCCTCCCCCTGCGCCTAGGGTTGGAAACCCTAGGGGTGGGGGGCGCCCCACTTGGCTTGGGGGGCACTCCACCCCCCTTGGCCGCCGCCCCCCTTGGAGATCCCATCTCCTAGGGCCGGCGCCCCCTAGGGGTCCTATATATAGTGGGGGGAGGGAGGGCAGCCGCACCCAAGCCCCTGGCGCCTCCCTCTCCCTCCCGTGACACTTCTCCCTCTCCCTGAGCTTGGCGAAGCCCTGCCGAGATCACCGTTGCTTCCACCACCACGCCGTCGTGCTGCTGGATCTCCATCAACCTCTCCTTCCCCCTTGCTGGATCAAGTTGGAGGAGACGTATTCCCAACCGTACGTGTGTTCAACGCGGAGGTGCCGTCCGTTCGGCGCTAGGTCATCGGTGATTTGGATCACGACGAGTACGACTCCATCAACCCCGATCTCTTGAACGCTTCCGCTCACGATCTACAAGGGTATGTAGATGCACTCCCCTCTCCCTCGTTGCTAGATGACTCCATATATTGATCTTGGTGATGCGTAGAAAATTTTAAAATTCTGCTATGTTCCCCAACAGTGGCATCATGAGCTAGGTCTATGCGTAGTTTCTATGCACGAGTAGAACACAAAGCAGTTGTGGGCGTCGATATTGTCAATTTACTTGCCGTTACTAGTCTTATCTTGATTCGGCGGCATCGTGGGATGAAGCGGCCCGGACTGACCTTACACGTACGCTTACGTGAGACTGGTTCCACCGATTGACATGCACTAGTTGCATAAGGTGGCTAGCGGGTGTCTGTCTCTCCCACTTTAGTCGGATCGGATTCGATGAAAAGGGTCCTTATGAAGGGTAAATAGAAATTGGCATATCACGTTGTGGCTTTGGCGTAGGTAAGAAACGTTCTTGCTAGAAACCTATAGTAGCCACGTAAAAACTTGCAACAACAATTAGAGGACGTCTAACTTGTTTTTGCAGCATGTGCCGTGTGATGTGATATGGCCAAAAGGATGTGATGAATGATATATGTGATGTATGAGATTGATCATGTTCTTGTAATAGGAATCACGACTTGCATGTCGATGAGTATGACAACCGGCAGGAGCCATAGGAGTTGTCTTAATTTATTTATGACCTGCGTGTCAACATAAACGTCATGTAATTACTTTACTTTATTGCTAAAGCGTTAGCCATAGTAGTAGAAGTAAAAGATGACGAGACAACTTCAAGAAGACACGATGATGGAGATCATGATGATGGAGATCATGGTGTCATGCCGGTGATAACGATGATCATGGAGCCCTGAAGATGGAGATCAAAAGGAGCAAATGATATTGGCCATATCATGTCACTATTTGATTGCATGTGATGTTTATCATGTTTTGCATCTTATTTGCTTAGAACGACGGTAGCTTAAATAAGATGATCCCTCGTAATAATTTCAAGAAAGTGTTCCCCCTAACTGTGCACCGTTGCGAAGGTTCGTTGTTTCGAAGCACCACATGATGATCGGGTGTGATAGATTCTAACGTTCGAATACAACGGGTATAAGCCAGATTTACACACGCAATACACTTAGGTTGACTTGACGAGCCTAGCATGTACAGACATGGCCTCGGAACACGGAAGACCGAAAGGGCGAGCATGAGTCGTATAGAAGATACGATCAACATGAAGATGTTCACCGATGTTGACTAGTCCGTCTCACGTGATGATCGGACACGGCCTAGTTGACTCGGATCATGTTTCACTTAGATGACTAGAGGGATGTCTATCTGAGTGGGAGTTCATTGAATAATTTGATTAGATGAACTTAATTATCATGAACTTAGTCTAAAATCTTTACACTATGTCTTGTAGATCAAATGGCCCACGCTAATGTTGCCCTCAACTTCAACGCGTTCCTAGAGAAAACCAAGCTGAAAGATGATGGCAGCAACTATACGGACTGGGTCCGGAACCTGAGGATCATCCTCATAGCTGCCAAGAAAGATTATGTCCTAGAAGCACCGCTAGGTGACGCACCCATCCCAGAGAACCAAGAAGTTATGAACGCTTGGCAGTCACGTGCTGATGATTACTCCCTCGTTCAATGCGGCATGCTTTACAGCTTAGAACCGGGGCTCCAAAAGCGTTTTGAGCGACACGGAGCATATGAGATGTTTGAAGAGCTGAAAATGGTTTTCCAAGCTCATGCCCGGGTCGAGAGATATGAAGTTTTCGACAAGTTCTTCAGTTGTAAGATGGAGGAAAATAGTTCTGTCAGTGAGCACATACTCAAAATGTCTAGGTTGCATTACCGCTTGACTCAGTTGGGAGTTAATCTCCCGGATGACGCAGTCATTGACAGAATCCTTCAGTCGCTTCCACCGAGCTACAAGAGCTTTGTGATGAACTTCAATATGCAGGGGATGGAAAAGACCATTCCTGAGGTATATTCAATGTTGAAATCGGCGGAGGTGGAAATCAAAAAGGAACATCAAGTGTTGATGGTGAATAAAACCACTAAGTTCAAGAAAGGCAAGGGTAAAAAGAACTTCAAGAAGGACGGCAAGGGAGTTGCCGCGCCCGGTAAGCAAGCTGCCGGGAAGAAGTCAAAGAATGGACCCAAGCCTAAGACTGAGTGTTTTTATTGCAAGGGAAGTTGTCACCGGAAGCGGAACTGTCTCAAATACTTAGCGGACAAGAAGGCCGGCAACACTAAAGGTATATATGATATACATGTAATTGATGTGTACCTTACCAGTACTCGTAGTATCTCCTGGGTATTTGATACCGGTGCGGTTGCTCACATTTGTAACTCAAAGCAGGAGCTGTGGAATAAGCGGAGACTGGCGAAGGACGAGGTGACGATGCGCGTCGGGAATGGTTCCAAGGTCGATGTGATCGCCGTCGGCACACTACCTCTACATTTACCTACGGGATTAGTTTTAAATCTCAATAATTGTTATTTAGTGCCAGCTTTGAGCATGAACATTGTATCGGGATCTCGTTTAATTCAAGATGGCTACTCATTTAAATCCGAGAATAATGGTTGTTCTATTTATATGAGAGATATGTTTTATGGTCATGCTCCGCTGGTGAATGGTTTATTCTTAATGAATCTCGAGCGTAATGTTACACATATTCATAGTGTGAATACCAAAATATGTAAGGTTGATAATGATAGTCCCACATACTTGTGGCACTGCCGCCTTGGTCACATAGGTGTCAAACGCTTGAAGAAGCTCCATGCATATGGACTTTTGGAGTCTCTTGATTACGAATCATTTCACACGTGCGAACCATGCCTCATGGGTAAAATGACCAAGACTCCGTTCTCAGGAACAATGGAGCGAGCAACCAACTTATTGGAAATCATACATACTGATGTGTGCGGTCCAATGAGTGTTGAGGCTCGCGGTGGCTATCATTATGTTCTCACCCTCACTGATGACTTGAGTAGATATGGGTATGTCTACTTAATGAAACACAAGTCTGAGACCTTTGAAAAGTTCAAGGAATTTCAAAGTGAGGTGGAGAATCAACGTGACAGGAAAATCAAGTTCTTGCGATCAGATCGTGGGGGAGAATACTTGAGTCACGAATTTGACACGCACTTAAGGAAATGTGGAATAGTTTCACAACTCACGCCGCCTGGAACACCTCAGTGTAACGGTGTGTCTGAACATCGTAATCGCACTCTATTGGATATGGTGCGATCTATGATGTCTCTTACCGATCTACCGTTGTCATTTTGGGGCTATGCTTTAGAGACTACCGCATTCACTTTAAATAGGGCTCCGTCGAAATCCGTTGAGACGACACCGTATGAATTATGGTTTGGGAAGAAACCTAAGCTGTCGTTTCTAAAAGTTTGGGGATGCGAAGCTTATGTCAAGAAACTTCAACCTGAAAAGCTCGAACCCAAGTCAGAAAAATGCGTCTTCATAGGATACCCTAAAGAAACTATTGGGTATACCTTCTACCTCAGATCCGAAGGCAAGATCTTTGTTGCCAAGAATGGATCCTTTCTAGAGAAAGAGTTTCTCTCGAAAGAAGTAAGTGGGAGGAAAGTAGAACTTGATGAAGTATTGCCTCTTGAACCGGTAAGTGGCGCGACTTAGGAAAATGTTCCTGAGGTGCCTGCACCGACTAGAGAGGAAGTTAATGATGATGATCATGAAACTTCAGATCAAGTTGCTACTGAACTTCGTAGGTCCACCAGGACACGTTCCGCACCAGAGTGGTACGGCAACCCTGTCCTGGAAATCATGTTGTTAGACAACGGTGAACCTTCGAACTATGAGGAAGCGATGGCGGGCCCAGATTCCGACAAATGGCTGGAAGCCATGAAATCCGAGATAGGATCCATGTATGAAAACGAAGTATGGACTTTGACTGACTTGCCCGATGACCGGCGAGCCATAGAAAATAAATGGATCTTTAAGAAGAAGACAGACGCGGATGGTAATGTAACCATCTATAAAGCTCGGCTTGTCGCTAAGGGTTATCGACAAGTTCAAGGGGTTGACTACGATGAGACTTTCTCACCCGTAGCGAAGCTGAAGTCCGTCCGAATCATGTTAGCAATTGCCGCATTCTATGATTATGAGATATGGAAAATGGACGTCAAAACGGCATTCCTTAATGGTTTCCTTAAGGAAGAATTGTATATGATGTAGCCGGAAGGTTTTGTCGATCCTAAGAATGCTGACAAGGTGTCCAAGCTCCAACGCTCGATCTATGGACTGGTGCAAGCATCTCAAAGTTGGAACATTCGTTTTGATGAGATGATCAAAGCGTTTGGGTTTACGCAGACTTATGGAGAAGCCTGCATTTACAAGAAAGTGAGTGGGAGCTCTGTAGCATTTCTCATATTGTATGTGGATGATATACTGTTGATGGGAAATGATATAGAATTCTTGGAAAGCATAAAGGCCTACTTGAACAAGTGTTTTTCAATGAAGGATCTTGGAGAAGCTGCTTACATATTAGGCATCAAGATCTATAGAGATAGATCGAGATGCCTCATTGGTCTTTCACAGAGTACGTACCTTGACAAGATATTGAAGAAGTTCAATATGGATCAGTCAAAGAAGGGGTTCTTGCCTGTATTGCAAGGTACGAGATTGAGCACGGCTCAATGCCCGACCATGGCAGAAGATAGAGAAAAGATGAGCGTCGTCCCCTATGCCTCGGCCATAGGGTCTATCATGTATGTTATGCTGTGTACTAAACCTGATGTAAACCTTGCCGTAAGTTTGGTAGGAAGGTACCAAAGTAATCCCAGCATGGAACACTGGACAGCGGTCAAGAATATCCTGAAGTACCTGAAGAGGACTAAGGATATGTTTCTCGTTTATGGAGGTGACGAAGAGCTTGTTGTAAAGGGTTACGTCGATGCTAGCTTCGACACAGATCTGGATGACTCTAAGTCACAAACCGGATACGTGTATATTTTGAATGGTGGGGCTGTAAGCTGGTGCAGTTGCAAGCAAAGCGTTCTGGCAGGATCTACATGTGAAGCGGAGTACATGGCAGCCTCGAAGGCAGCACAAGAGGCAATCTGGGTGAAGGAGTTCATTACCGACCTAGGAGTCAAACCCAATGTGTCAGGCCCGATGACTCTCTTCTGTGACAACACTGGAGCTATTGCCCTTGCCAAGGAGCCCAGGTTTCACAGGAAGACCAGGCATATCAAGCGTCGCTTCAACTCCATTCGTGAAAGTGTTCAAAAAGGAGACATAGATATTTGTAAAGTACATACGGACCTGAATGTGGCAGATCCGTTGACTAAACCTCTCCCTAGAGCAAAACATGATCAACACCAGAACAACATGGGTGTTCGATTCATCACAATGTAACTAGACTATTGACTCTAGTGCAAGTGGGAGACTGTTGGAAATATGCCCTAGAGGCAATAATAAAATGGTTATTATTATATTTCTTTGTTCATGATAATTGTCAATTGTTCATGCTATAATTGTGTTATCCGGAAATCATAATACATGTGTGAACATATATATAGACCACAACACGTCCCTAGTGAGCCTCTAGTTGACTAGCTCGTTGATCAAAAGATAGTCATGGTTTCCTGACTATGGACATTGGATGTCATTGATAACGAGATCACATCATTAGGCGAATGATGTGATGGACAAGACCCAATCCTAAGCATAGCTCAAAGATCGTGTAGTTCGTTTGCTATATCTTTTCTGAATGTCAAGTATCATTTCCTTAGACCATGAGATTGTGCAACTCCCGGATACCGTAGGAGTGCTTTGGGTGTGCCAAACGTCACAATGTAACTGGGTGACTATAAAGGTGCACTACGGGTATCTCCAAAAGTGTCTGTTGGGTTGGCACGAATCAAGACTGGGATTTGTCACTCCGTATGACGGAGAGGTATCTCTGGGCCCACTCGGTAATGCATCATCATAATGAGCTCAATGTGACCAAGTAGTTGATCACAGGATCATGCATTATGGTACGAGTAAAGTGACTTGCCGGCAACGAGATTGAACGAGGTATTGGGATACCCACGATTGAGTCTCGGGCAAGTAACGTACCGATTGACAAAGGGAATTGTATACGGGATTGATTGAATCCTCGACATCGTGGTTCATCTGATGAGATCATCGAGGAGCATGTGGGAGCCAGCATGGGTATCCAGATCCCGCTGTTGGTTATTGACCGGAGAGTCGTCTCGGTCATGTCTGCGTGTCTCCCGAACCCGTAGGGTCTACACACTTAAGGTTCGGTGACGCTAGGGTTGTTGAGATATTAGTATACGGTAACCCGAAAGTTGTTCGGAGTCCCGGATGAGATCCCGGACGTCACGAGGAGTTCCGAAATGGTCCGAAGGTGAAGATTTATATATAGGATGTCAAGTTTCGGCCATGGGGAAAGTTTTGGGGGTAATCGGTATTGTACCGGGACCACCGGAAGGGTCCCGGGGGTCCACCGGGTGGGGCCACCTATCCCGGAGGGCCCCATGGCCTGAAGTGGGAGGGGAACCAGCCCCTAGTGCGCTGGTGCGCCCCCATGGGCCTCCCCCTGCGCCTAGGGTTGGAAACCCTAGGGGTGGGGGGCGCCCCACTTGGCTTGGGGGGCACTCCACCCCCCTTGGTCGCCGCCCCCCTTGGAGGTCCCATCTCCTAGAGCCGGCGCCCCCCCCTAGGTGTCCTATATATAGTGGGGGGAGGGAGGGAAGCCGCACCCTAGCCCCTGGCGCCTCCCTCTCCCTCCCGTGACACTTCTCCCTCTCCCTGAGCTTGGCGAAGCCCTGCCGAGAGCACCGTTGCTTCCACCACCACGCCGTCGTGCTGCTGGATCTCCATCAACCTCTCCTCCCCCTTGCTGGATCAAGTTGGAGGAGACGTCTTCCCAACCATACGTGTGTTGAACGCGGAGGTGCCGTCCGTTCGGCGCTAGGTCATCGGTGATTTGGATCACGACGAGTACGACTCCATCAACCCCGTTCTCTTGAACGCTTCCGCTCGCGATCTACAAGGGTATGTAGATGCACTCCCCTCTCCCTCGTTGCTAGATGACTCCATAGATTGATCTTGGTGATGCGTAGAAAATTTTAAAATTCTGCTACGTTCCCCAACACATTTGACCTTTTAAAGACATTTAAGTGATTTTCTAGCCATTTAATGACCATAATTCAAATTTGAACTACATCTACATGCAAAGCCTAACCAAAACGGTTTGAAAAATCATATTTGTGTACTTATGTGCGAGTTAATTACATGTGTAGTAAATTAAAAGGAATTTTCAAACATATTGGTCTCACGGCATGGGTACATGCATGGAGTGCCATGGCATTTTAATTCCAAAAAATTATAAAATGATCAGAAAACCTGAAACCTTACTTGATGTAATGTCATGCCACCAAGATCATGTGGTAAAAAAATTGGTATGTTTGACGAAAGTTTGGACACACACACGCCTTACAAACCGGAGCAACTTACTAAAAGATCCGTGGTTCCGAGAGGGAACAATGCATGTTTGATGACGAACGGGAGATAGCTTCCTATTACGGTCTTCAAATTTTTGTCTACGTTTAACATGCACTAATACAACTGTCATGTGAAAAATTGGAAAATTTTAGGGGTCATTTGACCTTTTAAAGACATTTAAGTGATTTTCTAGCATTTAATCACCGTAATTCAAATTTATACTACATCTACATGCAACGCGTAACCATAACGGTTTGAAAAATCATATTTTTGTGTACTTGTGTGCGAGTTAAAAAAATCATCAGACGATGTAAATATCTTGTGTTCAAAAAAGAAAATGTAAATATCTGGCAAGACAACCGGCCCCCACACGATTGGCACTCTATTTGGCGGCTCGAGGTTTGGTAGGTGAGTGGCGGGGATCATTAATCAGAGACGGTTCTGCATTGGAAACTGTCAGCTATTATGTTCACACACGGATTTTGGCTATTATTTTCACACACGGATTTTGCTGCGAGAATCATGTTTATTCAAACTACAGTACTCGTAAATTCTGGCGACCAGCGTGTGTACTGTCCTCGTCGATCTAGATTCCGGCCGCCAATAAAAACTACCTTGCTCACGTCGCCCCGCCTGCTACATCCTCCTCTCGCTCGCCCTCTCTCTCTCAAATGTCTGCCATGGCGCCGCCGGTCTGCCCACGCGCCGATGAGGAGACGCCGCCCCCCGAGGATGCTCACTCAAATAGTAGCGACGAGGACCCCTACGCGCCGCCAGACGAGGTTGCGCCGGACCCCCCAACTTTGGGTTGGTTTTGGGGCCAATACAATCTTTGTTTGTGGAAGTCACTGCCGCTGGCTGAGAAAGCCAGGCAAGTGGCGTTCAAGAAGGAGATGGCGGAGAAGGAAGCCAGGTACAAGGCGGCATGTGAAGCCCGTGATGCCGCCTGGAAAAAGGAGGCGGCCGAGCTTTGGGGGTGGGCGCGTCTTTGTGCCGAGAGGTGTATGAAGACAGGTACTTAGCGAGGAAGGTCATAGGCGCTGGGCGCCTCGTCGCTGTGTGGAGGTGGGCCGATAAGCTCCAGCGTGCCACCGACGAGGAGCTCCGGTGGACGCCCAATGAATTGGCAAGATCGTTCGTGCGCGTCCGCCAGGAAGAGGCGGATCGGTACGTCAAGCGCTGCGAGGCGGAGGAGGCGGGTACTGCCTCCGCACTGGGAAGACACCGCGCACCAGGGAGCTGCTAGCGAGGGGCTGCCGGAATACTGGCCCTAGGAGGGATTATTAGTTTTAGTATTGTTCGTTTTCAATTTTATGCATTGTACCTAGTAGTTAAGTATCATTACATATATGTGATGATATTATATATATTCTGTGATGAACTAATGAACAATTAATATATATATATATATATTATGAATTTCATTTTCTATCTGTTTTTGTATACTAATTTGAATCTAGCTGTTATCATCCATATATACAGAATGAAAAGTGTATATACACACATTGAAACTGAACATATAAGAACGGAAAATAGAGTACACACATTGAACAGAGGAATAAACTAAGCAATACTATGATTGCAGTGAATACATAGCTATCCACGTTGAAACGACTCAACAAAATAAAACGCGTCGATGAGACCATGACCAGCAGCCCTTGCCTACGGTACCTCTTGGCTCTGCCTAAACTTGTGCAGGCGTTCGTCCAAGCGGTCGACACGCTCGCGGTACATCTGGAGCGCGATCTCGAGCTCCAAGTTAGCTATTTCATCGGAGATCACCAGCTCGAGGATGCGACGGCCATGTTCCTCTACTATGCCCAAGTGAACACCTGGGCCAAGGAGGCGGTCGAGCCTATGGATTAGCGCGTTGGCATCCAGAATGATGTTGCCTTTTTGCATGGGTATTGTGTTGTACTATAAATGTTGTATTGGCAAATGTTTGTCTGAATGCCCTTTTTTATTGCAACGCCGGGTTACCACCACACGAGAGGGTCAGCCCGCCATCCAATTCAGATGACCTTGTCTGACCTACGGGAGCAACCAGCACGGGCCAGCTATGGATTTGCTCGAGGAGGTGTTCTACGAGGAGGTTGATGCTGCATTTTCCGAGACGTGATGTCGCCTTCTTGTGTTAATTGGGCCTGAAGATTTTGAGTTTGAATTATGTGCAGGAATTCGACCCCATAAAGTACATTATAGAAAATATTTCGGAAGAAGCGTGTGATGCCACCTATTTCTATAAGAAGGTCAGTGTGTCATTTATAATCACCTGAAGTCATTATCACCACAGTGCATGCTATGCAAATTGCATCCCAAATTAACCATGTTTAATGATCTACTATCCTGGATTCCTTGCCAAAAACATGTTCTGGGAGGAATATTTAGTTCTGATATCCTCTTGTCAAGATATTAACAACACATCCTTGCCTTTAGCACAGATATTTAACCGGTTAATATATCTGATTTGCTTACTTGATCAACCTACGTATGAACCTTTTGTATAGTATTTTAATTGGTCGACATACTTGTAGATCTGTTTCTTAGACAACGACCAGTCTTGGCTATAGAAACTTGCTCGCTGTAGTGATAGTATCTTGTAAAGGACGCAGATAACTCTTATTATTCCTATAAAAAATAAAATAAATAATAGAATCTGCTTATGCTGAGAACTATAAAATATATTGTGCTCATACTAGTAGAATATGCTAGAGATGTCGAAAATGGCCACAATCACACTTCTTGCTTTCTGCCATACTAACACACTTGGTTGTGTAATCAGAGCCCATATGTGGTTGCTATGATTGTGTGTCAGAGTCTAATTAGCTAGGGGGTTAGTTAATGGTTGTGTGTTGGGAGTCTAACTATCTCAGAGATTCTTTACCACCACCTCCCGAGCCAAGAGCGGACATAGCGACGAAGCAAGGCATCTCAAACATAAATATTGCCTTAACTTCTTGTTCAGAAGGTTGATCTTAACTTCTTGATATTCTCTATTTGATACTAATAACTGAGAATCTCCCCAAATTAACCCGGCCATTTTGCTACGTAGCCAACTCTTACTTGAATCGATACATCTCAGCTCATGTTCTCAAATCAGTCAAGAGGTTATTGCGTGCTCAGTCTTATCTACAGATTAATTATTTTCTTCAAGCCAACAGTCTTCTCTATGTATATCTAACCACATAGGGAGTTCTTACATGTTTATAGTTGTATTAATCTTCATACATTTGACAGGTGCACAAGGTACCATGCAAGCAACTAGGCCGGCTGCGATCATGCTGCAGGGGCTGAATATATTTGTATCTCTGTAAGGCATTTTAAGGCTGCCTTAAGACACGAGGAAGTATGCCTTTACTTTTGGACACTGCCATGTGCCATCCATTGCTTCTGAACCACCATAATCGTTCATGTAACTCTTAAGAATACATTCTCTGAGTGTGTTGTTTTTGCACAACTCTATCTTAAAATTGCAGCTAGGAACTTGCACGACCCAGTACTAAACATGCATGTACTTTGAGTGTGATGAAAATAACACCCTGTGTTACAAATAAGAAAGTGGAAGGGGCGTGTCCATACCTGGCAGCGCCCCAGTTTCCTCTCAGGAGGCCTGCAATGGCGGGCCCTTCTTTGCTTCTTCCTCCTTCGCCAGGTATTAGTATTATACCCATGATCTTCAAGTTTAATATATGGTGCAGGTCAGAGGCCTCTCTGAAATTATTATCACCTATATAATACCTGAAACTAGCACTCTTAATAATGATAAATTGTTCATTCTACCTAAAAATCTTCTAAGTATGCGAGGCTAGCTTTTCAAACATAAATGTTTGGCTCTTTTTGTGTGCGTCTATATTTGTTCCATAAAGTATCATTTGAACCATTGTGCTTAAATAAACATTGAAAAGCTTATTTTTTGTCTTTCTGATGCCTTTTCGTAAAGAACTGATGATCGATAGTGACAACATTACACATGATTAAGCTGTAGCACTAAGTTGTCCCTATGATTCGTATATCTGAGTGAAGTATAACGATCTATCTGATCAATCCATTTAACTGTTTTCAGGGTGGTTTGGTGTGCGAAAAACTGTTGGACTTGATAGTTAATGAGCCTGTTGTTATCATGGAAGAAGGTTTTCCTAATGCCATACAACGTGGATAATCAATTAAAGAGATGCAGACATCAGAGTTGAGGTGAAAATTTGAGGATTGAGTGATTGACTAATGATATAGTTTTTAAATTGTGCTTGCTGATAAGAAAACACTCCATGTTTTTGGCTGGTTTATTGTGTGAATGGATTGCCGCTCGTCATGTGTTCCTGCTTATGCTTCACCGATGACCAGATCTAAAATTGTCTTTTGGTTTGTCAGGACTTGTACGCATTGCACACTCGTCCGGTTTCCTTCACATTCCTTGTTGATTTTTCTTTGCTTAGAGTTTTACTTGTTGGCTTTGCTCTGGGTTAATCATAGTTGTTGTCATTGTTGGTATGTGGCCTTGTAATTCATTCAGAGCGACATAAATTCAACTGATCCTGGTGAGGAGTGTGTTGTGCATGATCGATCTGTTGCTCGACGGCGCAGCAGAGTGTCGACACGATCGCTCTGTTCCAGAGTGCGTGGCTATTTAGTTTTGTACTATCTGTAGCTTATTCTGCCATGCACCTTTGCATTGTTGGCTTTATGTTAGAAAAATGAACCTAACTATTGCATTTTAAATAAAAGTAAATCGCTGAAGAGTATCTATCTTGGCCTTTTTTAGCTCATAAGGTAACTTCTGATCATCCATGCAGACACATCCAAGGGTTCCTATTATGCCACCCTAATTTTTGATTTCCTTACTACTGATGTTGTCCTTCTAAGTAGGTGTAGCATTTCTAACATAAAAATATCATTTCCATTTACTAATATATTTAGTCATGTGAGAATGCTCCAATCTTATATATTGGGAGATCTGAGTTTATATTAAATTCCTGAATGCTGGTTAGTGCTTGTATCAGTCACTATCACGTGATGTGTTCACTACTTTTTTGGGAAATCAGGGAAAAGATATAATAATTCTTGACTTATCCTGTGATGTCATGCGTTCGCGCTCTTGTTCAATTTTCCCTTGATCCAAACACAAGAAATGATAATATGTATGGTTCTTTACTTTCCTTATCATTCATAGGTAGTTTCAAATGATGGGAAGATGGTTAGGTGACGAGTGCCCTCTCCGATGTGGATGCTGAAGAAGTTCAGGTTAGAATGTAATCCGTCGGATCATCTATTTGATATGTCATGCGTCTAAAACTTACGTATTTTCTATACTCAGTCTTGAATTATTGTTGCTGAAAAATTACCCGATGATCAGGTATCGATGTTTGTTAGCATGATTAATTGTGGATGCAATGTTCAAGATTGATATTATCTGTGATTGTCGCATCATGCTAGGAACTGACGAGGGCAACCATCACCACCAATTAGTCAGAGTTTCGCCACCACGCAAACATCCGTGAAGGAGACATCTCCCATCGCAAGGCGCCTCCTCACCCTCACCGTGCATCGGCTCTAGACGCACAATGGACGTATGAATATAATCTATTTTTGTGCGAACCTCTTAAGTATAATTTATGATGTGTTGAACCTTGACTCTGCTTTTGTACCTGCAATGTGTTGCTTTTGGAAGCTAGCATATATGCTGTCGTGCATGTAACCTCTAAAATTGCTACTCATCAGGTCTAACTGTATCTGTTTATGTCTATAATGCGACTGATGTATATCTGTTAATTTTTGCTGCTTTGCTCTGTTTCAAATATCAGTTTCTTGACACAAACATAACGTAGGCTCATTAGTACAGATATGACGGTGGAAAGGGCGCGTCCTACCTGGCACCGCCCAGCTCCCACTCAAGCGGCGCGCCAGGGCGCGCCCCAACCACTAGTCCTATGAAAAACGGACCTGACACGTCCAATTTATAGTCAAACGAAACAAACAAACTCCACCCGCAGAAAAAAAAGCTTCACGTAAAAAAACTCCACCCATGCGCACAAATTAGGAAGGAAAGCTGCCATTTAAACAAGAAAAAAACTCCACTAAAAAAAGACTCACGTAAAAAAGAAACAAACAAGGAAATCCTCGCGTAAAAATTCCTCATGTAAAAAAAAACTCCACCCGTGCCCACAAATTAGGAAGGAAATCTGCCGTTTAAAACGCAAACGATAAAGTGTCAAAACAAATCTATCTATAGAAAGGAAACAAATCGACGATCCGGCTGATTGCCACTGAAAAAAAATAACAGACAAACAAGAAAATCCTCACGTAAGGAAAACAAGGAAAGCATCCATCTGTTCCCACAAATAAAGAAGGAAAGCGTCCATTAAAAATTCTGTTGATAATAAAATACCAAAACAAATCCAACGATAAAAAGGAAAAGAATTCACAATCCGGTTGATTGCCCGCGAAATAAAAATATGCCTCAATTAATCCAGATAAACAAAATCAATTAACCGTTAGATTCCAACACTACTAGGAAAAGGCCTACTAATGGCGCACCAGTTTTGCGTACTAATGGCGCATCACTGGTGCGCCATTAGTATCACGCCACTAGTATTTATTACTAATGGCGCACCATCCAGTGCGCTATTAGTATATAACACCATGCGCCATTAGTATGCCTCCCAGGGCCATATTTAATCATGTGCTTTGGCACACTAATGGCGCACTGTGGATGGATGCGCCATTAGTATACTTGACATACTAATGGCGCACTCTGTAGTGATGTGTCATTAGTATGAATATTAGGTTTTATTTTTTTTACTTTTCTGATTTTTGCACAGGTTACAAAATATATTATTTGACTGAATATAGACAGTAGCACACAGCAACAGCAGATTCATCGAATACAATAGAAGATTAGTCTTCGAATACAATTCATCATATTAGTCTCCAAATTCAAAAGACCGAAGAAAAATAAAACATTACAAGTCTCGAGACCGCGAGTATCGAGTTTGTCGGAAGTAATACTAATCCTAAGAAGTCCTACTAATCATCATCATACAACTTCTACTCATTATTCATAACAAGTCATACGATCATCATCTTGATAGTTATCAAACCAACCCTACTTAATTATTCTTAGCACATGATCATCAGTATTAGGCAGGACCTAAATACCCTATTTAAGCTAAAATAGCATAAAACAATATAGACCCTGACTCTCCATTATGGAGAATGGAGAACATCCTGTCTTCAATTCTTGCGCTTCGCTTCCTTTTGCTTTCAAGAAGCTCCTTACGACTGTCCATACATTTTTTCCATCCTTTGATTTTCATGTCTCCACTTCTTTTAGAAATCTCGTATGGACAGTTGAGATTCGTAGGACGACCTGGCTGTATGTTCAAAACATTAACACTACCTTTCTGATACATCATATGAGGCACACAATTCTCTGGGATTATCTGTTGAAAAACATAGTAATAACTTTATAGTTAGCAATGATGTCCTAGTTTTAGAAGTATGCAAAAGATGCACGGATGTCGTAATAGTAAAAATCTTACCAGGGTATCTCCATGGTAGTTACCGTAGTTGAACACATGCACTAGTGGCACGTATTTACCAAAATGTTGAGGAGTTTGATTGTGGATAGTGTAATTCTCAATGTCAGTACAAAATCCGACCAGATGATTTTTCTCCTTGTAAGTTGTTAATTCGGAGCCATCGGTGTAGTGGGTTTTGTCTACCATCTCCCGCACATTCTTTGAACAATAAAAATAAGTTGTCAATGGAAATAAGTTGTCAACTATTTTGAAATAAACAATATAAATTAGCTAATAACTATGTTTGAGAAACTCACATAGCGGTAGAACTGGAGGCGTATCAACAAGGACCCAAATGTCCATATTCTCTTGGTTGATGTCAGGATTACCAAGATCCATGGTGATAAGCATACCCTCATCAAAACCATACATCTTGCAAAATGCTTTCCAATTTTTGCAACCAAAATGGGTTACGCTCTCATATAGATTTACTTCAAAGTCCACATCGTGATGAGTCCTTAGGTGAATTTTCTTTGTTTCAGAAATTTCATGGTCTTCAAAATCCATCCTCTCCAAGACATAGCGTCTTGCATGGCATGGGATAAGCTATACTCGAATTGTAAAAGATGAAAATTACACATTGAAATAGTTGAAGTCATGCTTAATTATGAAAATAACACTTGTCGTCGTTGTGTACCGTTTCAACTTCGAAGGTCTCCTCGAGCTTAATGCTGAAGCGCCGATCATTGTCCAGGTGAGGCATGTCGCACAGACCTCGATTGTCGTGGCATCAGTCGCACTCCGCCGGGAGACTTTCGTCGTCCGATGATGATGACGACATATCCTACGTTCATAATTCAAAACTACATCATTTAGGGTTTGTCGACACCGAGGCATCCTAAAAGCTAAGCTTTTATCATTTAGGGTTTGTCGACGCTGAGGCACCCTAAAAGTCTAAGCTTTCATCATTTAGGTTCTTATCGACACCGAGGCACCCTAAAAGCCAAGGTTTTATCATTTAGGGTTTGTCGACATCGAGGCACCCTAAAAGCCTAAGCTTTCATCATTTAGGTTTTGTCGACGTCGATGCATGCATTAGTCGCAAGTACCCCATATGTCCTATTTTTAGCAAAGTCATGCTAAAATTCACGGAAAATTTCGGCATGGCCTTTGCTAAAAATAGGACATATGGAGTACCCGAATTTGCCGGAACAGAAGTTAATCAACATTCCGGCAAACTCAAGGGCCTCTCGGGGTACCTGCAAATTCATCACGACACAATGGTCGGAGACAAAACCGAGCAAACTAGCAAGATGATCATCATCTTTAAAAGTCATTACTTGTCAAATAAAGAAGAAGGAACAATTTATTTGTGACATAATTGGCCCATACAGAAGAAGCAACACCCTGCACTAGCCTAAAAACAAGTGAAGTTTCACCCATATAAGAACAACTTTATAAAAACAGAGAAGTTGCTATGTTTTTTCTACTGCTAGGAAAAACATCACTCATTGGAAATGAAAATCTCAGTACCAGCATTTTGAGCTTTGAAATGAAATACAGTAGTAGTATTAGTAGTATATGGAGTAGTATCTTGTCTAGTAGTAGTATTAGTTGTATATGGAGTAGCAAGTTTTGCCTCAAAGACCGCAAAAACTATGTTTTTCTCAATTCAGATAGCTAAGTGGAAAACCACGTCAAGTCCTGTTTTAATACTCTATTTCTCAATGCATGCAATTGGTTTCATCTGGACTACATCATAGAACCACCAATAAAGGACGCTGAAAAAATATATAGAGATGCCTACGGTTCCTATCCTTGAGTAGCATGATTAGAGATGAGTAGATCTCCTAAAGGTGTCATAAGCACCTGCTGTTACTCTTGGAAGCAATGCAAACATGTAAAAGTTATTACTGTTGACAATACTACTCAAATATCCAACTATCAGGACACAAGGCATGATAATCCATCTAATCTAATGAAATCTGAACTCAACTTGATCATGGTTCATGCCCTCAGACACATCAGCACCTCAAGAATGCCATGAAAAAAATGAAAAGGACCAAGACAATCACCACACAAGTGAAGAGAGAACTCGGGGCCTCTTTGACAAAAATGAAAAGGACCAATACAATGAAAAGGACCAGTGAGATGAAAAAACTAAGGTAAGGGGGGGCATCAAAACGCAGAAGTGCATAACACAAGCTCGCTGACATAGACACACATAACAGCTGCACAACAGCATAGACATTAAACATGTGCAGAGATCACAACCAACAGAGGCATAACAGTAGAAATTACAGGTGTAGATTGCTCTGTTCAACAAACTTCCTATCAGTCCAACAATGTTTCTGAATCTAAACTTTTTCAGTTAACAGAACATAAACCTGATAATGTTCAGTTAACAAAAAGGGGGGGGAAGGGGAACCGGTGCAGCTCACCGAGAGGAAGACGATGGCGAGCTCGTGCGGGGATCGACGGTGAGGCCGCGGTGGCCGGAAGTGGAAGAAGGCGCAGACGCCCTAGACGATGGAGGCGTCGGTGTCGTAGAGGTGCCGGAGACCTTGCCCTGTGAGACAGAGAAGGGGCCGTCAGCCCCGGCGTAGGCGGGGGGCAAGGGGGGAGGAGGAGGGGAAGGGGAGGAGGAGGGTCGGGGGGCGTACGGTGCTGCGTCGCTGCTCGGCGCCGACGGCAAGGAGGAAGGCGAAGACGTTGAGGGTCGGGGCGGCGGGGGTGGGGGCGCGGGGGCGCGTGGGCGGCGGGGGTGGAGTCCGGCGGGGGTCGGGGCGGCGGCGTCGTGGGTCTGGCGAGGGAGAGAGGGACGAAAGGGGATCTCTGGCGAGGGAGAGGGAGGACTTAGCTATAGGGGGAAGCTTACTAATGGCGCACCACTCGTCGGTGCGCCATTAGAAATCTTTTTTTAGATAGCAATGGCGCACCCACCGCCGGTGCGCCATTAGAAACCTTTTTTTAGATAGCAATGGCGCACCAGGCCGGTGCGCCATTAGTATATTTATTATTATTATTATTTAATAAATGAATATGAATATGAAACAGTAATATTTTTTATAAAAACAGTAATAATTATTGTTTAACAACAATTGTAGTCTACAATTTTTTATAATTATTTTTTAGAAAATGAATATGAATATGAAACAGTAATAATTTTTTATAAAAACTATAATAATTTTTAAAAAATATCATCAAATTTGTTATTTGAAAATATCATCGGCGGTGGCGGTGGAGCGGGGGAGGGTGCGGGGGGGTCGTCGGCGGCGGTGGAGCGGGGGAGGGTGCGGGGGGTCGGCGGCGGCGGTGGAGCGGGGGAGGGTGCGGTGGGTCGTCGGTGGCGGTGGAGCGGGGGAGGGTGCGGGGGGTCGTCGGCGGCGGTGGAGCGGGGGGGGGGGGGGTGCGGGGGGGGTGCTCGGCGGCGAGGGGGATCTGGCAAGGGGGATAGCTATCGAGAGGGAGGGGGATCGAGATCGAGTGTCCTCATGAATATTCAATACTTTCATATGGAATATGAAAAAATATCATCAAATTTGAAAAAAAATTCATGAATTCAAAAAGTGCCCATGAAATTTAAAAATATTCATGATATCAAAAAGTAAAAAAAAAGTGCTTATTACTAGTTTAAACTAGTAATGACGCACTATACAACGGTGCGTCATTAGTAGTTTTGCAAAAAATTAAAAAAAATACAGTAGTGGTGCACTCTGCGGCTAACTACTAATGGCGCACTCTGCCCAGATGCGTCATTAGTATGTTTGAAAAAATGAAAAAAAACATTTTATTACTAGTGGCGCACCGTGAGCCTGGTGCGCCATTAGTGTCTTCCACACTAATGGCGCACCAACAGATGGTGCACCGTATATAGTAATGGCGCACTATATGTCTGATACGCCATTAGTGTTATTTTCATCTATAGCCCTTTTCCTAGTAGTGCAAAATTTATGATTCAGGACTAAATGAAAATTTGCATAACACTGATCATCCCGTCCTATAAGAAAAAACACATGCGACATGTCCAATGTTTCTCAAACAAAAAAAGGAAAGCCGCACGTCTAAAAAAGAAAAAAACAAGATAAGCCTCAAGTAATTGTCGAAAAAAAAGAATCCTCACGTCAATTGAAAAAAGGAAAGCCCCACGTCCATTCATAAAACACGGAAAGCCTTCTCCCGTTCATAAGGAATTTCCATATCCAGCTGATTGCCCGTGAAATAATAATAAGCAACCATGGCTCCGTCAATCAACTATTCACTCGAGAAAAATCTGCATGGAGTCCGATGTCTCCTCCTGTGCTTCGATCCTGCTCTCCTCCCTATGGTAGTAGGGATAGAAAGTATTGTAAATGTTCAAGCACATTGATCATAAAACAAATTCTTTGAAGATTCTTTTTTGGTACAAAGAAGATCTTGAAATCTAAATTAGCTATCACACAGTTCCCAGCCAATCATACAACACTTTCTTTAAGAAGTTATTGGTTAATACAAGAACATATAATACAAATAACAAATGGTCCTTAAAATGATTAAAAAATGCAGAAATCTTTTTTGCTACAGTATCATGCTCTACTACTAGGAATTGTACTACTACTCCAAATGATCGTTTTTAGACCGTATATAAGATTTATTGAATTCAAAGATCGTATCTTTGACCATATTTATATGAAAGATATCAACATCTACAATACTAAAGGTATACAACCTGAAAATTAAATTCGTTGCGCATCTAATGGTATTGATTTTGCATTATGAATCTTGATTTTTTTTCAATAAAGTTGGTCAAACTTGATGAAGTTTTACTTCTGACAAATCATATATGCGGAGTAAAAGGGACCAGAGGAGAATTTAATATTAGAAGTGCTAGCCTGTGCAGATGCACGGGTTGATGACTAGTTGTTACTAATTGAGCTTATTGAGGCTACAAGACGCCAAAGTGATCTTTTCAAAAACTGGACATGACTATGAGCCAACATGGGTGGATTATCAGTTATTGATTTTTACAAAGGCTATAAGCCGTTGGGTTACAGAAATCCCGGATTACAATGGATATGTATTAAGTCGCCATCGGCCAAGAGCAACCAGGTATTTAACTCCGGATTTACTTGTCAACAGATAAGGTATTGAAATCTTGAATAGCCAACATGGCTGGATTTTCATTATGATATTGAATGATTGAGGTTTTCATAATGGGTTATATTATTCAAATCTTGAATAGTCAATATGGCTAGATTTTTATTATGGTTATTAATAACCAGTATTATGATTGAGGTTTTCAAAAGTTGCTTTAGCGCAATAGTTATTTATCAATAGATATGATTTATTCTACAATGGAAGGAATAGTCCTGAGTCGCTGCAGGCACACGACCCGGCACTTGGGGGCTACATTATTCAAATTATGATTATATCAAATATGGAAGTCACATGTCGCTGCAAGCATGCACCATGACACTTCGGGGCTAATGCAAGGTCATTTTAACTTGCCTTAATTATTGAAGACCCGACCTGTCACATTGTGATGAGCCTGCCTTTGGGGGCTACTAATTGCTCCTGTCAAAGATAACCCGAAACATGGGAGCTACATCATTTGGTGTTATTTATTACTGCTCAAATCTAAATGATCATATCTACAAAGTCCCTGCTCATTATTGCATAATGACCCGGCCCTTGAGGCTACACTGGTTGATTTTTTTTATGAGCACAAGGCAATTACAAATCTCAGGTTGCTACAAGCATGACAACCCGACACTTGGGGGCTACATATGTCGAATATTCAGTTTATGACTAGTGACTGAGATGAACAACCTGGATTTCTTTAAGGTTGCGACATTTATATTGAAGCAAGTCTTAAGCTGTTGCTACGCTCCCTTCTTAAGACTTGGGGGCTACAAGTGATATGCATATAAGGGAGGTACATTTTCGAGCTTGATGTTAGCAACAATAATGACCGGTGCCATCAATATTTACAAACCGGCAAATTTGGCAATGATAAACTGGCAAGTTCTACATCTTCAAGCCGGCTGAAAATCAGATGAGTATTTCAAGACTAATATTTTTGTTAAGCATTGGGAGCTGAATCAAATGAATTATTATTCACAATATTTTTCTGTGAGAAACCAATGTCAGCAAATTGATTATGAGGCTGGCCTATTGACCCGGACTTTCCAAAAGAAGGAAATGACAAGGACTTAAGGATGAGCAGGTGCCGGCTTACAAGAATTTTTAACCCGGAGCACAATCTGTCAAATTTGTTCTTATATTTATTTTGCAGGATCAGTTTAACATAGATAAATCCAAATTAAACTGGGGACTAATGTCGGGGATATACCCTGGGGTGTAACCCGGCCGGATGTATGACCCGGCTGGAGCTTGGCAACTCACTGGTGACCCGCCCGGAGCTTGGCGACTCACGGGTAACCCACCCGAGCTTGGCGACTTATTAGTAACCCGGCGGGCGGGTCTGACGGATAATAAGGCTCAAGGCTCAGAAGGCCGGCTCGTGTTATGGTGGGTCGGCTTAAGATGAAAGGCATAAGGAATATTTTCCTATAAAGGAAGCAAGACTAGGACTTCACTTGTAAAAGAGTAATCCTAATCCTATTGGGATTAGTCATGTAACCCGCCCCTTCAACTTATATAAGGAGGGGCGGGGCATCCCAAGAGGGACAAGTTGGACAAGTCTAGACAGACAAATCAATAGCTCTCGAGATAGAGGTAGCAAAATAGCACCCTTGTAATTGTGAGCATCACCATGATCAATATCAATGAAGCAGGATGTAGACTTTTACCTCTACCGTGAGGGCCAAACCTGGGTAAAACCTCGTGTCTCTCGTCCTACTCAACCCCTCTCAAGCTACCACATAGATGTGTTGGTCTCACGACTAAGTCCTGACACTAAGGACATCTGCTGTGACAAATCCACGACACTACCATACAGTGGTGATGCCAGGATCATAAACCTGTGATGTCAAACTTCTCTAATGATGGTTTTTGTAGGCTGATTATAGACATGAAAAAACCTACTTTATTGCGAACATGTTTATTTATTGTAGCAAGCCCTTTGTGATCATTGATATGTATATGCACAACAACATCGGTGAGAGAAGAAAACTGGATCTACAATTCTGATTCTTAATAGAAAAAACATCTCTTGCATCCAAATTCTACTATTGCTGGTGAGAGAAGAAAATTGAAAGAGGCCTGGAAGCTAGAGAAGGAAGACAACGTACTGAAATAATGGAACTTACAGATATATGGGAACGTCGTGGTGTTTGATTAGTATACTGGCAGCAATATTGAACTATAGATCAATTCAGTCTGGATCAATCGGTGCCCGCGGATGCTAGATGGTGCGTCGCTTGCGGCTCTCCATACAGTGCATCGGCGTCGTTCGCGGCTGTGGATGGCCGGAGGTTTCCGCGCCTCACGGCTCACGCCCTGACCAAAGATCGCCGGCGGGACGACGGGAGGAGGTTGCGGCTCACGGCGGCTGTCCATGTTCTGGCGAGACATTGAGACGTCCACGATCGAGAAGGTTTTTTTTTCTTTGCAACACACGATCTAGAAGTTCCTTTTTTGGGATACACGAGCTAGAGGTTGGAAGGTTAGAGAAATCTAAGGAGAAAAGTACGTAAGTTTAGGTTATTTCCCGATTCACTAAAGGGGACCGCCAAGAAGGTAATTTTTGCTATAGCCCAGCTAACTATTTTCCAAAACAAATACTAAATAGACGGGATTAACGTGGTGAGGATCATGGACTCACGAAAATCATGTGTGGTTGCTTGACTACACAAGTCTAACGTGGCTTCGCCACTGCTACCATAGGAGTGTCAGCTAGGACCATTTCATTCATGCACTAGTACGCGTCGGTGATATACAAACAATTTTAACCCTTTCCACGACGGTATTTGGAACCGTCGCCAAGTGAGTGGGTGATAGGGGGTCCATCCCACACGACCCAGAAATCGTCGGGGATAGGACCTCTTAGGACACAGGTTGGGGCCGTGTGCGATCGGGCGAGGCATCAAAATCCAATCATTTTCGTAGGTATGTACATCCCACATGGTGAATCCTAGAAAAACATTTTCGTAGGTATGTACATCCCACACGGTGAACTCTAGAAAAACATTTCCGTAGGTATATACATCCCACACGATGAATCCCAGAAAAACATTTCCGTAGGTATGTGAAAGTGCTAGTTATCGACTAGAGGGGGTGAATAGGCGATTTTTATGAAAGTCTTCAAAACACGGGGGCTTTGAAGATAAACGATAGAAATGAACCTATTGATATGAAGTTAGAGTACACTAAACAAGCCATAGTCAAGTAAGCAATGAAGTGAAAGCAAGAAGACTATCGGTAGCTAGGTATTATGGATCGGCATGAAAGATAGTATGAAGCCAAACAACAACAGTCTTCACACAGTGAAGTCAATCAGATCATGCAAGCAGGCAATGACTTCACGAAGACAACTGTAAAGTAAAGAGATGAGAAGGATAGAACCAGTTGCTTGGAGAGGACACGAATTTGGTAGACCAGTTCCAGTTGCTATGACAACTGCACATCTGGTTAGGGAGGCTGAGATTCCACTCAGAAGACCGCGTCTTCATCTTATTCCCCTTCAGCTAAGGACACACAGTCCTCGCCCAATCACTCTGGTAAGTCTTCAAGGTATACTTCCAAACCTTCACAGACTTAGTTCATCCGCGATCCACAATGACTCTTGGATTCTTAGAACGCGACGCCTAACCGGCTGGAGGATTCACAGTCCTCAAGTGTAACAAGTCTTCAGATCACACGGACAGAAAGACTTCAGTGATGCCTAACACTCTTTGCTCTCATTGTCTTCGCTCGAAGACATAGGATTTGGTAGAGCATCACATCAATCACTCTGACTTTGTTCACTTGGATCCCACTTAACAGTACGGTGGTTTCTATGACTCAACATAGAAGAAAAGGAAACTACAAAACAACAATGTCTTCATACTCTATAGTCTTCATACGATGTCTTCTCATGTCATAGTCTTCAATGTGAATCTCTTCACGGACCACCATTGTCTTCAATGTCTTCACACATTTTTAGTGGTCATCTCTGGTAGGTAAACCGAATCAATATGGGACTACTACCTGTGTTATCCTACAATTCTCACAAACACATTAGTCCCTCAATCAAGTTTGTCGTCAATACTCCAAAACCAACTAGGGGTGGCACTAGATGCACTTACAATATGTACATCCCACACGGTGAATCCAGAAAAACATTTCCGTAGGTATGTATATCATAGTCAATCCAATGAATACATTTCCGTTCTTATGTACATCCCACACGGTCAATCCAGGGAAAACATTTCCGTTCGTATGTACATCCCACATAGTTTTATGTGTAGGCTCGTGTGTGAAAAGTGTAGCTATCACACACGTTCTGCCTTGGTTAACTGTTTGCTTTTATCAACTACATCACACATGATTTGATGAAGAAAACTGTGTGGCATTGGGCTATCCATCGCAAGTGCTTTTACTGCTAGGACCGTTTGCAAAGGTCCAAGACACATTTAGCAGGTTTATTAGTTTACAATTAATAATTCTAGTATTATGCAAATTCACATTTCATATCGAACAGTTGTTTGCCAATTTCATATCAGGCACATAAATATATTATAACATCATAGTAAGATGGCTACATGAAAACAGCACAGTACAACATATAGCTACTTCAACTTCATAAGAACAATACATTCATTTCCCTAATCGAGATCATCCAGGCTCGTCTTATTCACCTCTACTTTCAGTTCAGTAAGAACCTGTTTTGCACGGGCCAACTGGGAAAGTGCCTCGTCCTTCACCAACATCATCTTAGCAAAGTCTGATTTAAAAAAATCTGAGCTCATTCTCCACCTTCAACTTTTTATCATGCATCTTCAAATATTCTTTAGAGTTCACAACAGTTTCTCTAAGCATACGTCTGTTCTCTTCCTCATACATGCTCCAGAGCTTTGCTAGGCACATCTTCAAAGACTATGTCCACTCTTGATCAACCCACTCCAAGTAAGAACACTTCCATTCATCCTATAATATTTAAAACTAGATCAGTAACAATTGTAGGGGAAATGTTTATAGCAACATAGAAAATCACCAATGCTTATTTTGAAAAACTAAAGAAACATGTTAATTATGACATCTCTTCTCAAAAAGAGCAATGTGCAAATGAATTAATTGCTACTGAGACAACAACCAAATCCTGGAACATCAAAATCTATAATTAACTACAACAACGCTACAAGTTCTTACTCATGTACAATAAGTAACAAATTGAATATTTTATGAGGAAGGTAAATATAACTGCACAACATAGCGATAGTGTTTGGATGATAGAAAATTGATACTAACAGGTGTTTACATGCACAAATTTAGTAACATAGAACAAATAGCACTAAGGCCGTCCACTATGTATGCCAAAACTGGTGTAAAGACAACTGTTGCTACATCTCGCACTGGTGCGCTGCAGTGGCGAGCCGATGCAGCGGAAAAAAATTAGGGACCCGGACTCCGGAGCACGTAGTTCCTCCGATGCCCAGTTCCTTTGTGCCATAAAGATTTAGTATTTTACTGCTTGGCTGATCGGATGTGTGGACCAAAGTTGGCTGCACAAACAGCTGAAGCGGTGCCAAATAATTTTCTAATGGCATCGCTGATGAGATGGCAATAATTTAAGATACTAGGTACAAACTGTGACACTGTCTTAGGATGCGTTTGGTTGAACGTGTGGTATGAATGAGTTGGGACCATGACAGTGTCTGGATCACATCTAACAAATGATTTGTAACAACGAAAGAGAGTCTAACCTTCTCTGCACATGCCAGAAACTTCCTCCCACTACCCACAAATTCAAACGCAACTAGCATCACGCATGGAGACTGATGGTGACAACGAGCAGATAGATCTTCAGCCACCCCGCTCCATTCGTTGCCACTGATGGTCCTAGAGAGCTACAAGAGGAAGAAATGACTCAAATCGACCACCGGGTAAACATCCTTCATTCCAAGTCATAGCCCGAGAGAGAGAGAGAGAGAAGAGAGGCATACTCGGGTGGTGAAGGAGTCATCGCTGGAGGAGGAACCACTGAAGAGGTCTTTGAAGAAGACCATGGCGACCCCGGCGGTAGGATGCGAGACGACGAGAGCGAGGAAGCGGCTATAGCTTAGGAAGGAAGGAGGAAATGGGGGAAATGTGACATGTAATCGGGGAGAAAAGGTGTGGGAAAGGGGGGAGGGGCGGGGTAGATATTTTGGCGGTAGGCCAAAATTTTGGATATGTGGAGGGAAACTTTGCGCGCGGTGCCACTGGACCATTCACTTTGAACGATTATGTGCATCGCAAACGATTCTTCTACTTTACGCGCATGGCATGAGTTTGATAATTCAAAATTTGTTGGAAATTTCCCTGGTACGTCATTGCATAATTTAACATCGCTTGCTAATTTGGGCACACAAAAGAGCGTACAGCAGACAGACTACACTAACTGAATCGAGCAATTTTAGTAATTAAACAGAGCCAGTTGACCTAAACATTGCTCTAACAAAAGACCAGCATTAAAAACAAACCCTAAGTACGCATAATTTTAACAAATCCGCCGCCGCGCCGGCCTATGCATCGCCGGTGTGAGATGAGATGTCGATGACTTGTCCTGGCGACATGCCGCCCTTGGTGGACTCCGCGTCCCCCTTGCTAAAGTCGACCGCGTCCTCATCCTCGTCCCCGTCCTCGTCCTCGGCGCCGTCCTCAAGGTTGTAGTACTCGTAGTAGTGGCTGCCACAGAGCTGGCGTTGGTAATCCTCCGCCGATTCCTTGACGGACAAACTCTTGTCTACCTCGGCCTCGGCCACGCGCAAATCCTCCTCCCGGCGCTCCTCGATCTCAACCGCCTCCTGCATCTCCAACTCCCGCTTGGAGACCTCATGAGGAAGCAGGTGCTCCATGGCCACCGCCGCCTTTTCGGACGTGGGTTGCATGCTGGAGTCCGAGGTGGCCTCGAATATCTTGGCGTGTGCTTCCTCGATCTTGGCGTGGATGGCCTCGACCTGGGCCAGGACGACATCGGTGGCACAGACGGCAGCTCGAGCGCTCTCGCATTTGCAGCCGCCGTCGCAGCAGTAGCTGCAGCTGCCCTGTCGGCTGCCGCGGACGCCCTCTCAGTGGAAGCGACCGCGCTCAATGTGGATGCGGCGGCACTCTCGGCGTAGGCGGCCACGCTCCCAGCGCAGGCGGCGGCACTCAGGGGACGCGGCCATCGTACGGGGCTTCATGAAGCGTTTCCACGGCGTCATCTTTGCAAGAAGGGGGTGTGGGAAAGGGGATCGGGATTCAGGGATTCGGGGGTTGCCGGCACTGGAGCAGACAAGCCCGTGAAGCTCAAGGAGGGAGACTTAAATAGACCCAAATATTTTCATCTCAAACGGTTCCTAAAAAACAACTTTGTGTGATGTTGTAGATATTTTTTTATTAGCTGTGAAAGACAAATTTAGTAAAGTGGCAACGGATGGTGTTTTAAATGTACGAGAAATTTTGTAGTACTAATACAACTGTCATGTCAAATTTTAAAAAAATTCAGGGGTCATTTGACCTTTTAAGACATTTAAGTGGTTTTCTAGCCATTTAATGATCGTAATTGAAATTTGAACTACATGTACATGCAACAGCTAACCATAACAGTTTGAAAACTCATATTGTGTGTACTTGTGTGCGATTTAATTCCATGTGCAGTAAATTGCAAGGATATTTCAAACATATTGGTTTAACGGCTATGACACAATTAAGCATGGAGTGACATGGCATTTTAATTCCAAAAAATTAGAAAAATATCAGAAACACATGAAACCTTGGTTGATGTAATGTCATGCCACCAAGATGGTTTGGTAAAAAATTTGGCATGTTTGAAAAAAGTTTGGACACACACCCTTCACAAACCGGAGCAACTCACTAGAAGGCTCATGGTTTCGAGAGGGAACAATGCATGTTTGATGACGAACCGGAGATAGCTTCCTCTTACGGCCTTCAATTGTTTTCTACGTCTAACATGCACTACTACAACTGTAATGTGAAATTTTGGAATATTCTAGGGGCCAGTTGACCTTTTAAAGACATTGAAGTGATTTTTTAGCCATTTAATAACCGTAATTCAAATTTGAACTACATCTACATGCAAGCTAACCATAACGGTTTGAAAAATCATATTTCTGTACTTGTGTGCGAGTTAATTTCATGTGTAGTAAATTAGAAAATTTTCAAACATATTTGTCTCACGACATGAACACATGCATATGTATGCATGGAGTGACATGGCATTTTAATTCTAAAATATTAAAAAAAACATTAGAAACACATGAAACCTTGGTTGATGTAATGTCATGCCACCAAGATGATGTGGTAAAAAATTTGGCATGTTTAACGAAAGTTTGGACAAACACCTCACAAACCGGAGCAACTCACTAGAAGGCTCGTGGTTCCGAGAGGGAACAATGCATGTTTGATAACGAACGGGAGATATATAGCTTCCTCTTACGGCCTTCAATTTTTTTCTACGTGTAACGTGCAGTACTACAACTGTAATGTGAAAATTTGGAAAATTATAGGGGTCATTTGACCTTTTAAAGATATTTAAGTGATTTTTTAGCCATTTAATGACCGTAATTCAAATTTGAACTACATCTACATGAAACGGCTAACCATAACGGTTTGAAAAATCATATTTGTGTACTTCTGTGCGAGTTAATTCCATGTGCAGTAAATTAGAAGAAATTTCAAACATATTTGTCTCACGACATGGACACATACATATGTATGCATGGAGTGACATGGCATTTTAATTCCAAAAAATAAAAATAAATATCAGAAACACATGAAACCTTGGTCGATGTAATGTCATCCCTCCAAGATGATGTGGTAAAAAAATTGGCATGTTTGACGAAATTTTGGACACATACCCCTCACAAACCGAAGCAACTCACTAGAAGGATCGTGGTTTCGAAAGGGAACAATGCATGTTTGATGACGAACGGGAGATAGCTTCCTCTTACGGCCTTCAATTGTTTTCTACGTCTAACATGCACTACTACAACTGTAATGTGAAATTTTGGAATATTCTAGGGGCCAGTTGACCTTTTAAAGACATTGAAGTGATTTTTTAGCCATTTAATAACCGTAATTCAAATTTGAACTACATCTACATGCAATGCCTAACCAAAATGGTTTGAAAAATCATATTTCTATATTTGTATGCGAGTTAATTCCATGTGTAGTAAATTAGAAGGAATTTGCAAACATATTTGTTTCACGACATGGACATATGCATATGTATGCATGGAGTGACATGGCATTTTAATTCCAAAAAATTAAAAAAATACCAGAAACACATGAAATCTTGCTTGATGTAATGTCATGCCACCAAGATGATGTGGTAAAAAATTGGCATGTTTGACGAAAGTTTGGACACACACCCCTAACAAACCGGAGCAACTCACTATAAGGATCGTGGTTCCGAGAGGGAACAATGCATGTTTGATGACGAACGGGAGATAGCTTCCTCTTATGGCTTTTAATCTTTTATACGTCTAACGTGCATTACTACAACTGTAATGTGAGATTTTGAAAAATTCTAGGGGTCATTTGACCTTTTAAAGATATTTAAGTGATTTTCTAGCCATTTAATGACCGTAATTCAAATTTGAACTACATCTACATGAAACGGCTAACCATAACGGTTTAAAAATCATATTTGTGTACTTGTGTGCGAGTTAATTCCATGTGCAGTAAATTAGAAGAAATTTCAAACATATTTGTCTCACGACATGGACACATGCATATGATGCATGGAGTGACATGGCATTTTAATTCCAAAAAAATTTAAAAATCAGAAACACATCAAACCTTGCTTGATGTAATGTCATACCACCAAGATGTTGTGGTAAAAATTGGCCTGTTTGACAAAAATTTAGACACACGTCCCTCACAAACTGGAGCAACTCACTAGAAGGCTCGTGGTTCCGAGAGGGAACAATGCATGTTTGATGGGAACGGGAGATAGCTTCCTCGTACGGCCTTCATTTTTTTCTATGTGTAACGTGCACTGCTACAACTGTAATATGAAATTTTGGAAATTTCTAGGGGTCATTTTGTTGGAAATATGCCCTAGCAGCAATAATAAAATGGTTATTATTATATTTCTTTGTTCATGATAATTGTCTATTGTTCATGCTATAATTGTGTTTTCCGGGAATTGTAATACATGTGTGAATATATATAGACCACAACACGTCCCTAGTGAGCCTCTAGTTGACTAGCTCGTTGATCAAAAGATAGTCATGGTTTCCTGACTATGGACATTGAATGTCATTGATAACGAGATCACATCATTAGGAGAATGATGTGATGGACAAGACCCAATCCTAAGCATAGCTCAAAGATCGTGTAGTTCGTTTGCTATAGCTTTTCCGAATGTCAAGTATCATTTCCTTAGACCATGAGATTGTGCAACTCCCGGATACCGTAGGAGTGCTTTGGGTGTGCCAAACGTCACAACGTAACTGGGTGACTATAAAGGTGCACTACGGGTATCTCCGAAAGTGTCTGTTGGGTTGGCACGAATCGAGACTGGGATTTGTCACTCCGGATGACGGAGAGGTATCTCTGGGCCCACTCGGTACTGCATCATCATAATGAGCTCAATGTAACGAAGTAATTGATCACAGGATCATGCATTACGGTACGAGTAAAGTGACTTGCCGGCAACGAGATTGAACAAGTGTTTTTCAATGAAGGATCTTGGAGAAGCTGCTTACATATTAGGCATCAAGATCTATAGAGATAGATCGAGACGCCTCATTGGTCTTTCACAGAGTACGTACCTTGACAAGATATTGAAGAAGTTCAATATGGATCAGTCAAAGAAGGGGTTCTTGCCTGTATTGCAAGGTACGAGATTGAGCACGGATCAATGCCCGACCACGGCAGAAGATAGAGAAAAGATGAGTGTCGTCCCCTATGCCTCGGCCATAGGGTCTATCATGTATGCTATGCTGTGTACCAGACCTGATGTAAACCTTGCCGTAAGTTTGGTAGGAAGGTACCAAATTAATCCCGGCATGGAACACTGGACAGCGGTCAAGAATATGCTGAAGTACCTGAAGAGGACTAAGGATATGTTTCTCGTTTATGGAGGTGACGAAGAGCTCGTCGTAAAGGGTTACGTCGATGCTAGCTTCGACACAGATCTGGATGACTCTAAGTCACAAACCGAATACGTGTATATTTTGAATGGTGGGGTTGTAAGCTGGTGCAGTTGCAAGCAAAGCGTTCTGGCGGGATCTACATGTGAAGCGGAGTACATGGCAGCCTCGGAGGCAGCACAAGAGGCAATCTGGGTGAAGGAGTTCATTACCGACCTAGGAGTCATACCCAATGCGTCGGGCCCGATGACTCTCTTCTGTGACAACACTGGAGCTATTGCCCTTGCCAAGGAGCCCAGGTTTCACAGGAAGACCAGGCATATCAAGCGTCGCTTCAACTCCATTCGTGAAAGTGTTCAAAAAGGAGACATAGATATTTGTAAAGTACATACGAACCTGAATGTGGCAGATCCGTTGACTAAACCTCTCCCTAGAGCAAAACATGATCAACACCAGAACAACATGGGTGTTCGATTCATCACAATGTAACTAGACTATTGACTCTAGTGCAAGTGGGAGACTGTTGGAAATATGCCCTAGAGGCAATAATAAAATGGTTATTATTATATTTCTTTGTTCATGATAATTGTCTATTGTTCATGCTATAATTGTGTTATCCGGAAATCGTAATACATGTGTGAATATATATATATATACCACAACACGTCCCTAGTGAGCCTCTTGTTGACTAGCTCGTTGATCAAAAGATAGTCATGGTTTCCTGACTATGGACATTGGATGTCATTGATAACGAGATCACATCATTAGGAGAATGATGTGATGGACAAGACCCAATCCTAAGCATAGCTCAAAGATCGTGTAGTTCGTTTGCTATAGCTTTTCCGAATGTCAAGTATCATTTCCTTAGACCATGAGATTGTGCAACTCCCGGATACCGTAGGAGTGCTTTGGGTGTGCCAAACGTCACAACGTAACTGGGTGACTATAAAGGTGCACTACGGGTATCTCCAAAAGTGTCTGTTGGGTTGGCACGAATCGAGACTGGGATTTGTCACTCCGTATGACGGAGAGGTATCTCTAGGCTCACTCGGTAATGCATCATCATAATGAGCTCAATGTGACCAAGTAGTTGATCACAGGATCATGCATTATGGTACGAGTAAAGTGACTTGCCAGCAACGAGATTGAACGAGGTATTGGGATACCGACGATCAAGTCTCGGGCAAGTAACGTACCGATTGACAAAGGGAATTGTATACGGGATTGATTGAATCCTCGACATCGTGGTTCATCTGATGAGACCATCGAGGAGCATGTGGGAGCCAGCATGGGTATCCAGATCCCGCTGTTGGTTATTGACTGGAGGGTCGTCTCGGTCATGTCTGCGTGTCTCCCGAACCCGTAGAGTCTAGACACTTAAGGTTCGGTGACGCTAGGGTTGTTGAGATATTAGTATATGGTAACCCGAAAGTTGTTCGGAGTCCCGGATGAGATCCCAGATGTCACGAGGAGTTCCGGAATGGTCCGGAGGTGAAGATTTATATATAGGATGTCAAGTTTCGGCCATCGGGAAAGTTTCGGGGGTAATCGGTATTGTACCGGGACCACCGGAAGGGTCCCGGGAGTCCACCGGGTGGGGCCACCTATCCCGGAGGGCCCCATGGGATGAAGTGGGAGGGGAACCAGCCCCTAGTGGGCTGGTGCGCCCCCCATGGGCCTCCCCCTGCGCCTAGGGTTGGAAACCCTAGGGGTGGGGGGCGCCCCACTTGGCTTGGGGGGCACTCCACCCCCCTTGGCCGCCGCCCCCCTTGGAGATCCCATCTCCTAGGGCCGGCGCCCCCTAGGGGTCCTATATATAGTGGGGGGAGGGAGGGCAGCCGCACCCAAGCCCCTGGCGCCTCCCTCTCCCTCCCGTGACACTTCTCCCTCTCCCTGAGCTTGGCGAAGCCCTGCCGAGATCACCGTTGCTTCCACCACCACGCCGTCGTGCTGCTGGATCTCCATCAACCTCTCCTTCCCCCTTGCTGGATCAAGTTGGAGGAGACGTATTCCCAACCGTACGTGTGTTCAACGCGGAGGTGCCGTCCGTTCGGCGCTAGGTCATCGGTGATTTGGATCACGACGAGTACGACTCCATCAACCCCGATCTCTTGAACGCTTCCGCTCACGATCTACAAGGGTATGTAGATGCACTCCCCTCTCCCTCGTTGCTAGATGACTCCATATATTGATCTTGGTGATGCGTAGAAAATTTTAAAATTCTGCTATGTTCCCCAACAGTGGCATCATGAGCTAGGTCTATGCGTAGTTTCTATGCACGAGTAGAACACAAAGCAGTTGTGGGCGTCGATATTGTCAATTTACTTGCCGTTACTAGTCTTATCTTGATTCGGCGGCATCGTGGGATGAAGCGGCCCGGACTGACCTTACACGTACGCTTACGTGAGACTGGTTCCACCGATTGACATGCACTAGTTGCATAAGGTGGCTAGCGGGTGTCTGTCTCTCCCACTTTAGTCGGATCGGATTCGATGAAAAGGGTCCTTATGAAGGGTAAATAGAAATTGGCATATCACGTTGTGGCTTTGGCGTAGGTAAGAAACGTTCTTGCTAGAAACCTATAGTAGCCACGTAAAAACTTGCAACAACAATTAGAGGACGTCTAACTTGTTTTTGCAGCATGTGCCGTGTGATGTGATATGGCCAAAAGGATGTGATGAATGATATATGTGATGTATGAGATTGATCATGTTCTTGTAATAGGAATCACGACTTGCATGTCGATGAGTATGACAACCGGCAGGAGCCATAGGAGTTGTCTTAATTTATTTATGACCTGCGTGTCAACATAAACGTCATGTAATTACTTTACTTTATTGCTAAAGCGTTAGCCATAGTAGTAGAAGTAAAAGATGACGAGACAACTTCAAGAAGACACGATGATGGAGATCATGATGATGGAGATCATGGTGTCATGCCGGTGATAACGATGATCATGGAGCCCTGAAGATGGAGATCAAAAGGAGCAAATGATATTGGCCATATCATGTCACTATTTGATTGCATGTGATGTTTATCATGTTTTGCATCTTATTTGCTTAGAACGACGGTAGCTTAAATAAGATGATCCCTCGTAATAATTTCAAGAAAGTGTTCCCCCTAACTGTGCACCGTTGCGAAGGTTCGTTGTTTCGAAGCACCACATGATGATCGGGTGTGATAGATTCTAACGTTCGAATACAACGGGTATAAGCCAGATTTACACACGCAATACACTTAGGTTGACTTGACGAGCCTAGCATGTACAGACATGGCCTCGGAACACGGAAGACCGAAAGGGCGAGCATGAGTCGTATAGAAGATACGATCAACATGAAGATGTTCACCGATGTTGACTAGTCCGTCTCACGTGATGATCGGACACGGCCTAGTTGACTCGGATCATGTTTCACTTAGATGACTAGAGGGATGTCTATCTGAGTGGGAGTTCATTGAATAATTTGATTAGATGAACTTAATTATCATGAACTTAGTCTAAAATCTTTACACTATGTCTTGTAGATCAAATGGCCCACGCTAATGTTGCCCTCAACTTCAACGCGTTCCTAGAGAAAACCAAGCTGAAAGATGATGGCAGCAACTATACGGACTGGGTCCGGAACCTGAGGATCATCCTCATAGCTGCCAAGAAAGATTATGTCCTAGAAGCACCGCTAGGTGACGCACCCATCCCAGAGAACCAAGAAGTTATGAACGCTTGGCAGTCACGTGCTGATGATTACTCCCTCGTTCAATGCGGCATGCTTTACAGCTTAGAACCGGGGCTCCAAAAGCGTTTTGAGCGACACGGAGCATATGAGATGTTTGAAGAGCTGAAAATGGTTTTCCAAGCTCATGCCCGGGTCGAGAGATATGAAGTTTTCGACAAGTTCTTCAGTTGTAAGATGGAGGAAAATAGTTCTGTCAGTGAGCACATACTCAAAATGTCTAGGTTGCATTACCGCTTGACTCAGTTGGGAGTTAATCTCCCGGATGACGCAGTCATTGACAGAATCCTTCAGTCGCTTCCACCGAGCTACAAGAGCTTTGTGATGAACTTCAATATGCAGGGGATGGAAAAGACCATTCCTGAGGTATATTCAATGTTGAAATCGGCGGAGGTGGAAATCAAAAAGGAACATCAAGTGTTGATGGTGAATAAAACCACTAAGTTCAAGAAAGGCAAGGGTAAAAAGAACTTCAAGAAGGACGGCAAGGGAGTTGCCGCGCCCGGTAAGCAAGCTGCCGGGAAGAAGTCAAAGAATGGACCCAAGCCTAAGACTGAGTGTTTTTATTGCAAGGGAAGTTGTCACCGGAAGCGGAACTGTCTCAAATACTTAGCGGACAAGAAGGCCGGCAACACTAAAGGTATATATGATATACATGTAATTGATGTGTACCTTACCAGTACTCGTAGTATCTCCTGGGTATTTGATACCGGTGCGGTTGCTCACATTTGTAACTCAAAGCAGGAGCTGTGGAATAAGCGGAGACTGGCGAAGGACGAGGTGACGATGCGCGTCGGGAATGGTTCCAAGGTCGATGTGATCGCCGTCGGCACACTACCTCTACATTTACCTACGGGATTAGTTTTAAATCTCAATAATTGTTATTTAGTGCCAGCTTTGAGCATGAACATTGTATCGGGATCTCGTTTAATTCAAGATGGCTACTCATTTAAATCCGAGAATAATGGTTGTTCTATTTATATGAGAGATATGTTTTATGGTCATGCTCCGCTGGTGAATGGTTTATTCTTAATGAATCTCGAGCGTAATGTTACACATATTCATAGTGTGAATACCAAAATATGTAAGGTTGATAATGATAGTCCCACATACTTGTGGCACTGCCGCCTTGGTCACATAGGTGTCAAACGCTTGAAGAAGCTCCATGCATATGGACTTTTGGAGTCTCTTGATTACGAATCATTTCACACGTGCGAACCATGCCTCATGGGTAAAATGACCAAGACTCCGTTCTCAGGAACAATGGAGCGAGCAACCAACTTATTGGAAATCATACATACTGATGTGTGCGGTCCAATGAGTGTTGAGGCTCGCGGTGGCTATCATTATGTTCTCACCCTCACTGATGACTTGAGTAGATATGGGTATGTCTACTTAATGAAACACAAGTCTGAGACCTTTGAAAAGTTCAAGGAATTTCAAAGTGAGGTGGAGAATCAACGTGACAGGAAAATCAAGTTCTTGCGATCAGATCGTGGGGGAGAATACTTGAGTCACGAATTTGACACGCACTTAAGGAAATGTGGAATAGTTTCACAACTCACGCCGCCTGGAACACCTCAGTGTAACGGTGTGTCTGAACATCGTAATCGCACTCTATTGGATATGGTGCGATCTATGATGTCTCTTACCGATCTACCGTTGTCATTTTGGGGCTATGCTTTAGAGACTGCCGCATTCACTTTAAATAGGGCTCCGTCGAAATCCGTTGAGACGACACCGTATGAATTATGGTTTGGGAAGAAACCTAAGCTGTCGTTTCTAAAAGTTTGGGGATGCGAAGCTTATGTCAAGAAACTTCAACCTGAAAAGCTCGAACCCAAGTCAGAAAAATGCGTCTTCATAGGATACCCTAAAGAAACTATTGGGTATACCTTCTACCTCAGATCCGAAGGCAAGATCTTTGTTGCCAAGAATGGATCCTTTCTAGAGAAAGAGTTTCTCTCGAAAGAAGTAAGTGGGAGGAAAGTAGAACTTGATGAAGTATTGCCTCTTGAACCGGTAAGTGGCGCGACTTAGGAAAATGTTCCTGAGGTGCCTGCACCGACTAGAGAGGAAGTTAATGATGATGATCATGAAACTTCAGATCAAGTTGCTACTGAACTTCGTAGGTCCACCAGGACACGTTCCGCACCAGAGTGGTACGGCAACCCTGTCCTGGAAATCATGTTGTTAGACAACGGTGAACCTTCGAACTATGAGGAAGCGATGGCGGGCCCAGATTCCGACAAATGGCTGGAAGCCATGAAATCCGAGATAGGATCCATGTATGAAAACGAAGTATGGACTTTGACTGACTTGCCCGATGACCGGCGAGCCATAGAAAATAAATGGATCTTTAAGAAGAAGACAGACGCGGATGGTAATGTAACCATCTATAAAGCTCGGCTTGTCGCTAAGGGTTATCGACAAGTTCAAGGGGTTGACTACGATGAGACTTTCTCACCCGTAGCGAAGCTGAAGTCCGTCCGAATCATGTTAGCAATTGCCGCATTCTATGATTATGAGATATGGAAAATGGACGTCAAAACGGCATTCCTTAATGGTTTCCTTAAGGAAGAATTGTATATGATGTAGCCGGAAGGTTTTGTCGATCCTAAGAATGCTGACAAGGTGTCCAAGCTCCAACGCTCGATCTATGGACTGGTGCAAGCATCTCAAAGTTGGAACATTCGTTTTGATGAGATGATCAAAGCGTTTGGGTTTACGCAGACTTATGGAGAAGCCTGCATTTACAAGAAAGTGAGTGGGAGCTCTGTAGCATTTCTCATATTGTATGTGGATGATATACTGTTGATGGGAAATGATATAGAATTCTTGGAAAGCATAAAGGCCTACTTGAACAAGTGTTTTTCAATGAAGGATCTTGGAGAAGCTGCTTACATATTAGGCATCAAGATCTATAGAGATAGATCGAGATGCCTCATTGGTCTTTCACAGAGTACGTACCTTGACAAGATATTGAAGAAGTTCAATATGGATCAGTCAAAGAAGGGGTTCTTGCCTGTATTGCAAGGTACGAGATTGAGCACGGCTCAATGCCCGACCATGGCAGAAGATAGAGAAAAGATGAGCGTCGTCCCCTATGCCTCGGCCATAGGGTCTATCATGTATGTTATGCTGTGTACTAAACCTGATGTAAACCTTGCCGTAAGTTTGGTAGGAAGGTACCAAAGTAATCCCAGCATGGAACACTGGACAGCGGTCAAGAATATCCTGAAGTACCTGAAGAGGACTAAGGATATGTTTCTCGTTTATGGAGGTGACGAAGAGCTTGTTGTAAAGGGTTACGTCGATGCTAGCTTCGACACAGATCTGGATGACTCTAAGTCACAAACCGGATACGTGTATATTTTGAATGGTGGGGCTGTAAGCTGGTGCAGTTGCAAGCAAAGCGTTCTGGCAGGATCTACATGTGAAGCGGAGTACATGGCAGCCTCGAAGGCAGCACAAGAGGCAATCTGGGTGAAGGAGTTCATTACCGACCTAGGAGTCAAACCCAATGTGTCAGGCCCGATGACTCTCTTCTGTGACAACACTGGAGCTATTGCCCTTGCCAAGGAGCCCAGGTTTCACAGGAAGACCAGGCATATCAAGCGTCGCTTCAACTCCATTCGTGAAAGTGTTCAAAAAGGAGACATAGATATTTGTAAAGTACATACGGACCTGAATGTGGCAGATCCGTTGACTAAACCTCTCCCTAGAGCAAAACATGATCAACACCAGAACAACATGGGTGTTCGATTCATCACAATGTAACTAGACTATTGACTCTAGTGCAAGTGGGAGACTGTTGGAAATATGCCCTAGAGGCAATAATAAAATGGTTATTATTATATTTCTTTGTTCATGATAATTGTCAATTGTTCATGCTATAATTGTGTTATCCGGAAATCATAATACATGTGTGAACATATATATAGACCACAACACGTCCCTAGTGAGCCTCTAGTTGACTAGCTCGTTGATCAAAAGATAGTCATGGTTTCCTGACTATGGACATTGGATGTCATTGATAACGAGATCACATCATTAGGCGAATGATGTGATGGACAAGACCCAATCCTAAGCATAGCTCAAAGATCGTGTAGTTCGTTTGCTATATCTTTTCTGAATGTCAAGTATCATTTCCTTAGACCATGAGATTGTGCAACTCCCGGATACCGTAGGAGTGCTTTGGGTGTGCCAAACGTCACAATGTAACTGGGTGACTATAAAGGTGCACTACGGGTATCTCCAAAAGTGTCTGTTGGGTTGGCACGAATCAAGACTGGGATTTGTCACTCCGTATGACGGAGAGGTATCTCTGGGCCCACTCGGTAATGCATCATCATAATGAGCTCAATGTGACCAAGTAGTTGATCACAGGATCATGCATTATGGTACGAGTAAAGTGACTTGCCGGCAACGAGATTGAACGAGGTATTGGGATACCCACGATTGAGTCTCGGGCAAGTAACGTACCGATTGACAAAGGGAATTGTATACGGGATTGATTGAATCCTCGACATCGTGGTTCATCTGATGAGATCATCGAGGAGCATGTGGGAGCCAGCATGGGTATCCAGATCCCGCTGTTGGTTATTGACCGGAGAGTCGTCTCGGTCATGTCTGCGTGTCTCCCGAACCCGTAGGGTCTACACACTTAAGGTTCGGTGACGCTAGGGTTGTTGAGATATTAGTATACGGTAACCCGAAAGTTGTTCGGAGTCCCGGATGAGATCCCGGACGTCACGAGGAGTTCCGAAATGGTCCGAAGGTGAAGATTTATATATAGGATGTCAAGTTTCGGCCATGGGGAAAGTTTTGGGGGTAATCGGTATTGTACCGGGACCACCGGAAGGGTCCCGGGGGTCCACCGGGTGGGGCCACCTATCCCGGAGGGCCCCATGGCCTGAAGTGGGAGGGGAACCAGCCCCTAGTGCGCTGGTGCGCCCCCATGGGCCTCCCCCTGCGCCTAGGGTTGGAAACCCTAGGGGTGGGGGGCGCCCCACTTGGCTTGGGGGGCACTCCACCCCCCTTGGTCGCCGCCCCCCTTGGAGGTCCCATCTCCTAGAGCCGGCGCCCCCCCCTAGGTGTCCTATATATAGTGGGGGGAGGGAGGGAAGCCGCACCCTAGCCCCTGGCGCCTCCCTCTCCCTCCCGTGACACTTCTCCCTCTCCCTGAGCTTGGCGAAGCCCTGCCGAGAGCACCGTTGCTTCCACCACCACGCCGTCGTGCTGCTGGATCTCCATCAACCTCTCCTCCCCCTTGCTGGATCAAGTTGGAGGAGACGTCTTCCCAACCATACGTGTGTTGAACGCGGAGGTGCCGTCCGTTCGGCGCTAGGTCATCGGTGATTTGGATCACGACGAGTACGACTCCATCAACCCCGTTCTCTTGAACGCTTCCGCTCGCGATCTACAAGGGTATGTAGATGCACTCCCCTCTCCCTCGTTGCTAGATGACTCCATAGATTGATCTTGGTGATGCGTAGAAAATTTTAAAATTCTGCTACGTTCCCCAACACATTTGACCTTTTAAAGACATTTAAGTGATTTTCTAGCCATTTAATGACCATAATTCAAATTTGAACTACATCTACATGCAAAGCCTAACCAAAACGGTTTGAAAAATCATATTTGTGTACTTATGTGCGAGTTAATTACATGTGTAGTAAATTAAAAGGAATTTTCAAACATATTGGTCTCACGGCATGGGTACATGCATGGAGTGCCATGGCATTTTAATTCCAAAAAATTATAAAATGATCAGAAAACCTGAAACCTTACTTGATGTAATGTCATGCCACCAAGATCATGTGGTAAAAAAATTGGTATGTTTGACGAAAGTTTGGACACACACACGCCTTACAAACCGGAGCAACTTACTAAAAGATCCGTGGTTCCGAGAGGGAACAATGCATGTTTGATGACGAACGGGAGATAGCTTCCTATTACGGTCTTCAAATTTTTGTCTACGTTTAACATGCACTAATACAACTGTCATGTGAAAAATTGGAAAATTTTAGGGGTCATTTGACCTTTTAAAGACATTTAAGTGATTTTCTAGCATTTAATCACCGTAATTCAAATTTATACTACATCTACATGCAACGCGTAACCATAACGGTTTGAAAAATCATATTTTTGTGTACTTGTGTGCGAGTTAAAAAAATCATCAGACGATGTAAATATCTTGTGTTCAAAAAAGAAAATGTAAATATCTGGCAAGACAACCGGCCCCCACACGATTGGCACTCTATTTGGCGGCTCGAGGTTTGGTAGGTGAGTGGCGGGGATCATTAATCAGAGACGGTTCTGCATTGGAAACTGTCAGCTATTATGTTCACACACGGATTTTGGCTATTATTTTCACACACGGATTTTGCTGCGAGAATCATGTTTATTCAAACTACAGTACTCGTAAATTCTGGCGACCAGCGTGTGTACTGTCCTCGTCGATCTAGATTCCGGCCGCCAATAAAAACTACCTTGCTCACGTCGCCCCGCCTGCTACATCCTCCTCTCGCTCGCCCTCTCTCTCTCAAATGTCTGCCATGGCGCCGCCGGTCTGCCCACGCGCCGATGAGGAGACGCCGCCCCCCGAGGATGCTCACTCAAATAGTAGCGATGAGGACCCCTACGCGCCGCCAGACGAGGTTGCGCCGGACCCCCCAACTTTGGGTTGGTTTTGGGGCCAATACAATCTTTGTTTGTGGAAGTCACTGCCGCTGGCTGAGAAAGCCAGGCAAGTGGCGTTCAAGAAGGAGATGGCGGAGAAGGAAGCCAGGTACAAGGCGGCATGTGAAGCCCGTGATGCCGCCTGGAAAAAGGAGGCGGCCGAGCTTTGGGGGTGGGCGCGTCTTTGTGCCGAGAGGTGTATGAAGACAGATACTTAGCGAGGAAGGTCATAGGCGCTGGGCGCCTCGTCGCTGTGTGGAGGTGGGCCGATAAGCTCCAGCGTGCCACCGACGAGGAGCTCCGGTGGACGCCCAATGAATTGGCAAGATCGTTCGTGCGCGTCCGCCAGGAAGAGGCGGATCGGTACGTCAAGCGCTGCGAGGCGGAGGAGGCGGGTACTGCCTCCGCACTGGGAAGACACCGCGCACCAGGGAGCTGCTAGCGAGGGGCTGCCGGAATACTGGCCCTAGGAGGGATTATTAGTTTTAGTATTGTTCGTTTTCAATTTTATGCATTGTACCTAGTAGTTAAGTATCATTACATATATGTGATGATATTATATATATTCTGTGATGAACTAATGAACAATTAATATATATATATATTATGAATTTCATTTTCTATCTGTTTTTGTATACTAATTTGAATCTAGCTGTTATCATCCATATATACAGAATGAAAAGTGTATATACACACATTGAAACTGAACATATAAGAACGGAAAATAGAGTACACACATTGAACAGAGGAATAAACTAAGCAATACTATGATTGCAGTGAATACATAGCTATCCACGTTGAAACGACTCAACAAAATAAAACGCGTCGATGAGACCATGACCAGCAGCCCTTGCCTACGGTACCTCTTGGCTCTGCCTAAACTTGTGCAGGCGTTCGTCCAAGCGGTCGACACGCTCGCGGTACATCTGGAGCGCGATCTCGAGCTCCAAGTTAGCTATTTCATCGGAGATCACCAGCTCGAGGATGCGACGGCCATGTTCCTCTACTATGCCCAAGTGAACACCTGGGCCAAGGAGGCGGTCGAGCCTATGGATTAGCGCGTTGGCATCCAGCGGGCCGCGGACAAGGCGAACGGCGCAACCCATGCGAACGGCAAGGCGGGCGTCCGGTGCAAGTATGGCGCGGCCGGCCTCTGGTGCAAGTATGGCGCTGAGGGCCTCTGCCAACTCCTGGCGAGGAATGGGGGTACTGATGGGACGTGTACCCAGCTATGACGCCGTGTCGATAGCAGGCAAGCACCGGTGGATCCACTCTTGCTGTGCGGCGCGCCGCGCCTCTCGCTTTGCGGCACTCCAACGGTCTCACCGTGCGGCGAACCGCAGCCTATCGGTGCGGACACGCCTAGCTTGCTCTGCGGCGCGCCATCGATCATGTTGTGTGGCGAGCTGCAGCCTGTCAGGGTTGAGATGTCTATCGTGATCCGCGGCGCTCAAGCGCCATGCGCCAAAGGTATGCTCAACCCTGGCGATGACGCACATCACGGCGTCGTCCATCGCGCTGCCGGGGAGCGCCTCTGCCTCAACAGGTCATGGCGCCTACTCGTTTTACTCGTCGACGAGGTGGATGGCAGAGGTGAAGCTTTGGTGGGTTGGCATGCTTAGAAAAGGTGGATGTGCTACAGGCTGCGCTTGTCGCCTCCGTGCGTCACACGCCGCCTAGGTTTATGCGCAATATCGCTGGATGGCGGGAAACAGGTGAGGAAATGGTAGGAGACGGTGGCGTGTTCATAAAATGACATCAAGTAATGGAAATTTAGCATAGAAGGAACATCAAGCTAGCACAAGAAGTAGATGATGATCAGATGAACACGAACCACACTAGGGAACCCATCGGTGATGAATTCATTAATCGCAAACGGTTGAATACTAGCAAGCGTTGTCCCACAACACACACGGCTTATTCCGTCACAAATAGGTCGGATGGATCAACTGTATGCCACGTGTCGCACATTGTCAAACAGTAATGCGGTAGATCTTCTTTAACATGTGTTAAAAAACAAGGACCTCGAGATTAAATTAACTCATGGGATGGGTCATATCAGTCATTTAATTTGACAGATATGACCCATCCTATCAGTTAATTTAACATTAACACAACTTCCTATCCAGCCACCCATCTGATGGCTGCTCCAGCCTGAGCACACATAACTTGAGAGTTCTCTTACATGAGATACTGGCGGAACAGCTAGTCCTTGCTGATATAGGATGCCTTTTCGCATGCTTATGGCGTATCCAGATGACCGCCCGTCCCCTAATGGCCAATAGATGTTGTGTAGACAAAGCATATCACATATGTCTTATTAGAATCAATCGTCTGTGTTATTATCGGTCTTCGCACACATTTCTGATTACATATCTGTTTGCCGCATATCACACACATCTTGATATATTGAACCGTTTATGTTCTCTTGTCTCAGTGCAAACAATTCATCCAAGTAAACCGCATGTCGTATATCGCACACACCATGATCTGGCTGGCCGTTTTTTTTTGTATTGCCTAATCACAAACAGTTCATTCGAGTGAACCGTATGTTGTATATCGCACACACCTTCATCTAGCTGCCCATTTCTTTTGTTCCTCCTCATTACAAACAGTTAATTGAACTGAACCATGTGTCCTGCATCGCACACGCAACTAATATCTGAATCGTGTTTGATGCATCCTCCATGGCAAACATTTTGCACCTTTTTGACGGGTTTTTTACACCACCGCTTGCGATTATTGCATCGCACACAGTTTCATCAAAGGGTCTCTGATCGTAGTGTCGCGTTAGCAGCATCCTGCAGTAGTGATGTTATCTGAATGCCACAAATCATCAACCATTGAGTAATCCTAGAATTTCGATCAGAACAGTTGGAAGTGGCAGACAAAGTCAAGCCAAATCCGGTCCTTAAGACCATAGATAAAATGACCATCTCGATTGGAAGCCATGAAAAATTGGTAATTGCATCCCCCAAATGGTGTATATTAAGTCCAAATGGATTGGAGAACCAACAACGCAACATTTAGTGCGGTTCCAACCGAAACAACCATGATAGTGAAGGAAGCCAAGGATAAAGAAACAACTAAGAAGAATTATTTCATTGATCCAGAGGGGGGGAAAGTGAACCATAGAACCGAATTGTTGACGTACCTGAGCCGTGACCGCGAGGCCGAGGGAGAAATCCCAGTGAAGGAGGCCCTCCATTAGCCTATATCAGAGTGTGCCATTGTTGGGGTGTGAGGTGGGAGGAGAGTTGGGAGAGGACACCATGTTTTTTCTCACACTTTTACTATACCCTTGATAATAACATGAGGGGCGAATAGGGACCCTAGAGAAGAAGGCTATGGTTGGGCTTATGTCTTAATTTCTCTTAGTAGTTGTGGATTCTTGCTGAGACAATCATGAGTATGTGTTAGTCAATGGTTTTGCAACATGTAGGCTTAGGCTCTATCCCCACAATAGTGACCAAGCAAACGTAATAAATGTAAATCACTACAGAATTAGAAATTGTGCGGTATTCTTGCCAGAACTTTTTAGTCCACATAAGAAACACTACATGCTTGTCCTAGCACAATTAATGATCATGCCACAAGTTATATTATTTTAATTGTATTGCTATTTATTCTTGCAACTCTCCAACAACAAAATAGAACATGGCCACATTTTTTTAGTACTTGCAGTAAATCCAAACAATTTTCTGCTCACCAATTCCTTGTGCTTATCATTGGGTTCAACACTCTTACTTATCGAAAAGGTCTACAATTGACCCCTACACTTGTGGGATATCACATTGCTACATCAATGGAAGACTTCAGTAAGCGGATGGCACCATTCCACATAGTAAGCAATGCAGGGATGTCGAATGCACACTACAACAGTGGGGGCTTAAATGAGCCGGTGGAGCCATTCAAACATGGCAAGCCATGGAAACTCGACAGGGATGATGTTGAATGAGTTGCACCTGGTACTGGTAGTGCTTCATTGGCGCCGGCTCGGATGGTTAATCTTGGGAGTACCAGTTTTGCATTGTCCCACCTTCGGCCAGATAGTATTGTCACAACAACTTACATGCTTAATGACCGGGATGCAAATGACATCCTCCCTATGCAAAACAGCATACGTTATCAAGGAGGTCTTAATGATCAACTCAATGCCTTCACAATGGATGATATTATTTTCAACATGCGCAATGACGCAAGAACTTGTCTCATTCTTTCACCGCAAAATGCTAGTTCATTTTACTTTTGTCTTCTTTATGGTGATTTGACACTATCTCTAGACTTTTCAGGCTTGGCATAGTGAATTTGTTGAGCTGGTCAGATGTATCCAAATCAAGTTTCTCACTGCAGGAATTCTCTGGAGATGATGCTTTCGAGGGTGTTTGGTTAGGCTTACTTTTGGCTTTTGAATTTAGCTTATATGCCAAAAAGCACATAATATATAAAGCTAAAAGCGAAAGAAAAAAGCACACAAATAGGTTTTTTTGGCTTATAAGCCAAAAACCAAAAAGTCACAAATTATGTCTAACCAAGCACCCCCTTCACGATTTCGCGAGAGATGTTTCTGCATATGTGTTCGCCGGCTGTTGATCTTGCAGATTGTAACCGCGAAATTGTGAAAATTGTGGTAGTCTAGTTAGAAGCAGGGTTGCAAGCTTCTACAAACATCACCTGTGAGTATGATACTTATTAATACGATCATAGAACGATGACTATTCAATTGTCATGCTACAGTTTACCAGTTTACTCCAATGCAAAGATGGCTCGATCTTCATTGTCTTACAAAAATCGGACCCATAGCATCGTATGCATAGCAGCACTTCTTTTAAATTGGTGCTCTTTTCTAGGGATCATAAGAAATATTATATTTATTGCGAAGAACAAAGGTGCTATGATATGCAATGTTGCTTCTTTCCATGGGATATTCCCTGCAAAGTAGAACACATTTCCCCTGTCTATGATTGTTGGTTTGGACCCACGCGTCATAGACAGGGCGCATGTCAAAATTGTGCAATTAAATTTTCTGTGGGGGACAAATACATGTATGCCCCCGAGTTCAATATTCATCGCAACAGTTTCAGAGCAAAGAGAAGCTTTGCATTCATTATTCGCATAAGTTTTAGAATTTCTGGTATTGAGTGACAAGTTATTGAATTGCAATTGCACTAATATGTTATTTTAATTTTTGCACCCATTGCCCTGTAAAAGAAAGGCAAATCCTTATATTTTTGCAAGTGGCCACATATTTATTTTCCTCAACTGTGAAATCAATGGCACCTTCTTACTGCTACATCTGTGCAATGTACTTGTTATACTGATCTATCCATCCATGTATGATCTCAACTTCCTGTCTCCTTTGTTCTACAACCCAGTCTGGGTCATCCTTGGTTGCAGATCTGAAGTCCAAATGATGGGCCCCTGAACAGCACCACCACAAGTAGTCATGCGTTAGTAAGTTCAGAATACTTTTGACCTTGCATATTTTCTGCAACTTCATGTTTACCTTTCTCTGTGACAAGAGCAATGATGCTGGATGATATGTTCTTGAGAACCCTGATAGCATTTTGAAAAGAAAGAATATTAGTATTGTTTACTATGGTAAAAAAAAATACCTGAATGGTTGAAACAATCAACTGAATAATTCAGATAGTGAAATCTTTTACTCTTACCCCCCTCGACTCCACGGGTCTCGCATCCCGTTGGAGAAGATGATGTTGCTCCCAAACCTCTTGAGAACTTTGTCAATTTTCTGCAGTGGATTGTGCAATTCAGTAGAACCAGGTGAGCACATGCCACCCACCAATTGTTGCTACTGACGGTCCATATGTAAACACTAAAAAAAATCTGAAATAAACTTACATGGCCACCATATTCAGTAGTGATCCAGTTCATCCTCGGGCGAACCTCATAGCTGGCAAAGCAGCCCTCGGACTTCTCTTCGTAGCTGAAGCCGGATGGCGGAAACATGCTCTCATTCGACACCGTCATTGGCATGACCATCTCTGTGCAAGCCTGCACATAAGTTGTTTCAGGAAACAAACACATACGAACTTCAGTCTTGGAGTGTTATCAGTAAACTACATGTATGTCACTGTCAGTCAGGATTTTACCTGCCAGCCCCAGCCGCTGAGGCCATGGGGGTCATCCCCACCCTCTACCTGGAAGCATTTCTGGTCGCCTGTGTAATTGTAGTACAGACTCGCCGCTGCGAAAGCTTTTTCGACGACGTCTGCACCCGCGGGAAAAGAATCAATGATCTTGCACATCTGCAGAAATGTCAGGGGAATTACATGCTTAGCAGAGGAGGAAAAAAAAACAGGTCCTCTTTTTGCATGACTCAGTTTAGTAACTCCGAAACTCTTGTTTCTTTGTCCATTCACTTGATGTAATGCAGGCAAGAGTAAGGGATGTAAATTGGGTTACAAGTGGCTAACCTCCTTGACAGGGTAAGCAGGCAGATTCATCATGAAATTGGCTGGAGTTGGATAGTCCACCATGGCTGTGTATGTGAATGCCGTCCATAGCCAGTTGGACAGCGAACTAGGGAAGCGCACGGTCCTAAAAGTTGAGGGATAACACAACGTCAGTCATCATCCATTCATTCAAATACGGCGCTCTTCATTAGTTCACCACACTGGCAATCTTGTCAAGATGAGGTTTTCATGTCCAGTCATGTATGCAGCTGAGCTGAATGTCTATGTCAGTAGCAAATCTATCTTTTGGACTTAATATACATTCTCTAAGCCTGCAAGTCATCTTTTTTCATGTATTTCCTGCCTACAAGGTTTGACTATTTGTTTGCTTTACTTACACTTCACACAAAGAAAACAATACTTGCGGTCTTAATCCCATGTTTTTCTCCCTATATTAATGAATGGGGTATTGAATTCATGCTTAAGCCAGTTGCTCCAAAAGTCCGAACTCATGGAGAGAGGCGGACAATATATTTCAGCACTCGCCCTCACGTCTAGGATATTTTAGTCCTTCGACGTTGGATTGATGTAGGTCGCGGAATTTTTTTTTTAATACAACGCAGGGTCTTGAACTCAAGACCTTTTTGGATGGAGAGAGACGGCGATATATTTAACATGGGGTCTCCCCAGCACTTTTCTTTTTTGACCTGTCCCCAGCAGTTTTCAGTAAAGGAAAAAGGAAGGAAGAATCTCCTTGTATGTTATGATTGAGAGTTGGTGGTGTGTTGGATAAAGCTTACTTGCAGGCCCTGAATGTTTTGCTGAGCTCCAAGAGGCCTGTGTCGCTGGATCCCCTGTCATCAAGCATATCCCAGACCGCCTTGATGACACTGAAGCAATTCAGGCTCTCGGACTGCAAAATTAGTTGGATGTTACAGTCAGGAAAATAAGCAGCTGTATCTTTCTTGGAAACTTCAGCTTGGGAGAAGGACTAATCAACCATCAACTAGAGAAAGATGTCACTAGCAACATGTCATTATTCCCATTCCTTGTTGTATCTCGTCTCTACTGAGCCGCGTCATCGGTTATCGATAATGCACAAAATACATCAATTTGCATATATTTTTGGAAAATTGAGGACCTTATTCGCAACCGCCTATTGATAGCCCTTCGGCATGGTTGAGCGTCGCAATCAAGCTAATCAACTTAGCCAATGAACTCATAATCAAGACCTCACCGAGACATCCACATCACTGGCTGGCCGGTGCCATCTCAGTCACGCACTTCAATTTTTTTCTTGAAAGATTCTATTGAAACACATTTATTAAACTCCATGCTGGTGAAGAAAAGCGCCATCACCAATTCATAACCCGCAACTGAAAGCCATTAAGGTGCCGCTAGGGTACTGATAACACTACAGGAAAGAGAGACATGCTACCAGACGACACCAAGTGAAATTCAGTACTACTAATAACTCAGAGCCGACACCGTCGACCACTCTGCAGCAGACGTAGTACGTCCATGTCAATCTGCCGTGCGTTCTCAAGAGTCAAGACCAATAATTTGACCGTGACAGTGGGCCATCCGACCAGAAATTATTTGACCCACTTTTTTTAGAGCAGTGGTAATTAATTGAAGTAGTAGTACTGTACCTTGAAGTCCTGCGAGACGGCGTCGTAGAAGCTAGACCACGGGGTGATGTCCTCGAACTGCAGGATGGGTGCAGAGGACGCCAGAGCTCCCATGGCGACGTGGGGGTACTTGAGCCTGAACCATGATGCCAGCACTAGAAACAACGGTCAACAGCCACAAGAGAACAATATTATTTACTTTGTTTTTGGAAGATCCACATGACAGCGTCAGTTTTAGATTAGCTCATCCTAATTCCGACAATACTATGAGCAGCAGAGTCAGCCAATCATGGAAATAAACTAAAGAGACAGATCTAGCCGCACGTCGCGCGGACGAATATAATAGGCACAAAACACATTAGTTGGAGAGGGACTTACTGCCGCCGTAGGAGCCGCCGAAGACGACGACCGGGGCGTCGACGGCGGAGAGGTTATGCTTGAGGCTGGTGATGAGGACGGCGAAGTCGGCCAGCGCCTGCGTGGACGTCAGGTAGCCCAGCGTGTCGGCCGACTTGTACGAGTCGTTCCCGAACGGCTTCGACTCCCCGTAGAAACGATGCTGCACAGCACCCACACAAATTTCATCAAACGTAAAGGTCGAACAGTAGTGTTAGTTACTGTTAAGTAGTAAAACTGATTAGTAGCGTTAATTAAGCTTAACTACCAATGCTAAAACAACAGCGAAAATGGTGTCTTGTGTGCAGCTAACGCAATCGCCTTTGGATTTTTCGGTGCTTTTTTAAGCCTCGAGCGAATCAACACGTCGACCAAAATTTTGGACCAAGGCACGGTCGCCGATGACATGATGGTTAGCTTTAGAATATCAGCCATGGCGCAGGAGGTAAAAAGCAGGGTACCTCGATGAAGACGAGGAGGGCGCCGAACTGGGGCGCGATGTCGAACATGAAGCCGGTGTTGGTGGCGAACCACTCGATGTCGCCCTCGTTGCCCATGTACACGAACAGCGGGCCGGCGGTGGGCTTCCGCCGCCAGAAGGTGTCGTTGAGGAGGTACTTGTGGGAGAAGAGGGCGGAGGCGTTGGGCGTGAAGGTGAAGTGGTCCAGCTCCTGCTGGAAGTAGTGCGCCGTGAACGGCTTCGCCGTGCCGTTGCCCGTCGCGGCCGCGGCGGAGGCGGCGTACCTGCCGCTCGAGCTTGCCGCCCGCTGATGCAGGGGAGAAACTCGTGCGGGGAAAGGAGGAGGCTGGTGGGTGGGGCGCTTGGAGGGGCTCGCTGCTGCTGCCGGCGCTGGCGCGATGAGGAGGAGGAGGAGCGCCGGGACGACGGCGAGGAGCGAGGAAGAGGCGGCCATGTTTGCCCGTCGACCCACTCTGCAGCTCGCTCGCGCGCTCTCGTCACTGCGCTCGTGTGGTGTGGCGTGGTTTAAGAATAAGAAGGCGCGGGTGCGTGCGTGAGACGGTCGTGCGCCGCATTGAATTGGTACATTGAAGGAGTAGACTAGTCTCTGGCTCGCATTGTCGGGCATGGGTGCACTGGACGGACCCAGATGGTTTTACCCGGCGACGGCGACGCGAGACGTGCCAAATCTGACAGCAAGTTCATGAATGCGCTACCTCGTTCGATGGCTGGCGTGGAGCAGCTTTGCGGGGCTGCCGCGGGGCCCAGCGGCGCGACGGCGAGCGTGCGCGGTGGTGGCGCTCTCGAGCTCTGGCATGCAGCGGCGGCTCCAGGAATTTGCTTTTGCGTATTCATGTGTATTCAAAATCATTGTTGTTTTTCAAAAATTGTCACTGTTTTATCAAAATCAACACTGTTTTGTAAAAATCATGGGTATTCACATGAAGACCCAAGAATACCCCTAACGCCACCTCTGCTGGCATGGTGCAGCGGCCGTGGGGCCCTCTTCATCAGGCGGTGGTGTGCGAGACTGCCCCGGCCTGATCTGGCGCCGATGGCCCGTCGTGTGCTCTGGGCTGTGGGCTGCGGGCGGCGTGGACCATGGGAGTCAGCTGGCGGAGCGGGTGGCATGGCCGTGGCGGTGGATGGAGCGTGTCTAAGAGGGTAGGGTCCAGATCTTGCTGATGGATGGTCCGGGTTGCGAGGAGGCTGGGGCTGCGATTGGCGGCTTCCTCCATGGCCTCTGGTTGGGGGAGGCAACGGCGTTGTGCCGGTGGTGCCTTCTTGGTGGCGTCGCGTTGACAATGACGATCTCCTCCCGCGGGCACGTGGCGGCGGGGTGGTGCAGGTTGGGGTGACGCACCTGCCCCCCTCCCCCTCTCGAGCTTGCAGTTGGCTAGCGACATGTGTTGGCTACTAGTGCAGGGGTTGGACTTTGTCCCCTGTCGAGGGTTGATAACCCCTCACGCGTGTTCTCATTCCTCTCTGTCCAGTCAAGGCGGTGTGTCGTTGAGTGGTTGGGGTGGCGGTCGCGTGTTATGATGTCGGTGGCGAGTTCGTCTGAGGATGCCAAGGTGACGACCTCGGATAGCAGGCTACACAATTGAAGGCTTCGTGGTGGAGGTGGTCACTACGCCACTTGGTTGTGCGGGCGGCTCTGGCCTTCTTCGGCAGTGCCTAAATCTGATGTGGATAACAGTGTGGCAATGTTGTATCTTATTACGGTGGCGACCGGGACGCCTTCTGATGGTGCAAGCGAGTTTTCGAGCGAAAGCTTCGCTCTTGGCACCGCCGTCAGCAACTCACGTGGGTGTCCTTTTCCTGAAGACGCTATCGTGGATCCCATTCATGTGTGAGGGCTTCGGGTGAAAAATTCTTGTCTCCATGCTTAGATTCGGCAGCGGCGACGCTTGCTCAGACGTCCGCGGTCGGGTCTAGACGAAGTGTTAAACAAGTTCTAATCTTTTGTGTATGTTTTGATATTTTTTAGATGGGCTGCTTGCTTACTTATATTGTATTGTTAGATCGTGTACTTCGGTGTGTTGTTTTCTGTATTAATAAACGGGGCGAAAAATCTGTTGACCAGCCACAGCGACTCGAGAGCATTCCACCACGCAACGCCGGCATTCTCTCGCCGGCCACACAACACAAGGTGGCTGATCCGAACCTGACCGGCCGCGTCGCCGTCGCATGGTCCGCAACGCGTGCGTGCGCGCGAGACACGACGCGGCCGTCGCCGCCGGCGCAAGTCTTTGGCGGAAAACGAAGCAAACGGTGCCGTGGCAGGAGCAAAGCTGGTGGGGTGCAAGAAAGTGCTTGTCCCTGTTGAACCTCGCGTGCTATCGTCTCATCGATCGACACTGGCGATTGGGCCCCTCCCCTCCACTGTTTCTGCACTGTCCAATCGTGAAAACACCAGAGGCGCCCCATCGCCACACGCCGTGGTGATGGTGGTAGGGATGCCATCACATCCAAATATGCTCTCCGTGTGTGAACCAGCAACAAGAGTTAAAAGCATCAGGAGTCCTAAAACTTACTCTCAATGTGATGCTTTAGTCCTATAACTTGAAATTTGACCCTACCCAGTCCCTGAACTTGCTCAAGATGTGCAAATCTAGTCCTGGCGAATCAGAGCCTGCCATGTGGACGCGTGGGTGCGCACCCGGTCAGCGTGTCGCATTTTGCAAAGAGCCCCTGGCATTGCTCCGAATCAACCCGCACTACCAGCACGGGAGCACCTGAATTTATTAACCTCATTTATTCTGTTGAGGGGGAGGAACTCCTGTAGCTCAAGCGCAGACATGCAAACTGTCTCTAATTCTTTTTCCTGAACTTAAGCATGTGCTCTCTGATCCTGAGATAGCATTGTCGCCTCTTGCCTTATCATGCACCCTTTTAGTTAAACAGACGTGCAAACAAAATATTCACTCAGGCAAACATCAATAAATGTGATATGCTAGCAGAAATAATTCTTTAGCAAATCCTTTAGATTTTTCAGATACGTGCTTGCTTATTTGTTCAATCAATAATCAAGTATATAAGCTAGCAGGTACTGTTCCAAAAACAATTTCCTACATGAACGAGCTTGTGTAGCTAACTATACAACCCTATACAAACTCTACTGAATGTGGATATGACAGGTTTCCATTTGCGACGACATGCAAAGGTTAAATGGCCTGAACCTGATTCATGTTGCATATATATCCTCCACTGACATTATGTACTTTGCTGCTACAATGTACACTAACCATGACATTTCTTCCTCTGTTATTGTTAGAATTACAATCTGACTACTTCCCCCTAATCATCTTTCATAATCCGACATGAGCATAATCCCACACTGAATGGTTTTGTAACTGCTACAGTGCTAATTGTTGTCTCACACACTGGAATAGATTACAGAATGACCCACTTGACCAAAGATTTATTCCTGCACTACTTTGGTGCTTCTGATCCCCTATCCTTTTATCGAACTTCTAATTCTTCTTTCCTATCTGCATCTAGATTGTTTCATGGTGGCATTTTAATTCATAGAGCAGGTTTTTCTCTAGCAGGTAGTGTTCTAGGAAATGAGCTTGTGTAGCTAACTATGCAACTCTATACAAAGTTTACTGAATATGTATATGACAGGTTTTCATTTGTGACGACCTGCAAGGGTTAAATGACCTGAACCTGATTCATGATGCATATATATCCTTCCCTGACACTATCATATATACACTAACCATGACATTTCTTCCTCTATTCTGGTCAGAACTACAATCTGATTACTACCCCCTAATCATCTTTCATAATCCCACAATGAATGGTTTTGTAACTGCTACTGTTTTAACATGATAAAATGGACAGCTCCTAACTGTTGCCTCACACACTGGTATAGATTACAGTATGACACACACTTTTGTACTTCTGATCCACCATTCTTTTTATCAAAATCTGAATACTTCCTTTCCATCTGCAGCTAGATTATTTCATGGTAGCATTTAAATTCATAGAGCAGATTTTTCTGTAACATGAGAATCTGATAAGAATAGAGACTAACCCAGAAACAAATCGATGATTAACATAACTGAATCTGAATCCTATAGCAGTCAGTCTAAAATTTCTTTGACTAAATATTGCAGAACCGATCAGGATCACAAAGAGTTACAGAATGGAGAAGATCACATCCCCATTAACAAAAAACCAAGGATTCACCTATCACCACCTGGGCTCGCAATGCAAACACGCAAGGAAAGAAATCATATTCCCATCAACAAGTTTTTCATGAAACATTCCTTAAAGAAATAGTTTATCAAGAAACATCTCAGGTACTGACATAGATTAATCCTATCCCCCAAATGAAGCCAAATCCTTTCTGAGTTCAGATAGTAGATAGAGAACCTTGGTAACCAACAACATACTCATAAAGCATCCAACACTAGACAGAAAACAGCAACATAGTAAACTGCCATAGGCAAGGGCAAGTCTGACCCTTCTTCAGGTCGCTACTCTTCAGGTTCCAAGATGCTCAACCACCCGCAGCTGAGCATAGACGGGGTGCTGGCAAAACAGACGATGAACAGGGTAAAGCCTTCCATCAAACAACAATGCCCAAACTCCAGGAGATCAAAGAGGGAACTCTCTCAGCACCAGCCACCACAGTAGACGGAGCCAGGCGGCCCATCTTGGCCAGGACCGCCCGGATCAGCTCTCGCTCCGAGGCTGGACTCCGAGGACGCTTGCATTGGATCCATTCATGACCCCGTCCCCTCCAGCTGACGCCGCTTTGCGGGAGGGCCTGGGGATCTCACCAGACTGGTGACCGAGTCGCCACCTGACGAGCAGGAGCTGGATCCGGAATCACTCCACGAAACCATGGCTGGGGCGGCTTGCTGGACGGCGGCGACGAGCTGCGGGCTTGAGCAGAGAGGAGAGCAGAGCAAAAACAGAGAGGGAGTGAGTGCGGGGCTGTCTGGATCGGAGGGCAGACCGTGGTCTCGTAAAAAATTAATTCAGGTGCTTTCGTGTCCTGCGGGTTGATTCGAACCAACGGCAGGGGCCTCTTTGCAAAATGCAGCGCGCTGACCAGGTCGGCACCCACGCATCCACGTGGCGCTCTGTGATTCGTCAGGACCAAATTTGCACATTTGCTGCAAGTTCAAGGACTGGGTAGGATCAAATTTCAAGTTCTAGGATTAAAGCATCACATTGAGAGCAAGTTCTAGGACTCCTAATGCTTTTAACTCCAACAACAACATAGATTTGGTCCGCAAAAAATAAGAAAAAATAATGGACGAAAATGGGCAGCTTTCATATTTGGTTGGTTGGTCCAGATTGGGCCTCACGTGTGTAGATGCATCCGAATTCATGGCCAAAAAGAAAAGAAAAGATATTACTCCTTCCGTTCACTTTTGTAAGTTGTTTCAGACAATTTAAAATAGGCTGTTTTGCACATTGTCTAAAATGTCTTCAACGTCTTATAAAAGTGAACAGAGGAAGTACATCCATTTGAGTTTGTACTGTTCATTTAATAAGGCACGTTCGGCCTCCCTCCGCTCCGCGGTTTCGCGCCGGAGCGGAGTGGCAATCCAGCTTTAATCTACGGGGCTGATAAAAGGCCGCTCCGCGGAGGGCTGCCGAACAGGCGCTTAGATTCCTTTTTACGCGCGTGTTCTCATGCCTCATAAGTCATATGGCATGCTCACCTCTCGGCCGCAACTCTAGTCCATTGGGCTTTTGTGGCCTCTGTTACAATTTAATTAATCATATTAATCTTTACTTTATCCGGTACTAATGCCTCAAAAAAATATATCCAAGACTAACTAATCAGAGAGTACTCCTGCGGAGGGAAATCAGAGCATACTTGTGATGGGCTAGGAGCATGTCACTTTGTGTACCCAGCAGTCTTGTGTCGCATATTGGGCGCACGCGCGGGATCTCGTTTCTTTATCTCTGCACATGTTTTTGTGTTTTTTGGCGGTTTTCTTGTTTCTTGGGGTTTGAAATTTTCTTTTTTTCCCTAGGTTTTTGTAAAAAAAATCTCGGGTGAAGTATTCCGTGTGAAAAATACATAGGTGTGATTCACGGTGAAGCTCAGTTGTGCACCCGCTCGAAGCGCATCTGTGAAACGTGAAAAGCACATATGTGTTTCACGGTGAAGCCCATCTACGGCTTTGCGTGAAGAACACATGTGCTTGCCAAAAGTGAAAATGAATGCTTTCTAAAAGAAAAAGTGAAAATCACAACTATGCTTCCTGGGTTTTGTTTTTCTGATTTTTTTTATTGTTTTCGGTTTTTCAGGAAAAAGTTCATCCTTACCTATTAGTGTTGGATCAAGTTTTGAAAATCTCGACGCAAAAAACCCAACAGTGAAAATGGTTCATGCTTTGCACGCACGGTTTAGGAGATAAAACATTTTGAAAAATGAATCTATGAAAGAAAACCATAAAACTCCCTTGTTATGAGTTGTGACAAGTGTCAAGCATTCCAGAAAGATGTTCATGTAATTGGTATACGATGGCTTTAAGATGTACAAGAATCAGAGGGTGTATCTTCTGAATTACTCATGTTCAAAGCACCGTATTATATTTTGTTTCCCTTTATGAGTTACTTCACAAGGCCTCATCAAGGTTTTTAATGAGGTAATATCAACACGAGATCATATGTCATAATTTTTGTTGTTTTTTTCATCAGGGTGTGTAGGAAAGTATACACAGCATATTTATTGTCCTCTAAACTCTATAAATTTTATTCTATCGACTTAATAGAGAAAATAACCATTATGTGGGTCATCCTTTTGTCCTTATTTTTCACTGACTTTGAAGTAGTTTTAGCAACGTATCCAATACATATCTCATCAACTTTTCTCACAGAGTTTTTGGAGAAGTTTTTCAAGATGATAATACTTACACTAACAACCATTGATTTTTTACTAGCCGGGAGGGGAGGTGTTAGGATTTAATTAATCATATTAATATATGCTTATCCTACCAGATGTGGTTGCCTCGCCTCCAGGGGCAGAGCTACGTGAGGGCCAACACGTGCTCTGGCCCGCCCAGCGCAGAAGGATTTTCTTCATTGTACACTTAGTTTTGGGTTGTGCAACGACAATCAAAGGGTAATCTCTATTGATTAGCCAGCTTGGCCCGCCCAACCTTTTGCCTCAAGCTCCGCCACTACTCTCCTCCCTTTGGGCGTACCCCTTCGAGGGCTATATATGTGTGCAGTCGTCATTAACAAAGATAGCCGTTCATTTTACATCTGCGTCAATTACCTCTCTACAATTACTTGCAATAGCCTCTTGAGATGTGGCGGACCTTTGCTCCTCGACAATAGAGGGACGAGATCCTTCTTTTTTTGGAGGTTAGGATTTCTTTGTGAGGACATCGAGACTGTGATGGTGTTTTCGTGTCTGAATAAACTCTTCCCTACTACCACCTAGGTCCATTAATCGCCATGGAACCCTCACGTTTATGTGGTGGGTTTTTTTTTTCAAGTTGAAGGAGATACTTATATCATCTATGTGCATGTTCCTATTTGTGATTTTCATTTTTTTCCCACAATACACGGAGTACAACGTAAAACACACCACCACGCTTACACATGCACACAAATAGCGACTACTGAAGACCATAATCCCAGAACTTCAAGAATACTGAAAACCAGCACATATGGTTCGTTTCGGCGAAAACATCGACTCTCATTGAAAAAAACTCGCTATGCATACATACAATTGTTTAAGAAAAAACATAAGCCTATCACAACGTTGCGAAATGTATTATGGCTAAATTTTTAAGCATGACTTCATCTTCATTGATTGTAACAAATATACTGCTATCAATATAGTATTTTCCTAATCACGATCTACACCAGTATCAATACAGAAGGTGTGGTCATGAGATATGATGAGCTTTTGTAGTTCTCCCTCACTTTTTTCGTCTTGTCTCCCTCACTCTCATGAATTCAGCCAATCATTTCACACCAAGACCCAAGTTGCACACTTGCACGGTATCTCCCCATGCAATCTACTCCCTACTTGAATCACCTCATCATGTCCCCCAACGAACGAGCACAGCCGAGCACTGAACCAGCCTACGGCAAGACTACACGGACAGGCAATGAGTCAGCACCTACGTTAAAATGGAAAGAAAAAATTTCACGTCAAACACTGGTGGAATCTGCACACGAGGCAAGCTAATGGGGCTATTGTTCGAGCCCATCATGTGATCTGTCAAAGGCTCAAATCCATAGAGTAGGCCCACCGCCGGTCTCAATGATTCCAACCTTTGACCTAGAACGACAGAAAGGACAAAGCTTGTTCAAAAGACAAACCATAGACTGTTGAACAAAGATTCAGGACTTGCCCAGGTGAATGCTAATGTACATAGCTCACATGCATTCAAGTTTCACAACTGACCATAATGGTGCACATTAATAAAACATTTTGTAACCATATTTGTGTCCTGATGGACAGAAGCGACAGGGATCGCTATCAGATTAGTTTCTGAAGGAATACTATGACCTGACACTCACAACTTTGCACGGTACTACGGGGAATAAAGTCAACTCCAATGCGCCGATGCATTTGGTCCACGCGTGTTCGTTTGGTTTGAAATGGATGAAAACGCCGGCCCAACATGCCGACATAAACCCAAAATATCCATCCGCTCGCTGTTCGTTTTAACATATTTGTGACCCAAATTTGCGCCTAATTAGGGTCCTCACAGGCATGAGACGGACTTGCCACGCGCTCGCTCGGTGTTCGCCTAGGACCCGTGTGTCAGCCGCGCAACCAGCACCAAGGTCCTACTAAATGCCCACCTACCACCTCGGGTCTGCATGGCAGCCAGTGAAAGTGTCCGGAAGTCCACTTCTTTTTAAATAGCAAGCGTGCGGGAAGTGGGGGCTCATCCACTTCCCGTCCACATCTACCAAATCTAGCCACACTCGCCTCCTTGCAGGCGACAGAAAACCCTAGCCCAAGCCGTAAGCTTCTTCGGCGGCAAAGGAAAGGGCAAGGCCAAGGTGGAGGAGGGCTCCTCCTCCCGCACATTGGTGGCGAGGTGGCCGCTGGTGCAAGTGCTGGGGAGGGCGTGCCTGCTGAACGCTTGTACATCCCAGTGAACCATGCGCACTACCACCAGGAGTACCGCGTCCTGCTGCCATGGCCGGACGTGAACCTCCCCCGCAGCTGGCACCTTGACCCCCACCGCATCCCAGTAACGGTGGTGCCGCGGTCAGTGCATGCGCATGCGAAGGAGGGGCACAAGCGACGTGCCCTCCCAACGCCGCGACCCGACGTTCACTCCAGAATCCCCCAACTGGGAAGTCTGGTTCGCCACCGAGCATGACACCGCCCGCCACGACACCGCCCAGATCGATGCCAACATCCGGCTGCCTTCCCCAATGTAGGCGCTGGAGGACAAGGAGGCGGAGGCGACGTACCAGGCCGCCCTCAAGGAGGCGCTCCAGTGTGCCGTCGAGGAATCCGAGCGCGAGAAGGACACACGTTGGCCCGGTACGGAGGAGGCAACCTCCAGCTGTCGGACGCGGGGGAATGTGTCTACCCCCGCCACCGCCGCCTCTTCCCAAGCCCGAGCCCATGCCCACGCCCACGCCGCCGTGGGCGGACCTGGACGAGCGGTACCAGTGACAGGGGTACATTCACGAGTGGGTGAGCGCCGCTTGTGTGGCTAGGGGCGACGCCGGAGCAGGAGGTGGCGTGCCTCCAGCAATGGAGGGCCCGAGCACTGGTTGAGGAGTGGCAAGAGGGTGAGCGGCACATGCAGATGCAACGTGAGGATGAGGAGGAGCACGCGCCCCGCAGCAGATCCGCCGGCGCAGCAGGCGTCCGAGGAGGCAGCAGGGGCGGCGTGGCAGCAGGCCTTCCCTTGGGTGGGGCCGCCTCCGGACTTCGTTGACCTCACCGGCCAGGACGATGGAGATGCCTAGGGCAGCGTGCTTGGCGGCGGTTGGGCGGCTGGGAGGCGCAATTATTTTTTTAGTTTTAAAATTTATGTGTACTTATGTTCAAGTGGACTTTGACCGGCTGTTTTACTATTTAATTATATTTACTTTATCTTTATCTTTAATTTATGCGCATTTTTTGAATTTTTCTTTCTGAGTCCATGCAGATAATGCATCGGTGACCGTTGGACGCACCAGTTGACCCAAAAAAAATACAGACATACCTATCAACTTGACCCATCCAAATGGATAAAAGACGAACAAAATCTTCGCGTGTTGGAGTTGCCGTGATAGGAACCCGGTGGGCCGGAGGTAGTACATGCACATGGACACCTGCACAGTCCACCCGGAGACAGCGAACAGCCACATCGTAGTGGCGCCAGTGCCACGAGCCTGCCGCCCTGCCCATCCCGGTTGACGACGTGCAGCAGCAGTAGCACCGACAGCAAGATAGGAACAGACGTGCTGGCCTGCACCTATGAAGAACACACGCGAAGGAGGACGAAATCACTGTTTTAACCTTTTAGGCAAAAATTAGCAGGATTTGACCCTGCTTCGCAAGTATTTTCTCGTCTAACCTTTTTCGGTCACGCCAACATGCCTGGCGTTTCGTTTGCACTGGAGACGTCACTGTCTCTGGCGTTTGGCCTCTGCGCCACATCCTTGTTGCCTGGCTGATGTGGCTCCGCCAAACGCCAAGGTGGCTGGCGTTTGCATGGCTAGACCAAACTGGCGTTCACTAGTAGTCACGATCTTATGTTTCCTCAGCTTCGGTTTCTAATTAAACTGGAGTACCACTTCCTCCCTGCAGATAGAAAGCAAAATAGTGCTCGTACGATTCTCTTGTTGCACACTACTTTATTTGTGCGCTGAAGCTCCCGGCAAAAACTTTACTAATTTCTTCAGATAAACAAGACACCAATTTAAGTTAAGTGGTTCATTGAGGGCATCTTTAAGACGGACTCTTAAACATCTCACAACCGTCCGGACCGCGTTGTTCAGATCGCAGAAGCCATTCAATGCGGTCCGCAGGACGGTCCGGGCGCGATTTCTCCCGCAAACAAGAGACAAACGTATGAGAGGTTTGCGGAAGTCCGAACCGATCCCACGTCCGCTTTTGACTGCCGTGGCCCACCAAAAACCCGTCACCCCGCCTCACCCGTGCTTTCCTTCTGATGTATGCGTCGCTTACCACGCCGCGTTCATGCCGGCCCAGAGCATGCAAAGACCATCATTGATGCCGCGATGTGACCGGAGGGAGGGAAGGAGGGAGAGGGCGGCGCTGACCGACACGACCTCTCGGCAACCGCCGCCTCAATGCGGATGCTGGTTCCCGAGAAACCAACTCCGACAGCGCCATGACGACATAGGAGTACGCCGAGCGGGAGCAGCGCCCTGGTCCAAGTACGCGGACTCGGACGTCCCACCGCCACACATCGTGGCGGACCCGGACCTGTATGCCTGGGTACTGGACCGCTTCGTCATGCGCCGGAGACACTGGTCCAAGTACGCGGACTCGGACGTCCCACCGCCACACATCATGGCGGACCCGGACCTGTATGCCTGGGTACTGGACCGCTTCGTCATGCGCCGGAGACAGCCAAGCACTGTCTCCACCGCCTCAATGTTGAGATGGTCGGGTACGGCGAGGAATGCTCCCTCGCCACATGGACGCCGCCTCATCTAACGGCCGCCGTCCTCTCCCCCAGGCCACGTCGTAGGTGGCCGCGGCCGCACTGCGCACGGCGTCGGAAGAAGCAGAGAGGATCATATGCGAGCGACAGGCGGCTGTCGGGAAGCCCTGTCGCTTAGTCGCCACCTTCTGTTCCCGAAGCCCAACGACGACTTTGACTCTGACGCCGGATCAGGCACCGATGACGCATCCTCCACTACTCTCGGTGGCTGTGGTGGTGGCGACGGCTCCTTGTGTCGCGAGCCATCGTATTGGCCGAGGACAGTGCAGTCGGGCCGGCGGCGCGGCACGAGCGGTGCAATGCGGCGTGCCGCTCCGTGTTCGCCAAGTCGGATGAGGCGCCGGCCTAAATCTACAATGACCCAAACCTGGCGGTGGCTTGGTCCCTCGTGTTGGAAATATGCCCTAGAGGCAATAATAAATTGGTTATTATTATATTTCCTTGTTCATGATAATCGTTTATTATCCATGCTAGAATTGTATTGATAGGAAACTCAGATACATGTGTGGATACATAGACAACACCGTGTCCCTAGTAAGCCTCTAGTTGACTAGCTCGTTGATCAATAGATGGTTACGGTTCCTGACCATGGACATTGGATGTCGTTGATAACGGGATCACATCATTAGGAGAATGATGTGATGGACAAGACCCAATCCTAAGCCTAGCACAAGATCGTGTAGTTCGTTTGCTAAAGCTTTTCTAATGTCAAGTATCATTTCCTTAGACCATGAGATTGTGCAACTCCCGGATACCGTAGGAGTGCTTTGGGTGTGCCAAACGTCACAATGTAACTGGGTGACTATAAAGGTGCACTACGGGTATCTCCAAAAGTGTCTGTTGGGTTGGCACGAATCAAGACTGGGATTTGTCACTCCGTATGACGGAGAGGTATCTCTGGGCCCACTCGGTAATGCATCATCATAATGAGCTCAATGTGACCAAGTAGTTGATCACAGGATCATGCATTATGGTACGAGTAAAGTGACTTGCCGGCAACGAGATTGAACGAGGTATTGGGATACCCACGATTGAGTCTCGGGCAAGTAACGTACCGATTGACAAAGGGAATTGTATACGGGATTGATTGAATCCTCGACATCGTGGTTCATCCAATGAGATCATCATGGAACATGTGGGAGCCAACATGGGTATCCAGATCCCGCTGTTGGTTATTGGCCGGAGAGTTGTCTCGGTCATGTCTGCATGGTTCCCGAACCCGTAGGGTCTACACACTTAAGGTTCGGTGACGCTAGAGTTGTTATGGGAAATAGTATGTGGTTACCGAAGGTAGTTCGGAGTCCTGGATGAGATCCCGGACGTCACGAGGAGTTCCGGAATGGCCCGGCGGTGAAGATCAATATATTGGACGAAGGGTATTGGAGTCCGGAAGTGTTCCGGGGGTATCAGGCTATGGCCAGCATGACCGAAAAATGTTTCGGGAGCCCCGACAAGTGTGGGAGGGCCTCATGGGCCAAAGGGGAAGGGGCAAACCATCCCACTAAGGGGTGGTGCGCCCCCACACCCTTTCCCACGTTACTTGAGTGTGTAGGGCGCCTCCACGTGGCTTGGGAGGCAAGCCTCCACCTGCTTGGCTTGGGGGGCAAGTCTCCCTAGGATTTTCCCTAGGGAGATCCAATTTGCCTAGCCGCCGCCCCCTAGGGGAAACCCTAGGGTGCCTCCCCCTCTCCCCTTGCCCCTATATATAGTGGAGGGGTGGGAGGGCAGCCGTGACCTCTCCCCTGGCGCAGCCCTCCCTCCTCCAACTCTGCCTCCTCCTCCGTAGAGCTTGGCGAAGCCCTGCAGGAATACCACAAGCTCCACCACCACGCCGTCGTGATGCTGGAGTTCTTCCTCAACTTCTCCTCTCCCCTTGCTGGATCAAGAAGGAGGAGACGTCCCCGGGCTGTACGTGTGTTGAACGCGGAGGCGCCGTCCGTTCGGCGCTAGATCGGAATCAACCGCGATCTGAATCGCTGCGAGTACGACTCCTTCATCCGCGTTCTTGCAACGCTTCCGCTTAGTGATCTACAAGGGTATGTAGATGCACTCCCCTTCCCCTCGTTGCTAGATTACTCCATAGATTGATCTTGGTGATGCGCAGAAAATTTGAAATTTCTGCTACGATCTCCAACACCTCGGCCGTCGTCACCACCGCAAAGATGGTCGCTCGTCGGAGCCGCTGTCTCAACGGGAAACTCGCCAATATCGGTGACGAATGGTCGCTAAACGACACCTTCACAATTGTCAGCACAGGCATGACTGCCGCTAGGGCATCGCGACTGGGGTCTGCATTGGCCATGGTGGTCCTTCGCACAGTGCAGGAGGAAGCGGAGTGGCTCCTCCGTGAGTGTCAGGCGGCGGCCGGGCAAGGCTGCCGTGGACCCGCACCTTTCCGCTGCTGGAAGAACTACTTTGGACGATGACGATGACGGCATTGATGACGCCAACTGTGCGGCTTGGCAAGGTGGCCATGCGTATGAGGTCATTGTCTGCTATAAGTTAGCCTCGTAAGTTTTTAGAAGATTTTAGTTACACGAACAAAATATCGTGTGTTTTATTTAAATTATGTCCAAACTTTGTTCCTTGTGTTTGATAAATTCGTGTGATTTTTATATTTATTTTTAAATGAATGCCGACACGGTTGGATGGTCGGCTCTCGCATCACTGTCCGTAAACTGGTCTCCATCGGTTGACGCAGGATGTCCAATTTAAAAGCCAGCGTTTAGAAATGCACTTAAGCATGTACGAATGCAGCTTTACAGGTTCCCGGCGCATAGACATATGGTCGAAATGAAGTGTTTTTTCTTCTTTTTTTGTGGCGCGTGGCCTTGAGCTTTCGTAGGAGCCGATGCAGATACTGTCAGCTCGTATGGTTACTGCCGCGGATGCCCTTGTCTGCTCGTGGTCACCAAAGCTCCTGGTTAAATTTTAAAACGAAATATATATTTGGTTGCACCCATCACCTATACTCGTCATATCTTACTGCTCCTGAATGCAAATGCCAAAGTTATTGGCGTTTAGTTTAGCCATGCAAACGCCAGCCACCTTGGCGTTTGGCGGAGCCACGTCAGCCAGCCAACAAGGATGTGGCGGAGAGGCCAAACGCCAGAGACAGTGACGTTTCGTGTGCAACCCAAACGTCAGGCACGTCGGCGTGACCAAAAAAGGTCAAACTGTGAAATACTTATGAAGTAGGGTCAAATCGTGTTCATCTTTGCTTAAAAGGTTAAAACAGAAATTTTGTCCCGCAAAGGATAAAGATACGGACCACCAGTCCACCACACACCATATCTTGTTCGTTGCAAGAGTCAACCCTTACACAGTCAACTGAATTCACACGGTCCTTCCACTGCACTAAACAAAGAGCAGCGAAGCAAATTCTCCATGACGTCCTGAAGAAAAGAAAAGAAAAAACGTATGACCCCTGAAGTTGTCAACATTTTTTATCCGGTTTCTCACATTAATTGAATCATGGTTTTCGCAAAAAAAAATTGAGTCATGGATTTTTAATCAAGTTTTTCACATAAAAACTGGTTCAGTTTTTTGTTTCTTCTATAATTGAGATCGGTATACAGGTGGGGATCTCCCCATCCTATGACTGATTCACAAGAAAAATGATCCAGAAGTTGTATTTGATTCAATGCTTAAGCAAGTAATAATAGAGTTCCCCCAAGGAGACCTAGGAAAGCATTACTCCCCTCGATCTTCGCCGGCGAGCCCGTGGATTCGCCTCCCCTACCCCTGCCGGTCCAGAGGCCGGTGGCGGAGAGGAGAATCCTGGTGTCTCAACTCCTGCTAGTAGATAGGTAGGGTTTTAGTCCTCGCAGTGGCGGCGTCTAGACGGATGGCGACGCTCCTTCTTCGAGTCAGTCTTCCCGGCTCCGATCCTTCTCAAGTTCCTTAGGCGGCGAGGTTAGGTTTTCTCGCCGTGCGTACGCAACGGCGATATTTGGTGTCAGGTTCTTCAGATCAATTCAAGGTTTCAAAGGCGACGACTGTGGCTCCGGAGCGTTGGTCCTTGGGGGCACGTGCACGAAGACCTCCTGGCTGACATCGATAAGGTCAAGCCAGCTATGGTATGGAGCAATGACAACGGCGCGTCGGCGGCTCGTTCTGGCGGCGAAAATGGTCATTCAGTGGTCCATGGACCTTGATATAATTTTTTACTATGTTTGAGGTGCTTTTGTACTTCCGGTGAATTAATCTTTATAATAGATCGTATCCTTTTTGCAAATAAAAAGTAATAATAGAGTTCTAACCAAAGGTCATCCATTGCAACAAAACACACGGTTGTCCACAATGCTATCGCACATATAGCTTCTACCAGTTCAGGGACTTACTTTGTAAAAAGTTTTCTGCGGGTACTTTGTAAAGAGAACTGCCTACTTGACACTAATTTAAAATTTGAAATGTTCTTAGAATTTCTCATATCTGTGTGAAATTTTATTGGGTTATCCACCATTATGAATGAAGTTGAGCTTTGGTGTGCATCGCCGGTCTTTATATCGGTATCACCCTTCACATGTCAATTATTTTGAAAACTGATTGTATGTTTGTGGCCTATTTCCTGGCAAATGAAAACCTTGGTAGGTCCTCTCTTATTGATCTGAACAAGGAGGATTTGAGCACCATTGGGCTTTTGAATAGCTTTAAGATGTCTAATGTCAATCGTCAAGCCAATGATATGGTGCACAAGATTACAAAGTTTAGTTTCGATAATTGGTCTGATGATATTCTTCTTAATAGTTGTTCATCCTGGATGGCGTATTCTGTAAGAAATGGTTGTAATATTTTCTAATTAATTAATATATGGGGAGGTGTTTTTTTTAAAAAAGAGTAAAACTAGCTTCTCTACTTGGCCCTAAGAATGTTCTCTTTTCTATTTGACATTGTGTCTATCTTTCATGTCTTTTGTGACACTGTCATCCATTCTACTACTTCAACCATGTCTAATGTGAGATGTTAGATGCAAGGACAAAAAATGCTCCCTATCCTCATCTCCCTTGTGCCCACCACGCTTTCTCTCCTCCCATCCCCATTTCCTCCATCCACACCATCGCTATAAGCCTCACCTCTGCGCTCCAACTAGAGGAGGCCACGATCCTTGACTTCGTATGGAGTAGGGTGTACATTATATTTGGTTATCCAGAAGTTGTATTCGATTCGATGATCATACCAACAAAACAACAAACATGATTTTAAACATCCCTTGGTAAGCTTCAATGCTTTAAGTAATAGTAGAGTCCTAAAAGCATCTTAAACCTTCACCTAAAAAGCTTTAACTCCTCAAAACATTAAGCCATACCTAACCTTTCCCCAAAAAAATTTAAACTACCCCCACTGGGTCAAATTTGGGAAGCCGAACAAAACTTCTCTCTCTCTCTCTCTCTATATATATATATATATAATCTATTAATAACCCTGGGTGAAGAATAAGTAATTCTTCACCCGGGTCGATCGACCGAGCCTGGTCTAGTTTAACTAAACATCAGCTGATGTAATTTTACGGCGATGGAAACTTTAGCGGTGGCCCACTTCCCCACATGTCATCCAAAAAAGAACTAGCCCACTCCCCCGGTCCGTTACTCTCTCCCTACGGCCCCTCCATCTCGTCATTGCGGAGGCAGCGGCAGGGGCAGCGACGGTACCGGAGCGACGACCCAGCGGCGAGGACTACCTCTCTCGCGCATCCCTTTCCTCTCTCATGCGGTAGGGACTCCGAGGCGCGCGGGCAGTGCAAGGTCCGGGCGAGCTCGGCAGTGACAACGGCTTTCTCCGGCGTCCCTCTCCACCATCGGCAGTATTATTGCCAGTAAAACCCTCCCCCTCCCCCTCCTCCCCTTCTTCCCCTATTCTCCTCCATGAACTTCTGCATTTCTAGGGTTAGGGTTATTGGTTTTTGGGAGCGGGGAAGACCGAAAAAGGAAAGGAAAGGAAAATGAGGATCTTGGGTGGAGGTAATGCTGGAGACAGGCTCCTGACGGTGGGATCAATTCAATGAGGGGGTTGAGATCATAGCAGAGGAGATGAAAGCCATGTGGATGGCATCACTAGTAGAAAACGGAGCTTTAAAACCGGTTCGTAAGGGCCTTTAGTGTCGGTTCCATAACCGGCACTAATTGGTGGGCACTAAAGCCCCCCCTCCTTTAGTACCGGTTCGGCATGAACCGGCGCTAAAGTGCCACCACGTGGCGTGAGCTCGCGCCCTGGTATGGGGGACCTTTTTTTGAATTTTTTTTTGAAAATTTTGGAATTTTTTTGATTTTTTTATTTCTAATTTTTCTGAATTATTTGGTGATTTAGTCTCCTGACGGTGGGATCAATTCAATGAGGGGGTTGAGATCATAGCAGAGGAGATGAAAGCCATGTGGATGGCATCACTAGTAGAAAACGGAGCTTTAAAACCGGTTCGTAAGGGCCTTTAGTGCCGGTTCCATAACCGGCACTAATTGGTGGGCACTAAAGCCCCCCCTCCTTTAGTACCGGTTCGGCACGAACCGGCGCTAAAGTGCCACCACGTGGCGTGAGCTCGCGCCCTGGTATGGGGGACCTTTTTTTGAATATTTTTTTGAAAATTTTGGAATTTTTTTTTATTTTTTTATTTCTAATTTTTCTGAATTATTTGGTGATTTAGTCTCTAATCACCTCTCTTAACTGCTTAAGTATGGATCACTCATTCCAAATCATCTAACTTCCCGACCGGTCACCCATCCCTCTCACTACTCCAACCCAAGCACGCTTAACGTTCGGGTTCTATTCTCCTTCGTTTCCAAGTTTGCACTTGTTGTTTTCCTGACAATAGTAAGATGCCAATCCTATTAACCCTCAGGAGTTTAGCTTGAGCATGAAGTCACACATTTCACTGTTTGAGTTTGAAACTATTATTCTAAAAAAACAGTAATTATTTAGTAACACTAATATTTCTTGAATAAGTTTGACCATAGTTTGATGAGATTTGACCAAAATTCAAAAAAATTAAATAATTATTTAGTAACACTAATATTCTTGAATAATTATGTAGTAACATTAATACTTCTTGAATAAGTAGTTTGACCAGATTTAACAATTTTTTTAAAAAAAACTGAAATTTGACCATATCTTTTTTTCTTTTTGGAATTTGAGGATTCTAAAAAATTGCAAACAGGCCATAGGCGGTCTCCATCGGATGCGGATTTTCGTGCTGAATTTTTTGATATATTATATGTTTTTTTCCGACATCGTATGCAAAAGTTATAGCCGTTTTACATTTTCCCTACACTTTTTGCAAAACATGTCCAAATTTAAGTTTTCAAATTTTCCTAACTAGTAGATGTAGTAATATAACTACCTCTCGAAGGATTTTATTTTTTTGAAGTTTTTATCATTTTCTTTTGATTTTTTCAGAACTGAAATGGCTACACAAGGGGGGGGGGGGGTAGAGTTTGAAAATTGCCCTATAGTGCCGGCTTGTGTCACAAACCGGTACTATAGGTCAGACCCCTTTAGTACCGGTTCGTGGCACAAACCGGTACTAAAGGTTCCTTTAGTACCGGTTTGTGCCACGAACCGGTACTAAAGGTGATCGTGGGGCCCTAGCCTGACGCCAGCCTGCCATCACCCCTTTAGTACTGGTTCGTGGCACGAACCGGTACTGAAGGTTCAACACGAACCGGCATTAATGCATAGTCGTTCGAACCGGCACTAATGGTACCATTAGTGCCAGCTCAAATTCAAACCGGCACTTATGTGCTTCACGTTTGACCCTTTTTCTACTAGTGCATAGAAGAAGAGGAGGAGCTCAAGGCTGCCGATACAAAGGAACCACACTAGAGTATCAGACTTCGATGAGATCAATTTTTGTTTGTCACGGGCATGTGAAATTGTGAATCCTCTCTCTTATTTTTCTTTTGTCTAAATTTCATGAATTTTTATCCTATAGCAATAAACGATTGTTCTGACTTAATTGAATATTCGTAATGATGTACATAAAGAATCAGCCTGTTCTGAAGCGAGCAAATTATTGTTCTGATTGGTTAGGATTGGGGTTTGACTGCTCTTCAGTTTATTATATGAAAGTTGGCTGGATCACTCACTTCAGGAGATGGTCATGTGCACTAGGAAATTAGCTTGATTTGAAGATAGTACAATCAGGCATAGCTGCTGGCGTAGCTAGCTGGACTATGCAGTACCTAATTGGAATTCACGACTAGTGTCTTCGGCAGTTCCAACAAATCAGGTATTCAATACAAAACAAACAATTCTTCCTGTGAGGAAACATTAATCGGTTTAGTGCATAAGAACAGGATAAGGAGTGTTGTATTTTGGAGTATATTAGGCCATCTATAGAAAATGAATAATGCGGTTCAGATTAAGGAATGTTTACTAGCTGTGTGCTCATACAAGTACATGGTGTAGGTGTACGTGCAATCTTTAAGCCGTTCCTTTCTAGGACAATTTCTAAGACTTTTTTTACTTTTTTACTGTGGACAAAATTACGGAAACTTGTGCTTGATTCTGTGCTAAATTTCCATGTTGCTGGTGTGCCAAGAATTAGCATGCGTGCTGCAATTCCACTGTTGTGCAAGTTGCACTCGCCAACTCTAGCAGGGCGTGGCAGAGCATGCAACTCTTCCATGCTATATAATTGAGGTTTAGTGTAATAAAAAAAGGTTAATTTGCCTCTGAATCATGCTTTACATTCTTTAGCAACCAATCACTAGCAGTCTTGTGTCAGATGTGTTGTTTGTTGGTTCATGTAGACATGCCAACGAAAGTCTAATAGAGAAAAATAGAAAAAGACAGTGTTTTGGCTTGATTGTCTTGCGTAGACTAAAATTGGTGAGTAAAGAAATTTTGATGTTGCTTGGAGATCCTTTCCTTGAGTTTGTTTCAGGCATAATGTTTTGTTCCTATTTTAATTGCAACGCGTGACTTCCAGAGGCAACTCTTCCATCTAATGTTTCAGTTCATCATCTCTCAAAGGCAGAGAGCAAAGCAGTCAGGCTTCGACTAGATGTGCAACATCTCGAGTACCTTGATTGGTTATCCTACTGACCCAAAATCTATTCTGACAAGTAGTAGATGTAATAATTAGTTCTAGGAGAGTATGCATGTTAAATTTGCTATATTGCAGTCTGTAATATAAGCTGTAATTGGTTGATTAACCATGTTCTGGATGCAGATAATTTTGAGATAGGATAATTCTTTCCGTGTGCATATAGGCTTTATGTGAATAATCTCTCTATCTTCAGTTCTAGTATTTGGCTGAGTCCTCTATGATAATTTTGATTTAACTAATTTATCAGTCTTCTCATGAGAGAAGATTTGTATTTGGTTCAGTAAAAAATTATTATATATATGAGTGATTTATTTACATTTTAGGTAGCTCAAGTACCCTAACAATAGCTTGCTGATATTACGGCGATATTAACACATTGGGAAATTTGAACAGAACAAAGTGTCAGGATCTTTGACAGAACAGAGTTTTGCTGACATGGTGTTTGAGGCTATCATTGATGAGGTTTAACCATGGAGAGCTGCATGTCTTCATTCTGAATCGCGTTCCTGCTATTTTCTCCAGGCTGAGAGTGTATTTATGTCGGTAGCCAGGCTATCAGCATGCTCTCTGAGGCCATGTACAGAGTTTCGTCTCTGTTTTCTTGATAGCTGACCCTGTAAATTCCAGTTTTGTGTTTCTTAGAACTGACACTGTAAATTCTTCACTGTATTTTAATGAAGTTTGGCATCAGTCACTTTGAGATAACAGTACTCTTATTAAAGAATAGGTGTTTCCCTGCAAAAAAAAGAAAGAGAAGTGATGTTGTGTTCATATGATACAAATACGGTCTTTTCAGGAATGTAAGTTTTGAGGCCATAGTACCGCTTGAAATTACAGTCAAAACTCAAATAAAAATCTGTCGAATGCTTGAGGATGCAATTCCAGATGCCTCAAAAAAAATCACAAATAAGATTTCCACTACATATGGTCAAATCAATGGTGCCTCATGAACAAGTCGTAAAAATAGATGGTGAAAAGCAAAGAAAAAAAACTTAGAATGCATTAGCCTTGATCTGAAGCAGTTGTAAAGATAAGTCCCGGCCATGGCCATCCAATCGGTCTCGTTCTTTCTCTGGGAGTGGAAGAAGATATTTGAAGAAATTGACCTGACACGAAAAGGAAGGGTCATGCGATGCATCCCGTGCAGAATTGTGTAGCTCGCATGCGCGAGGTAAATTTACCTTGCAAGTCTATTGTTTCTTATGGCAATGGTTCTGGAGCGCAGTGTTATTCTATAAAAAAAATGTCAGTAAAGCCTCCCTACACGGCCAAAACCGAGCATACCTACAGGGCTTGACTACTTGTTTGTTGTTGTCGCTCCCCATGGCCAAGAAGGAGAGCACCACGCCAGGACCAAGCGCCGCCGGCTGGAGAAGCAGTGACTTCTCGTCCCCTCGATCTCCTCTCCAGCAGCACACAGTTCCTGTCCACTAGTCGTAGAAATCGACCGCCGCCTCTGTACCTGAGCGCCACTAGTCGCACCAACCTCCAGATCCCGTCCAAGTTCTCCAACCTTCAGATGCCTCCCAATGTTAGGGATGTTCCTCTTCTTCAGATATTATGACTATATGAGTTGTATACAACGATGGATTGGGAAGGACCACAAATTGCGACAAAATCTTACTTTTGTGCATCTTTACTTTTGAACTATTTCCTTGATATGGTGGATTAGAACTGCTCAAGTTGCAATGATTTTTCGATTCATATAGCTGCAATTCTGAGTGATCTAGTGCAGGTAGATTAGATTCAGTTCGAGGAGTTCATGTTTTTTTATCTGGGTTAGATCAATTTGTCAACATAGCGAAAAGAAGGTTAAATTAATTAGTTAGCTGGTTAATCAAGTTTTTATTTATTTATTTATGTGATGATGCCATGAAAAAGCAAGTTGCAACTTGGTATTTTAAATGGAACGAAGAGTACATGAAAACAAAGGCAATCACCTTTTTGTTAGTCGCTGTAATTTTTCTTAGATTATTATGCTGTTAGCGATGGAAGCATGTACATGGGTGTACGTCTTGATCATACTTTCTGGAATGTTCCAGTCTAGGTATTTATTGATCAAAATTCCAATCTCACAGTAATGATGGAAACACGGACATGGTTTGTAACTAGTGGTGTTTCTGGTACGGAGCATGAAGCTCAACTATCTTTTTCTTCTTCTTTGGAGTAATTGGTCTAGTTCATATGAATCTTAATTAGCAAATACTAGATACCAAATTCTGACTCTGCTCACCAATACCACACATCCATCTTGGCAAAAGGATAACATTAGTAGGCAAGGTTGTCAGAATCTTGATTTTGAATCGGATCGGAGCTCTGATGGTAGAATCGTAAATCGTAGAATCTTCACTACCAGGATCGTAGAAACGTAGATTTTATGAACTAAAATCATAGAATCAGATGGGTAAGTTTGGATCGTAAAGTCGTAGAATTGTATAACAGAATCGCGATTCTAACAACCTTGTTAGTAGGAACATCCAGGGCTCATAATATCAAGATCAATACTCTTGTCCACGCATTATATCTACTGCGTTTATATTCAAGCTGACTAACTTGGTCAGCAGTGAAATAGTAGCAACGCTACTAATGTATGCTTTGCACCTAATATGAGTGTGATAACTTCCTTTCCTTTTTGTATATGAATTTTTGTCCGTTATCCATTTATAGATAAGTAACACTTGCATTTTGTTATCACTGTTTTAGTTGAATTTAGCCATCACAAATTACCGATCTAATTACGACTTACATTTGCCATTCTGAAGACATATGATGCACAGGAAGAGTCTGATATATGAGGTGAGATTTTTCCTGCTATAGTACGGCCTGGTCACTTCCCAGCCCATAAGAACCTAGTTGATGTTAATTTGTTTCTCTGCATTGCATTGCTTGGTTTACTACTGATTGCAATGCCCTGATTTTGGATGCAAGTTATTTAGTTCATTATTTGGTCAGGTGAATCGTTATCCTTGAATTGACTGTCCTTTACATTTACAGGGGGCGGAAATGCTAAACTGATATAGCAAGACTACGAGACAGTCTAATTTTGTGTCTGACACTGAGCAGAACTTATATGTGTTCTGAAACATATATTCAGGATTCATCTACCCTTGACAGGAAGCAGATGATGGGCTGATCTTGACTAGTATCTAGTCCAAACCCATATCCTCCACTCGCTTGTGGCATCACCCTGCCCACGCAGCCGTGATGGTGCTCGGCCCAGCGCCTAATTCCGTTTCAAGGCTTAGCTATATTTTGTGTACTATGTCAGATTAGTGCATCTCCTTGTAGAATATTAGTAGCAAGCCTTCGTTGATGGCTCACAGCTCCTGCCTATTCCAGTGTTGTGTGGGGACTTCATTTTCTTGTTGCTCCAGTGTTGTATGGACCAATCTGATAGAACCAATGATATATAGTCCCCCACTCCCGCACACACATATTGAAAATTCCCTTGTGATGTCATTTTGATATTAATTTCTTTCAATTTGACGTTGAAAAACCAAGGTTAATCTCAAGTGTTATATACTCTTGTTTGTTGGTGGCCTTTACCTGCTTCTTGATATGCTGCTGAGAATCGCGATATTCTCTTTGTTCTGTTCTTTGTTGCGGGGTGGATGAAGGGTGGTGTATGATGGATATTTAGAAGTGTATTTTCTTGCAAACCTGATCATGAATTGGTTTTCTGGAACACGGTTTTGTATTTTGTGATCCATCCTATATTGAGGTTTCAAGCAATAATAAAAAGGTGAATCTGTTCCGGAATTGTGCTTTAGATTTTATGTAGCAGCCAAGCACTACATCCCTGTTTTTCGATGCGCCACTTGTTGGTTCTATTATTTTTAACACATCACCTCTCTATTTGGAGTTGCTTTCTGATACTGTTTAGTTCATAAAAAGAAATTTTATGATTGTATTGATGCACGTTTCATTTTATATCTTAATATTTAATATATCCGCTTAAGAATCCATTTTGGTTCTCAGACGATTTTTTTTCCTTTTCTTATTGCAGCATAGAGATGCTACTGCAATGTTATCCCTGGCAGAATTTCCACTTCTGTCAATACATCCAGTTGCGCTAAAACAGATACAAGCAAGAACACGCAACAGTGGGCTAATGTTGCTGCAAATTTTGCCAATCCCTAAAGCATTCTTGTGACCACTAGTGCATTCCTCTTAAAGCTGGGTACTGCTGATTTGCTCCCTTTCTTTCTTGTCTAAACCTGAGGGACCACGCAACCTTATATACTCCCTCCATTCCACAATGTAGTGCTTTCTCTATTCATGTGCTTCAACTTTAACCGTAAATTTAACTATCAAGACCGATTGCGGCGGGAGCAGAAGTTATATCAGTGAATTCATATTCGAAAGAAGTTTTTAATTATGTAACTTTTTTTCTCGCCGCAGTCAGTCTCGTTTGTTAAATTTATGGTCAAAGTTTAACCTCGGGATGCGCGGGCGCACTATATTTTGAAATGGAGGGAGTACAAAAATCAAGAATGCTGCCACTATTTATTGCAGTAGTCTTACGTCACAGTCTAATTTTCCTCCTATATTTCTCTTTGCACGTGGGATTGATTTTCTAGGCTGTAATCTTACTTCACATGCAACCGTAATCTTACCTCACTTCCCTGGAGCCTCATCGTGGCTTTTCCAGCGCTAAACTGATGTGTAGTCCATAATCTTACGTAACCTCCATCTAGTAATCTTACCTCCCAAACCTTTTGTTCTTACCGTGGATGGAAGCTGGTTTGACACAGCGCATAGGTTGGCTGCAGGGTTGGCTGGGGTGAGGAATAAGAATTCCTCACCCAGGATGACGAATAACGCGACTCTATATGTGTGTGTGTGTGTTGTGTGCAGCTCCACCGCCCCCATCATGCAGCGCTATTGACCTCCCCCCCACCTTTTTCTCCCTTGCCGGTCATTTCCCGCCCCTTTCTGTCTTCACCCTTGGGGCTCGTACTCAATGCGAACCACAATGGCGCCTCATTTCATCGGAAATGAATCACCAATGGAATAGGATGGCGTAGCTGATCTGTGCCCAAGCTAGCGCCGCACATCTCGCGCCCACACCGATGATCTTGCGGATGTCGGAGTTGAGCCGCTACGAGCTACTTTCCGGAGTGTTCACGCACAACTTGATCGGGATTGAGTTCCTCTTGGCGTGAAGGCCAAGGCAGGAGGGGCGACCGCCTAGGGCCTAGGCCTGGCATGTGCCCATTTATGTGTACATTCAAGTAGCAGCTGGGCTCAGCCCAAGCACGAAAGAAATTAAAACAAATAAAAGAAAGGCTAAGAGCGAGATGGGTGACGCGACTATGTCTCGCTTCAAGTGAGACAAAGCGTCTGCTCGCTTCACGCGCCTACTTAAATGGGCCGGCCCGGCACATGGGAGGTCACTGCCTAATTTTTCTATTTTTACTTTTTTGTTTCACTTTTTCTTTGTTTATTATTTCAGTTTATACTTCCAAATTTTCCAAAGATATATATTACAAAAAATACAAAGAAATATTTTTTAAAAAAATTAGCCAAGCATTTTAAACATGTCTAATGTGTATAGATAAAATGTTATCATGTGCACGAAAAATGTATACAAAAAGATATACAACGTATAGCAAAACATTTGAACATTTATTTAACTTTTTATCAAGCATTTGAAAAAATGTTAATCAAGCATTTGAAAAAAATTAGTCAAGCATTTTAAAAGTGCTAAATATCTATAGAAAAATCTTTTCATATATCTATATCTATACCTAATAATAAAGTAAGATGTGTTTCTCTGATTGTTTTCATCCATTCACCATCGAAATTTATTTTTCTATCAGAGGTGGTACTAAATTTTTATGTGTCCGTCTGTATTTTTATTTTAGCAATCCAGATTTTCATGCTTGGGCTGCACACGCTGTGGCCCAGCCAACCCAGCCCACTTATTTGCCTGCTGATGAAGCTGCAAAAACTCTATTTCTCACCCTGTGCGGCAGATAGTCAGAGCATCGCACAGGGCGCCCGAAACTGTGCCGTCCCGTTTCGTTTTTCATTCCAAATTAATTTTTATTTTTACCTTACCTATACCTACTAATAAAGCAAGGCGAATTTCTTCGATTTTTTCATCCGTCAACCGTCGAAATTTATTTTTCTTATTGGAGGTGGTTCTAAATTTTTGTGTGTCCTAATTAAAACTTTTCAAAAAAAGTTTAGAATTTTATTTGTTTGTCAAAATTTAGAAAAATGTTCAGAATTATAATATTGTGTTCCTGTTTTAAAAATATTTGGAAAAAACAATTTTTTCTCGTTCCAATATTTTTCAAAATTCAGGACATATTGAATTTTTTTCCCAAAAAATTTTGTGTTGTACAAAATTGTTTAGGATTTTTGAAAAATACTCCAAATTTGAAAAGTATTCTTGTTTTAGTAAAATGTTCACATGTTCAAAACAATGTCCGCATTTATAAATTTTTTTTACAAAATTGTTCTGAATGTTGAAAACATGTTCCATTTTCAAAAGCCGGTCACAACTTTAATATTTTTTTGTGTTCTCATAAAAGGTTCATGTCTTCAGAAAATCATGCCGTTTCAAATTTTGTTCATGTTTGTTTTTTCAAAATGGACGAAATACTAAAAACATCGTTCGTAATTTCAAAAGGTGTTCACTTTTCCAAGAATATTTGGCAATTATTTTTTAAAATATTATTTTTTAAAATCTGACACTACAGTATGTTCTTAAATAATTGCGCTAGCCCTTGGTTAGCAGTAGGCGTTTGTTTTCATGGCTAGCAGCACGTGGTCAAGTCTTTAAGGTCATGTGTTCAATCGATCAACCCGTCATTTTTCTGTATTATTACTCATGCCTTGCAAGCACAATTTCGGTGCCCGCCATTAGCTGGTCTAGACACGATCGGTTGTGTGTTCCATACGCTATTTGACACAACTAGCGTCATATATTAGTTCCCACGCAGCTGCGCCAAGAAAAGCAAAAATATACATATAGATTTTGTTATGTCCATTCTAGACGTAGTTTCTCATTTTTTTCGTTTATCCCCAACTAGGCCTACCACACATTTATTTTTCTGTCACACCGACAAGCAGTAAAAAATTAAGGGCGCGAGGGGATTGAATTATGAACCTTTCTTATTGTGCCGACGGACAAAGCCAACTCTGGTAGCTTGCAATTATGATAGGAACAATCCCACCTTGGAATTTTATACTAAATAACACCAGTTTTTATATGTCCTTAACTTGTCTAGAAATAAAAAAGTTGTGTGACAATAAGGAAGTTGTCTCGAGAATCATGTGCAGAACGCGATACTCCACAAATTATTGCTGGAGGTAACTTGCACGTGCCAATAAAAGACAATATGCTGCTTGATTATAGCCTATAATTGAAAAAATTGTGGGCACGTGTTAATAAAAGAGAATATGCTGGTTTTGCTCTAATTAATAAAAATTGTGGGCACATGAGCGCAAAAATAGTCGAAGAGAATAAACCCTGATAATGAAGAGGCATTCATATGTGGTTATGCACTAATTATGCCAATCAGACAAAAATTATGCATTGCAATTAGTAATTTATCCGGTTACATCGTCGTAGGAGAAAGTGGTCGAAGCAACCGTGCCTCGAAGGTCTCCGTGTAGGAACCAAATGAGGACGCAACCACAACTCCGAGATAGAGGCGGACCCGGAGGAAAAAAAGGCACCACTTGGGTGATTGCCACCACGCCAACCAACCCCACCACTATCAAGATCTCGCGGGCCAATCATGACCCGTGAGGAGACTGCAGCTCCTTGCTCTATCGCCCACCGCTGTGGAGACCGTTGTTTGCAAAAAAAAAAATATCTCCACGTTGCAACGCATGGGCATATGTGCTATATGATTTGATTTATGTAGCTCTTTGAAGTCTGGCCTTTATTTTTGAAAGATTAATTTTTCTGACAATTCCTCAAAAAACAAGCGGTCAGAAACAATTATATGACTATTTTAGAATCCTGCTTAGGTCTATAATTTTGTAGCAGACTTACTTGCAAATTATATTAGCAACACCGACAACAGTTTGGTTGGCGGAGGAGGCGACTATAGGCGAGGCGCTAACCGACGACGCGCAACCGACGCGGCCAAGCACTACTGCTGACTATCTCCTCCCATTATTGATGGCCGCCGCCCATGTCGTTCCACTGACACAAGGTTGAACTACCACCATCGATGATGGCAGGAAGGAGGATAAGCGACAATATAGATTGGGCGTTCTGTTCACATAGAGCGTGGAAGAGTGTGTGCAGGGATGTGGGGAAATGGGGAATGCTGAGATATTATTTTTCTTCCGATGCAATGCGCGGTCATATTTCCTAGTAAAAAATAAATACAATGTGTATGAATTTTTTATCATGTATTTAAAATATTAAACTTGTATGAAAAAATGTTCCTAATGTACATGAAAAATGTAGAACACGTATAAAGAATTTGAACATAAAAACATAAATTTAATTTTTTTCTCCTCTATCTAAATTTTTTAATCATATATTTTTAAAAATTAAATGTGTATAAAAACTGTTCTTTTTATATACCAAAAATGTGCAATGTGTAAGAAAAAAGTAGTCGTAAAACGGAAAAATTGAATTCTTTTTCTTAATCATCTATTTCAATAAATGTTAAGTATGTATAAAAAATATTACTCCCTTCGTAAACCAATATAAGAGCGTTTAGGTCACTACTTTAGTGATCTAAATGCTCTTATATTAATTTATAGAGGGAGTACTAATGTGTATGAAAAATGTGGAGTGTGTATAAAAAATTGAACATAAAAACATTTTTTAAAATGTTGATCATGTATCATAAGATCTTAATCAATTATTAAATAAATGTTAGACGTGTATTAAAGCTCTGATATATATTGAAAATATACAATGTTTATGAAGAAAGTAGTCACCAAACATATTTTTTTAAACGTCAGTCATGTTTCGGAAATGTTAAATATGTATAAAAATGTTCTTGATGTAGAGGAAAAAGGTATGATGTGTATGAAAAATGTAGATATGTTTTGAACAAAAAATGCAAAGAAGACTGGTGATAACTGTAGAAACGGTAGAAAGGAACAAAAAAAAAGAAAAAATGTTTAAAACCAAGAAAGAAACAAAGAAAAACGGAGAAAGTTAGAATGAAAAGCAAAACAACCAAAGAAAACAAAGAAAAGAAAGGGGAAAACCCAATGAAAACACTGAATGTAACAAAGAAGACACTTCTAAAAAACTAAGACAACAGAAACCATAAGAAACCATAAAGAAATGAAGAAAAAAACAAAAAAGGAAAAACCCAGGAAAGAAATTAAAAATAATCATAGAAAAAGGAAAAAGGAAAACCAGCGAAAAAACATGAACTAAAAACAAAAAACCAAAAGAAAAATGTTGAAGAAACAAAGAAAACCAAAGAAAAAACAAAAATAAATGAAAAAGAGAAAAAAAACATAGAGCGTGAACATCGCCAGCGATAAAGAAAATGAAACGAGCTGATCCACTTTATGATGGGGGAGAGAAAATGCTTTACCGAGACGGAAGGTATACTCGCTATAAGTGAGCTACATTCGTTGTGGATGGGCTCAACCCAATAAGAAAATAGAGGAAAGGAAAAGAAGAAGTAGAGAGGACTTAGGCCAGGAGTGTTCTTGAGAGTAACGTATGTATCGCCAATGCAGTCGACAGCGGAGGATGGATATGAATCTAGGTCGAGACCGGGGGGGAGGGGGGGTTGCATGTTGAAGGTGGATATGCAACTGGGTCAGGACGGCGGGAGTTGCATGTCCACCTCAACATGCCTCATCTGACTTAGTTGCATGTCCACCTCAACATGCAACTCCCACCGTCCTGACCTAGTCAGATTAGGTGAACACCGCAAAAAATGAGTCAGATTAGGTGAGAAGTTGCGTGTTGAGAGTGGACATGCAACTGGGTCAAGTTGACGACAAATTGCATGTCGAGAGTGGACATGTGACTAGGTTATGTTAGGGGCAAGTTACATGTGAAGGGTGGACATGTAACCGGGTCGGAAGGGGGGCAAGTTGCATATCGAAGGTGGACATGCAACTGTGTCAGGTCAAGGGGAGTTACGTGTCGAGAATGGGCATGCAACTAGGTTAGGTTAGGGGCAATTTAGGTGCCTTGAGTGGACATCCCTTGGGAAAAGAAAGACATTTACCGAGAAATCGATCGTTTTAATATGTTGTTCTCTTGTGGTGGGACAATAAAAGGACAAACCACCAAAAGAAATGCATCCCCGCCATATCGAGGAATCTCCTAGCACCACACGCCATGCACGACATCTCGTTCTTTTTTCTTCTTTGTTGTATCTTTACAATTGTGTGGTATATGTTTCATGTGCAGTTGCAGTTGGGTTACGATGCATGCAGTTGCATATCTAGTGGTTGACATAGAACTAATCGATGTTCTCTCCCCAATTACAATATCGTTTTCCACTTTTGTGGTTGTGTAGTATATGTGTTATGTATAATTGCAGAGGAGTTATAACGCACGCAATTGCATGTCTAGTGGCCAAGATTTTCTTTAAAAAAATCCATTCCATCCATTAGTGTTCTTTTGCAGACCAAAGCTAATCCACTTTACGAACTTGTCCTTTTTGAATATACAAAATAGTCCATGTAAAAAGAAAAACAAAAAAGGAAAATTCACGTGTGATTAGTAACGTGCTTTGTGACTCCACTCTCTCCCCATTAGTTTACTACGCTAGTCACTCTCCACATTTTTTTCAGCATAAGTCACTCTCCACATAATTAATAAAGGAAAATGAAAATTTGAACACCGCTGCCAGCAGACCTGGAAAACAACCGACAAAAAAATAATTAAAAAGCAAAAAGCCAATACGGCCCAACACATGAACAAAACACACAAAAATGGCCCAGAACATGTGGTGGGAGGCTCGGATAACAAGTTTGCATGAATATTGTAGCAGTTTGATCATGTGATGGGAAACTTAGATGTCACATAGCTAATTCTCATCTAGATGAGAATTAGCAAATCTGTATCATTATTAGACATCTCAAAGTAAGAATGTGTGTTTGGAAGATAACTATTAACACTTTACATGTGAAAGTAGACACATGTATGTATATGTATCTATGTACTCATGCATATATAGCCACACAAATCTGAAGGAAATATGCCCTAGAGGCAATAATAAAGTTATTATTTATTTCCTTATATCATGATAAATGTTTATTATTCATGCTAAAATTGTATTAACCGGAAACATAATACATGTGTGAATACATAGACAAACAGAGTGTCATTAGTATGCCTCTACTTGACTAGCTCGTTAATCAAAGATGGTTATCTTTCCTAACCATGAACAAAGAGTTGTTATTTGATTAACGGGATCACATCATTAGTTGAATGATCTGATTGACATGACCCATTCCATTAGCTTAGCACCCGATTGTTTAGTATGTTGCTATTGCTTTCTTCATGACTTATACATGTTCCTATGACTATGAGATTATGCAACTCCCGTGTGCCGGAGGAACACTTTGTGTGCTACCAAACGTCACAACGTAACTGGGTGATTATAAAGGTGCTCTACAGGTGTCTCCAAAGGTACATGTTGGGTTGGCGTATTTCGAGATTAGGATTTGTCACTCCGATTGTCGGAGAGGTATCTCTGGGCCCTCTCGGTAATGCACATCACATAAGCCTTGCAAGCATTGCAAATAATGAGTTAGTTGTGAGATGATGTATTACGGAACGAGTAAAGAGACTTGCCGGTGACGAGATTGAACTAGGTATTGAGATACCGACGATCGAATCTTGGGCAAGTAACATACCGATGACAAAGGGAACAACGTATGTTGTTATGCGGTCTGACCGATAAAGATCTTCGTAGAATATGTAGGAACCAATATGAGCATCCAAGTTCCGCTATTGGTTATTGACCAGAGACGTGTCTCGGTCATGTCTACATTGTTCTCGAACCGTAGGGTCCGCACGCTTAACGTTACGATGACAGTTTCATTATGAGTTTATGTATTTTGATGTACCGAAGGTTGTTCGGAGTCCCGGATGTGATCACGGACATGACGAGGAGTCTCGAAATGGTCGAGACATAAAGATCGATATATTGGACGACTATATTCGGACACCGGAAGTGTTCCGGGTGATTTTGGAGAAAACCGGAGTGCCGGAGGGGTTACCGGAACCCCCCGGGAAAGTATTGGGCCTTAGTGGGCCTGAGGGGAGAGAGAGGGCATCAGCCCAGGAGGTGGCGCCCCCCCCCCATGGGGAGTCCAAATTGGACTAGGGAGGGGGGCGCGGCCCCTCTTTCCCTCTCCCTCTCCCTCTCTTTCCTCCCCCCTCTTTCTTCCTAGTTGGACTAGGAAAGGGGAGTCCTACTCCCACTAGGAGGAGGACTCCCCCCTCCCTTTGGCGCGCCCCATAGGGCCGGCCGGCCTCCCCCCTTGCTCCTTTATATACGGGGGCAGGGGGGCACCCTAGGACACACAAGTTGATCTTCGTGATCGTTCCTTAGCCGTGTGCGGTGCCCCCCTCCACGATATTACACCTCGGTCATATTGTAGCGGTGCTTAGGCGAAGCCCTGCGAAGGTTGAACATCAAGATCGTCACCACGCCGTCGTGCTGACGGAACTCCTCCCCGAAGCTTTGCTGGATCGGAGCCCGGGGAGCGTCATCGAGCTGAACGTGTGCCAAGAACTCGGAGGTGCCGGAGTAACGGTGCTTGGATCGGTTGGACCGGGAAACGTACGACTACTTCTTCTACGTTGCGTCAACGCTTCCGCTTCGGTCTATGAGGGTACGTAGACAACACTCTCCCCTCTCGTTGCTATGCATCACCATGATCTTGCGTGTGCGTAGGAAATTTTTTGAAATTACTACGTTCCCCAACAGTGGTATCAGAGCCTAGATTTTATGGTTTGATGTTATATGCACCAGTAGAACACAAGTGAGTTGTGGGCGATATAAGTCATACTGCTTACCAGCGTGTCATACTTTGGTTCGGCAGTATTGTTGGATGAAGCGTCCCGGACCGACATTACGTGTACGCTTACGCGAGACTGGTTCTACCGCCGTGCTTTGCACACAGGTGGCTGGCGGGTGTCAGTTTCTCCAACTTTAGTTGAATCGAGTGTGGCTACGCCCGGTCCTTGCGAAGGTTAAAACAGCACCAACTTGACAAACTATCGTTGTGGTTTTGATGCGTAGGTAAGATTGGTTCTTGCTTAAGCCCGTAGCAGCCACGTAAAACTTGCAACAATAAAGTAGAGGACGTCTAACTTGTTTTTGCAGGGCATGTTGTGATGTGATATGGTCAAGACATGATGCTAAATTTTATTGTATGAGATGATCATGTTTTGTAACCGAGTTATCGGCAACTGGCAGGAGCCATATGGTTGTCGCTTTATTGTATGCAATGCAATCGCGCTGTAATGCTTTACTTTATCACTACGATGGTGATCATGACAGTGCTTCGGAGATGGAGATCACAAGCACAAGATGATGATGGCCATATCATATCACTTATATTGATTGCATGTGATGTTTATCTTTTATGCATCTTATCTTGCTTTGATTGACGGTAGCATTATAAGATGATCTCTCACTAAATTATCAAGAAGTGTTCTCCCTGAGTATGCATCGTTGCGAAAGTTCTTCATGCTGAGACACCACGTGATGATCGGGTGTGATAGGCTCTACGTTCAAATACAACGGGTGCAAAACAGTTGCACACGCGGAATACTCAGGTTATACTTGACGAGCCAAGCATATACAGATATGGCCTCGAAACACGGAGACCGAAAGGTCGAGCGTGAATCATATAGTAGATATGATCAACATAGTGATGTTCACCAATGAAACTACTCCATCTCACGTGATGATCGGACATGGTTTAGCTAATTTGGATCACGTAATCACTTAGAGGATTAGAGGGATATCTATCTAAGTGGGAGTTCTTAAGTAATATGATTAATTGAACCTAAATTTATCATGAACTTAGTACCTGATAGTATCTTGCTTATGTATGTTTGATTGTAGATAGATGGCCCGTGCTATTGTTCCGTTGAATTTTAATGCGTTCCTTGAGAAAGCAAAGTTGAAAGATGATGGTAGCAATTACACGGACTGGGTCCGTAACTTGAGGATTATCCTCATTGCTGCACAGAAGAATTACGTCCTGGAAGCACCGCTGGGTGCCAGGCCTGCTGCTGGAGCAACACCAGATGTTGTGAACGTCTGGCAGAGCAAAGCTTATGACTACTCGATAGTTCAATGTGCCATGCTTTACGGCTTAGAACCGGGACTTCAACAACGTTTTGAACGTCATAGGGCATATGAGATGTTCCAGGAGTTGAAGTTAATATTTCAAGCGAATGCCTGGATTGAGATATATGAAGTCTCCAATAAGTTCTATAGCTGCAAGATGGAGGAGAACAGTTCTGTCAGTGAGCATATACTCAAGATGTCTGGGTATTGTAATCACTTGATTCAACTGGGAGTTAATCTTCCGGATGATAGCGTCATTGACAGAATTCTCCAATCACTTCCACCAAGCTACAAGAGCTTTGTAATGAACTATAATATGCAAGGGATGAATAAGACTATTCCCGAGCTCTTCGCGATGCTGAAAGCTGCGGAGGTAGAAATCAAGAAGGAGCATCAAGTGTTGATGGTCAACAAGACCACTAGTTTCAAGAAAAAGGGCAAAGGGAAGAAGAAGGGGAACTTCAAGAAGAACATCAAGCAAGTTACTGCTCAAGAGAATAAACCCAAGTCTGGACCTAAGCCTGAAACTGAGTGCTTCTACTGCAAGCAGACTGGTCACTGGAAGCGGAACTGCCCCAAGTATTTGGCGGATAAGAAGGATGGCAAGGTGAACAAAGGTATATGTGATATACATGTTATTGATGTGTACCTTACTAATGCTCGCAGTAGCACCTGGGTATTTGATACTGGTTGTGTTGCTAATATTTGCAATTCGAAACAGGGACTACAGATTAAGCGAAGATTGGCTAAGGACGAGGTGACGATGCGCGTGGGAAATGGTTCCAAAGTCGATGTGATCGCAGTCGGCACGCTACCTCTACATCTACCTTCGGGATTAATATTAGACCTAAATAATTGTTATTTGGTGCCAGCGTTAAGCATGAACATTATATCTGGATCTTGTTTGATGCGAGACGGTTATTCATTTAAATCAGAGAATAATGGTTGTTCTATTTATATGAGTAATATCTTTTATGGTCATGCACCCTTGCGGAGTGGTCTATTCTTATTAAATCTCGATAGTAGTGATACACATATTCATAGTGTTGAAGCCAAAAGATGCAGAGTTGATAATGATAGTGCAACTTATTTGTGGCACTGCCGTTTAGGTCATATCGGTGTAAAACGCATGAAGAAACTCCATACTGATGGGCTTTTGGAACCACTTGATTATGAATCACTTGGTACTTGCGAACCGTGCCTCATGGGCAAGATGACTAAAACACCGTTCTCCGGTACTATGGAGAGAGCAACAGATTTGTTGGAAATCATACATACAGATGTATGTGGTCCGATGAATATTAAGGCTCGTGGCGGATATCGTTATTTTCTCACCTTCACAGATGACTTAAGCAGATATGAGTATATCTACTTAATGAAACATAAGTCTGAAACGTTTGAAAAGTTTAAAGAATTTCAGAGTGAAGTTGAAAATCATCGTAACAAGAAAATAAAATTCCTACGATCTGATCATGGAGGAGAATATTTGAGTTACGAGTTTGGTGTACATTTGAAACAATGTGGAATAGTTTCGCAACTCACGCCACCCGGAACACCACAGCGTAATGGTGTGTCCGAACGTCGTAATCGTACTTTACTTGATATGGTACGATCTATGATGTCTCTTACCGATTTACCGCTATCGTTTTGGGGTTATGCTTTAGAGACGGCCGCATTCACGTTAAATAGGGCACCATCAAAATCCGTTGAGTCGACGCCTTATGAACTATGGTTTGCCAAGAAACCAAAGTTGCCGTTTCTGAAAGTTTGGGGCTGCGATGCTTATGTGAAAAAGCTTCAACCTGATAAGCTCGAACCCAAATCGGAGAAATGTGTCTTCATAGGATATCCAAAGGAGACTATTGGATACACCTTCTATCACAGATCCGAAGGCAAGACTTTTGTTGCTAAGTTCGGAAACTTTCTGGAGAAGGAATTTCTCTCGAAAGAAGCGAGTGGGAGGAAAGTAGAACTTGACGAGGTAACTGTACCTGCTCCCTTGTTGGAGAGTAATGCATCACGGAAATCTGTTTTTGTGACACCTACACCAATAAGTGAGGAAGCTAATGATAATGATCATGAAACTTCAGAACAAGATACTACTGAACCTCGTAGATCAACCAGAGTAAGATCCGCACCAGAATGGTACGGTAATCCTGTTCTGGAAGTCATGCTACTAGATCATGATGAACCTACGAACTATGAAGAAGCGATGGTGAGTCCAGATTCCGCAAAATGGCTTGAAGCCATGAAATCTGAGATGGGATCCATGTATGAGAACAAAGTGTGGACTTTGGTTGACTTGCCCGATGATCGGCAAGCAATTGAGAATAAATGGATCTTCAAGAAGAAGACTGACGCTGACGGTAATGTTACTGTCTACAAAGCTTGACTTGTTGCAAAAGGTTTTCGACAAGTTCAAGGGATTGACTACGATGAGACCTTCTCACCCGTAGCGATGCTTAAGTCTGTCCGAATCATGTTAGCAATTGCCGCATTTTATGATTATGAAATTTGGCAAATGGATGTCAAAACTGCATTCCTGAATGGATTTCTGGAAGAAGAGTTGTATATGATGCAACCAGAAGGTTTTGTCGATCCAAAGGGAGCTAACAAAGTGTGCAAGCTCCAGCGATCCATTTATGGACTGGTGCAAGCCTCTCGGAGTTGGAATAAGCGCTTTGATAGTGTGATCAAAGCATTTGGTTTTATACAGACTTTTGGAGAAGCCTGTATTTACAAGAAAGTGAGTGGGAGCTCTGTAGCATTTCTGATATTATATGTGGATGACATATTACTAATTGGAAATGATATAGAATTTCTGGATAGCATAAAGGGATACTTGAATAAGAGTTTTTCAATGAAAGACCTCGGTGAAGCTGCTTACATATTAGGCATTAAGATCTATAGAGATAGATCAAGACGCTTAATTGGACTTTCACAAAGCACATACCTTGACAAAGTTTTGAAGAAGTTCAAAATGGATCAAGCAAAGAAAGGGTTCTTGCCTGTATTACAAGGTGTGAAGTTGAGTAAGACTCAATGCCCGACCACTGCAGAAGATAGAGAGAAAATGAAAGATGTTCCCTATGCTTCAGCCATAGGCTCTATCATGTATGCAATGCTGTGTACCAGACCTGATGTGTGCCTTGCTATAAGTCTAGCAGGGAGGTACTAAAGTAATCCAGGAGTGGATCACTGGACAACGGTCAAGAACATCCTGAAATACCTGAAAAGGACTAAGGATATGTTTCTCATTTATGGAGGTGACAAAGAGCTCATCGTAAATGGTTAAGTTGATGCAAGCTTTGACACTGATTCGGACGATTCTAAATCGCAAACCGGATACGTGTTTACATTAAACGGTGGAGCTGTCAGTTGGTGCAGTTCTAAACAAAGCGTCGTGGCGGGATCTACGTGTGAAGCGGAATACATAGCTGCTTCGGAAGCAGCAAATGAAGGAGTATGGATGAAGGAGTTCATATCCGATCTAGGTGTCATACCTAGTGCATCAGGTCCAATGAAAATCTTTTGTGACAATACTGGTGCAATTGCGTTGGCAAAGGAATCCGGATTTCACAAGAGAACCAAGCACATTAAGAGACGCTTCAATTCCATCCGGGATCTAGTCCAGGTGGGAGACATAGAGATTTGCAAGATACATACGGATCTGAATGTAGCAGACCCGTTGACTAAGCCTCTTCCACGAGCAAAGCATGATCAGCACCAAGGCTCCATGGGTGTTAGAATCATTACTGTGTAATCTAGATTATTGACTCTAGTGCAAGTGGGAGACTAAAGGAAATATGCCCTAGAGGCAATAATAAAGTTATTATTTATTTCCTTATATCATGATAAATGTTTATTATTCATGCTAGAATTGTATTAACCGGAAACATAATACATGTGTGAATACATAGACAAACAGAGTGTCACTAGTATGCCTCTACTTGACTAGCTCGTTAATCAAAGATGGTTATCTTTCCTAACCATGAACAAAGAGTTGTCATTTGATTAACGGGATCACATCATTAGTTGAATGATCTGATTGACATGACCCATTCCATTAGCTTAGCACCTGATCGTTTAGTATGTTGCTATTGCTTTCTTCATGACTTATACATGTTCCTATGACTATGAGATTATGCAACTCCCGTTTGCCGGAGGAACACTTTGTGTCCTACCAAACGTCACAATGTAACTGGGTGATTATAAAGGTGCTCTACAGGTGTCTCCAAAGGTACATGTTGGGTTGGCGTATTTCGAGATTAGGATTTGTCACTCCGATTGTCGGAGAGGTATCTCTGGGCCCTCTCGGTAATGCACATCACATAAGCCTTGCAAGCATTGCAACTAATGAGTTAGTTGTGAGATGATGTATTACGGAACGAGTAAAGAGACTTGCCGGTGACGAGATTGAACTAGGTATTGAGATACCGACGATCGAATCTCGGGCAAGTAACATACCGATGACAAAGGGAACAACGTATGTTGTTATGCGGTCTGACCGATAAAGATCTTCATAGAATATGTAGGAACCAATATGAGCATCCAGGTTCCGCTATTGGTTATTGACCAGAGACGTGTCTCGGTCATGTCTACATTGTTCTCGAACCGTAGGGTCCGCACGCTTAACGTTACGATGACAGTTTCATTATGAGTTTATGTATTTTGATGTACTGAAGGTTGTTCGGAGTCCTGGATGTGATCACGGACATGACGAGGAGTCTCGAAATGGTCAAGACATAAAGATCGATATATTGGACGACTATATTCGGACACCGAAAGTGTTCCGGGTGATTTCGGAGAAAACCGGAGTGCCGGAGGGGTTACCAGAACCCCCCGGGAAAGTATTGGGCTTTAGTGGGCCTGAGGGGAGAGAGAGGGCATCAGCCCAGGAGGTGGCGCCCCCCTCCCCCATGGGGAGTCCGAATTGAACTAGGGAGGGGGGGGGGGCGGCCCCTCTTTCCCTCTCCCTCTCCCTCTCTTTCCTTCCCCCTCTTTCTTCCTAGTTGGACTAGGAAAGGGGAGTCCTACTCCCACTAGGAGGAGGACTCCCCCCTCCCTTTGGCGCGCCCCATAGGGCCGGCCGGCCTCCCCCCTTGCTCCTTTATATACGGGGGCAGGGGGCACCCTAGGACACACAAGTTGATCTTCGTGATCGTTCCTTAGCCATGTGCGGTGCCCCCCTCCACGATATTACACCTCGGTCATATTGTAGCGGTGCTTAGGCGAAGCCCTGCGACGGTTGAACATCAAGATCGTCACCACGCCGTTGTGCTGACGGAACTCCTCCCCGAAGCTTTGCTGGATCGGAGCCCGGGGAGCGTCATCGAGCTGAACGTGTGCCAAGAACTCAGAGGTGCCGGAGTAACGGTGCTTGGATCGGTTGGACCGGGAAGACGTACGACTACTTCCTCTACGTTGCGTCAACGCTTCCGCTTCGGTCTACGAGGGTATGTAGACAACACTCTCCCCTCTCGTTGCTATGCATCACCATGATCTTGCGTGTGCGTAGGAATTTTTTTTGAAATTACTACGTTCCCCAACAAAATCCATGTCGCCAACTTTGCCCTGGTCTCCTCCAAGAACGTAGTGCAAAGAATTGATAAACAACGTCAAAACATATACTCCCTCTATTTCTAAATGTAGTGCGCATAAAATTTCTTGGAAGTCAAACATTGCTTAGTTTGACCAAGTTTAGTGAGAAAAGTATCAACGAAAATAATACCAAATAAATATAATATAAAAATATGCTTAATGATGTATCTAATGATATTTAATTAAAATTATAGATGTAGATATTTGTCCTCTATAAATGTAGTCAAAGTAGGGGGAGTTTGACTTTTGAAATTTCCTATGTGCACTACATTTAGGAATAGAGGGAGTATATGACATGTAGACTCAGATCCCACGCACCATATACATGGCGTATGTCAAAACCATGCATTAACCACTTAGTTTTTTTTACGTTCATTAACCACTTACTTAAAGAAAGGCAAATCCTTATAATTTTGCATGTAACCACATAGTTATTTTCCTCAACTATGAAAATCAATGGCGCCTTCTTACTGCTACATCTGTGCAATGTCCTTGTTATACTGATCTATCCATCCACGTATGATCTCAACTTCCTGTCTCCTTTGTTCTACAACCCAGTCTGGGTCATCCTTGGTTGCAGATCTGAAGTCCAAATGATGGGCCCCTGAAAATTACCATCACAAAAAGTAGCCCGTGTAATTAAGTTCAGAATACTTTTGACCTTGCATATTTTCTGGAACTTCATGTTTACCTTTCTCTGTGACAAGAGCAATGATGCTGGATGATATGTTCTTGAGCACCCTGATAGCAGTTAGAAAGGAAGACTATCAGTATTGTTTACTATGGTAACAAAATTACCTGGATGGTTGAAACTATCTTCTGAAGAATTCAGATAGTGAAATCTTTTACTCTTACCCGCCTCGACTCCACGGGTCTCGCATTCCGTTGGAGAAGATAATGTTGCTCCCAAACCTCTTGAGAACTTGATCAATTTTCTGCAGTGGATTGTGCAATGTAGTAGCAGGTGAGCACATGCCACCCAACAATTTTTTTTACTGACGGTTCATATGTTAACACAAAAAAAATCTGAAAGAAAACTTACATGGCCACCATATTCAGTAGTGATCCAGTGCATCCTCGGACGAACTCCATAGCCGGCAAGGCAGCCCTCGGACCTCTCCTCGTAGCTGAAGCCGAATGGTGGAAACATGCTCTCATTCAACACAGTCATTGGCATGACCATCTCTGTGCAGGCCTGCATAAGAGTTGTTTCAGGAAACAAACACATATATGAACTTCAGTCTTGAGTGTTATCAGTAAACCACATGTATGTCACTGTCAGTCAGGATTTTACCTGCCAGCCCCAGCCGCTGAGACCATGGGGGTCATCCACACCTTCCACCTGGAAGCACTTCTGGTCGCCTGTGTAATTGTAGTACAGGCTCGCCGCTGCGAAAGCTTTTTCGACGACATCTGCTCCCGCGGGAAATGAATCAATGATCTTGCACATCTGCAGAAATGTCAGGAGAATTACATGTTCAGCAGAAGAGAATAAAAAGCAGGTCCTGTTTTTGCATGACTCAGTTTGGTAACTCTGGAACTCTTTTTCTCTGCTCATTCACCTGATATAATGCACGCAAAAGTAAGGGATTTAAATTAGGTTACAGGTGGCTAACCTCTTTGACAGGGTAAGCAGGCAGATTTTGCAGGAAATTGGCTGGAGTTGGATAGTCCGTCATGGCCGTGTAGGTGAATGCCGTATATAGAAAGTTGGTCAGCGAATCAACGGACTGCACAGTCCTAAAAGGTGAGGGATAACACAACGTCATGAACCCGAGTCATCGCCGTTCGTTCAAATATGGCGCTCTTCATTAGTTCAGCACTCAGGGAATCTTATCAAGATGAAGTTTTCATGTGCTGTCATGTATGCAGCTGAGCTGAGTGTCTATGTCAGTAGCAAATCTATCCTTTGGACTTAATGTACATCTTATCAAGAATCTCTTATCCTGCAAGTCATCTTTTTTCATGTATTTCTTGCCTACAAGGTTTGACTATTTATTTGCTTTACTTACACTTCACACATAGAAAAGAATACTTGCAGTCTTGAATCTCTTATTTTTCTCCCTATATTAATGAATTTAATACAGTTTTCAGTCAAAAAAGTTATCACTTGGACAAAGCTTACTTGCAGGTCCTGAAGGTTTTGCTGAGCTCCAAGAGCCCTGTCTCGTTTGATCCCCTGTCATCTAACACATCCCAGACCGCCTTGATGACACTGAAGCAATTCAGGCTCTCAGACTGCAAAATCAGTTGGATGTTACAGTCAGCTAAATAAACAGCTGTGTCTTTCGTTCAGCTTGGGAGAAGGAGTAATCAAGCACCAAACAGACAAGGATGTCACTAGCAACATGTCATTATTCCCATTCCTTGTTCTATCTTTTCTGTACCGTATTATAAATAACAGCTGCGTCATCGGTCATCAACGATAATAAACAAAATACACCAATTTGCATATATTTTTGGAAAATTAAGGACCTTATTCACGCAGCCGCCTACTGATAGCCCTTTGGTGCAGTTATGCATCGCAATCAAGCTAATCAACTTAGCCATGAGTCATGACTCATAATCAAGACCTTAACTAGACATCCACATCAGTGGCTGGCCGGTGCCATTCCAGTCACCCACTTGGAAAAATAATTCTTGAAAGATTCTAATCAAACACATTCATTAAATTCCATGCTAATGAAGGGAAACGCTGTAACCAATTCATGACCCACAAATGAAAACCACTAAGTTGCCGCTAGGGTACTGATAACAGTACAGGAAGAGAGACATGCTAACGGACGGACATACAACAAGTGAAATTCAATACTACTCCCTCTATCCCAAAATAAGAAAATTGTATTAAATTAACAACACTAAAGATTTTTTTTAGAAAAGAAGGATTACCCTAAATCAGCAACATTTATTTTGCTAAAGTTATACTAAATCAGCGACACTTATTTTAGAACGGACGGAGTACTACAATCATTCAGAGCCGACATTGTCGATTAGTCTGCAGCAGACGGACGAACTGCCATGCGTTCTGTGTTAGGATAATGTTGCAGTAGTATTGGGACATCCAAGCTAGTTGTGCATGTGAGAGAGGTTAGTTCATGAAGTTAAGTCCGGCTAGAAGTTTGCTTGGCTGTCCTAGTTCGACTAGGTTTTGTCGGCTGCAGCTTTGAACGATCATCGGGAAGAAAAGGAGAAAATAAAAAGAGAAAAAAGAGGGCACGACAAGGGCTTTTTGGCTAAAGTTTTTGGGCGTGTTCGTCGTGTGCTTTTTAATGTGATCGGCCCCGAGGACGAGTTCCAACATTCTGAAGAGTGAAGAACAATATACAATTTGACCAGTGAGAGTGGGCCATCCACCCAGAAATTATTTGATCAACTTATCTTTTAGAGTGTTATAACGAAGTGGTAATTAATTCTAGTAAGTACCTTGAAGTCCTGCGTGACAGTGTCTTCGAAGCCTGACCACGAGCTGATGTCGTCAAACTGCAGGATTGGTGCAGAGGACGCCAGGGCCCCCATGGCGACATGGGGGTACTTGAGCCTAAACCATGATGCCAGCACTAGAAACAACAGCCATAAGACAACAACATTATTTACATCTTGTTTTTTGAATATCCACATGAGAACGTCAATTCTATATTAGCTCATCCTAATCGCGACAATACTATGAGCTGACAGACTCGGGCACTTACGAATCATATATATATATATATATATATATATATATATATATATATATATATATATATATATATATATATATAATCATGTCACTTCACCATACAATTATTAATGGGATAGGACTCGCCTCAACATATAATCGTGCATGGAAAACTATCCATCACAACATTCAACCATGCATGAATTTTTTTATTTAATTATTCTACTTATATTTAATAAATATTGTTACAAGTACACGTAATCAAATATAATAGGAGGACAGTGTCACATACAGGGAAGAAAACAAAACGCATCTGGCGACTCACGACTAGGACCCGATCTAGCGACTGTGTTCGCCTCGAAGGTGGCTTTGGATTGATCTTTGTATACATTTTATCAACCACTATTGAATAACTTAATAAAGATGGCTGCCTGCATCATTTGATGCAGGGGCCGGGGGTAATTCTCTTTTCTTTTTAAAATCACATATAATAAAATATATGTATTTTAAATTTTTGTTCTCATGTTATCAACATAAATCTTCATGAACCAATTCGTGCAGCAACCCGCATGGTCTCCTCTAGTAGTTGATTCAAGTGTTGTAGCCCATAGGAATTGGCAATTTTAGCCACCAAATACTCTTATACATTATAATGCATTTTCGTATAATAGTAATATATTTTTGTATAAACTAAACAAGCAGATCCAACCGCGCGTCACACGCACGAATATATTAGACAAAAGGCCAATGCTACACGTACGTAAAGTAACTATGCAGGTTTACGTATTAACCAATGTTGAGGATTAGGATTGGTGTTTAGGGGAGGGAGGGGTCCACCCATCTGAAATCGGTATGTTTTGATTAGTTTGGAATGTTTCGTAAACTTTCATATGCTCTTCCTAGGTTTAGCATTTTTCGTAGATAGAAAAACATTAATTAGTAAAGGACTTACTGCCTCCGTAGGAGCCACCAAAGACGACGACGGGGGCGTCGACAGCGGAGAGGTTCTGCTTGAGGCTGGTGATAAGGACAGCGAAGTCGGCGAGCGCTTGCGTGGACGTCAGGTAGCCCAGCGTGTCGGGTGACTGGGACGAGTCTTTCCCGAATGGCTGTGACTCCCCGTAGAACCGATGCTGCACCCGCACAAATTTCAAACAAGTTAGTAACGAGTAGCACTAGTTGAGCTTACGTACCAGACAACGGCAAAAATGTCGCCTGCCGCCTGGTGTGCAGTTAACGCATTCGCCATTGAATTTTCAGTGTTTCTTAAGGTCCGATGAAGATATGCTGATTATAGCTTAAAATAAGAGCCATGACGGTACCTCGATGAAGACGAGGAGGGCGCCAAACTCGGGCGCGATGTCGAACATGAAGCCCGTATTGGTGGTGAACCACTCGATGTCGCCCTCGTTGCCGGTGTACACGAACAGCGGCCCGGCGGTGGGTTTCCGCCGCCAGAAGGTGTCGTTGAGGAGGTACTTCTGGGAGAAGACACGGGAGGAGTTGGGCGTGAAGGTGAAGTGGTCCAGCTCCTGCGGGAAGTAGTGCGCCGTGAACGGCTTCGCCGTGCCGTTGTCCGCCGCGGCGTACCTGCCGCCGGAGCTTGCAGCCCGCTGCTGATGCAGAGAAGCGAGTCCAGCAGCGAAACGGGGAGGCTGATGGGTGGTGCGCCTGGAGGAGCTTGCTGCTGCCGCCAGTTCCGGCGCGAACGCCGCGAGGAGGAGGAGCAGCAGCGCCGGGACAACCGTGAGGGTAATGGTGGGCGTCATTTTTGGCCGTCGATCGAGTGTCCACCCTCTCCGCAGCCTGCTAGGGTTTAAGAATAAGAAGGCGCGGTTGCGGGAGAGACTGAGACGAAACGGTCGTGCGCCGCGCGCATTGTCTGGTTCGCCTTGTCGGGCATGGATGCAATGGACGGACCCAGATGATTGATTTTAGCCGGCCGGCGACGGGACGTACGCGAGACGCGCCAAACCTGATGCAATGGACTCACTGGCTTGGCAGCCTCTAGTCTTGCAAGACAGCTTGGAGACGACCGGCCACAACGCGACGCCGGCATTCTCTCGCCGGCCACACAAGATGGCCGATCCGAATCTGACCAGCCGCAACGAGACGCGACACGGCGTCGCCGCCGGCACGAGTCTTTGGCCGGAAAAGAAGTGGTTATCCATGTTGAATCTCGCGTCCTGTCGGGCCCACTTGTGTCTAAAGTACTAGCAGCTGCCACTCTCTCTAGACTTCATCAGCTAGCTTGTGAATTCGCATCCTCTCCAAGGTTTTAGATTCCGAATGGGTAAATTTTCTCGTGGGCGGGCGAAATTCTCGGTAACCACGGTTACCGAGAAATTCCGAACAAATTTCAGACGAAATTTGCGAAATTTGTAATTGAATTCAAATTCTTTTAAATTAGGTATAAAGATATCATGAACTACTTTTATTTAGAAGAGATGTAGTAGCTCAGTGGAAGGTCAACTACGTTTGTGCTACGCAGTGTTGAGGTCGCGAGTTTGATTCCTCTCTACTAGCCACTCAGGGGGCGGTGCGGGAAGGGGAATCTCCGATGCCTTCGCATTGTTAATAGTTTATTTAGATTTTTTTTAGTCCTCGCAGATGCGGCGTTCTGGCGGATGGCGTTGCTTCTTCTTCTTGAAATTTATCTTCTGGGCTCAAATTCTCCTTGAGTTCGTCTTTTTGGGCGTAATCGATAGAGCTCCGGCGTAGATTCCTCCAGTCTCCTTGGACGGTAAGGTTAGGGCTTCTTCTCAAGTGAGGAGATTTAGTCTCGGGTGTTTCGGATTTATGCAAGCGTTCAATGACCACAACTGTGACTTTAGGATGCTGGTCCTTAGGGGCACATGCACAAAGACTTTCCGATTGGCATCGACAAAATCAAGCTGGCTTTGATAGGGAACCGGCGACAGCGACGCATCGGCGGCTCATTCTGACAGCAGTTGGTCGTTCGATGGTGTTTGAATCTTAGTATAAGTTCATTATGTTTGAGATGCTTTATAATTCCCATGAACCTAATCCTTTCCAAAAAAAGAACTTATGTGCCATCGTCTTATCGATCGAGGACCAGCTTGAGCGGAAGAGCATGAGAGATGGGTCCCCTACACTGTTTCAGCACTGTCCACTCATTAAAACACAAGAGGCGCTGCCATCACACCCAAATATGCTCGTGATGTGGAAACAATGCTCCTGCCCCTTGCCTCCCGGGTCGCACGCGCATGCGGCTCCGAAGGCCCCCAAACCCTAGACCAGCAGGGCCCCTGATCTCCTCCTCCGGCTGCCGGCGCCTGCAATGACGACCGTGCCCGGCTGACGAAGGCGGTGAGTGCTGGCGCCCCCCCCCCCCCCCAACCCCGACGGGCCCCTTCGCGCAGAATGGGACATCTTAGGGGCGGCCATGGTGGTGGGGTGGCAGGCCGCCGTGTGCTGGGCGCGCGGTGGTGCTCTCAGTGGTGGTGGCCTCGGAGTGGTGGAAGGAGGTGCGGGTCAAATCCGAATCACCCTAGATTCAATCTAGACCATGGGGCTAATTTCTCTACACGACAGTCCCCTGGTGCGGGTGAAGGCCGTTGTGGTGGTTGTGGCTCTTGCACGGCGTGGTTGGCTGCTGCAGCTCCTCGTCTGGGTGGATGGTGGTTGTTGGGTCGCGTTCTTTTGGTTGTGCGGGTGAGGAAGGACCACAGCTACGCGGCTGCGTCTGCAAGTTGCTGCTGTGACGGCGATGCGTGGAATTACAGATGAAACTCTTGTCTGGTTGTAGCCTGGCCGGCGGTGACGGCGCCCGTGGGTGTCGTTTCCCTCCTTGGAGGAGTCGCCGAGTGTGTCGCCATCTCCTTGCTCATTTCGTATTGGCAATTGTCTCCAGACGAAATCCTTGATTCGGTGTTGGATTGACACGATGGCGGCGTCTTCGACGCCGTCCCTCTTGTGGGAGCATCATGCCGGGAAACATGGTCTGGATGTCCTAAGTTACGCTCCTCCAGTATTCGCCGCTGCCCTTGATTGTTCTTCTCCGGCGCAATGTACGGTCGTCGCTGATGATTCCAAGACGGCGCCTTCCTCGGGTTAAATCAAGGCATTAAGGGAGGATGATGTGTCGACTAGGGATGCTTGGTGGAAGCTGTTGCTCTTCGGTGGTGATCAACGTCGCTTGAGACGCGGCGAGGTTTTCGGTTTTGGGCAATCTTCTTTTGCTTTGCACATTGGTGGTTCTCTTTGGACTAGCCGGGTGTGGAGTTAGTACTACGCTCGTTGTTCAAAGTGAGTGGTAGTCGCCTTGTACTTGCAATTCTCTTCTTCTATAAAACTATGGTATGTAATTTTGGTATTCTCGAAAAAACACACCCAAATATGCTCCCCTACACTGACCTAATTAAAAAGCACAACCGCCCCCGCGTCGTCCGGACGGACGGCACGGGTGGCTCCCGATCCAGCTTCTCTGGGACCTCCCCACGTCTCTCGCTTCCCTTGCTGCCGCCGGATGACGCTGCCGGGCAAAGCATGTGTGGCTAATGCCGGCGGGGGGGCTCCGGACAAGGCTTCGACGGAAGGCACTCAAGGGCGCGTGAGGCGATCGGCTACTCAACAGCCATCTTCATGCAACGTCGGAAGGCTAGTGCAATCTGTGTGCATGGACATGCAACGGCATTTGTGCGCATGGACACACGCAGCGGCGGATGGCTAGCGATCTCTGTGTAGGGACATGCAGCAGCGGTGGATGTCTGGAGCGATCTGCGACTGTCCGGCATGGTGACGCCTTGTCAACGGCCTGGGTAGAGCAGCCTGCGGTCAAGGCCGTGCAGGTTCAGAGCGAAGCTGCCTCCGGCGCACTGCTACTACGGCTTTCCAGTGATAAGGTTCATGTGCCTTCTTTGGTGCACTGCATCCCAGGGCGACCCAAGACGCTCGCCGCTGTTGTAGGCGACAGATCACAAGGTCAAAGGTGGTTGATGGTGGCGCCTCGGGACTTAGATCGGTTGATTGATGCTTGATGCTTGGTCACAGGTGGTTCGTCCGATTGATGCGAGGGGGTGTTTTCCGTCCTGACAGTGGCGGCACCGTCTGGCGACTCGACCGACGGATTGTGGTGGCCACTCAAGGGCCTTCATGAGAGTTTTTTTCTCCAGATCCGATGGCTGCTGCCAGTGGCTCGCACTGGCAAGGTTGCATGGTGCAACCGGAAGGCTCCTTTCGGAGTTTCGGTGGCTCTCAATCCTGCTGGTTTGCATTCAGCTGTGAGATGGATCTATGGATGATGATTTGATGTGGAGGATATGGTTGTGCAGTGGCGGTCGTGCTGTCACGTAAAGGCCGTGCCACGCTTGTAGCTGCTGGGATCGCAGAAAATGGTGGCGGCATCATGATGACTTTGATTTGGTGGTGCTTCTTGAGTACCCGGTCTCTAGTTCCGGGGTAAAAACCCTAGGTCTGACCCGAATTGGTTATACCTGACGATGGTGATGTTTTTGCCTCATTACCTTGATGAAGGCATTGTTCGGATGTGCTCGGACTTGTTCTTTAGGGTGAAAACCTAGAGTCTGGTCTTTGTTGGTTGGATCCAGTGTCGATGACGTTTGAGCGTCGTTTCCTTCCTGAAGGCATTGTCCTTGTGGTTGCTGTTGAAAGAGATGGTTGGTGTGGATATGATCATTGATGCAATTTATCAACCATCATTTTGATCGTTTCAGAGTTTTTTTTCCTTTTCTTCCGAGCTTAAGCATAGCTTGGGTCTTCTATGACATTGCTCTTTGCTGGCATGTTTGTTTTTTCTTTTGCATGTGTGCGCTAGTGTTGGTTGTGTGCATTCTGGTTATGCAGAAGCTGGGTGTATGCTTATTGTGTTTGTATCCCCTTAATGCTTCATTCTAAATCAATAAAATCCATCATTTGTCACAAAAATATAGATATGCTCTCCGTGTGTGAACAGGTAGCATCACAGATTGATACACAAGAAAATGAAAATAAAGACAGAAGAAATAGGCAGCTCTCATATTTTGTTAGTTGACCGAGATTGGGTCTGACGTATGTAGAAGGATAGATATTGCATCCAAGTTCATCGCAAAAAAAAATGATATTGTATCCAAATTTGAGTTCGTATCACTTTACTTCCACAAATGGTTCTTCTTGTGTTATCACCGACTTTTTTAGTGGCGTTATCATTGATACTGCTTAATTACTCGCGAGGCAGGGCCCCCAACTCTGGACCTTGTGGCATCTGTTAGGATTTAACTTACTTTTTTGAAATCAATCAGGAGAACACTAGCCTGATTTTAATTTTGTTCTTTCTGATCAAGCAATAACTATTCATCTAACTAGCAGAGTGGCCACGCGGGCATCATTCTAGTAGTTTATTTATTTTATATTTAATTTGTTGTATATAGTAGTTTTGTAATTGCATCTTTTCAAACTTGATTGCATTTAAGAAGTATCAACATTTTATATTGTTAAACCATGTTTGGAATTAAGTATGTGGTATACTATTACGTTCTTATGGGTGCTTTTGCAAAAATAATTTAGACCTCCAAAATATCTATGAAATGATTTCCTAGTGTTTAGTTATATCATTTCTTGGAAAGGGATTAAGCACCAGGTGTATCGTTAAATCATTTTGTTTCTTATAGTCATATGTTCTAAATGGGTGCCATATTTTCTATTTTATAAGGATATGCTTGCCTCTAAGATTTTCATGTAATTGTGTATATATATATATATATATATATATATATATATATATATATATATATATATATATATATATACCTAACCGTTATCGATTCTAGACTATAAATGTTCACAATAAATGGAAAGGTACATTATATATGAACATCCTCATGTAGTAAATTCTAAGATTAATAGTATACATTCTAAAGGAATCAATCCAGGTGAATCCAACTAAAATTGTTTCTCACAACGTGTGTAGTTGTATTATTATTTTTTTACTGTGTGGACAACTTGTTGCAAGATAAAAGCATTTGTATCACTTCCTTTTTAACAAACATATAGTTGTCCATACTCTTGTGTGCCTAACCCTTGGGTCAAATTCGTAAAATCTGTTTTTGTACACCTGGCATTCATGCTCTAACATCTTCAAATTAAATCGGAGCATAGGTCCGACGTTCGCTAGAACATATGCTCATGTTGGTTTGTTGGTATGCATGCTCCAAATATCAATAGACCGAGAGTGGGATAGATCAGTGACATATAAAGGAGACATAACAGATTGAATTATTATATGTGCTCATGTGAAAGAGAAAATCATAGAAATATTTTAGATCGTAAAAGGTAAGTAAACTAATGCTCTTTATCGTCTTAACAAGTCGTTCAAAGTCTGAGCAGAACACATCCTAACTTCGGATGGATCTCAACTCAAGGATCATCCAGTATCGTTATGTAGGATGTGGAAAAAAACGACGACGGTAAAAAGCGACATCAAGACCAGAAGCAGCATTCTGCTAGCAGACATCTCAAGTATAGTTGTCACATAGAAACAGAGTTCAAATAAAGCGATATGAGTCGTAGGATGCTGGACAGCAGAAGAATACCCCCCCTCGGCCAATATGATTTCAGCCTTGTCACGATCGAAGGTATTGCATGTCGTTGTTTGGTCACTCCACTCCACACTGGTGGAAAACATGACCCGATCGAGCAACCATGGCGGAACAGGACCAGAGGAACATGCTGGACGTCCGATAGGTTGGCCCGGCGAGGGTTGCCGCACCAAGATGCTTATCCCCTGTGTGGAGACCACGAAGAGACCATCACCCATCTACTATATGGAATGCCCATTCAGGAAGGAAGTGTGGACGACGGTGTTCGCAGCACTAGGTTTGATCAGCAGAGCTCCATTGCCGGGTGAATGCCTAGGCGTTTGGTGCACACGCCACGGCGGCAACGGTCAGCAAGGAAGAAGGATGCGCACGCTTTGCCTCCTAAGCATATGTGGGAGATATGCAAACACCGGAACGCCATTATGTTCGAGGGAGCAACCCCGAATCACAATGCGGTACTGCAATGGATAGTGAGCGAGTGTAAGGTATGGAGACAAGCAGGCATTCTACGAGGAGCTCTAGGGGTGGAGCACGGTGCCCCGTGTGTAAACGTGGATTGTAACTAAATTATCTGCAGGGACAAAGACATGTCTGTCCCTAAATTCAATGTTCACCACAACAGCTTTAGAAGTAGAAAGAAAGAACCTCTGCATTTATGGTTCGCGTATGACTGCTTAAGTTCAAGAATTTCTGTTGTCTTCTTGAATTTGAAGTTGCAATAATACATTATCATCTTGATTTTTTTTTCTTATCGCCATGTCGAATAAAGGAAAATCCTTATATTTTACATGTAGCCACATTTATTTTCCCAGACTGCGAAGATCAAGGGCGCCCTCTTACTGCCACATCTGTTCAATGTCCTTGTTATACTGATCTATCCATCCACGTATGATCTCAACTTCCTGTCTCCTTTGTTCTACAACCCAGTCTGGATCATCCTTGGTTGCAGATCTCAAGTCCAAATGATGGGCCCCTGAACATCACCACCACAAAAGAAGTAGTCATACGTAAGTAAGTTTCAGAGTACTTTTGACCTTGCTTATTTTCTGCAACTTCATGTTTACCTTTCTCGGTGACAAGAGCAATGATGCTGGATGATATGTTCTTGAGCACCCTGATAGCGGTTCGGAAGGAAGGCTGTTAGTATTTTTTACTGTGGTAAAGTTGTTACCTGAATGGTTGAAACTATCATCACGAATAACTCAGATGGTGAAATCTTTTACTCCTACCCGCCTCGACTCCATGGGTCTCGCATCCCGTTGGAGAAGATGATGTTGCTCCCAAACTTCTTGAGAACCTTGTCAATTTTCTGCAGTGGGTTGTGCAATGCAGTACCACATAAGCACATGCAACCACAAAACATGTTGCTGCTGACGGTTCTTATGTAAACACTGAAAATCTGAAACAAAAACTTACATGACCACCATATTCAGTGGTGATCCAGTGCATCCTCGGACGAACTCCGTAGTACAGAAGGCAGTCCTCAGACATATTCTCGTAATTGAAGCTGTCCGGTGGGAACATGCTCTCGTTCGACACCGTCATTGGCATGACCATCTCTGTGCAGGCCTGCACAAGAGTTTGTTTAAGAAAACACATATATGATCATCTCAGGCATCATGTCATGTGTCACCAGTACACAACATACATATGTATGTGATTAAGTCTTGTACCTGCCATCCCCAGCCGTCGAGATCATGAGGGTCATCATCACCTTCCACCTGGAAGCACTTCTGGTCGCCTGTGTAATTGTAGTACAGGCTCGCCGCGGCGAAAGCTTTGTCGACGACATCTGCTCCCGCGGGAAAAGAATCAATGATCTTACACATCTGCAGAAATGTTAGGGGAATTATATGCTGAGCAGAAGGGAATAAAGGTAAAGTTCCTTTGTAGCTCAGGCTACATAGAACCTCTTATCCTCAACCCTCCAGCCTTGCTTTGAGATCCGTACTCTCCAACTAACTAACTAACAACAAGATTTCTCTTTTTTGTTTCTCGAAAATGAAACAACATATGAACTTCAAACTTATGTTTCGTAGCCAGTTTCGTAGCTCTGAAACTCATGTTTCTCTCCTCATTCATGATTCATTTCATGTAGTAATGCAGGCGAGAGTAAGGATTATAAGTTAGGTTACAAGTGGCTAACCTCCTTCACAGGGTAAGCAGGCAGATTCATCATGAAATTGGCTGGGGTTGGATAGTCCACCATGGCGGTGTAGGTGAACGCATTCCATAGCCAGTTACTCAGCGAATCAGCGGACTGCACGGTCCTAAAAGTTAAGGGATAACACAACGTCACGAGCCCGAGTCATCGCCCATTTGTCCAACTGTTCATTAGTTCACCACTCGGGTAATCTTGTCAAGATGAGGCTTTCATGTTCAGCCATGTATGCAGCTGAGCAGAGTGTGTATCCTTTGGACTTAATGTATATATATTTTCTAAGCCTGCAAGTCATCTCTTTTCATGTATTTCTTGCCTACAAGGTTTGGCTATTTGTTTGCTTTACTTACACTTCGCACATAGAAAAAAAATACTTGCAGTCTTAATCTCTTATTTTTCTTCCTACAGTAATGAATTTTATACTGTGGGCTTCTCCCCAACAGTTTTCAGTCAAAAAAATTTATCAGTTGCACAAAGCTTACTTGCAGGCCCTAAATGTTTTGCTGAGCTCCAAGAGGCCTGTGTGGTTGAATCCCCGATCATCAAGCACATCCCAGACCGCCTTGATGACACTGAAGCAATTCGGGCTCTCAGACTGCAAAATTAGTTGGATGTCACAAATACATTTATCTTTTTGGAAAGTTGACATGGGACAGCTATTAATCAAGCATCAATCAGACAAAGATGCCACTACAAAGTGACTCGTCGTTCCTTTCCCTTGTCATATCTTGTCTCTACCGTACTAGTAATAGCTGTGTCATCAGGCATCAATGATGTACAAAATACATCAATTTGCATACAAGTGAGGACCTTATATCTTGTCTCTACCATATCAGTAATAGCTGTGTCATCAGGCATCAATGATGAACAAAATACATCAATTTGCATACAAGTGAGGAGTTTATATCTTGTCTCTACCATATTAGTAATAGCTCTTCGGTGCGGTTGAGCGTCTCAATCAAACTAATCAAAAACTGAATCATTACTTCACTAGCCATTTCAATCACGCACTTAAATTCCATGTATTATTTTCATGAGAAATTCTAATAAAAAAACCAGTTAGCTACATGCTCATGAAGAAAAGCACCATCACCAATTCATAATCCGCTAAGGTGCCGCCAGGGTAATGACAGCACGAAAACAAGTGAAATTCAGTACTAATAGTAATTCAGAGCTGACATCGCCGATAAGTTTGCACCAGACGGACGTAGCTCAAGACCAATAATTTGACAGGTGAAACTGGGCCATCCATGATCCATCCCGAAATTCTTTTGACCAACTTATTTTTGAGAAAATGAAAAAAAAGCACGATGATGTTATTGCAGTAGTAGTGATTAATTCCCATTGTTACCTTGAAGTCCTGCGAGACGGCGTCGTAGAAGCTAGACCACGGGGTGATGTCGTCGAACTGCAGGATCGGTGCAGATGATGCCACTGCTCCCATGGCGACATGAGGATACTTGAGCCTGAACCATGCAGCCAGCACTAGAACCAACAGGCTTAAAAAATCATTTACTCCTCTGACAACATTATCAATTAGTGTAGATTAGCTAATCCTAATTTTCACACAAAAAATTTGTCCGCCCTCACGTCGCACGCATGATATAATTAATACACGTAGACGTGCCGGTGATGGACTTACTGCCCCCATAGGAGCCGCCGAAGACGACCACGGGTGCGTCGACGGCCGAGAGGTTCTGCTTGAGGCTGGTGATGAGAACGGCGAAGTCGGCGAGCGCCTGCGTGGACGTCAGGTAGCCCAGCGTGTCGGGCGAGCTGTATGGGCCGTCCCCGAACGGCATCGACTCCCCGTAGAACCGATGCTGACAAATTTCAAACAAGTTGAACATGAAAGTGATTGCTGTTACTGATTAGTATAGGACAACCAAACTGCTTTTAAAAGTGGTTGCTGCTCAATGGTGTCTTGTCTAGAGGGAACCAATAGGACAACTAAATTTTGGACGAGGGGCCGGTCAGTGGTCACTGGTCACCGATGATATCAGCCATAGCGGAGGATATATGTGGCAGGCAGAAAGGGTACCTCGATGAAGACGAGGAGCGCGCCGAACTCTGGCGCGATGTCGAACATGAAGCCGGTGTTGGTGGTGAACCACTCGATTTCGCCCTCGTTGCCGGTGTACACGAACAGCGGCCCCGCGGTGGGTTTCCGCCGCCAGAAGGTGTCGTTGAGGAGGTACTTCTGGGAGAAGACGTGGGAGGAGTTGGGCGTGAAGGTGAAGTGGTCCAGCTCCTGCAGGAAGTAGTGCGCCGTAAACGGGTTCGCCGTGCCGTTGTCCGTCGCCGCTGCGGCTGAGGCCGTGACGGCGGCGGTGGCGTACCTGCCGCTCCACTGCTTCTGATGCAGGGGAGCGAGTCCCACGGGGAAAAGAAGAGGCTGATGGGTGGGGCGCTTGGAGGGGCTCGCTGCTGTTGCTGGCGCGAACGCCGAGGCGAGGAGGAGGAGCAGCGCCGGGACGACCACGGGGAGCGTCGAAGAGGCTGCCATTTTTGCCCTCTCTGCAGCTTGCCCGCTCGCTCGCGTCACTGTGCTCGTGTGGTGCTGTGTGGGGTTTAAGAAGGCGCGGGTGCGTGAGAGACACGAGACGGTCGTGTGCACCACATGAGCAATCCTAGACTTAGGGCATTTCTAACCCCCGATAATACACAGCGGACTCTACGGACCCTCCTACGTGTACTCATCCCTATGTGTCCTCATCTAGTTGGCCCCTCTATTTTCAGTGATGGACCTGCCTCACATAATTTAATTTCAGCCAATCAGATCCTAATCACCCGGTATAAATTTTTAGTTCACCAACGATGGCCGCACCTAGCCGATCCACTATAGTAGTGAAGTAAAAACCAAAATTATGTTGATTATGTCCTACCAGCATCAACTTCAAACACTATGCAATATATATCATGAGAATATTATATTTAAAACATACATAACATAACTATCTTGGGACCCCTCCTCCTTGGCCACCTCTTGCTTCATGTCCTGGGTCGCCTCCGAATGATGCCAAAAGGAGTCGTTTGAGCTCATCAAGTCCAACAGTGGCCAAGGACACCAAAGACGTGAGGAATTCAGTTGTGTTCATCTCCGCACTACAACAATAAAGAAAACAACATCACCATCGGCCACCAATAAGACGCGAGACTTTTCTTTACCTTGCAGGCATTTCATCGAGCACTTGGCGGCCGTGATGCTTGTTGCCAGCTCTGGCCGCTGCCCGCGCCGGAGCAGTGGCCTAGGGGGTGCCAGACTAGCTGCACAAGGCGTCGCCTTGGACGAGGCGCCGTTGTGGCCTTCTTCATCTTCTTCTTCACGGCGCCTCGGCAAGCACCGATGCCGCTGCCATTGGCTTTCGAGCTTGTCTGGCTCTGTGTGGCTGGCGGGGTGAGGGAAGGGCCCGAGCTATCCATTCCGGCCAGAGGGACGATCACTGGTGGTGGCGGCGGGGCATGGTGACTGTGGCAGTGGGAGACAGGGCAGCGCGGACGTGGGAGAAAGAGATGCGCCAGTTTTACTCGGCCACGGCGGAAGTGAGCATATTTAGAGAGATTTGGGGGGGAGGGGGCATTGGGGAGGTGGAGGATAATTTTTACTCCACTACAACGGATAAGGGATCAGCTAGGTGCATCGCAAGGGAGGATAATTGAATTTATCCTCCCTTACGACCTTATTTGGGATCGGTTAGAAGTGCCCTTGCGTAAATCAACGTCGATGATTGTGATTGGGGTTAGAGGGAGGAACAGGCCGACCCGACTGAAATTCAGGGGATGAGTGAATTAGCTGAAAATGTGTGGCTAAATCTTAGTCAATTGAGACTTAATCAAGTCTCAGTCAAGTCACCGAACATATAAAAAAAGAAGTTTAATAGAAAATTTTGCACGGATCTTCACATAATATCTCACGAATAAAGCATCGACTTCGACTTGGTTAAGTCTCACTGGATTGAGATTTAGCAAATCCTAATGTTACATAGGGGTAAACTTGATTTAAATAGGAGGAGTATATACTCTTGTCTTGTTCTTCAGCAGGGGCATAGCTATGTACAGCTAGCCGGTTTCACTGGCACCGGGTTCAATATGCACTTGCTTAATATAATCCATTGATTTAATGTGTAGGTCATTAATTATTTGATATGTAGGCATATGTTTTTTTATGTGGACATCGGGTAATTTTCAGTCTGAATCCGCCTCTGTTCTTCAGCCATGGATGCAATGGACGGACCCAGATGATTTTACCCGGCGACGTGAGACGCGCCAAATCTGACAGCCCATCCATCAATACACTACTGACTGGCTGGACGTATTTTCTTTACACAAGAGCTTGGAGACGACCAGCCAAGACGACTCGCTCGAGGGTAAGCCACAACGCAATGCCGGCATTCTCTCGCCGGCCACACAATGCGGCTGATCCGAATTTGACCAGCCGCGTCCGCATCGCATCGTGTACGCGAGGCACGACACGGCGTCGTCGTCGCCGACGAAAGCCCCTGCCGAAAACGAAGGAAACGAGATGCCGTGACAAGAGCAAAGCGGCCGGGGTCCAAAAAAGTGCCTGTCTTGTCCCTGTTGAATCTCGTGTGTTCTCGATCAATGACTAGGTAGCCCGCCCGAGAGGAGAATTCCCCGGAGCACAAGGCACTGCGCGGGTGATGGGTCCCTTGCCCTGTTTTAGCCTTGTCCACTCGTAATAACACAGCACGTCATGGCGGTAGGAGTACCATCACATCCAAGTAAATACGCTCTACGTGTGTGAACCGGTAGCATCACATGCTGAAGGAGATATTCGTATCATCTTTGTAGATGTTCCTATTTCTGCTTGTCATTCTTTTTCAATGCACGGGCTACAGCGTAAAACACGCCACCACACCACCACATGCACTCAAATAACGCTTACTGAAGATCATGGTCTCAGAACTTCAAGAATTCCAAAACCAGCAGATGTGGCTCGTTTCGACGAAAACATCGCCTCTCACCGAGAAAATATTTCGCCATGAGTAGATACAATGTATGTTTTGTAGAACAAACATAAGCCTGGCATGGTGCTCCAAAATATATTTTCGTTAGATCTTTAAGCATGACTTCATCTTCATTGATTGTCATTTTATTTCTAGTTGATCAACAGAGCTCTCCACCCCACCCCACACCCCCCACCCCTCACCCACAATTGTTTTACTCTCAATATAGGCTATTATGCAACCCATGTGTGAACAGTAAAATTACAAAATGTTCATAAAAATTCTGAAATTTTTAAGCATCCAAGATGCTCATGTGCGCAACGGGCATCCAGAAATTCATGGTATTTGAAGATCTGAGGAGCTCGTGCCAAAAAAATAAATTTCGGGTGTCCGAGAAACTTTGAACACTATTTGGAGCCGATTTAGTTTTTAACACGAGCTCCTCAGATGTCCAAACAATCTGAAATCTTGTACACACCTTGCGTGCATGAGCATCTTGGATGACTAAAAAATCGGAGTTTTTTAATTTATTATTCACCGAGTGTGGATGAGCCTGCGAACCGTTTTGAATTATTGGAGTATGAGCTATGACTGAGCTTCCATAATAGTCCTTCACATAGTTTCGTTACTCATGATGTACGCTAGTATCAATAGAAAAGGAGTAGCCATGAGATATGATGAGCTTTCATAATTCTCCTTCACTTTTTTCGACTTGTCTCCCCTCACTCTCATAAATTCAGCCAATCATTTCATCTCAAGATCCGAGTTGCACCCCATGCAATCTACTCCCACCTCATCATGTCCCCCAACGAACGAGCATACACGCACTGAACCAGCCTAGGCAAGACTACACGGCGAGCAATGAGTCAGCTCCTACATTAAAATGGAAAAAAAAATCTACGTTTTCCAAGCTGAATCCAGCAGAACACACACGCAGTGGTTTTTTTTTTTTTGAGAGAGAAAACTCACCACTTTATTGACCTATAACAATGTTCATAGGTACAAGATTTGGGTCATGACGGGAGCCCAACCAAACATGTCTGCCGATGCCGAGATTACAAGCAAACTTGGCGAGATTATGTGCCTCAAATTTATGATTCCTTTTTTTCGACAAAGGGTGAATTTTATTGGCTCATAATGAAGCATCAAGAGAATACAAACACAATGAGAACACCCGGCCTCTGCATATCTAGGATGCACACAGCCAACACCAACACACGCACACAAAAACACACCACTAAATAGCAAAGTCATATAAGACCAAAGCTATGCGTAGGCGAAAAAAAGACATCAAAGAGATCAGATCCATAATTGGCAAACTACATCGATGACCGTATTCGCACCAACCATCTCATGACACCACACGAGCGACAAAGTTCTTCAACAGCAACGCCTTCAAGAAGGGAGCGACGCTCAATAGCCGCCGTCACCGGATCCAACCACTCAAGATCAGAATCTAGATTTTCACCCTGAAGAAATAGTCCAAGCATATCCGAGCAATGCCTTCAACAAGGTAACGATGTAAAAACATCGCCATTGCTAGGCATGACCAACTCAGGTCACCTAGGCTTTCACCTCAGAGCTCGAGACCAGGTGCTCGAGTAGCACCATCATAAAGTCACTCAAGTGTTGTCACCACCACACTTTTCCACGATCCCAGCAGCTACATATCAGTCGCCGCTGCACCACCATTCCTCTGCGTCAAGCCGGCGTCTATAGTTTGCATCTCACCGCTGAAATCTCGGTGGTCACTGCAATCCACATCGAGGCTGCTGCCGGGGCGAGACGGAGCCCAGCAGTGCATCAAATCCAGACATAGCAGCCATACCAGCGACAGCTTTGCATCCCAGCATGAGAGGGAGCCCGTGCACCCAATTTACAGCCGGAGAAGCGCGGCGACGTACAAGTGGCAATATCTAACCGCTGACGACACCATAGCTGGCTTGGCAGCCACCAACAGCCATGAAGCACCGCTTGAATCCGTCGCCGTCGATGAGAACTCAACACGTAGGTGCTAGCCTCAACCAAGCGCAAAGACAGCTTGATTGATTTCTTGCGTGGGAACACATGCACGTCTAGCCGAGTAGACGTACCTGTGTACAAGCAAATCTGGCTTTGAGTGGCAATCATAGATCGATTTGATCTCTTCGTGTCCTCTATCCTCGGGAAGATCAGGCACAAGCAGGGGCCCCGCCACCGCCGTCAGCCGCATTAGCTTCGCCGAAGACGTCCTCTGGCGACGGCGGGAGGGAAAGGCAGGAGGAGAGGGAAGGTTAGGCGGGGGATGGCACCGCCGCCCGTGTCGCCCAGAAAGAGCGACGCGGGGGCAGAGCGTGATTTTAGATTCCTACGTTCATGAACAAAAAGAACATACAGTAAAGCTAGTTCTACATCTCGCTATTTCATGTACAATGGCCGAATGGGAACCTCCTGTCCCCTGGTTTATATCATTGACCACACCCAGGCAGTCTGACACCACCTTCATATGTTGTATGTGTAGGTCTTCTGCTAGGGCCCGTCCTTGTGTACGGCGACCGATTACGAATTACTAAGATCCCCTCGTACACCCTCGTGTCGCCTCCCCTGGGCGACGCCAGGGGTCCCAAACCCTACGCACCGCCGGTCTCCAAATCCGGCCTCCACTGCCTCCGGCTAGGTCTGCAGTGGTGGCGATGGCGGCGAGCCCGTCACCAAAGGCGCCTGGGCGGGCAGTTAGCCGCGGTACTCCCGGGAAGCAGGCGGCTCCGACTGAGCGACGGTGGCTAGCGTTTCTCAGCTTGCGGGTGGGGCTGGTTCCTCTACCTACAGTTGGGATCTGCTGGTGGCCGTGGATTTGGAGTCCCGGCCAGATCCATCTCCGCGTGGCTTTGGCCGGCCAATGACGCGTGGAGGGACCGGTGAGGGGCAGCTGGAGGCTCCTTGTCGGCGTTCCGGTGGCACCGTTCATCTTCACGGTGAGGCTCTACTCAGATCCGGTTAGCTGCGAGATCGGGGTGACACGACATCCGGTGAAAATCGCGCCGACTTTGGTCATGGCGGACGATGGCGGCGTGTATGCCGTCGTTCCCTTCTCGAGGCATCGTTGTTGCAGGTCATGGCACCCCACTCTTGATGCTTCGGGGGAAACCCTAGATCTGGATCTACAGGATAGGACGACGATGGCGCCTTCGATGATGTTGTCCCTCCCGGGGGCATCGTTTTGGAGTAAGTGCCGGTTGGACGGGACAAGCAGAGGAGCGTTGTCACATCCACCGCAAGGCCCACAGATGATGCTGCGGAGGTTCGGCGACGGGCGCGTGTGAACGGATACGTGCAGGATGGTGGAGTTGTCTGGCATAGTGGTGGCGTCAACGGCAAGCCAGGCAAGGTCGATGTGTCAGTTCCTATTCTGGAGATGGACCGGTGGAAGATGGCGGCGGCGGCCTCTGAGAGTGCGTTGGACCGGTATGGGACCCAGTCCCAGTGTGTGGCTGGGCTGGGGCATCCGGCTATAGATGTTAGGATTTGGTGCGATGTCCATTTGGTATTAGACCCGGATATTCGGCGCACCTTCATCAAAGGGATAGAAGTAGCAACAGGTGTTGCCTAGATGGTGGCTTCAGATTGACTGATGTATTACTTTGTATAATCTTTAAGAATAGTTAATAATATGGCTACATGCATCGTCCATACGCAGAGATCTGGGATTTATCCTTTAAAAAAAAGATCTTCTAAAACCAGCGCCTCCCTACATGCAAGTCGCCAAGATCAACAGATCGCTGGTCCCTCGGTACCACAGCCGATGAACCTAGATACAGCCCACTATGATCGCGGCACACTGCCGCGACTGCACCTCCATGTCGGCTACGCACAACTGCTACATCAACATTAAATTTCGCTATGCAATCAGGGGTTACCTGCCTTCGATGGGAAGCCTCCTGTTTCATTGCCGGTTGAGCTTGCCTCATCTCTGGTTTCACTAGCTGGCCCAGAGCACACACGCCAGTGGTGGAATCTACACTCTAGGCAAGCTGATGGGGCTATTATTGGAGCTGTTAGAATAAATTCGAGACATACGGTTGATCATCCGAGGATCTAAGCAATCACACGAGCACGACACCAAGATTTGTTAACGAGGTTCACCGATATGGCTACATCCCCGGAGCCTTACTACGGGCGCTCCTCCCCGTGACACCGTCACAATACCGTACACCGGCCACCCGGACGCCGGCACACGCCGCCGGCTCCCCTTGCACGCCTGTGCTATTATGTTGGCATAGGTTACATCGTGTGTCTACCCCCGCTATATATGAGAGGGATACAAGTGTCCTATTAGGACACAACTCCACATCCTATGTAAACACAATACAACTCCTAGTCCAATTGTAACCTACCTTGTACATTATATTCGACACAACTCTAACAAACTCCACCTTGACGAATATTCTCCATCACTTTGAATTCGTCAATGCGTCAAACTTCCATATACATTGGACCTGAGCTTATCTCATGAGTACTGCTGCTACTCCATATGACTCCACCTGCAACTTGTAGTCCCTTCTTTTCTTGACCACTGTCAACACTTGAGCAAAATTAAGTTTCTTGTTACTCTTGTTTGTGCTCCCAACTTCCAGAGTATCAGTCCAACGCCATCACACACTGATCACTGCCTGCATGAAAGTGAACAATTCACATATTGGATGTCAAACATAAGAGTTACCTGAACTCAACATCACCGCTCCTTTCTTGACCGCCTGTCTGAAACTTGAAGGAATTTCACCGTTGCTTGTAGTCATCCCGAGTCAAATTCGCAGTTGTCTCACCACATGTATGACCACCAGAGCCCTGGCCCGTCTCCATGTCCGTGCATACCGCACGCCTCGCCGCTATTACCGCGTCGAGCCTCCGCTGTCCCGGTTGAGTCTCAAGGGCCGCGAACCCACACCACTCAACCCCCACTGCAGAGTACCATCGATCATAACCGACCGATGACGAGTTTCACGCTTCCATCAGACCACTGGGCTCTAGTCCGAACTACGCGTCCCTCGCTTTTTTCCGCTGAATAGGCTTCGATTCTCTGAGCTCTTACGCCATAGCCCCTCAATCCAGCTCCACCTTCAACATGACTTCATGGTAGATGATCAGTCCACCCCTGCGCCTCATCGACTCCAAGCTCTGTGTATACACCACCTTGAATCAACCCCGCGCCATAGTCTTGTCGAAGCCACACAAGCCCTCTGGGCCCGTGCCGCGTGTTTCCACGCTTAGAAGTCAGTCACCATCAGCATCACGCGCCTATGTCGTCATCGCCGATCCCACCACCATCTTCTGTATCAACCGACTCACGTCGATCCGTCAGACTATCTAGTCCAACCAAGCCGAACTTCTCCGACTGCATGACACGCTCGAGGCTCCCAAATCGTCTTCCACGAATTTTCATCCATCACATGATAATTCCATCTTAGCTGGCTTGGCTTCCTGCAACGCCTTCAAGCATCCCTATTGTGCCAACAAATCTTTCACCCTTATCTGTCATAACCCAAGATTTTCAATTCCGTGAACTTCTTCACCTCAAACCTAGTACCCGTTGGCGCCACGGTTCTTTGTATGACTGACTGTGAAAAATTATCCGAGCTATTAACGCGATGCCCAAGTACACGAACAGCCTCCGCGTACTAATAGCAATTCCAACCAAAACGCTTTTGATCTTCAACGTGTAGTAGCTCTAGCTCAACCTCCAATGCTATCTGTTGCTTTGCCTCAGCCTCCTGCTATTCCAATGGATGAATATCGCTTGACGGATTTTCCTTTCGCTCAAAATAATCTGCTGCCTTGCGTCGTATGTCACGTGAGGACTCGGTCCTCTTTTTATCCAAAACAAATCTCATGCATGTACCTTGTACACGGCCCTGGCCTGATTGCTTTGCATACGGACACGTACACCTGAGCCCACCAGCTGCCGTTCAGCCCGTGAGTTGCCCGCCTGCTGCAGCCGTGCGGCTTCTCCACCTGGGCCGTAGCCCACGCACTTGCCTTGCACTTTCGCAGCCAGCGCTCCGAACCGATGTGCTATCTGCCAGTCGCGCGCGACACGCCGCCGTCGTCGATTGCATCTCTCCGAGTTCACGCCTGAATTGATTAAACCGATCTCACCAAGAACTCATCTGATCACCGAATCGACCAAACAACTACAACTCGCCGCCGCCAAGACATCCAACCATGTTACTGCTTCTTCATCCTCTAGACCAACGATCCACAACCTCCAAACGACCTAGCTCATAATACCACTTGTTAGAATAAATCCGAAGCAATACCGTTGATCATCCGAGGACCAAGCAATCACACGAGTACGACACCGAGATTTGTTAACGAGGTTCACCGATATGGCTGCATCCCCGGGGCCTTACTACGGGCGCTCCTCCCCGTGACACCGTCACAATACCGCACACCAGCCACCCAGGCGCCGGCACACGCCGCCGGCTCCCCCTTGCGCGTCTGTGCTATTATGTTGGCATAGGTTACATCGTGTGTCTACCCCCGCTATATATGAGAGGCCTAGATACAAGTGTCCTATTAGGACACAACTCCACATCCTATGTAAATACAATGCAACTCCTAGTCCAACTGTAACCTACCTTGTACACTATATTCGACACAACTCTAACAGGAGTCCATCATTTGGCCTGTCAAAGGTTAAAAGCCATAGAGCAGGCCCACCGCCGGTCGGGATGATTCTAACATTTGACCTAGAACCACAGAAATGACAAAAGGTTCTGCAAAAGACAAGCCATGGACTGTTTTCCCTAGAGAAAACAAAAGCATAGACTGTTGAACAAAGATTCACGACTTGACAAGATAAATGCCAGTATATATAGCTCACATAAATCACGGTTGTATAAATGACCATAATGCACATTAAATAAAATATTTTGTAATCCTATCAGATTTGTACTGAATGAATATTTATTTTAGGATGGATGCTAGATTTTCTATGGAATGCACTACAAATTGGAGAGATCGGCGGCCAACAGGGTGGTTGATCATGCTTGCCGATCGACGTTTCGTCATGGATTTCTAGTTTGTCGTTTGTTTTTGGCTCTTGAGTCGTTGGCCCTATAGGGTCTGTATCGAATCTTTCTGCATATTTTGTCACTAAGTTGTTGTAAACCTTTTAAAGGTTTCAGTTCGCTAAAGCCGGGCAAGAGCCTTCTTTTTAAAAAATATCAATTTTGCTAAAGCACATCTACATGTGCCATAAGTATTGCACATCTAAGTCATATGTCATTGATCTTATATTGAGATTCGTGTGAATATTTTTTTCTCTTTTTTCTTTTTCTCTTTATACTTGATTCATTGAAAGAAGCAAACCGGATCGGAGAAGCTCACCAGCAAGCAGTTGATAGTTTCATTGAGTTTTTTCATTCAGGTCCGGGTTTTTTAGGCTGTCAACATACGTCGTGGTACCGATATCAAATTTCCACCTATATTTATATTAGGTACAAATTCCACCTATATGGTATTATCCGGTATTCTCCGAAACCCTTCCGGTAACCCTGAAATGCTTCCGGTTTCTCCCAAAACTATCTTTTTTATTCCTAAAACTTTTTAGATAATATTTTCTCATATTCATAGCTCCTATAGAACTCAACATACCGTAATCCCTTAAGCGTGTAGGTTCGGTCCACTTCCAACTTTGCAAGGTACGATAAATAATAGGAATCCAGTGAGGTGCATGCACATGGACACCTCCATACCCGGAGGCCAGAGATAGCGAACAGCCACGATCGTAGTGGCGCCATTGGCACTAGCCTGCCCATCCTGGTTGACGACGTGCAACGGTAGTAGCACCAACAACAGGATAGGAACAGACTTGCTCGGCTGCACCTGCAGCACGCACAGTGCACCACAGAGCCACATGGCATAAAACTAGTTACAATGGAAGTAACTTAACTAGTAACATCACACATTTCAATACAAGATTGCTTATGTGGCAGCTAATTAATAAGGAGAAAGGGGCTTGTGGTAACTTAGGTACACTAGTGCAGAACCGGGCAATAGCACCGGTTCGTAAGGCCCTTTAATGCCGGTTAGGTAAGCGGCACTAAATTGTGGGCACTAAAGCCCCCCCCCCCCTTTAGTACCGGTTCAGCACGAACCGGTGCTAAAGGGCAACTACGTGGCACGAGCCAGCTCTGTGGGCGCGTAGGACACTAGTACCGGTTGGTAACACCAACCGGTACTAAATGTTTGGGTGTGTGTTGGTTTTATTTTTTATTTTTACTTTTATTTTGTGTTTTCAATTTAATTTAGTGATTGTTTTACATTATAATGAGTTGTTAAATCATTAGGTGAATGTACCGCAGATTAGTTTGACTGGATGCGTGGATCCTAGCTAAGTCATCAAGTATATAGCATATCCATATTATATATACTTGATCACCTAATATGGATATGGCATATACTTGATCACTTAGCTAGAATCCATCCAGTTGAAACTAATATGCAGTTTTTTTCATAAATGATATAATAACTCATCATCATCATCATCATCATCATCATCATCATATTAATATAAAAACTCTTGCATCATATATCATCACCAACAACAGTTTTCATAGCAAAGATATCATCGAGTTCAACATGGTAATGATATTATAAGCGTTCATAACACCACAAAAGCAAATCACTCTTTGAGATTAAGTTCAGGACGAAGAACACGGACATGAGAGGACAAGTACTAAGAGCATGAACTAGCTAATTAATCACTCCTGCTGCTCTCTCTCTCAGGTAAAATAGCATAGAACATGTATAGCTTTGCTGATTCATCATATTGGAGCATGCAGATGAACCTGTCTCCTAATCGTGGGCTGCGCTTCTGATTGCTGCCCCCTAGTACTTCTCTGTGATCGTTCACAATTTTGCTCCAGTCTTTTACTATTAAGCATTCCTCACTATAGAAATCCTGAATGCACTAAAGTGCACTGTAGGATATCTTGGCCGTAAGCTAACAATATTCATGGTACCTTTAGTCTCGATCCAATCAGGCACAACATTCATCGGGAGTCCATGTTGAAGAACATCGTATAGTAACATACTTAGCAATGAAGTTTAGCTTAAAAAAGTAATGTATGCAAAAGATGCACTGAGGAGAAATAGTAGAAATCTTACCATCTTTCCTAAATATATGTGACCATAGTTCAGTACGAACACTATTGGTCGCACGTTTTGAGTACTAACATTTCTAAGTGCAGGAAAGAAATTTGTCTTGACATCATCAAGATCCTCAAGCCATGAAACATAATGACTTGTCTCCTCGTAGTTTAGTTCAGCCCCGGGACAGTGGACGGTCCTGTCTACCAAGCGCCGGACATGTTTGCTTGATTGGAAGTAAGCTGTCAATATAAATTGAGATCTATTAATTATTCAACTGGTTCAAATAATCTCATATCGAAGACATAAATATGGTTGATAAACTCACATAATGGTAGAATTGGAGGCGTCTGCACATCGACCCAGATGTCTCTATTACCTTCAATATCATCTTCCGGACGAATATCAAAGATGATAACCATATCAGGCTCAAATGCATAAGCCTTGCATCGTGCTTGCCAAGTTTTACATCCAAAATAGGTGTATGTGTCTGCATTGTATAATTTGATGTTGAAGCTATAACCATGCTCGGTCTTCAAGTAAACTCTTTTTACCTCCATAGTTTCGTTAGGACTGAAACCTATCTTATACAAGACAAAAATTCTTGCATGGCAGGGGATACGCTAGTAGAATAGTGAAAAATTAAAATTAAAAGTTGAAGCAAATGAAGCATAAGTCATGCTTAATTATGAAAAAAGACTTGTCGTTGTGACTTACTGTATCCACTCCGAAGTTCTCATCCATCTTGATGCTGAAGCGTCTATCATCAATTAGAAAATTTCTGCAGCACAGGCCGCGCTGGTCTTCGCAATATTCGCACATAATGAAATCGTGTTCGTCGTCAGACGACATTCCTATGTTCATAGGTGAAACATTAAACACTTATTAGTCTATTAATTCAACTAATTCTGTTAATTCAACTAGTTCAACTAATTAATTGAACTAATTCAACTAAGCACTTACGAAAAATATACCTAATTAATTGAACTAATTCAACTAACTAGTCAACTAATTAATTCAACGAATTCAACTAAACTAGTTTTATTAATTTTCTTACTAAAAATATGGTAGCTAGTTCTATATAATAAAATGTTAATTAGATAATGAAATCTCATATAACTAAATTAAATATATATCTAACATATAATTTACATCTAATTCATCTAACATTTGACATTAATATCTAACATATGTTCATATATAGGTGAAACATTAAACACTTACTAGTTCTATTAATTCAACTAAATAAACTAGTTCTATTAATTCAACTAAACTAATTCTATTAATTTCTTACTAAAATAAAGTAGGTAGTTCTATATAGTAATATTTTGATTAGATCATCAAATCTCATATACCTAAATTTTCTTACTAAAAATAAACTTGTTCTATTAATTTTCATACTAAAAATAAACTAGTTATATTAATTCAACTAGTTCAAATCTCATATATATATACCTAATTAATATCTAGCTAATTCATCTAAAATTGACATTAATATTTATCATCTTTTCCATATAATTCATCTAACATTAACATTCTAACATTATTATCTACGTAATTTATCTAACATTAATCTAAACAACAGAAAATAGAAAATAAGTAAAAACAATGTGTGTGTGTGTGTGTGTGTGTGTGTGTCTGTGTGTGTGTGTGTATGTGTGTGTGTGTACGTAATTTTTGAGTAATTTTTTTATATAGTTTTTTTTCTGAATTATTTATTTTTCTTCTATTTATTTTTGAGTAATTTTTTTTTATATTTTTTTCTTTTCTGCATTATTTATTTTCTTTTATTTATTTTTGAGTAATTTTTTATATAGTTTTTTTTCTTTTCTGCTTTATTTATTTTCTTCTATTTATTTCTGAGTAGTTTTTTTTTCTGTATTTAGTTTCTTTGTGACCCTCTCTACTCTTTCACACATGCTATGCGGGTGAAATGATGATACCATGTCAAGTTTCAACATTTTCAGAGTTCATTTTGTAGTGATTTTCAATTTCACGGTCATTTAGCTCTCTAATAATTAGGTAAATGACTGAAAAACAACAAATGATGTCAGAACATGTTGGAAATTGATGACGTCGCTTTGAATGCTGCATACTGAACACAAAAGAAGTCTGGAGTTCAAATAAGTTTAAAAAACATTAAAGTGCCCGTGTAACAGATGAGTTCTCGTCCGAAACCCTGATACTCCGAAAGAGTTTGACCAGTTTATACACGAAGTGCGTCCAGTTTTTGCCGTGACCCTCTCTACTCTTTAGCACATGCTATGCGGGCGAAATGATGATACCATGCCAAGTTTCAACATTTTCAGAGTTCATTTTGTAGTGATTTTCAATTTCACGGTCATTTAGCTCTCTAAACAATTAGGTAAATGACCGAAAAACAATAAATGATGTCAGAACATGTTGGAAATTGATGACGTCGCTTTGAATGCTGCATACTGAAAACAAAAGAAGTCCGGAGTTCAAATAAGTTTAAAAAACATTAAAGTGCCCGTGTAACAGATGAGTTCTCGTCCGAATCCCTGATACTCCGAAAGAGATTGTCCAGTTTGTACACGAAGTGCGTCCAGTTTTTGCCGTGACCCTTTCTACTCTTTCGCACATGCTATGCGGGTGAAATGATGATACCATGCCAAGTTTCAACATTTTCACAGTTCATTTTGTAGTGATTTTCAATTTCACGGTCATTTAGCTCTTTAAACAATTCGGTAAATGACTGAAAAACAAATGATGTCAGAACATGTTGGAAATTGATGACGTCGCTTTGAATGCTGCATACTGAACACAAAAGAAGTCTGGAGTTCAAATAAGTTTAAAAAACATTGAAGTGCCCGTGTAACAGATGAGTTCTCGTCCAAAACCCTGATACTCCGAAAGAGATTGTCCAGTTTGTACACGAAGTGCGTCCAGTTTTTGCCGTGACCCTCTCTACTCTTTCGCACATGCTATGCAGGTGAAATGATGATACCATGCTAAATTTCAACATTTTCACAGTTCATTTTGTAGAGATTTTCAATTTCACGGTCATTTAGCTCTTTAAACAATTCGGTAAATGACTGAAAAACAACAAATGATGTTAGAACATGTTGGAAGTTGATGACGTCGCTTTGAATGCTGCATACGGAACACAAGAAGTCCGGAGTTCAAATAAGTTATTAAAAATAAAAAAAAGGTGCAATGCTGGTTAATTTGCTTCAAGCCTTTTGGAATAGTGTAGACTGCACTGCACATAGCTCAGTGCAATCTATGCTATTCCGAAAGGCTTGAAGCTAATCAACGTGCAGGTGAGCATTGCGCCTCTTCGTCATTGTCTCTGCACTCACGGCTTATAAACCGCTCATACTGCCTCTCTCTTGGCGAGGTGGGACTAAAAATCAGCTTACTAAGAAACTCTAGTACCGGTTCATGCCATGAATAGGTACTAAAGGTCTTCGTGGGGGCCCCAGCCTGACCACAGCCGCACTGGCCTCATTAGTACCGGTTCGTGGCATGAACCGGTACTAAAGGTTGCCCACGAACCGGTACTAATGATGCCCGCCCGCATAGCCGTTGGAACCGGCACTAATGGTCACATTAGTGCCGGCTCAAATTCAAACCGGCACTAATGTGCTTCACATTTGATCCTTTTTCTACTAGTGGTAGTTACTGTAACATCACACATTTCAAGGCATAATGAGTCTATAGGCTAATAAATGAACTCTTTCATGATACCACTCATATGTTACTACCCACTATGGAGATAGTAACATAGACTAGTAACATCGGTAAGTTACTACTCTATGTTACTCCCCACTGTGAGCAGTCTAAGGATTGTAGTTGTGGTCCAAGTGAGAGCATAGTTAATAGCTAGTATAGCCAACAACCGGCTATATTTAGTTGTCACATCACATATAGTCAACCCAATAGTTACCATGTATAGTAGCTAGTTGCTAAGTAGTACTAGTTTATTAATGCATGACCCACCTTACACTTTCACAATGTGTTTTGGAGTTCCTGCTGTAGCTGACTATTAATCTATAGCCCTCTTTTATTCTCTCTCATCCAACTCAGTAGAAATATAATAATTTAACCCTTACAGTCTGCTGACTGTACCTTATTACACTTGCTCTGACTTGAGTCACAACTTCTTTGCTTCCATTTATTGATGCACCTTATCTACTCATAAAACTATGAAGAACACATGCCAAGGATAAAGATACTGACCACCAGTCCACCATAGAACATATCATGTTCGTTGCAAGAGTCAACCCTTAGACTACCAATTGAATTCTTTTTTAGATAAGGACCTTATGGTTATCAAGGTTTACAAGTTTACATAATAGTGCGTCTAGATAACTAGCAAAATGCAAACTGAATATTAAACAAAGGGCCGCGAAGCAAATTCTCGGTGTCCTGAAGTTGTGTTCTTGCTTTGGCAAAACGTATTGCCCCACAAGTTGTCAAGATTTTTTATCCAGTTTATCACATTAATTGAATCATGGTTTTTATCAAGTTTTTCACATAAACTGGTTCAGCGTATTTTTAATTGAGATCAGTATACAGCTGGGGTTCTCTCCATTCACAAAAAAGTCCAAAAGTTGTATTGGATTCAATGCTTAAGCAAGTAAGAGTTCTAACCAAAGATCATCCATTGCAAGAAAACACATAGTTGTCCACAATGCTACCGTACATAAATCTTCTACCACTCCAGGGGCTTACGTTGTAAAGAGATTTTTCTGCTGGTACTTTGTAAAGAGTATTGCCTACTTGACACTAACTGAAACGAGCTTCTGGCGACATTATCGTATCTTCGTGGAATTTTATTGGGTTGTGCACCATTGTGGATGAAGCTAAGTTTGGGCATGCCTCACTGGTCTTTACATCGGTATCGCCTTTCACATGCCAATTATTTTGGAAACTGATTGTGCTTTTATGACCTCTTTCCATGTAAATGAAAATCTTGTCAGGTCCCCTCTTGTTGATCTATAGAAGGAAGCTCATAGCACCATTTAGTTTTTCAGCATCTTTAATATGTCTAAGGTCAATTGCCAAGCCAGTTTCATTTTGATAATAGGTCTAATGGTATTCTTCTTAATAGTTGTCCGTCCTCCGTGGCATATGCTGTAAGAAGTGGTTGTAATACTTTTCTAAATAATTAATATATGGGACGTGTTTTAAAAATAAAGTGTAAAACTAGCTTCTCTATTTGGCCCTAAGAATGTTCACCTTTCTATTTGACATTGTGTCTATCTTTTATGTCTTTTGTGACACTTTCATCCATTCTACTACAACATTGTGTCATGCCAGATGTTAGATGCCAGGACAAAAACGCTTCGCGCGCCTACTGGGCCGACCCAGTTAGTTATGCCCAGTGGGTTGACCAGTGGACCTTTGATTGATTGCCAAGTGTTTGATCGGGTGCAAGCGAAACATTTGACCGGTGACTTTTAATTAATTAATTTTTTGAAAAAAAAATAATTTGAAAAAAATCATGGGTTTCAAAAGAGTTCATATATGAACAAACAATATTTAAAAAAATGTGAAAATTTCATGGATTTGAAAAAAAAATCATTTCTTTTGATTTATTTAATTATTGCAAAAGTTGAAGAAAGTTCACGGATTTGGAAATGGTCATGCATTTGAAGATGTTCACAGATTCAAAAATAGTTAACGGATTTAAAAAATCCCAGGTTTTGAAAAGTTCCTAATTTGATAAATGTTTACGCATTTGAAAAATGTTCACAAAAAATTGTAAAATTTGTTCACGAAAATTGAAAAGAGTTCGTGAGTTGCAGAAAAGTTCTTGAAATTGATTTTTTTGGAAAAGAAACAAGAAAACCCTTGCAAAGCCCGTCCTTGAAAAAAGAGGAAAACCCCTTGAGAAAAAAAACTATCTAGACCGGTCGAGCAGGCAACAACAACAACAACAACAAAGCCTTTAGTCCCAAACAAGTTGGGGTAGGCTAGAGGTGAAACCCATAAGATCTCGCAACCAACTCATGGCTCTGGCACATGGATAGCAAGCTTCCACGCACCCCTGTCCATAGCTAGCTCTTTGGTGATACTCCAATCCTTCAGGTCTCTCTTAACAGACCCCTCTCATGTCAAATTCGGTCTACCCCGCCCTATTTTGACATTCTCCGCACGCTTTAGCCGTCCACTATGCACCGGAGCTTCTGGAGGCCTGCGCTGAATATGCCCAAACCATCTCAGACGATGTTGGACAAGCTTCTCTTCAATTGGTGCTACCCCAACTCTATCTCGTATATCATCATTCCGGACTCGATCCTTCCTCGTGTGGCCACACATCCATCTCAACATACGCATCTCCGCCACACCTAACTGTTGAACATGTTGCCTTTTAGTCGGCCAACACTCAGCGCCATACAATATTGCTGGTCGAACCACCGTGCTGTAGAACTTGCCTTTTAGCTTTTGTGGCACTCTCTTGTCACAGAGAATGCCAGAAGCTTGGCGCCACTTCATCCATCCGGCTTTGATTCGATGGTTCACATCTTCATCAATACCCCCATCCTCCTGCAGCATTTGAAGGAAATATTCCCTAGAGGCAATAATAAAGTTATTATTTATTTCCTTATATCATGATAAATGTTTATTACTCATGCTAGAATTGTATTAACCGGAAACATAATACATGTGTGAATACATAGACAAACGGAGTGTCACTAGTATGCCTCTACTTGACTAGCTCGTTAATCAAAGATGGTTATGTTTCCTAACCATAAACAAAGAGTTGTTATTTGATTAACGAGGTCACATCATTAGTTGAATGATCTGATTGACATGACCCATTCCATTAGCTTAGCACCCGATCGTTTAGTATGTTGCTATTGCTTTCTTCATGACTTATACATGTTCCTATGACTATGAGATTATGCAACTCCCGTTTAACGGAGGAACACTTTGTGTGCTACCAAACATCACAACGTAAATGGGTGATTATAAAGGAGCTCTACAGGTGTCTCCAAAGGTAGATGTTGGGTTGGCGTATTTCGAGATTAGGATTTGTCACTCCGATTGTCGGAGAGGTATCTCTGGGCCCTCTCGGTAATGCACATCACATAAGCCTTGCAAGCATTGCAACTAATGAGTTAGTTGCGGGATGATGTATTACAGAACGAGTAAAGAGACTTGCCGGTAACGAGATTGAACTAGGTATTGGATACCGACGATCGAATCTCGGGCAAGTAACATACCGATGACAAAGGGAACAAACGTATGTTGTTATGCGGTCTGACCGATAAAGATCTTCGTAGAATATGTAGGAGCCAATATGGGCATCCAGGTCCCGCTATTGGTTATTGACCGGAGATATGTCTCAGTCATGTCTGCATTGTTCTCGAACTGTAGGGTCCGCACGCTTAACGTTATGATGACAGTTACTATGAGTTTATGCATTTTGATGTACCGAAGGTTGTTCGGAGTCCCGGATGTGATCACGGACATGACGAGGAGTCTCGGAATAGTCGAGACATAAAGATTGATATATTGGAAGCCTATGTTTGGATATCGGAAGTGTTCCGGGTAAAATCGGGATTTTACCGGAGTACCGGGAGGTTACCGGAACCCCCCGGGAGCTAAATGGACCTTAGTGGGCTTTAGTGGAAAGGAGAAGGGGCAGCCCATGATGGGCCGTGCGCCTCCCCCCTCCCCTAGTCCTATTAGGACAAGGAGAGGTGGCCGCCCCCCCTCTCTCTCTCTCCCCCTCAGGGAATCCTATTCCAACTAGGATTGGGGGGGGGGAGTCCTACTCCCGGTAGGAGTAGGACTCCTCCTGCGCCCTCCTCCTGGCCGGCCGCACCCCTCCCCCTTGGCTCCTTTATATACGGAGGCAGGGGGCACCTCTAGACACACAAGTTGATCCTCGTGATCGTTCCTTAGCCGTGTGCGGTGCCCCCTACCACCATATTCCACCTCGATCATATCGTTGTAGTGCTTAGGCGAAGCCCTGCGTCGGTAGAACATCATCATCGTCATCACGCCGTCGTGCTGACGGAACTCATCTCTGAAGCTTTGCTGGATCGGAGCCCGGGGATCGTCATCGAGCTGTACGTGTGCTAAGAACTCGGAGGTGCCGGAGTAACGGTGCTTGGATCGGTCGGACCGGGAAGACGTACGACTACTTCCTCTACGTTGCGTCAACGCTTCCGCAGTCGGTCTGCGTGGGTACGTAGACAACACTCTCCCCTCTCGTTGCTGTGCATCACCATGATCTTGCGTGTGCGTAGGAATTTTTTTGAAATTACTACGTTCCCCAACAGTGGCATCCGAACTAGGTTTTATGGTTTGATGTTATTTGCACGAGTAGAACACAAGTGAGTTGTGGGCGATATAAGTCATACTGCCTACCAGCATGTCATACTTTGGTTCGGCGGTATTGTTGGACGAGACGACCCGGACCGACATTACGCGTACGCTTACGCGAGACCAGTTCTCCCGACGTGCTTTGCACACAGGTGGCTTGCGGGCGACTGTCTCTCCAACTTTAGTTGAACCGAGTGTGGCTACGCCCGGTCCTTGCGAAGGTTAAAACGGAGTCAAATTGACAAACTATCGTTGTGGTTTTGATGCGTAGGTGAGATTGGTTCTTGCTTAAGCCCGTAGCAGCCACGTAAAACTTGCAACAACAAAGTAGAGGACGTCTAACTTGTTTTTGCAGGGCATGTTGTGATGTGATATGGTCAAGACATGATGCTGAATTTTATTGTATGAGATGATCATGTTTTGTAACCGAGTTATCGGCAACTGGCAGGAGCCATATGGTTGTCGCTTTATTGTATGCAATGCAATCGCGATGTAATGCTTTACTTTATCACTAAGCGGTAGCGATAGTCGTGGAAGCATAAGATTGGCGAGACGACAACGATGCTACGATGGAGATCAAGGTGTCGCGCCGGTGACGATGGTGATCATGACGGTGCTTCAGAGATGGAGATCACAGGCACAAGATGATGATGGCCATATCATATCACTTATATTGATTGCATGTGATGTTTATCTTTTATGCATCTTATCTTGCTTTGATTGACGGTAGCATTATAAGATGATCTCTCACTAATTATCAAGAAGTGTTCTCCCTGAGTATGCACCGTTGCGAAAGTTCTTCGTGCTGAGACACCATGTGATGATCGGGTGTGATAGGCTCTACGTTCAAATACAACGGGTGCAAAACAGTTGCACACGCGGAATACTCAGGTTATACTTGACGAGCCAAGCATATACAGATATGGCCTCGGAACACGGAGACTGAAAGGTCGAGCGTGAATCATATAGTAGATATGATCAACATAGTGATGTTCACCAATGAAACTACTCCATCTCACGTGATGATCGGACATGGTTTAGTTGATTTGGATCACGTGATCACTTAGAAGATTAGAGGGATGTCTATCTAAGTGGGAGTTCTTAAGTAATTTGATTAATTGAACTTAAACTTATCATGAACTTAGTACCTGATAGTATCTTGCTTGTTTATGTTGATTGTAGATAGATGGCTCGTGCTGTTGTTCCGTTGAATTTTAATGTGTTCCTTGAGAAAGCAAAGTTGAAAGATGATGGTAGCAATTACACGGATTGGGTCCGTAACTTGAGTATTATCCTCATTGCTGCACAGAAGAATTACCTCCTGGAAGCACCGCTGGGTGCCAGGCCTGCTGCTGGAGCAACACCAGATGTTATGAACGTCTGGCAGAGCAAAGCTGATGACTACTCGATAGTTCAGTGTGCCATGCTTTACGGCTTAGAATCAGGACTTCAACGACATTTTGAACGTCATGGAGCATATGAGATGTTCCAGGAGTTGAAGTTAATATTTCAAGCAAATGCCCGGATTGAGAGATATGAAATCTCCAATAAGTTCTATAGCTGCAAGATGGAGGAGAACAGTTCTGTCAGTGAGCATATACTCAAAATGTCTGGGTATAATAATCACTTGATTCAATTGGGAGTTAATCTTCCAGATGATTGCGTCATTGACAGAATTCTCCAATCACTGCCACCAAGCTACAAGAGCTTCGTGATGAACTATAATATGCAAGGGATGAACAAGACTATTCCCGAGCTCTTCGCAATGCTAAAAGCTGCGGAGGTAGAAATCAAAAAGGAGCATCAAGTGTTGATGGTCAACAAGACCACTAGTTTAAAGAAAAAGGGCAAAGGGAAGAAGAAGGGAAACTTCAAGAAGAACGGCAAACAAGTTGCTGCTCAAGAGAAGAAACCCAAGTCTGGACCTAAGCCTGAAACTGAGTGCTTCTACTGCAAGCAGACTGGTCACTGGAAGCGGAACTGCCCCAAGTATTTGGCGGATAAGAAGGATGGCAAGGTGAACAAAGGTATATGTGATATACATGTTATTGATGTGTACCTTACTAATGCTCGCAGTAGCACCTGGGTATTTGATACTGGTTTTGTTGCTAATATTTGCAACTCGAAACAGGGGCTACGGATTAAGCGAAGATTGGCTAAGGACGAGGTGACGATGCGCGTGGGAAACGGTTCCAAAGTCGATGTGATCACGGTCGGCACGCTACCGCTACATCTACCTTCGGGATTAATATTAGACCTAAATAATTGTTATTTGGTGCCAGCGTTGAGCATGGACATTATATCTGGATCTTGTTTAATGCGAGACGGTTATTCATTTAAATCAGAGAATAATGGTTGTTCTATTTATATGAGTAATATCTTTTATGGTCATGCACCCTTGCGGAGTGGTCTATTCTTATTAAAACTCGATAGTAGTGATACACATATTCATAGTGTTGAAGCCAAAAGATGCAGAGTTGATAATGATAGTGCAACTTATTTGTGGCCCTGCCGTTTAGGTCATATCGGTGTAAAACGCATGAAGAAACTCCATACTGATGGGCTTTTGGAACCACTTGATTATGAATCACTTGGTACTTGCGAACCGTGCCTCATGGGCAAGATGACTAAAACACCGTTCTCCGGTACTATGGAGAGAGCAACAGATTTGTTGGAAATCATACATACAGATGTATGTGGTCCGATGAATATTGAGGCTCGTGGCGGATATCGTTATTTTCTCACCTTCACTGATGATTTAAGTAGATATGGGTATATCTACTTAATGAAACATAAGTCTGAAACATTTGAAAAGTTCAAAGAATTTCAGAGTGAAGTTGAAAATCATCGTAACAAGAAAATAAAGTTTCTACGATCTGATCGTGGAGGAGAATATTTGAGTTACGAGTTTGGTGTACATTTGACAAATTGTGGAATAGTTTCGCAACTCACGCCACCCGGAACACCACAGCGTAATGGTGTGTCCGAACGTCGTAATCGTACTTTACTAGATATGGTGCGATCTATGATGTCTCTTACTGATTTACCGCTATCGTTTTGGGGATACGCTCTAGAGATGGCCGCATTCACGTTAAATAGGGCACCATCAAAATCCGTTGAAACGATGCCTTATGAACTGTGGTTTGGCAAGAAACCAAAGTTGTCGTTTCTGAAAGTTTGGGGTTGCGATGCTTATGTGAAAAAGCTTCAACCTGATAAGCTCGAACCCAAATCGGAGAAATGTGTCTTCATAGGATATCCAAAGGAAACTATTGGATACACCTTCTATTACAGATCCGAAGGCAAGATTTTTGTTGCTAAATTCGGAAACTTTCTAGAGAAGGAGTTTCTCTCGAAAGAAGTGAGTGGGAGGAAAGTAGAACTTGACGAGGTAACTGTACCTGCTCCCTTATTGGAAAGTAGTACATCACAAAAAACTATTTCAGTGACACCTACACCAGTCAGTGAGGAAGCTAATGATGATGATCATGAAACTTCAGATCAAGATACTACTGAACCTCGTAGATCAACCAGAGTGAGATCCGCGCCAGAGTGGTACGGTAATCCAGTTCTGGAAGTCATGCTACTAGATCATGATGAACCTACGAACTATGAAGAAGCGATGGTGAGCCCAGATTCCACAAATGGCTTGAAGCCATGAAATCTGAGATGGGATCCATGTATGAGAACAAAGTATGGACTTTGGTTGACTTGCCCGATGATCGGCAAGCAATTGAGAATAAATGGATCTTCAAGAAGAAGACTGACGCTGACGGTAATATTACTGTCTACAAAGCTCGACTTGTCGCAAAAGGTTTTCGACAAGTTCAAAGGGTTGACTACGATGAGACCTTCTCACCCGTAGCGATGCTTAAGTCTGTCAGAATCATGTTAGCAATTGCCGCATTTTATGATTATGAAATTTGGCAGATGGATGTCAAAACTGCATTCCTGAATGGATTTCTGGAAGAAGAGTTGTATATGATGCAACCGGAAGGTTTTGTCGATCCAAAGGGAGCTAACAAAGTGTGCAAGCTCCAGCGATCCATTTATGGACTGGTGCAAGCCTCTCGGAGTTGGAATAAACGTTTTGATAGTGTGATCAAAGCATTTGGCTTTATACAGACTTTCGGAGAAGCCTGTATTTACAAGAAAGTGAGTGGGAGCTCTGTAGCATTTCTGATATTATATGTGGATGACATATTACTGATTGGAAATGATATAGAATTTCTGGATAGCATAAAGGGATACTTGAATAAGAGTTTTTCAATGAAAGACCTCGGTGAAGCTGCTTACATATTAGGCATAAAGATCTATAGAGATAGATCAAGACGCTTGATTGGACTTTCACAAAGCACATACCTTGACAAAATTTTGAAGAAGTTCAAAATGGATCAAGCAAAGAAAGGGTTCTTGCCTGTGTTACAAGGTGTGAAGTTGAGTCAGACTCAATGCCCGACCACTGCAGAAGATAGAGAGAAAATGAAAGATGTTCCCTATGCTTCAGCCATAGGCTCTATCATGTATGCAATGCTGTGTACCAGACCTGATGTGTGCCTTGCTATAAGTTTAGCAGGGAGGTACCAAAGTAATCCAGGAGTGGATCACTGGACAGCGGTCAAGAACATCCTGAAGTACCTGAAAAGGACTAAGGATATGTTTCTCGTATATGGAGGTGACAAAGAGCTCATTGTAAATGGTTACGTTGATGCAAGCTTTGACACTGATCCGGACGATTCTAAATCACAAACCGGATACGTGTTTACATTAAACGGTGGAGCTGTCAGTTGGTGCAGTTCTAAACAAAGCGTCGTAGCGGGATCTACATGTGAAGCGGAGTACATAGCTGCTTCGGAAGCAGCAAATGAAGGAGTCTGGATGAAGGAGTTCATATCCGATCTAGGTGTTATACCTAGTGCATCGGGTCCAATGAAAATCTTTTGTGACAATACTGGTGCAATTGCCTTGGCAAAGGAATCCAGATTTCACAAGAGAACCAAGCACATCAAGAGACGCTTCAATTCCATCCGGGATCTAGTCCAGGTGGGAGACATAGAGATTTGCAAGATACATACGGATCTGAATGTTGCAGACCCGTTGACTAAGCCTCTTCCACGAGCAAAACATGATCAGCACCAAGGCTCCATGGGTGTTAGAATCATTACTGTGTAATTCAGATTATTGACTCTAGTGCAAGTGGGAGACTGAAGGAAATATGCCCTAGAGGCAATAATAAAGTTATTATTTATTTCCTTATATCATGATAAATGTTTATTATTCATGCTAGAATTGTATTAACCGGAAACATAATACATGTGTGAATACATAGACAAACGGAGTGTCACTAGTATGCCTCTACTTGACTAGCTCGTTAATCGAAGATGGTTATGTTTCCTACCCATGAACAAAGAGTTGTTATTTGATTAACGAGGTCACATCATTAGTTGAATGATCTGATTGACATGACCCATTCCATTAGCTTAGCACCCGATCGTTTAGTATGTTGCTATTGCTTTCTTCATGACTTATACATGTTCCTATGACTATGAGATTATGCAACTCCCGTTTAACGGAGGAACACTTTGTGTGCTACCAAACGTCACAACGTAAATGGGTGATTATAAAGGAGCTCTACAGGTGTCTCCAAAGGTAGATGTTGGGTTGGCATATTTCGAGATTAGGATTTGTCACTCCGATTGTCGGAGAGGTATCTCTAGGCCCTCTCGGTAATGCACATCACATAAGCCTTGCAAGCATTGCAACTAATGAGTTAGTTGCGGGATGATGTATTACAGAACGAGTAAAGAGACTTGCCGGTAACGAGATTGAACTAGGTATTGGATACCGACGATCGAATCTCGGGCAAGTAACATACCGATGACAAAGGGAACAAACGTATGTTGTTATGCGGTCTGACCGATAAAGTTCTTCGTAGAATATGTAGGAGCCAATATGGGCATCCAGGTCCCGCTATTGGTTATTGACCGGAGATATGTCTCAGTCATGTCTGCATTGTTCTCGAACCGTAGGGTCCGCACGCTTAACGTTACGATAACAGTTACTATGAGTTTATGCATTTTGATGTACCGAAGGTTGTTCGGAGTCCCGGATGTGATCACAGACATGACGAGGAGTCTCGGAATGGTCGAGACATAAAGATTGATATATTGGAAGCCTATGTTTGGATATCGAAAGTGTTCCGGGTAAAATCGGGATTTTACCGGAGTACCGGGAGGTTACCGGAACCCCCCGGGAGCTAAATGGGCCTTAGTGGGCTTTAGTGGAAAGGAGAAGGGGCAGCCCATGATGGGCCACGTGTTGGGGAACGTAGCAGAAATTCAAAATTTTCCTACGTGTCACCAAGATCTATCTATGGAGTCATCTAGCAACGAGGGAGGATTGGATCTACATACCCTTGTAGATCGTGCGCGGAAGCGTTCAAGAGAATGGGTTGATGGAGTCGTACTCGTCGTGATCCAAATCACCAATGATCCTAGCGCCGAACGGACGGCACCTCCGCGTTCAACACACGTACGGAACGGAGACGTCTCCCATGCCTTGATCCAGCAAGGAGGAGGGAGAGGTTGATGGAGATCCAGCAGCACGACGGCGTGGTGGAAGTAGCGGGATTCCAACAGGGCTTCGCCAAGCGCTGCGGGAGGAGGAAGATGTGTCACGGGAGGGAGAGGGAGGCGCCAGGCCTTAGATTGGTTTGCTCCTCCTTTTTCCCCACTATATATAGGGCCAAGGGAGAGGGGGAGGCGCAGCCCTTGCCCCTTCCTCCAAGGAAGGGTGCGGCCAAGGGTGGGGAGGAGTCCATCCTCCCCAAGGCACCTCGGAGGTGCCTTCCCCTTGTAGGACTCTCCCCTTTTTTTTCTCTCTTGGCGCATGGGCCTCTTGGGGCTGGTGCCCTTGGCCCATATAGGCCAAGGCACACCCCTACAGCCCATGTGGCCCCCCGGGGCAGGTGGCCCCACCCGGTGGGCCCCCGGGACCCTTCCGGTGGTCCCCCGGGACCCTTCCGGTGGTCCCGGTACAATACCGATGACCCCGAAACTTGTCCCGATGGCCGAAATAGCACTTCCTATATATAATTCTTTACCTCCGGACCATTCCGGAACTCCTCGTGACGTCCGGGGTCTCATCCGGGACTCCGAACAACTTTCGGGTTACCGCATACTAATATCTCTATAACCCTAGCGTCACCGAACCTTAAGTGTGTAGACCCTACGGGTTCGGGAGACATGCAGACATGACCGAGACGTTCTCTGGTCAATAACCAACAGCGGGATCTGGATACCCATGATGGCTCCCACATGTTCCATGATGATCTCATCGGATGAACCACGATGTCAAGGACTTAATCAATCCCGTATACAATTCCCTTTGTCTAGCGGTATGTTACTTGCCCGAGATTCGATCGTCGGTATCCTTATACCTTGTTCAATCTCGTTACCGGCAAGTCTCTTTACTCGTTCCGTAACACATCATCCCGTGATCAACTCCTTGGTCACATTGCGCATATGATGATGTCCTACCGAGTGGGCCCAAAGATACCTCTCCGTTTACACGGAGTGACAAATCCCAGTCTCGATTCGTGCCAACCCAACAGACACTTTCGGAGATACCTGTAATGCACCTTTATAGCCACCCAGTTACGTTGTGACGTTTGATACACCCAAAGCATTCCTACGGTATCCGGGAGTTGCACAATCTCATGGTCTAAGGAAATGATACTTGACATTAGAAAAGTTTTAGCATACGAACTACACGATCTTGTGCTAGGCTTAGGATTGGGTCTTGTCCATCACATCATTCTCCTAATGATGTGATCCCGTTATCAACGACATCCAATGTCCATGGTTAGGAAACCGTAACCATCTATTGATCAACGAGCTAGTCAACTAGAGGCTTACTAGGGACATATTATGGTCTATGTATTCACACGTGTATTACGATTTCCGGATAATACAGTTATAGCATGAATAAAGACAATTATCATGAACAAGGAAATATAATAATAACTAATTTATTATTGCCTCTAGGGCATATTTCCAATAGTCTCCCACTTGCACTAGAGTCAATAATCTAGTTCACATCGTCATGTGATTAACACTCACAGGTCACATCGTCATGTGACTAACACCCAAGAGTTTACTAGAGTCAGCAGTCTAGTTCACATCACTATGTGATTAACACTCAATGAGTTTTAGGTTTGATCATGTTGCTTGTGAGAGAGGTTTTAGTCAACGGGTCCGAACCTTTCAGATCCGTGTGTGCTTTACAAATCTCTATGTCATCTCCTAGATGTAGCTACCACGCTCTATTTGGAGCTATTCCAAATAACTGTTCTACTTGGAACTATTCTAAATTGTTGTTCCATTATATGCATCCGGTATCTCTACTCAGAGCTATCCGGATAGGTGTTAAGCTTGCATCGACGTAACCCTTTACGACGAACTCTTTTACCACCTCCATAATCGAGAAACTTCCTTAGTCCGCTAGTTACTAAGGATAACTTTGACCGCTGTCCTATGATCCATTCTTGGATCACTCTCGTACCCCTTGACTGACTCATGGCAAGGCACACTTTAGGTGCGGTACACAGCATAGCATACTGTAGAGCCTATGTCTTAAGCATAGGGGACGACCTTCGTCCTTTCTCTCTATTCTGCCGCGGACGAGCTTTAAGTCTTAACTTCATACCTTACAACTCAGGAAAGAACTCCTTCTTTGACTGATCCATCTTGAACACCTTCAAGATCACGTCAAGGCATGTGCTCATTTGAAAGTACCATTAAGCGTTTTGATCTATCCTCATAGATCTTGATGCTCAATGTTCAAGTAGCTTAATCCAGGCTTTCCATTGAAAACACTTTCCAAATAACCCTATATGCTTTCGAGAAATTCTACATCATTTCTGATCAACAATGTGTCAACAACATATACTCATCAGAAATTCTATACTGCTCCCACTCACTTCTTTGGAAATACCAGTTTCTCATAAACTTTGTATACACCCAAAATCTTTGATCATCTCATCAAAGCATACATTCCAACTCCGAGATGCTTACTCCAGTCCTCAGAAGGATTGTTGGAGCTTTGCATACTTATTAGCATCTTTCAGGATTGACAATACCTTCCGGTTGTATCACATACAACCTTTCCTCAAGAAAATCATCGAGGAAACAATGTTTTGACATCCTATCTGCAAGATTTCATAAATAATGCAGTAATCGCTAATATAATTCCAACAGACTCTTAGCATCGCTACGAGTGAGAAAGTCTCATCGTAGTCAACTCCTTGAACTTGTCGGAAAACATCTTAACGACAAGTCGAGCTTTCTTAATGGTGACATTTACCATCATTGTCCGTCTTCCTTTTAAAATCCATCTGTACTCAACAGCCTTACGACCATCGAGCCATTCTGCCAAAGTCTACACTTTGTTTTCATACATGGATCCTCTCTCGGATTTTATGGCCTCGAGCCATTTATCGGAATCCGGGTCCACCATCGCTTCTCCACAGCTCGTAGGTTCATTGTTGTCTAGCAACATGACTTCCAAGACATGATTACGTACCACTCTGAAGTAGTACGCATCCTTGTCATCCCACGAGGTTTGTTAGTGACTTGATCTGAAGTTTCATGATCACTATCATAAGCTTCCACTTCAATTGGTGTAGGTGCCATAGGAACAACCTCCTGTGCCCTGCCACACACTAGTTGAAGAGACGGTTCAATAACCTCATCAAGTCTCCACCATCCTCCCACTCAATTCTTTCGAGAGAAACTTTTCCTCGAGAAAGGACCCGATTCTAGAAACAATCCTTTATTGCTTTCAAATCTGAGACAGGAGGTATACCCAACTGTTTTGGGTGTCCTACGAAGATGCATTTATCCGCTTTGGGTTCGAGCTTATCAGCCTGCAGCCCCAAACTTTTAAGAAATGACAGCTTAGGTTTCTCTAAACCATAGTTCATACGGTGTCATCTTATCGAAATTACGTGGTGCCCTATTTAAAGTGAATGTGGTTGTCTCTAATGCTTAACCCATAAACTATTGTGGTAATTCGATAAGAGACATCATGGTATGCATCATATCCAATAGGGTGCAGTTATGATGTTCGGTCACACCATCACACTATGGTGTTCCAGGCTGTATTAGTTGTGAAACAATTTCCACAATGTCTTAATTCTGTGCCAAACTCGTAATTCAGATATTCATCTCTATGATCATATCATAGATATTTTTATCCTCTTATCACGACGATCTTTCAACTTCACACTGAAATTACTTGAACCTTTCAATAATTCAGACTCGTGATTCATCAAGTAAATGTACTCAACATCTACTCAAATCATCTGTGAAGAAAGAACATAACGATATCCACTACATGCCTCAGCACTCATTGGACTGCACACATCAAAATGTATTACTTCCAACAATTTGCTTTCTAGTTCCATTTTACTGAAACCGAGGCTTTCAGTCATCTTGCCCATGTGGTATGATTTGCATGCCTCAAGTGATTCAAAATCAAGTGAGTCCAAATGGTCCATTTGCATGGAGTTTTCTTCATGCATACACACCAATAGACATGGTTCGCATGTCTCAAACTTTTCAAAAATGAGTGAGTCCAAAGAGCCATCAACATGGAGCTTCTTCATGCGTTTTATACCGATATGACTTACGTGGCTGTGCCACAAGTAGGTGGTACTATCATTACTATCTTTTGGCATGAACATGTGTATCACTACGATCGAGATTCAATAAACCATTCAGTTTAGGTGTAAGACCATTGAAGGTATTATTCAAATAAACAGAGTAACCATTATTCTCCTTAAATGAATAACCGTATAGCGATAGACATAATCCAATCATGTCTATGCTCAACGCAAACACCAATCTCGATGGTAGAGGGAGCGTACGATATTTGATCAACCTTGGAAATACTTCCAACACATATCGTCATCTCACCTTTAGCTAGTCTCCGTTTATTCTGTAGCTTTTATTTCGAGTTACTAACACTTAGCAACCGAACCGGTATCTAATACCCTGGTGCTACTAGGAGTACTAGTAAAGTACACATCAACACAATGTATATCCAATATACTTCTATCGACCTAACCAGCCTTCTTATCTACCAAGTATCTAGGGTAATTATGCTCCAGTGGCTGTTCCTCTTATTACAGAAGCACTTAGTCTCGGGTTTGGGTTCAACCTTGGGTTTCTTCACTAGAGCAGCAGCTGAATTGCCGTTTCATGAAGTATCCCTTCTTGCCCTTGCCCTTCTTGAAACTAGTGGTTTCACCAACCATCAACAATTGATGCTCCTTCTTGATTTCTACTTTTATGGTGTCAAACATCGCGAATATCTCAAGGATCATCATATATGTCCCTGATATATTATAGTTCATCACGAAGCTCAAGCAGCTTGGTGGTAATGACTTCGGAGAAACATCACTATTTCATCTGGAAGATCAACTCCCACTCGATTCAAATGATTGTTGTACTCAGACAATCTGAGCACAAGCTCAACAATTGAGCTTTTCTCCCTTAGTTCGCAGGCTAAGAAAATCGTCGGAGGTCTTATACCTCTTGACGTGGGCACGAGCCTGAAATTCCAATTTCAGCCCTCAAAACATCTCATATGTTTCGTGATGTTTCAAAAACGTCTTTGGTGCCTCAACTCTAAACTGTTTAACTGAACTATCATGTAGTTATCAAAACGTGTATGTCAGATGTTCGCAACATCCACAGACAACGTTCGAGGTTCAGCACACTGAGCGGTGCATTAAGGACATCAGCCTTCTATGAAGCAATGAGGACAATCCTCAGTTTACGGACCTAGTCCGCATAATTGCTACTATCAACTTTCAACTAATTTTTCTCTAGGAACATATCTAAACAGTAGAACTAAAGCGCGAGCTACGACATAAATTGCAAAATCCTTTTTTTGACTATGTTCAGGATAATTAAGTTCATCGTATGAACTCCCACTTAGATAGACATCCCTCTAGTCATCTAAGTGATTACATGATCCGAGTGAACTAGGCCGTGTCCGATCATCACGTGACACGGACTAGTCAACGTCGGTGAACATCTTCATGTTGATCGTATCTTCTATACGACTCATGCTCGACCTTTCGGTCTTCTGTGTTCCGAGGCCATGTCTATGCACATGCTAGGCTCGTCAAGTCAACCTAAGTGTATTGCGTGTGTAAATCTGTCTTACACCCGTTGTATGTGAACGTAAGGATCTATCACACCCGATCATCACGTGGTGCTTCGAAACGACGAACTGTAGCAACGGTGCACAGTTAGGGGGAACACTTTCTTGAAATTATTATGAGGGGTCATCTTATTTACTACCGTAGTTCTAAGAAAATAAGATGTATAAACATGATAAACATCATATGCAATCAAATAATAGTGACATGATATGGCCAATATCATATAGCTCCTTTGATCTCCATCTTGGGGCTCCATGATCATCTTGTCACCGGTATGACACCATGATCTCCATCATCATGATCTCCATCATCGTGTATTCTTGAAGTTGTCTCGTCATCGACATGCAAGTCGTGATTCCCTTCACAAGAACATGATCAATCTCATACATCACATATATCATTCATCACATCCTTTTGGCCATATCACATCACATAGCAAACCCTGCAAAAACAAGTTAGACGTCCTCTAATTGTTGTTTGCATGTTTTACGTGGCTGCTATGGGTTTCTAGCAAGAACGGTTCTTACCTACGCAAAGACCACAACGTGATATGCCAATTGCTATTTACCCTTCATAAGGACCCTTTTCATCGAATCCGATCCGACTAAAGTAGGAGAGACAGACACCCGCCAGCCACCTTATGCAACTAGTGCATGTTTGTCGGTGGAACCGGTCTCACGTAAGAGTACGTGTAAGGTTGGTCCGGGCCGCTTCATCCCACGATGCCGCCGAATCAAGATAAGACTAGTAATGGCAAGCATATTGAACAAAATCAACGCCCACAACTACTTTGTGTTCTACTCGTGCATAGAAACTACGCATAGACCTAGCTCATGATGCCACTGTTGGGGAACGTAGCAGAAATTCAAAATTTTCCTACGTGTCACCAAGATCTATCTATGGAGTCATCTAGCAACGAGGGAGGATTGGATCTACATACCCTTGTAGATCGCGCGCGGAAGCGTTCAAGAGAACGGGTTGATGGAGTCGTACTCGTCGTGATCCAAATCACCAATGATCCTAGCGCCGAACGGACGGCACCTCCGCGTTCAACACATGTACGGAACGGAGACGTCTCCCATGCCTTGATCCAGCAAGGAGGAGGGAGAGGTTGATGGAGATCCAGCAGCACGACGGCGTGGTGGAAGTAGCGGGATTCCAACAGGGCTTCGCCAAGCGCTGCGGGAGGAGGAAGATGTGTCACGGGAGGGAGAGGGAGGCGCCAGGCCTTAGATTGGTTTGCTCCTCCTTTTTCCCCACTATATATAGGGCCAAGGGAGAGGGGGAGGCGCAGCCCTTGCCCCTTCCTCCAAGGAAGGGTGCGGCCAAGGGTGGGGAGGAGTCCATCCTCCCCAAGGCACCTCGGAGGTGCCTTCCCCTTGTAGGACTCTCCCCTTTTTTTTCTCTCTTGGCGCATGGGCCTCTTGGGGCTGGTGCCCTTGGCCCATATAGGCCAAGGCACACCCCTACAGCCCATGTGGCCCCCCGGGGCAGGTGGCCCCACCCGGTGGGCCCCCGGGACCCTTCCGGTGGTCCCCCGGGACCCTTCCGGTGGTCCCGGTACAATACCGATGACCCCGAAACTTGTCCCGATGGCCGAAATAGCACTTCCTATATATAATTCTTTACCTCCGGACCATTCCGGAACTCCTCGTGACGTCCGGGGTCTCATCCGGGACTCCGAACAACTTTCGGGTTACCGCATACTAATATCTCTATAACCCTAGCGTCACCGAACCTTAAGTGTGTAGACCCTACGGGTTCGGGAGACATGCAGACATGACCGAGACGTTCTCTGGTCAATAACCAACAGCGGGATCTGGATACCCATGATGGCTCCCACATGTTCCATGATGATCTCATCGGATGAACCACGATGTCAAGGACTTAATCAATCCCGTATACAATTCCCTTTGTCTAGCGGTATGTTACTTGCCCGAGATTCGATCGTCGGTATCCTTATACCTTGTTCAATCTCGTTACCGGCAAGTCTCTTTACTCGTTCCGTAACACATCATCCCGTGATCAACTCCTTGGTCACATTGCGCATATGATGATGTCCTACCGAGTGGGCCCAGAGATACCTCTCCGTTTACACGGAGTGACAAATCCCAGTCTCGATTCGTGCCAACCCAACAGACACTTTCGGAGATACCTGTAATACACCTTTATAGCCACCCAGTTACGTTGTGACGTTTGATACACCCAAAGCATTCCTACGGTATCCGGGAGTTGCACAATCTCATGGTCTAAGGAAATGATACTTGACATTAGAAAAGCTTTAGCATACGAACTACACGATCTTGTGCTAGGCTTAGGATTGGGTCTTGTCCATCACATCATTCTCCTAATGATGTGATCCCGTTATCAACGACATCCAATGTCCATGGTTAGGAAACCGTAACCATCTATTGATCAACGAGCTAGTCAACTAGAGGCTTACTAGGGACATATTATGGTCTATGTATTCACACGTGTATTACGATTTCCGGATAATACAGTTATAGCATGAATAAAGACAATTATCATGAACAAGGAAATATAATAATAACTAATTTATTATTGCCTCTAGGGCATATTTCCAACACCACGCGCCTCCCCCCTCCCCTAGTCCTATTAGGACAAGGAGAGGTGGCCGGCCCCCCCCCCGTCTCTCTCTCCCCCTCGGGGAATCCTATTCCAACTAGGATTGGGGGGGGAGTCGTACTCCCGGTAGGAGTAGGACTCCTCCTGCGCCCTCCTCCTGGCCGTCCGCACCCCTCCCCCTTGGCTCCTTTATATACGGAGGCAGGGGGCACCTCTAGACACACAAGTTGATCCTCGTGATCGTTCCTTAGCCGTGTGCGGTGCCCCCTGCCACCATATTCCACCTCGATCATATCGTTGTAGTGCTTAGGCGAAGCCCTGCGTCGGTAGAACATCATCATCGTCATCACGCCGTCGTGCCGACGGAACTCATCTCTGAAGCTTTGCTGGATCTGAGCCCGGGGATCGTCATCGAGCTGTACGTGTGCTAAGAACTCGGAGGTGCCGGAGTAACGGTGCTTGGATCGGTCGGACCGGGAAGACGTACGACTACTTCCTCTACGTTGCGTCAACGCTTCCGCAGTCGGTCTGCGTGGGTACGTAGACAACACTCTCCCCTCTCGTTGCTGTGCATCACCATGATCTTGCGTGTGCGTAGGAATTGTTTTGAAATTACTACGTTCCCCAACAGCATTGACCCCAAATACCGAAAGGTGTCCTTCTGAGGTACCACCTGGCCATCAAGGCTAACCCCCTCCTCACACCTAGTAGTACTGAAACCGCACATCATGTACTCGGTTTTAGTTCTACTAAGCCTAAACCCTTTCGATTCCAAGGTTTGTCTCCATAACTCTAACTTCCTATTTACCCCCGTCCGACTATCGTCAACTAGCACCACATCATCCACAAAGAGCATACACCATGGGATATCTCCTTGTATATCCCTTGTGACCTCATCCATCACCAATGCAAAAAGATAAGGGCTCAAAGCTGACCCCTGATGCAGTCCTATCTTAATCGGGAAGTCATCAGTGTCGACATCACTTGTTCGAACACTTGTCACAACATTATCGTACATGTCCTTGATGAGGGTAATGTACTTTGCTGGGACTTTGTGTTTCTCCAAGGCCCACCACATGACATTCCGCGGTATCTTATCATAGGCCTTCTCCAAGTCAATGAACACCATATGCAAGTCCTTCTTTTGCTCCCTATATCTCTCCATAAGTTGTCGTACCAAGAAAATGGCTTCCATGGTCGACCTCCCAGGCATGAAACCAAACTGATTTTTGGTCACGCTTGTCATTCTTCTTAAGTGGTGCTCAATGGCTCTCTCCCATAGCTTCATTGTATGGCTCATCAGCTTAATTCCACGGTAATTAGTACAACTCTAAACATCCCCCTTGTTCTTGAAGATTGGTACTAATATACTCCGTCTCCATTCTTCCGGCATCTTGTTTTCCCAAAAAATGAGATTGAAAAGCTTGGTTAGCCATACTATCGCTATGTCCCCGAGACCTTTCCACACCTCAATGGGGATACAATCAGGGCCCATCGCCTTGCCTCCTTTCATCCTTTTTAAAGCCTCCTTGACCTCAGACTCCTGGATTCGCCGCACAAAACGCATGCTGGTCTCATCAAAGGAGTCGTCCAGTTCAATGGTAGAACTCTCATTCTCTCCATTGAACAGCTTGTCGAAGTACTCCCGCCATCTATGCTTAATCTCCTCGTCCTTCACCAAGAGTTGGCCTGCTCCGTCCTTGATGCATTTGACTTGGCCAATATCCCTCGTCTTCCTCTCTCGGATCTTGGCCATCTTATAGATGTCCCTTTCACCTTCCTTCATGCTTAACCGTTGGTAGAGGTCCTCATATGCCCGACCCCTTGCTTCACCAACAGCTCGCTTTGCGGCCTTCTTCTCCATCTTGTACTTCTCTATGTTGTCTGCACTCCTATACAGGTATAGGCATTTGAAGCAATCTTTCTTCTCTTTAATCGCCTTCTGGACATCATCATTCCACCACCAGGTATCCTTATCTTCGCTTCTCCTTCCCCTGGACACTCCAAGCTCCTCCGAGGCCACCTTACGAATGCAAGTCGCCATCTTCGTCCACACATTGTTCGCATCTCCTCCTTCCTCCCAAGGGCCCTCCTTAATGACCCTCTCCTTGAACGCTAGAGCTACCTCCCCCTTGAGCTTCCACCACTTCATTCTAGCGACTTTGGCACGCTTATCCCGCTGGACACGAATCCGAAAGCGGAAGTCAGCAACCACCAGCTTATGCTGGGGTACAACACTCTCTCCAGGTATCACCTTACAGTCTAGGCACGCACGCCTATCTTCTCTTCTCGAGAGGATGAAATCAATCTGGCTAGAGTGTTGGCCACTACTAAAAGTCACCCGATGTGATTCTCTCTTTCTAAAGAGGGTGTTAGCTACAATCATGTTGTAGGCTAGAGCAAAGCTTAAGACATCTTCTCCTTCTTGATTCCTGATGCCATAGCCAAAGCCCCCGTGTGCCCCTTCAAAACCTGTGTTAGATGTACCCACATGGCCATTGAGGTCTCCTCCTATGAAGAGCTTCTCACCAATCGGTACACTCCTAACCATGTCTTCCAGGCCTTCCCAGAACTCCCTCTTGGTGTTCTCATTGTGGCCTACTTGCGGGGCATACGCGCTGATAACATTGAGAACCAAGTCCTCAACTACCAGCTTGACCAGGATAATCCGGTCCCCACGTCTCTTGACGTCTACCACTCCATACTTGAGGCTCTTGTTGATCAAGATGCCTATGCCATTTCTGTTTGCAGCCGTCCCTGTGTACCACAGCTTGAAGCCGGTATCCTCCACCTCCTTCGCCTTCTGTCCTCTCCATTTGGTTTCTTGGACACAAAGGATATCAACACCTCTCCTCACCGCTGCATCAACTAGCTCCCGAAGCTTCCCTGTCAGAGACCCTACGTTCCAGCTACCTAAGCGAATCCTCCTAGGCTCGGCTAGCTTCCTTACCCTTCGCACTCGTCGAGTCAAATGCGAAGACCCTTGCCCATTTTCCACTACATCCGGGCGCCGATGTAGCGCGCCACTAAGGATGCGACGACCCGATCCTCGCTCACTTGCCACCATATCCGGATCAAGATACAGCGCACCACCTTGGGGGTGACGGCCCGGCCCTTGCCCATTTTCCACCACACCCGGGTTCCGATGTAGCGCGTCGCTGAGAGGGTTATGCCCCAACGAAAATCTTTTGGGTTTCATCTCCATAAGAGTGGCTGAGTTTTTACGTTGGCTCGCCAAGCCTATCACAACCCTCCTCCTTTACCCGGGCTTGGGACCGGCTATGTCGAGCAGGCAAAAAAAAGAAGAAAAAAGAAAGACCGGTCGAGCAGGAACTGCACACACAACAGACGTTGCCAACCAGGAAAAAAAAAGAGTTACATTGGCCAAGCCCAAGGGTGAGGGCGGTGTCCACAGGTTTGCGTAATCACTTATAACCCGCATATAAGGCATTGAATAGGGTTTCAGATCAAGGCCAGGGTGGGAAAGGCCACCTCCCAGGGCTCAGCCTGGCATGTGGCCATTTATGTGTACACTCGGCCAGTAGCTGGGATCAGCCCATGCGCGAAAGATATTAAAAAGAAGTAAAAGAGTGAAATCACTAATTAAGAAGTACACTTTGTAAAGGTCACTCCCACTCACTGAGTTGTGCAACCTGGGAGTTCTTTTTAGATTTGTTTATTCAAATTGTTTTATTTTTTAAATCATGGGTCCAAATTATGAACCTTTTCATCATTGCAATCCTTGCATCGAGATCTTTGAACCTAGATCTCATGTTGATATGTCTCAACGAACTTTATTCATTTAAAAAAAAGAAAAAAAATGAGCCACACTAGTAGAAAAAGGGGCTTTTGTTCGGGCCTGGCCAGCCCATTAGTCTCGGTTCTTCCACGAACCGGGACCAATGGATGCATTCGTCCCGGTTCTTTAGCCCAGTGGGCCGGCCAGGGCCTCGTGGGCATTGGTCCCGGTTCGTATGAACCCATTTGTCCTGGTTCTAGGCACGAACCGGGACCAATGGGCCTCGCTCCTGGCCCACAAACATTGGTCCCGGTTCTTGGCTCGAACCAGGACAAAAGGCTGGGCTTTAGTCCCGGTTCCAGCCACGAACCGGGACAAATGAGTTGCCTATATATACCCCATCGTCCGCGAGCAGAGCACTCCACAGTGCTCTGTTTTTTGCTTGCCGGCGAGGAAGGGCATTTGGGTGCTCTAGCTCACCTCTTATGCATGTGAGGTGTTCGATGAAATGCCCGAGCCACTCTAGTTAAGCTTTCTCCTCTCGAAGCTCTACCTCCGAGCTCCATTTTTTCGAGATTTGTCTAGGTTTAGCGGTCCGTCACGCCCCGTCCTCGTCTTCACCGCCGTCGATCACCCGTGCCGATCTCGTCGCCGGCACCACCGTGGTGAGCCTCTTGTTCTTATCTTCTTTCTGAAAGAAAAAAATCTTACTTTAGATAGATACTTGTCTAATTTTCTTACTTTTGACACACATAATTATATATAATGCACGCAGATGAACCGACAATGGATGTACGGTGATAGACACACCTCCGAGTACATTAAGGGCGTGCGTAAATTTCTCGAAGTGGCTGAGGCAAACAAGCAGAATGGTTTTATGTGTTGTCCATGCCCTGATTGTGGGAATACGAGGTCTTACTCTGACAAGAAAATCCTTCACACCCACCTGCTTTATAAGGGTTTCATGCCACACTATAATGTTTGGACGAAGCACGGAGAAATAGGGGTTTTGATGGAAGACATCGAAGGAGAAGAGGACGATGACAACTATGTGCCCCCTGAATACAGTGATGCTGCAACAGGGGAAGCTGAAGATCAAGAGGAAGTTGAAGATCAGGAGGAACCAGACGATGTGCCCGATGATGATCTCCGCCGGGTCATTGTTGATGCAAGGGAAAAGTGCGAAAGTGAAAAGGAGAAGCTGAAGTTCGATCGCATGTTAGAGGATCACAAAAAAGGGTTGTACCCCAATTGCGAAGATGGCAACACAAAGCTCGGTACCGTACTGGAATTGCTGCAGTGGAAGGGAGAGAATGTTGTGCCTGACAAAGGATTTGAGAAGCTACTGAAAATATTGAAGAAGAAGCTTCCAAAGGATAACGAATTGCCCGACAGTACGTACGCAGCAAAGAAGATCGTATGCCCTCTAGGATTGGAGGTGGAGAAGATACATGCATGCCCTAATGACTGCATCCTCTACCGCGGTGCGTGCAAGGATTTGAACGCATGCCCGGTATGTGGTGCATTGCGGTATAAGATCAGACGAGATGACCCTGGTGATGTTGAGGGCAAGCCCCGCAGGAAGAGGGTTCTTGCGAAGGTGATGTGGTATGCTCCTATAATACCACGGTTGAAACGACTGTTCAGAAACGAAGAGCATGCCAAGTTGATTCGATGGCACAGTGAGGACTGTAAGAAAGACGGGAAGTTGAGAGCACCCGCTGACGGGTCGTAGTGGAGAAAAATCGAGAGAAAGTATTGGGCACAGTTTGCAGGTGACCCAAGGAACGTATGGTTTGGTTTAAGCGCGGATGGCATTAATACTTTCAGGAGCAGAGCAGCAATCACAGCACCTAGCCCGTAACTCTATGTATATATAACCTTTCTCCTTGGATGTGCATGAAGCGGAAGTTCATTATGATGCCCATTCTCATCCAAGGCCCTAAGCAACCCGGCAACGACATTGATGTGTACCTAAGGCCATTAGTTGAAGAACTTTTACAGCTGTGGAATGGAAACGGTGTACGTGCGTGGGATGAGCACAAATAAGTGGAATTAACCTGCATGCGTTGCTGTTTGTAACCATCAACTATTGACCCGCTCTCAGTAACCTTTCAGGACAGACAAACAAGGGATACCACGCATGCACGCACTGTTTATCTGACACCGAAAGTATATACCTGGACAGATGTAGGAAGAATGTGTACCTGGGCCATCGTCGATTTCTCCCGACCAACCATCAATGCCGAAAGAAAGGCAAGCATTTCAAAGGCGAGGCAGATCACCGAAAGAAGCCTGCCATGTGTACCGGTGATCACGTACTTGATATGGTCTCTGATTTACATGTAATATTTGAAAAGGGTCCCGGTGGACTAGCTGTTCCGAATGACGCTGAGGGACGCGCACCCATGTGGAAGAAGAAATCTATATTTTGAGACCTACCCTACTGGAAAGAGCTAGAGGTACGCTCTTCAATCGACGTGATGCATGTGACGAAGAACCTTTGCGTGAACCTGTTAGGCTTCTTGGGTGCGTATGGGAAGACAAAAGATACACCTAAGGCACGGGAGGACCTGCAACGTTTGCATGAAAAAGACACCATGCCTCCAAAGTAGTATGAACGTCCTGCTAGCTACGCTCTTACCAAAGAAGAGAAGGAAATCTTTTTTGAATGCCTGCTCAGTATGAAGGTCCCGACTGGCTTCTCGTCGAATATAAAGGAAATAATAAATATTCCAGAGAAAAAATTCCAGAACCTAAAGTCTCATGACTGCCACGTGATTATGACGCAACTGCTTCCAGTTGCATTGAGGGGGCTTCTACCGGAAAACGTCCGATTAGCCATTGTGAAGCTATGTGCATTCCTCAATGCAATCTCTCAGAAGGTGATCGATCCAGAAATCATACCAAGGCTAAGGAGTGATGTGGCGCAATGTCTTGTCAGTTTCGAGCTGGTATTCCCACCATCCTTCTTCAATATCATGATGCACGTCCTAGTTCATCTAGTCGACGAGATTGTCATTCTGGGCCCCGTATTTCTACACATTATGTTCCCCTTTGAGAGGTTCATGGGAGTCCTAAAGAAATATGTCCGTAACCGTGCTAGGCCAGAAGGAAGCATCTCCATGGGCCATCAAACAGAGGATGTCATTGGGTTTTATGTTGACTTCATTCCTGGCCTTAAGAAGATAGGTCTCCCTAAATCGCGGTATGATGGGAGGCTGACTGAAAAAGGCATGCTAGGAGCGGACTCAATAATATGCAGGGACGGGCATTCTTGGTCTCAAGCACACTACACAGTTCTACAGAACTCTACCTTGGTGACCCCGTATGTCGATGAACACAAGAACAGTATGCGCTCCAGACACCCGGAGCAGTGTGACGACTGGATTACATGTGAACACATCATGACTTTCAGCAGTTGGTTGGAAACACGTCTCAGAGGTGACAACACTGTTTGTGATGAGCTGTACTCGTTCTCCAGGGGACCATCTTCGACTGTATTGACTTACAAAGGATACGAGATAAATGGGAATACATTTTACTGTTGGGGAACGTATTAATTTCAAAAAAAATTCCTACGCACACGCAAGATCATGGTGCTGCATAGCAACGAGAGGGGAAAGTGTTGTCCATGTACCCTCGTAGACCGAAAGTAGAAGCGCTAGCACAACGCGGTTGATGTAGTCGTACGTCTTCACGATCCGACCGATCAAGTACCGAACGCACGACACCTCCGAGTTCAGCACACGTTCAGCTCGATGACGTCCCTCGAACTCCGATCAAGCCGAGCTTTGAGGGAGAGTTCCGTCATCACGAGGGCGTGGTGACGATGATGATGTTCTACCGACGCAGGGCTTCGCCCAAGCACCGCTACGATATTATCGAGGTGGATTATGGTGGAGGGGGCACCGCACACGGCTAAGAGATCCAAGGGATCAATTGTTGTGTCTAGAGGTGCCCCCCCTGCCCCCGTATATAAAGGATGGAGGAGGGGAGGCCGGCCAGCCCCTAGGGCGCGCCAGAAGTGTGGAGTCCTACTAGGACTCCCTAGTCCTAGTAGGATTCCTCCTCCCACATGGAATAGGAAAAAGGGAAGGGAAACGAGAAGGAAGGAAGGGGGCGCCCCCCCTCCCTAGTCCAATTCGGACCAGACAATGGGGAGGGGTGCGGACACCTTTTGAGCCTTTCTCTCCTTTCCCGTATGGCCCATTAATGCCCAATACGAATTCCCGTAATTCTCCGGTACTCCGAAAAATACCCGAATCACTCGAAACCCTTCTGATGTCCGAATATAGTCGTCCAATATATCGATCTTTACGTCTCGACCATTTCGAGACTCCTTGTCATGTCCCCGATCTCATCCGGGACTCCGAACTCCTTCGGTACATCAAAACACATAAACTCATAATATAACCGTCATCGAACTTTAAGCGTGCGGACCCTACGGGTTCGAGAACTATGTAGACATGAACGGTACATGTCTCCAGTCAATAACCAATAGCGGAACCTGGATGCTCATATTGGCTCCCACATATTCTACGAAGATCTTTATCGGTCAAACCGCATAACAACATACGTTGTTCCCTTTGTCATCGGTATGTTACTTGCCCGAGATTCGATCATCGGTATCTTAATACCTAGTTCAATCTCGTTACCGGCAAGTCACTTTACTCGTTATGTAATGCATCATCCTGTAGCTAACTCATTAGCTACATTGCTTGCAGGGCTTATAGTGATGTGCATTACCGAGAGGGCCCAGAGATACCTCTCCAACAATCGAGTGACAAATCCTAATCTTGAAATACGTCAACTCAACACGTACCTTCGGAGACACCTGTAGAGCACCTTTATAATCACCCAGTTACGTTGTGACGTTTGGTAGCACACAAAGTGTTCCTCTGGTAAACGGGAGTTACATAATCTCATAGTCATAGGAACATGTATAAGTCATGAAGAAAGCAATAGCAACATACTAAATGATCAAGTGCTAAGATAACGGAATGGGTCAAGTCAATCACATCATTCTCCTAATGATGTGATCTCGTTAATCAAATGACAACTCATGTCTATGGTTAGGAAACTTAACCATCTTTGATTCATGAGCTAGTCAAGTAGAGGCATACTAGTGACACTCTGTTTGTCTATGTATTCACACATGTATTATGTTTCCGGTTAATACAATTCTAGCATGAATAATAAACATTTATCATGATATAAGGAAATAAATAATAACTTTATTATTGCCTCTAGGGCATATTTCCTTCATTTACACGATCGCCCAAGATCAAAAGAGCACCAACCAAAACAGCGGTGTCCGCTTTGATGCAGCAACCGAGAGGGGAAAGGACACATATTATGGTTACATAGTGGACATATGGGAACTTAACTACGGACATGATTTTAAGGTCCCTTTGTTTAAGTGCAAATGGGTCAGTCTGTCAGGAGGCGGGGAACAGGTAGACCCACAGTACGGAATGACAACAGTGGATCTGAACAATCTTGGGTACACTGACGAACCGTTCATCTTAGCCAATGATGTGGCACATGTTATCTATGTGAAGGACATGTCTACCAAACCTAGAAAAAGTTAAGATAAGGAAGCGAATACATCATACGATGAGCCAAAGCGCCACATAGTTCTTTCAGGAAAAAGGGACATCGTGGGAGTGGAGGGCAAGACAGACATGTCCGAAGATTATGAAAAGTTTCATGAAATTCCTCCCTTTAAAGTCAAGGCTGGCCCAAGCATCTTGATAAACGATGAAGATTATCCATGGTTACGGCGCAATAAGCAAAGCACACAAGCGAAGAAAAAGTGAAGACTTTCTCTCCACAACTATTATGATGATACCATGCCAACTTTCAACCTTTTCCTAGTTCATTTGAAATGCATGTTGTAACAGACGAGTTTCCGTATGAAATCCTAATATCTCGAAACAGATTGTCCGTTTTGTTGAAATGCTTTGAATGTTTTGTTGAAATGCTTTGAATGTTGCATTTTATAAACCTCTAGTATTATTGAAACTAAAATTATATAGAATTTATGCAACTAAATTTATCACAGTATTTTCTGTTCAAAACATTAAAAGCAAATAGAATTTTATTGATGATGTGGCTTATAGCTTAATGGTGCATTTTGAACACACAAAAAGTCAGGAGTTCACATAATATAAAGAACTTTTTTGTTACAAACTTTAATAGAAAAAAGAATTATCATAAAATAAATTAAATTAGTAATTAGAAACAAAATAATATAAACTTTAATAAAATATATAAGTAGAAACAAAATAAAATAAACTTTAATAACATAAATAAAATTTATGAAACTAAAATTATCAAAGTATTTTCTGTTCAAAACATTATAAGCAACCTCTAGTATTATTGAAACTAAAATTACATATAAAATTGATGCAACTAAAATTATCAAAGTATTTTATGTTCAAAATCATTAAAAGCAAAAAGAATTTTCATAATGAACTTTCTTTGATAGAAACTTTAATAACAAAATTACATAATAAGTAAGTAATTGGAAACAAAATAAAATAAATAAGTTTTTTATTGTAAGTAGAAACAAAACAAAATAAATAAACCAAAAAAGAAAATAAAAAAATATGGAAAAAATAAAAAATATGCCACCTACTAGGCCTCAACGGCCTGAATACGACTAGAAACCCATCCATGGGCCAGGATTCAGGCCCACAAAAGACCCAGTAGGCCCATCAGGCATATAAGTGACAATTAGGCCCAGAAAGCCTACAATGGAGAGGAGCTCGAGAGGGGTGCGGCAGTGGGGCTTATAAACCACTGCGCGCCCCTCTCAGCTAGCGAGGTGGGACTAAACATTTGGGCACGGGCAGAACAAGGCCTTTGGTCCCGGTTTGTGCCACCAACCGGGACTAAAGGGGGGCATTGGAACCGGTTCGTGGCACCAACCGGTACGAATGCCCCCCTTTGGTACCGGTTGGTGCCACCAACCGGGACCAAAGGCCGCCGCTTCCCGCCTTTTGGGCTACCAAAAACTGACCTTTGGTCCCGGTTCGTGGCACCAACCGGGACTAAAGGGGGGCATTGATCCCGGTTGTTGCCACGAACCGGAACCAATGCTCTGGGTATATAAGCTGGGCTTGTGAAAATTTCACACTCAGTTGCCCTCCGCCCCCGAGCCGCCCCCCGTCGTCGTCGCCCTCCGCCGCCCCCGAGTCGCCCCCCGTCGCTGTCGTCGTCGCCCTCCGCCCCCGCCGCCGTCGCCCTCCGCCGCCCCCGCCGCCGCCCTATGCCCCCCGCCGTCCACCTCCGCCCCCCGCTGGCGCCCTCCGTCGCCCCCGTCGTCGCCCTCCGCCCCCCGTCGTCGTCGCCCTCCGCCGCCCCCGTCGTCGCCCTCCGCCCCCCGTCGTCGTCGCCCTCCGCCCCCCGCCGCCGTCGCCCTCGTCGGCCGCCCCCGATGTGAGCCCCCTTTTTTCATATATGTATTATTTTTTTATTTAGATTGTTAGTATATATCGATTTTAGTTTAGTGTATTTTAGGTTAGTGTAGAGGAAAAAGTAAAATAAGGAAAAGGAAGAAAAGATGAAGAAGGAAAGATGGAAGAAGAAGAAGAAGAAAAAGAAGCAGGAGAGGAAGAAGGAGAAGAAGAAGGAGAAGAAGAGGAGAGGAAGAAGAGGAAAAAAGAGGAGAAGAAGAAAGGAATAGAGGAGAACAAGAAAAAATAGATATATATTCTATTTTTTTTCTTCTTCTCCTGTTTTTTGTTCTTTTTTTCTTCGATCTTCTTCTCCTCTTTTTTTTCTTCTTCCGGACACCGCGGAGGTGGTTAATTAGTAGTTGAACTAGTTAAAGTAGTTTATTTATAGTAAATGCTTAATTAGTAGTTGAACTAGTTGATTTAATAAAACTACTTTATTTATAGTAAGTGCTTATTTAATTAGTAGTTGAACTAGTTGATTTAATAAAACTACTTTATTTTACTATATATAGAAGTAGTTTATTTTTAGTAAGTACTACTTTATTCTATTTATAGTAAGTGCTTAGTAGTTGAACTACTTGATTTAATAGAACTAGTTTATTTTACTATAGAAGTAGTTTATTTTTAGCAAGAAAATTAATAGAACTAGTTTATTTTTTTAGTTAAAGCAATTATTGCCGCATCAACGTCGATGATGCCTATCCCGCATCCTCGTCGTCGACTCGGCAGAGGAGGCCGGCTTGATCAGAGGGGCCATGTCCGGGACTGGGCTGCGTCGGGATGGTTTTGGGATGTGCTACCTTCCGGGGGCGTAGGTTGGTGAGGAGCCAGCCCGTCGTTGACCCGATCCTTGTTTGGTGACGGTCGCGTGGGCCAGTGATGGTGCCGAGGCTTCCGGACACCGCGGAGGTGGTACGTCACTGTGTCAGCGAGGAGGACAAGCACGTCCGTCGCTACATGGTTGCGTTGGAGGGTAGGTTCGACAATACCTGGCAGATTCTTGAGGGATCTCACTGGAGCGATCATGTGATGGTTCCTTTTCTTTG